>NW_026555027.1:42992500-43592500 GCF_021234165.1 Pteronotus mesoamericanus | reverse complement strand
CTGGCACGAATGCGGCGGCCACAGGCGGTCCCGAGACAAACGCCCGCGCGAGGCGGAGGCGGAGGCACAGGCACAGCGGGCTGTCCCGAGAGCTGAGATTGATCCACAGGGATCTCACCATCCGACCCCTCCCCCTCTGCGTAGCCAGTCCTGATTTATAAGATAACATTTAGGAAACTTTGGATTAAATTATGAAACATCTAAAAGTTGGACACTTGTCAATGCCTCCAGGCGGTTTCGTCTCCCCCCATCCCCGCTTCTGCGCCCTTCCGGTCGCGCGCTCTGCCCTGGCCCTCGCCCCGCTCCAGCTGTGCACACCCGGGTCCCAACCCCCCGCCCCGGGCTGTCACCGAGTCCTCCCCCCGCCCCCCACCTGGCCACCCCCGGCCAAGGGGCGGCGCTACGGCGGCGCTGGGGTACCGCGGGGGCGGGGATGCCGGGCAGGGGCGGCGCGGCCCGAGCGCCGGGAGCCGAGCGCCGGGCGCGGGGCCGGAATGGCGTGGCCCTGCATCAGCCGCCTCTGCTGCTTGGCGCGGCGCTGGAACCAGCTGGACCGCTCGGACGTGGCGGTGCCTCTGACCCTGCACAACTACTCGGACCTCGAGAGCGAGCAGCTGGGCCCGGGCGGTGCCGCCTCGCGCACGGGCACGTCCCCCGCAGGCACCCGGGACCCCGGCCGGGACGTGCCGCTCACTCAGTACCAGCGGGACTTCGGCGCGTGGCCGGCACCCGCGAGGCCCAGAGATGGGACCCAGGGGCGCAGGCCGGGGGCGGGCGGCCGCAGGAGCAAGTCCTCCGCATCTCCTGTCCGGGGGATCTACGTGCTCCCCATCGGCGATGCGGACGCGGCTGCAGCAGCAACCACGTCGTACAGGTATGGGGGCCGGGGGCCGGGGGCCGGGAGCCGGGAGGATCGCGATGGGTGGGTGCGAGGGGGCGCCAGGAACCCCTATCCCACACGACTTCGAGAGCGGCAGGCGGCCTCGAAGGTCATCCCCCTTTGGTCCCTGGGCGCGGCAGGCGTCTCCTTCGCTGCTCCCTGACCAGCCTCAGAGTGAATGAGCGAGCGCCTCCGCTAACGGGGAGCTCATCACCGCACTCCCAGCCCGCTCCCTTCTTCGGCTGCACCGAGTCAGAAAGGCCTGCCTTCGATTGAGTTAAAAATCTGCTTCCCTTTAACTTCCACCAGGTGCGCCCGGCCATAGGCGGGGTGCGCGCAGGAGGACCGCTTGAGCCCCCTCTGGCCAGGGCCCTCTGTGCGAGGTTGGTGGTAAAGCCCAAGCAGGGCGCTCTAGTGGGTGGTCCCCTGGGGATCCAACTGACTAAGGGCCGCTGACTTGGCTTTCCGTGAGGACAGGTCTGTGGGTCCTCCCCACACACAGTCCCTCCGAACTCAGCCCCTGGACACCTGAGGGCTTTCTCCTGTCTTTCATTGCAAAACTCGTACATACGCACTATTAAAAAAAAAAAAAAAAAAAAAGGAAATTACAGAAATAACCTCACGCCAGTCTGGTAGTTGCTTCTACCAGGGATGTCCAACCCGCAGGCTGCATGCAGCCCAGGATGGCTGTGAATGCGGCCCAACACAAAATCATCAATTTATTTAAAACTCTGGGAGACTTTTTGTGATTACGTGTGGCCATGTATATAATGTGTGGCTCAAGACGACTTAGCTTCTTCCACTGTGGCCCAGAGATGCCAAAAGGTTCGGCACCCCTGAGGGATCCCTAACATGCATTTGAGTGCATATTCATTTATAGTTATTACAGGGTTAGTTTCTTAGTATATGTTATGGATATCTGTCGATGTCACTAGATGTTCTTCTACAACATGATTTTTATCAGATGTGAAGTATCTTATATGCATCTATCTATCTAAATACTATTAATCTACTCTCATGTCATTGCATATTCTAATCTGGGTCTATTACAAACACTATTCCTTTGGTCCAGTTACTTCCCTTCCAGGAATTTTGCCTGTGTGGGCCTAAGGGAGATAAGGTCTGTTGCAATATTGCACAGCAAAAGACGGAAACAACCCCACTGTCTTGCTGACAGAAGGGACTGGTTAATTACAACTCCGCCCTAGGATGGGCTACTGGGCAGCCCAGAGTGCACTGAAGAGGGATGCACTTCCGCAGGCCCACAGCAAGCCCTGGCCAGGTAGTGCAGTTGGTTAGGGCCACATACCCCAGGGTTGCAGGTTCGATCCAGGTCAGGGCACATACAAGAATCAACCAATGAATGAATGCATAATTAAGTGGACCAACAAATCCATGTTTTTTCTCTCCCTCTCTCAAACCAATAAATAAAAATTAAGAAAAAAATAGGTCCACGTCAAATCAGCAACATGCAACACAACTTGCCTACTACTATTTGCCTCCTCAAAAGGCGTATTGAAATACACATATCTACACATACCAAATAAGTATAGGCCATCTCTGGATGAATGGTGGGCTACCTTTGAGAGAGAGGCAGAGGGCGAGGGGAGAGCCCGCCCAGGGAGGGAAGAGACTGAGTGGCTTTTCACTTGACTCTGTTGGATCATTTAAAAAAAAGTATAGGTGTTACCTTTTAAAAATAATTTTTTTAGACAAAAAATTTCTGTGATAAGCATCCTTTATAGCTAAATCTTTGCTCCTGTCATAATTTCTTTAGTATAAATTTAAATTAATACCGTGAAATTAAAGGGTAAACAGGTATGAACTTTCCACCTCAGTTTTATTTGTGAATCAACTGTCCCGAGGTTCAATTTCTGGGCAGTAGAATTCACCTACTGTAAGTGTACAGCTGGGTGACTTTTGTATTAAGCCTGAGCACCGTGACTGCTATCACGATATGCAGAACATTCCATCTCTCCAGAGGCTCCTTCATGGGCCTGCAGTTTTTAAGAACTTGACAGGGAGTGCAGGGTGGGTCTGTGTTCAGGGGCACATGCTCTCAGCTTGGGGGGATGTTGGAGGCAGGGCAGGAGAGGTCCGTTCTGACCGCTGCACCGTGGGGCCCTGAGCCAGCGGGTAGGGCCGGAACGGCCAGGTCTGGAGGCCAGAGGTCCTGGGTGTGCAGCGCCTTCACGTGGCTGATGTTCTAGGTGCCAGGAGCAGGACAGGGGTGGCGTTTACAGGGAGCAGATTCAGTTCAGGGAAGGAAGTGCTTTCTAATAATCAGAACAGATGATGGGGCAGCTGCCTCTAGTAGCGCTGAGCTCTCCTCACCGGGGTCTTTGAGCAAAAGCTGGGCTTTAGAAGTGGTCCCTCACCCGTGGTGAGCAGATGGTGGGTCTGAACATCCTGCTGGGTCCTCCGAGCTCCAGGGACACTAGAGGCACTAATTATTACTCTTCTTGGCACGCACTGGGCACCAGGCTCAGGATTTCCCACGGATTATCTCCACAAGGCTTCACAATAACCCTCTGGAATCAGTTCAGTTCCTGCCGTCCCCATTTTACAGATGAGGGACTTGAGTGGCTGGCACAAGATCCTGCAGAGCGGGCAGTGGAACCCAAGTGTGTCTCACCTCAGAGACGAAAATTTTTTTTAAAGATTTTATTTACTTACTTTTAGAGAGAAGTGGAGGGAGAGAAACATCAGTGTGGGAGAGAACATGCCCTGGGGGCCTCTGGCATGCCCCCAGCCGGGGGCAGCATGTTGCCGCAGGCACAGGCCCTGACCAGGAATCGAACCAGCGACCCCTCCGTTTGCAGGGCAACTCTCAACCCACTGAGCCGCACCAGTCAGGGCTCAGCGACCAAATTTGTTCTCCGCCCAGGTTATCCCCTAAGATGCCACCTCCTCTGAGTCACTTGGTTTCTTGAACGGTGTCCCGCAGTGACATCTCCACTTTCTGGTGTATAAACCTGTGGGACCCTTGGCCTCTCTGCCCCTTTTTCCTCATCTGTGAAGCAGAAATAGCAAGAGCTTGGCTGCCTGGTCCCCAAACCCCTGCAGGGACACAGAGCCACCGCTGAACTTGCTTCCCCTGCCCCGGGCTGCCGGCCTGCGTCCCAGCCCTAGAGCCTGGCCTGAGCAACCTTTCCTGCTCCCTCCTTGCAAGATGCACCTGTCCCAAGCAAACAGCTCCCCTCAAGTGTCAGAGGAGCCATGGCCACTCCACCCAGCAGGTCCCGCCTGGCCCGGTCCCTGGTCTCTGAGAGAAATGACCTGCCTCACTTGCTGGGCCAGATGGGCACAGAGGGTCCTGCCCACAGCCAGCCTGGCCGCCTCCTCCTGAGCAGCCCCTCTCGGACCCTCCCCTCCAGAATTCTGTGCCTGCTGGTCAGCACCTTGGGCCCAGGTCTAGTCCCACCCACTTCTAGAAGAGCTCCTTCCTCAGTCATCTCCCTGTTTCCTTCCTGGGCAAGTAGTGGAAGGGCCAACTGTTGAAGTGCCACAAGACTTGACTCCTACTTTTCCAAGTGCCCAACATGAAGGCTCACACTTCGAGCATGTGGATCAGGAGCCCCATTTTCCAGCAGAGGAAAGGAAGGCTCTGAGAGGTTAAGGGATTTGTTTGAAGCCACGGTGGGCTGAGAATCAGGCCTCCGGATCCTTAGTCCAGGGCTCTCTGAGTTGCCCTGAGTGGCCCCCGCTCCCCCTGGGTGGGAGGGACTGCAGCCATCGGGGTCCCCCTGAGGCCCACACGAGGTGGGCGATGGAACCTGTTTGGTTAGGGGAGGCACAGTGGCCTTGACTAGTCCTACTTTTTTTTTTTTTTTAATTTACTTTTAGAGATAGGAGAAGGGAGGGAGAGAAACTTTGATGTGCCAGCTTCAATTGCTTCTCGCACGCCTGGCCTGCAACCCAAGCATGTGTCCTGACCGGGAATCGAACCGGGGACCTTTTGGTGCTCAGGCCGGCACTCGATCCACTGAGCCAACACTAGCCAGGACAGTCCTACATTTTTATTATTGTTTTTATTTTTAAAGATTTTAAAATTGTATTTATTCTTAGAGAAAGGGGAAGGGAGAAAAAGGGAGAGAAACATCGGTATGTGAGAGAAATAGCAATCGGTTGCCTCTCACCGACCTCCGACAGGAGACTGGCCCACAACCCAGGCACGTGCCCTGACTGGGAATCAATCCTACAACATCTCTCTTTGCAAAACGAAGCCCAACCAAGCGACACTGGTCAGGGCTATTACCTTCATGACCAGAGCCATGAGTCTGCCTGCCTTTCCTGAGCAGTCCCCGGTACCTGCCGATTCCACCCTCAGTCCCTTCTATGTCCCTGCTGCAGCCCTCTCGCGCCTGGGCTCCAGGCCCAGGAGCAGGCACAGGCACCGCGTTAGCCCCTGGCTCTGGTTGTTTCCTGCGCCGGGACGCCTGCAGCCGCCCTGGGGCAGCAGCTTGGGATGCCAAGCCCAAGGCCCAGCTCAGTTTGGGGACAGAAGGGCACACCCAGGGGAGGACCTGCTTCCTCAGGAGAAACAGAGCAGCAGATGGCTCAGGCAGCTGGTCTTTGGAACCTTGCAGCCTCAGGAGCAAAACTGATCTACTGGGGCCCGGGCCCAGCTCGCCTCCTGGCACCCCGACAGCTGCTCCCTGCACGCGCGGCCCGCCCAGCAGGGCCCAGCTGTGCCGCTGCGGAGAAAAGGCAGCTTTGTTGACCTCAGGGCCTGAAACCTGGCCAGGGCTGTGGGCAGGGGGAGGCAGGAGCAGATCCAGCCCACATGTGGGTGCCGCTCTTGCCAGCTGGGCGCTTTTCCACAGGACATGGCCTCCGCCAGGGGCTCCTGCGGACACGGCAGGTCTCTGCCTTCCTGAGCTCACCGGCTCGTCCGTGCAGTTGATAGAAAATAGGCCTTCTTCGTTCAAAGGAACTGAGGAATTGTCTTCATCAAAAGAATGCTACTCCGGGGACAGGGAGGAAAAGTGGCCAGCTCTGTCACTTCCCCTCAGGTAGCCAGCTTTCCCTGCTGCATGCCAGACCCCTCCCTGCACCGTGCTCAGAGCCATGCAAGAGCCAGGCCACCTTATAGGTTTTTGTGATGGTCACTATGACTTACTCTCTTTTGAAGATGTTAATAAGACAAATTACTAAAAACTCAACAGAACATTGAGCCTTATTTTCCTTCTTACTCACAGCTAGGTACGGAGGGCTTTGCTGTGCTGGGCACTGTCCAGGCCAGCACCTCCTTGGGACTTGGGGCCATCAGTGACCCATGTTGGAAGTGAGCAACCTTCACTGGTTCCGGGCCTCTAGGGCTCCCTGAAAGTGGCCCAGACACAATATAGGGAGCACCAGAGGGAAGGGCTGGAACATTTGTCTCTGAGGCCAAGCACACACCAGGTGCTTGCAGTTTGGGGCAAATAAGATCCAGGTGCTGACTGAGCTCCTTCCTAACTCCCTGCCAAAGCCCCCCGAAAGCCCGAAAGCCCGTCGCTCATCTGCAATGAGGGAGTTAAGTTTTGGCTACTTAAAGGGGGCGGGGGGAGGGGGCCGGGCCAGGTCAGGTGAGCAGACTTCACAGTGGAGGAGGGAGCCAGGCTGGTCAGCTGGACAGCTGTCTCTAGTGAAGTGGTTGTGCCTGGGGAGTGCACTCCTCCGCTAGTTCTTTTTCTTTGTTTTTAAGATTTTAAAGAGATGGGAAGGGAGAAAGAGGATAGAAACATGGATGTGTGAGAGATACATAGATTGGTTGCCTTTCACACACCCTCAACTGGGGACCTGGCCCACAACCCAGGCCTGTGCCCTGACCATGAATCAAACCTGTTGACATTTTGATTTGCAGGCTGGGGCTCACTCTACTGAGCCACACCAGCCAGGGGTGTTTTGTTTTTAAATACATTTATTGATTTTAGGGGGAGGGAGAAAATGTGAGCACGTGACATAGATGTGAGAAACATTGATCCTTTTCTTCCCATTATGTGCCCTAACTAGGGATCAAACCCACAACCTAGGTATGTGCCTTGACTGGGAATCAAACCCCCAACCTTTTGCTTTACAGGACGATGCTCCAGCAGAGCCACACCGGCCAGGGCTCCTAGTTGTTTTTGTAAAGAGAAAAAGGAGCACCTCGAGCCGAAGCAGGATTTCTGCAGTGGGCTCGGCCAGGAATATTCCAAGCAGCATGGGGCCAGGGCAGGGCCCCTGCGTGGTCAGGGGACAGGGTGGCCGACCCTGTGCACGGTTGTGACCGTGTTCTCTGCTTCAGACAGGAATTCCAGGCGTGGACTGGGGTGAAGCCATCAAGACCCACAAAGGCCAAACCCACCAGAGTCATCACAACCCACAGCTCCAGATGGGACGGCAGCCCCGGGGCCAGCTCCCAGGTCAGCCAGAAGCTGGTGCTGCAGGGCGAGCGGCCAGGCGCCTGGCTGCAGGGGTGAGGGGGCAGGCTTCTTCCTGGCTGGGGACTAGGAGTCAGACTTAATGGGGTAAAATGGCATTACGATTGGGGCAGCTGGTCCCGAGCACCCAATCATCCCAACGACCAGGGAAGCAAGGTCCTTCTTTGTTATTGGCCAGGTGGGTGTGCCCTCGTGCTGGCTTCTCCCGTGAGCGGGGTCTCTTTCCCTCCTAAGTCCCAACCTTTCCCTTGACCACGGAGCACAGTGACAAGCATCTGTGTAAAAGAAGGTGGAGGGAGGGAGGACCATTCAGCTTCCTGACTCCACCCCAAGGAAGCTCCAGGGAGTGGAATGGAAGGTCCCTGCACCATGTTTGACCTACTAATGCAGTGACTCTGCCCACTGCAGAGGGTCCCCCACGGACCCTTCAGGTTAGTGGTCTCAACTCCTGGAAGACAAAGCGGAATTCTTTTCTTGGAGCTGGGGGGAGGGGAAGTGGAGGAAGAGGCCCAGTGACACATGACCACATTTCATTTTCCAGGTCCCTGAGGTGAGGAAGAAGTTCGCTCCTAACCCCTCAGCCATTTTTCAGGCTTCCGCTCCTCGGATCCTCAACGTGTGACAGCCCAGCAGTGTGGAGTGCCACCAGGGGCCAGAACCTCCGGGGCGGGGCGAGGTCTCAGGGCCCGACCGCCCATGGCGGTCAGCGGGGAAGGGTCCATCTTTCTCACCGCCGGCGCCACTCCTCCCCGACCCAGCTGCCACCAGGCTGCAGGCCTGCGCAGAGCAGGGGCACGGATGGACGCGGCACCGCCCCGCTCAACTCTGGGCCTCAACCACCCTCTTTTTCCTCAAGAAGTGTGTGGAAGGCTTCTGGTCTTTTTAAATTGCCTTTTTTAGAGACCCTTCAGTTTTTAAACCTGAAGAACTTGAGGATCAACTCTGTTGTGAACTGAACTGGTTGGTCCAGGGGGGCTGACGAATATGGACAGGACAGGACCTTGAAAGGACTGCTCCTGTCCACTTTGTCTTCCCAGGCGGCATGGTGATTTTATAACCTACGGTAACCCAAGGGGATGAATGTCCTTGAATACTCCTGCAAATGGCCCCACACGTTCAAGCTGTAGAAGAAATCTTAGGTTATCACCTGCATGTGATTCATAATGACCAGGGAGAAGTTTCCAAAAGAAGAGAGTACCAATCACAGGGTTTCAATGTCAAAGCCATAATTTCTCTATGGGCAAGATCTGTTACGTTTTAACAAAGTATTACTCTTTCTTGGGATGAGTGCATGAAGTAGTGAATGAATGAATGAATGAATGCCATTTACCTTATGGAAGGTTTCTGAGCCCAACATTTTATTACCAATTCCAGTGTTTTTTTCCTTAACATATTGATAACTAGAAGGGAACTACCATCCACGCTAAGAACTGGGAGCCTTTGGAGCCTTTTTTAGGAGACTGCAGCATCAGCCTCTCCCTAAAAGACCAACCCTGACCACTACGCCCACCCGCCACAGCAACCTGGAGCTCACTGCCCGTTGAGGAGGCGGCTCATCCTGTCTTTGGAAAGCTCTCTCCTTTCTCCGTAAATCCCACCAGTGTACGTGGGGAACAAGCCTGTTCCCCTCTTTGCACAGCAGCCCTTCAAGCACTTGGAGTTTATGTCCCTTCTTTAAGATCAAAGGCACAGCTTGGGTCAATTTTGTTAAGAAAGCTGTCTGTCTCCCTCTCCAGCCCAGGAGCGGCTCCAATGTGGGGCCACTTACTTAAGCCAGAGGAGGTGGCGTTGGGGTCTCACGGCAACCTCAGAGTAGAGGAGGGGCTGTTTCCAGCTCAGGCTGCGAAGGGGGCAAACCCTCAGAGGTGCCAGCACCAGCAGGCACAGCGGTACCGCTCATTCCAGCAAAGGAGATGCTCCGAGAATACTGGAAAGGGGAAACCAAAACCACATGTTTACACCAAGGGTTCTGCTCTCTCAGACCTCATTGGCTTGCTTATTGGATGCTTCTACAAGAGCGACGGCCTGCTGGGCATTCCACGGGACATGAACACATTAACCCAACAATCTCAGATTTCACTAACATGCAAAAATGTACTGTTTCAATTTCTTGTTCATTTAATTATAAACAAGCACTTTCTCCTACCACTTTCTTCATCCTCCCCATGGTAACACGGACTTTAATGCTTCGCAGCTGCTGCTGGCATCCCTGGAGGCTTGTCAAGCCCGAGAACCCTCGCTCTGGGCTGCAGTCCACGTTGGTGTTACACGCAGTCCTTCAAAAGCCCCACCAGCCTCCGCCACCCTTACCCCTTCCCATGTGCGCCCACACCCAGGAGCCCAGCGTCAAACGACTCTTTGAAGCTGGTCTTGGACGCAGACCCTGACTCCTCCACTCACTAGCTGTGAGCAGTTTAGGCTTGTTACACAATGAGGCTAATACCCCCTACCTCACTAAGAAAACCCTTGTTCGTGCGCAGGGGGCTTAGTGAACAGCCAGCAGAGCACAGCTGTTCTTGTCATTCTTTCCTGTCTGGGCGCCCCTCCCCCCTTCCCAGGGAGCCGGTTCTATTCTCCTGTGCAGCTTTGTTCCACCTACCCCAGCGCCACCAACATAACCCCTCACTAGACCCTGCCTGTCGCACCGGACCCTGGCAGCGCCCCTCCCCCCGCCCCCCCACCCCGCCGCCCGCCAGGGCCTGCCTGGGAAGCCCATTCATTCTTTTGTCCTCTGGTCAGGGGTCCGCTGCAGCCCAGCAGGTGAGGCAGGCCTGCCCCTCCCCAGCACAGCTGCAGGCCCGGGAGCCTTTCTGGACGCACTGTGACAGCTGGCTTTTCAAACGCCATGGCCCAGTAACCTTCCTTCTAGGCTGAAGCAATTATTAGGGGATCAGGGTTCTGAAGAAGAAACTTCCTCTTACTCACTCTAGGTCTCAGTAAAGCCTAATATTGTGTTTTTGTTATGCATCACATATACATAATATACACTGATAAATACAGAACGGCATTGGAATATTACTAGTGGTTACCCTTAAGATGGGGATTTATGGGTAATTTCCAATTTTTTACACCTTATCATTTACTCAAGTTTCTATATAATATGCATTTTTGTATTGAATTCTGTAAAGAGAGAAGTTTTTTAAAACTAAAAAGCAGTTCAATCTGTTAGCTAATTTCAGCAAGAAAGAGCTCACCGTTATGACCTGTACCCCAAGTCAGCCAGCACTGCCAGCAGCCACGGCGGCACCGTGAGGCTGCACCGCCCGGCCGGCCAGAGGGCCGCCCCGAGGCCCGCCCAGCTGCAGTCACTCAGAGCAAGGTCCCTCCTCTCTGCGCTCTGCGGTGCTTCAAATGCAAAACACCCACCACAAACACTAAAGCTTCCATTCCTGTACCAACTCCAGGACTGCAGGCCAGACTCCAGAGAGCAGCTTTTGAGAAAGCCTGGCCCGGCCTGGCCGGCGGCGGCCCTGCAGCCCCTGCTGGGCCGCTGGGGCTGCCCTCCCCTTGGAGCCCCTAAGCCCTGCTGTAGCCCCGCCGGCCCGGGGACACAGTCCCTCCCGGCAGTAAGGGGGAGGCCCGAGTCAAGGTACTGCCAGTGGCACGGATCTTTTGTCTGTTCTGCGGCTCCTGTCAAAACCAGGGCTGAGACAACAGTCAGGAAGGGAGGCTAAGCCCGTTCTCCCTTCCCCAGACCATCCACCTCCCTAGAGGCTGACGCTGAGTGAGGTGTGGTCCCAAGAAAGCTATGTGCCTGGACTGTCTCACAATTCCTCTGCCCTGCGGAGGAAGGGCTTTCAAACTCTTCAGTTTCTTCGTAAGGGTGGATATAGGAAGTCATTCTCAAATGTTTTGGCATTTTTGGTGATTTCTAAGCCATTAAAATGGCAGATGGTCAGAGCAGGATTGTTACAGGAGTAACTGCTTTAGGACGTCAGTAGAGACCGATTCTATCTTACCAAACCAGTGTGTTTGTCAAACAGGAGCTGTCCCCTCCTTGCCTTAGCTCTGAGCTCAGTTCAGCAGTTTTCCTTTGCCCCAAGCTGACAGGAATCACCATGTCCAAGGTCAACACGTAGCTTCCCAAATTTTTCAGGCTTTTACATAACTGTTACCCTTTTCTTGGTACCCACAAGTTCTTTTTGGAGAGAAGAGGAAGACTTGAATACATAAATACCCGAATCTTTGCCCCATCCTTGCTCTTTCTGACCTAATATAAGAAGAACCCTACCAAAGTGTAGTGCTTCAAACTCAGAAAAACCCATCACAAATACTAAAAGATTTATTGTAGGTATTTTTGTTACACAATTATGTTACACATTATGATACAAATACATTTGAAACATCAACACAAACAGATTAATTCATTTAGGTATTTTCCTTTGCAAAAAGGTAATTATTTCTTTAGGCTTTCCATCCCTGTAATACATCTGTTCTCATCTGGACGAAACCTTCCATCGGGCAGAGCTCAGTCACAGCCCCCTGCTGCACGAATCTACACACTTGCCCTTGCCTGTTACCCCTGCCTGGAGCCGTGTGTGGAGAGCCTAGCTGAGCCTCGACCACTCAATATGCTATCGCAAAGCCAGGGCACGCCCTTGCCTTGCCTTGCCTGACAGACTTCCTCCTGCATTTGCAATTCTCAGATACCCAATAAAGAGAGGGTGGATTTCTCATCCTGTCACCTCCCTGCCTTCTTTTCCTGACAAACATCTACAGGACTCATAAAAACACACAAATTATATTGCTTGGATAAGTTTAACTCTGACTCACAGGTTTCAAATGGTCTTCGAGCAGCTTCCTGACAGAATAAATCTATTCCTTTACTTCCACACAGACTGTGTTAGGAAGCCCTGGCCATCTCTCTACATGGAACTGGACATCATCCAGGTAGTCAGCTAACCTTCCTTCTCTCCACTTCTCCCTCCCATTTCCTATGGATACAACCTTTTCTCATGGACTCTGAGCAGACATCCCTGTCTTTTGGCTTCAGCAGTCATTTCTCTACCTTTAAGGCACTCACAACTATTTTCTTTGAAATACTTTCCTTATTGTGAAAATCTTAACAGAGAAGAACAGGACATGGAACCCACAGACCAGCGTAGTGGGCCTGTTGCAGGAGCTGTTCCCTGCCCCTCAGCACAGAGGCAGCAGCAGAAGCTCCTGCCAACCATGCAAACAGTGAGGACCAGCTCTCTGCTGGGCACATGCGCAGAGCTGGTACCCGTCTGCCAAGAGCCCGGGGTTTGTGGGTGTTGTCTACTACAAACATATTAAGAGCTCGTTGGTTACAGCTAACCCTTTCTGGACCGATGCTGGGATCTGTCTATCCCTTATCTCTGAGAGACTGGTTGTAGTAATGCTTCTGTGCTCTGTGAGAAAAAAGAATTCTCTGTCTGCAATCTTCCAGGCCTTCATGTTTTCTGCACAGTATTACTGCATCCTGTCCCTGACACACAGGGGCTGAGCGGAGAGCCCCACACCACGGCCACCTGCCCAGTGCTGAAGCCTAGTCCCCCAGATGCAACCAGGGTAACTTTTGGGGCTGCCTGTAACCCCAGCCCACAGAATGGGTACAATCTCTAGCCTGCCAGACTCATGCTCTGCCACCTGGAAGGAGACTTGGGCCCAAGATGCCCCCCTGAGGACACCCCAAGGAGAGAAGGACCTGAGACATGTGGCTTGGCCCAGCTCTGGGAGCCTCGTGTGGAGCTGTACAGCATGAACAAATGCAAGCTGACCGAGCATGCGTCTCTAGATCAGGAGACTTCTGTCCTAAAGGGACTGATCTGGGATTGAACACTCTGGTGCTTACACTAGATTAGATGGAGGCAATGGTCTGGTAGCCATGATGTTCTGAGGCACAGAGAACCACCTCCTTCTCCAAACAGAAGAGTCATCACAGTTCCAAGCTTCAGATAAAGCTCCAGATCCTGCTCTTCCAGGGCATCTTCCTTCCACTCACTGATCTTCATTCAGTATCCCCATGTGTTTGTTTGTGAGGAAGTCCAGAAAGGGAATGTTGCAAATGGCCTGGTGAATATTACTCACTGTAATTTCTTTGGGGATCCTGGCCCAAAAAACAAAGGCTGTTAGGTACAATGCCCTCAAGCATCTAATAATATCTAAAGCACCATCTCCTATACAGGCCCTGACAGAAGCCAATCATGGTGAGTGACAAGCATGATTTAGGGCCACTTGGGGAGTGGGGAGGGGGCAGGTACAATCTCTCTCTCCTCTCCTATTAATTTCTTGTAACTCTGGTAAAGATGTGGCCTACCCTCTTTAGTACGCCCAATTAGGGCTCAAATCTGTATGAAATGGATCTCAAGAAGTAGGTTGAATGATTAAGAAAAAAGACGCTAAGGATTTAGAAAAAAGGAAGTAAGGTGCAGAGCAGAACAATGGGATTTCTATAACTCAGTCTGAGAAGACTGAAAGCAGAGTTAAAGCCCACAGAACTCTAGGTCCACATTTTCCTGTCTCTTGGCAAGAGGGGAGATGGAGTTATGCCAGGCTAAGTGTGATGTTAGATGTTCTTCTCAAAAGCACCCAAGTCCCTATTTAAGAAAAAGAAAATCAAAACTATGAACAGTAAAATGACAACGAACTCACAACTATTAACAAGTGGATCTCAAAAACAAAAACAAACTAAGCAAACTAGAACAGGAACAGAATCACAGAAATGGAGATCACTTGGAGGGTTATCAGGGAGGAGGGAAGGAGAGGAATAGGGGAAAAGGTGCTGGGATAAGTGTAATTGGTAGGTACAAAATAGACGGTGTGAGGGGGGAGGGGCGGGTGGGTATCAATAGTATAGGAAATGGAGGAGCCAAAGAACTTATATGCACAATCCATGGACATGAACTAAGAGGGAGGGTGCTGTTGGAGGGAAGGGAGTACTTGGTTGAGGGGGGCACAGGGGGAAAACTTAGGACAACTGTAATAGCATCATCAATAAAATATACTTAAAAAGAAAGAAAGCACCCAAGTCCCTCCATATCTCCACAATTAGCACCATGGAGGCAAGCAGGGGCTGCTGCAAGCACTCAGCCCACTCCTGGATTCCAAGCTGCACAAGCAGCACTACTGGAACTCCTTCGTCCCCCCTCCCCCCCCTTTTTTTTTTAAAGATTTTATTTATTTTCAGAGAGGGGAAGGTAGGTAGGAAGAGAGGGAGAAAAACAACGATGTAAGAGAGAAACATCCATCAGCTGCCTCTTGTAAGCACCCTGACTGGGGACCAAACCCACAACCCACGCAGGTTTCCTGATGGGGAATCGAACTGGTGACCTTTTGGTTTGCAGGATGACACCCAAGCACCTGAGCCACACTGGTCCTTTTTGTTAAAGACCTCTTCTACCTTGCTTGATGTATTATATTCCTGTGAAGTCTGATCGAATATTCTTTTGACTTAGGTCTCTTTACGTCTGCAGGCACTGTTACAGTTTTATAAACTTATGACAGCCTTCATGCACAATGGGATAAAATGTCTGTTTCCTGTGAAAGGAATGCCAGGATGTGGAACAAAGGCCTGCCCGTCTACCATTCTTTCGGGGTCCAGGAAAAGGACAAAATTCAGTGTTCCAATCAATGATAATTAGATTGGAAACTGGCCTGTACGGCCAGTGATATCTAAGGTTTTATCATGTATTTGCTGGGAAAGCCAGGTACAATCACCTTATCAAGCCAGGTTTCCCAATTTCTAAAAAGGGACTATGAGTTTTGCAATGAAAAGCAAATCAGGTAATATATACGATGCCTGGCCCCAACGTCTGACACATAATGGGCACTGTTATTATCTTCAGTTGCGAAGAGCTGGTAGTTTGTTCGACCCTGTGACATAACAGAGCCCTGCTGAACAGGGTCTATGGAGCCGTGACCGGGAAGACACAGACCTCTGGGCAAAGCTGAGCTTTCACAACCAAGCAGTTCTCTCAAAATAACCAAGTCAACCTTGAGTCTGCTGGCTCTGAGTATGTTCCAAGCATGGACACCCCCATCTCCTACTGGACTGACTTAAGTGTAAAACATCTTGGTGAGCAACTAAACTGTCAGGGATAGTCTGTAAGCCTGATATCACTGACCAGAGCAATAAAAGTACCTGTTGTGGGATGCTGTCTGGTATCCAACCGCCAAAGCTTGTCTCAGGATGTCACTCACCAGCTGCTCTGTAGCCTACAACAGAACATGCGGTTACTCTCAAAAATGGCCATCTGCTCGCAGGCAAGAGGGCACAGATCGGACCCCTTCCCATCTCCTACACCTTGGAAACAAGCGCATCTGAGGATCAAAAGTCTTTAAGGAAAAATGAAAGGTTCGAATAACAGACCATGAACAATGACAGAAGCCATGACTCTGAGAAGCTGGATGAGGCTGATTAATGAAAATTATTAATCAGATGGGGTTTTAAAAATTTTTTAAAAATATTTTTGATTTGAGAGAGAGACAGACATCGATTTATTATTCCACTTATTTATGTATCAGTGGTTGTTTCTTATGTGTGTCCTGACCGGGGTGTGAACTTGTAACCACCGCGTACTGGGACAATGCTAATCAGATGTTGTTTTTAAGGAAAACAAGGGAGGGTTATTTGTGAGGCATTTCTGCTGCAGGAGGGGACACACCAGGAAAGGAGCCAACTCAACTCATGCTGAGCGAGAAAACTGGCTTCGTCATCCCCTTGCCCAAGGGTGGGACAGTGGCGGCTATTTCTCCACTGCTGTTGTGCCAGGTGCAGAAAACCCAAGGCTCTGCCTTGTCCCCTCCTGAAGCAATGAGAGAGCCAATGTCACCACCCCATACTACGTTAAAAGCCCTTGAAATAACACTAAAAATATCGTTAGAGTGATATCAGCAAAGAAACTCTTACTGGAGATGTTTTAACACTTAGAAGAACCATACTTTAGTTCATTTAAAAATCAGAAGAAAAAAAAAGAGAAAAACTTAAGCCTGAATAAGGTGAGAAATCTTAAAACTTGTCATGTCTGTTCTATTTCTGTCCCTGTCCTTTACTCAAAACAGCCTGGCATCCAGACTGTCCTGCCTGGCTGTCCCCTCTGCTGCCAGCAGGCACCCACCTTTAAAATCATGTCCTCTACCACGGACACATACACGTTCTTGTGAAGCGCCACGGGCTGCAGGGTGATCCCAATCTGGAAAAGCAGGAGGAAGAATTTGTTCCTGTTTCTACATTAAAACCACCCCTCTAACAGGCACCCTTCTCTGATCTCCAAAGAAATATCTGGTTGGAATAAGATATCCCATTTCTCCATGTTTCTGAGTGGTTAAAAATGTTACTATGATCCTGCATTTACCCCCAAATCCCCTTCATGGAGAACATGATCAGGACTTGCTATGAATTCTGATAGAACGGTCAACACAATGGAAAGCCTTGAATCAGACTAAGGCCCTATTTGCAAAGGTGATGAAGATATACTTGGAAACTGCGTCCTGCCCCATTTTTCATTTCCTCCTGTAAGCGAAAACAAACACTTCCTTCCACGTTGGGTCCTAAGTGAACTAGGTAGGTGGCAGATGCTGAACAGCTGCTGAGTTCCATTGAAGGGGGAATAACCACTTCTCCTGGGTACCGTGAGGTCCATCCACACCACAGACAGGGTGCTTGGGAGCTGTGAAAATGCGAGGCAAAGCCTACCCTTTGAAGTGTAACTTGGGAATACCATGACCCGCCTCAGGAGGGAAAGGTGTTTCTACTGAGGCACATGGAAAAAAGGAGATGAAAAATAAAAAAATGATTTAGCTGCCTTTGCTTCAATCCCATGTTCAACAAGCAACCTTCTCACATGTAATTAATTTCTTGCCCAAGGGCCCTGGTGTGGGAATCAGACCCCGAGTTTATGAGGCAGAAACGAATCATACATTCAGTTCCCCAGAGAAGCCCCGCTGCTGGTTTACAAGGCGGAGTATCAGAGCGCCCCGCGCCAGCCTGTGGTCCAGCAACACCGCAGGTCGCAGCCCCTACCTTCTGTGTGATGTCACCAATAAATTCTGACCCCGGTGTTGGTGGCAGGTAGGATTTCGCTTCTTCCTGCTTCTCCTCCTGTTCCTTTTTAATGTTTATCTGCAGCGGCTCTGAGAGGTTGAGGATGTCCACCTCCTCTTCGTTCTCCGGCTCTTTCTTCTGAAACTGCTGGAGGTCCTCCAGCTTCCGGCAGAGGTTGTCAGCGGAGGAAAATGATGACAGGCACTCTAAATGAGAGGTAATGAGTCTTGTGACAGCTGTAGTGACAAAAGAAAAGGACTTTCCATCTCTGTAAGACCAATGATGAGACCCAGAGAACAGGAGTGAGTATCAAGGGAACTGACCTTCTTTCCAGTTCTAAAATTCTACAGATCTATAACTATGAGAAGCAGGGACAGGCATCTTGTATGTGATGTAACTGCAATCTGAGGCAAAACAGGCAGGTCATAATTCTGACTTACGCCACCCCAAACTAGGCCAACTCCCCACCCCTCAAATATTACTGATTTTTTTTTCGTATTTTAAATCTGGAAAATTTAGAAATGCATGGTGAAGAAAATGAAAATCACCCATATTCTCACTGCTCAGAGATAACTGTTAACGTTTTAGTGAACACCTTGAATCCAGTCTTTAATAAGTCGATTTATACAAAATCTAACAAAGAATATTAGAACTTTAAGGCCAGCAGGGGCTCCAGACACTTTCTAGTGCATCCCCTTCACTTTATGGATGAGTAAGTGAGGTCCAGATCAGCTACAGAGTGCACCCAGCAGGGTGGGGGCAGAGCGGCCAGCTCTCGGCTTCTTCTGTTTTACTGACTGGGTGCTCAGAAATGAATCAATCATAATAAGAGAGCCCAGTGTATGCGAAGCATCATGCTTTATGTTTACTACCGATGAAGCATAGAAGTAATCAACATGGTTTGTCTCTGCTGCCCAAAGAGCTTAGGTATGAAAATAGGACAGCCCCTCAGGTTCTGATTTAAGTGCTGCTGGAGATCAGAGAAAGGAGAGGCCATCCAGCATCAGTGCTCTGAGGAAAGCTTCATGGAGAAAACAGGACTTGGGCCAAGTCTTAAAGGACCTCCTACACCCTCTCTGTGCTCCAGGTTCTCTCAAGGCTGGGAGGTGGAACTTCTCTTTTTCTATAGAAATGGGATTTGGAGGAGAAAACAACCCTTCTTCTTCTTTAAGGTGAAACTCAAAATATTCTCCCCATATATCTTTTATTCCCTGCTCCGCACTCCATCACATACAGTTGCTTGTGTCTGTATCATAAAACTCATTTCATCTGTAACATTATCAGTTTTTTATGTGTGTGTCTCCAGCAGCGGGTAGTGCACTTCCTAGATAGGACTGGAGATAGAGTAACAGATAAGACAGTGTCCCCAGATTCAATGAGATTGGACAGACTTGCTTGTGAGGGGTAATAAAGTCACAAAGCAAGGAGAAGTCACTACTACCTGGAGCAAAGGAGGTGGATTAGCAGTCTTCCAGGGGAAAATGGTGCTGAGGTGGGGTCTCCTAAACAAACGGTATGTGCCTGTTGTACCGGGCCAGTATGGTCCTGGCTGGGGCACAGCACTTGGGACACCTGGGTACAAGTGGTTCTGTAGGGACTGGATTAGTGGGAGGCACAGGGAGGGACACGCGGTCAGCGGTGAGCAAAGGCTCCCGTCTCCACGGTAACTCCTAGAGTCCTACGTAAACTGCTGGGGTGGGAGTGGTCCAGATTCATCGAGGCTGAAGAGAGGACAGAGCGTGCCATGCAAACCCCCTCGGGTTGCTTGTGATGCTCCGTGAGGTCCCCTGAAGGCTTACCCGGCTCGCTGTCGATCTGGGTCAGCACATCCTCGATAGAGTCCCCGTCACATCGCAGGCTCTCGGGATCAGGCGGGGTGTAGCCATGGCAGCGACACCAGTGAGCAATGTGCTTGGTTTTAAGGGGCGTCAGGTGGTGAAATCTTGGATTCTTCTCCAGTATCTCTTGTAAGACTTTTCGCATTGTCATTGCTCTTTGCCACTTAAAAAGAATTTTTGAGCCATAACCAAATTCTTCAACTTAGCAATGTGTTCAAACAAATCGCCTAATCAAAAATCACCCAGCTATCTTAGAATCATTTTTATCTGAGGAAAACAAGCCTAACTTTGTTACTCCTCAATTGTACAAAAAGGAAAAGAACTTTACCTAATGCTTATAAAATAAAATGGATCTCCTAGGTTTGGCCTATAAGGATTTTCACCTGGTCTCATCCTGCGATCTCCCACTTTCTCTCTCTTCCCCACCTTCCCCACCTTCCCCAAACCCACCTCACTGACTTTCTTCTAGCTCCCAAGCAAGCCTTTGTACACGCTATTTCCTCACCATCCCTGTCTGGCATAGTAGCTGCCACACTGTAGGTACTCAAAACAGTTGATTTAATTTTAACATACTGAAATTCATTTAAAAATTTGTAAAAATGTTTACCAATGCAAGAAAAGAAAGGCCTTTTTTCAAAGGCTAGTGACAATTCTTTGAACAAGCTCTTTAGCCGAGGAAAAGTCCTATCAAATATTTAACCAAGTATGCTTCACATTTTGTCCTCGTTGCACATGACAAGGTTTACGGAAGCTGCCAGAACGCACATCTGCGTTGGTTCTTTCTCCCACAGGCCCCCGGCGGCTGCCCCGCTGGCAGCTGGGCAGACGGGTTAGTTACCTCAGCAGCTCTCCTCTTTCCAATGTTCCAGCCATAGTACTGCTCCAGAGACTTCGCCGAAAAACAGCTGGCATCTTCACCTGGAAGGCACATACGCAGCAAACTCTGAATCAAGTTATGATTTAATTCAAATCTTATTTGCTGAAGCATGTCTGAAAATTTCTTTAGCCTTCTTTATTGAAGTTCCTTACTGGGCAAGTCCAGATGCTTTTTCTTAAAAGAGAAGGCATCTCATTCATGTGCACTCCAAACACCACCCCTCCCTTGGGACATGGGCTCCTTTGGCAGAGAAAGGTCATCTCCCGGCATGAAGCTGTCGGAGTGAGTGAAGCAAGTGGAGATGGCGCTCTTCTAGGAGCCGCACGGCCTGGGGCCCAGCTCTGGCCTTCCCTTAACTAAGTGGCCCTGGGGAATGCGGCATCCACCTCTCGGGGCTTTGGTTGTCTCATGTGTAGAATGGGACTGTTGGGGAAGATGGTTTCTGAACTGCCTTCCAGCTCTAATACCCTGTATTAGTATCTAAATTTTTAAAAGAGATTTTTAAATGTTTTTTCTGCTGGGCTGGGAAAATGTTACTGAAAGTTTACTTCGAACTACCTCAAAATGCCCCTTGAAGTTTAACCAAGAAAAAAAGATAATGTCTTTGTTACTACTGTTGGAATAAAATAAGCAGGGTAGTCGGTACCTGGCCTACCACTTTCACATTCACATGAATGTAATATAATATGATAATGTGCTTCATCCCTTCCCTCTCAATGTTCACAGTGCTCTTGCCCAAGAGCACACACCTAAGGATCCACAGGCTGTCGGTCCCCTCAGTGGGTGCTGTTCGTTCTGTTAGAACAACTGTGCTGAGAAGCACATTATCCACGGGCAGTCACAGAGCTACCAGTGGCAGAGACAGAGCAGACTTAACTGCGGGAAGTTGTGACGGCGATGCGTTTCTGCAACATGGGCGGCAGTAAGTGCCAGAGGAGGTCTGACTGCTTTGGAGTCAGACAGAACTGGGTCTGTACCCTGCCTCATGGCCCACAGCTAGTGATCTTCAACACTTACGGTAAGTGTCATCGTAAGTGTTACGGTAAGTTACTTAACTTCACTTACCATCCCTGATTTCCTCACCTATAAAACAGATGACATCACTCATCCCACAAGAGATTAAGTAAGACAGTAAATGTAATCATCCTGCAGAGTTTAGCATATTGAAGCCAACTGTTAATTTCTTTCCTTATTAATAAGCATTAAAAACCAATGCAGTTTTAATTATATACACAACAGATCAATGATTTACCTACCAAAAAATGGGAAAAATTCCTTCTGCAGATCAAACACTAAAGACAGTTAAAAGACTAACTGATTGGCCAATATATTGTGAATTCTAAAACCCTGCAAATGACCTATAAGTACACCTAAAACCTCCTAACGTAACTACCGTATCAATATTAATTAACAACACATGATTTAAGTTGACTCAATATCCCAAGTAGTTCACAGCTTTAAAAAAAATGCATCTATATATTTAGTCTAATTGTCTTACTTTTTGCAGTGATTAATGGGATCTTCTTTACTACTGCTGTTAAGAGTTGCTGGATAGTCTCTAGATGGTCTATCCTGAGGACAATAAAAGAAAAGAAAATTCAGGTTGTAAATACACGTACAGTTTCTAGCCATATATACATGTACATTCATGTAACTGCTCCTCCTTTCTAAGGGAATTAAACCTTAAACTAATTATGCTGGCAGGTCTTTCCTTCCATAGATAGCCTTCCTTATAAAAGAAGATCATTCTATGCTTGGAAAGAAAACATCAAGACTAAATAAACAGATGAGACCCCAGAAATGGCAAATTATGCAAATATCAAACATTTTACTTATGTCTGTAAATAGGAACATAAGCTTTTTACACTGATTGCCACTACAGCAGAAAACTATGTAAGTGGCATTGTTACAGTTCACACTGTCACCTATCACGTGAAAGTGGCTAAACTTCTATTGTTCCTAGCAGTTTGAGATACATTGAAATATGTGGTCAGAGGTAGGTTCCTAATCTAAAATTGGAAAATTTTGTAAAGTATTTTTAAAAGCAGCAATGAAAGTGTATGGCCCACGAAAAGGCAGCTGTTTAGGCAGGTATGTGGGTACTTGGGACACCAAATGCGTACACACCTGAGTAATTACATCATGAGCAAAGTAAGCACATGCTGGCAAGCTCACTGGAGGGAGATCTGTAATTCCACCTGAGGCTTCTGAAGCAACAAGTGCTGCCTCCAGGTCACATTAATGTGTAAAGTGAAGACTCTGAGCTGTGTATTAAGTGGTGTTCCTTGTTTACTGCACACAGACAGGTTTCCAACCTCTAGTGTTAAAAGACTTAACATTATACACACACAACTCTACACACACTTAACTGTCACAGGCATCGTTTTTTAAAAGTTTCAGAAAAACCCCTGAAGTACAACTTCCTTAGAAAGGACTAAAATAATTACTTAATAACATAGTTTCCCAGCTCAGAACTTTCTTCTGTTTTCACTGCTGTCTGACTCTCCTGAGGGAGGCAGCCTGGTCCAGGAGTTTCTGGTTCAGTCTTCACTACAAGGGAAGAGCAACAAAGAGAGAGCTGTGAGGGTTTAATGATGGAAGGACACGTGCAGGCAGAAACAAAAGCCCTTCCATGGAAACCCAGTGAGGAAACGGCCACACCAGCTGGTGTGGGGACAGAGCCGGGAGACCGAGATAGTGCCTATCATCACAGGGCCAGCAGACAAGGGAGGAACTGTTAGCTTGGGTCTCGTGGGTCCTCGTCTCTACTGTCACCTTAATCTGGCATGCCCTGGACCTCTCCACAGCTAAAAATGCTTCACTCTTTTAAAGTCCAGGTTAGAATCCATGTTCCATACAAAATCCTATCACCTTCTACACCCCACCAACTCTGATCAGACATCCTAGATTGCAATATTCCAGCATATACTTTCCAGATCACTTATCCTGCATTTATCAATGCTTACTGTCTACTTCAACTCTTCAACGTGATTTTAAGTTCCTGGAGGGCAGAAAAATTGCTACATCTCTACATTCCCCTCAATGTCAAGTATACTATATAAATGGTATGCATTTTTCAGGTGGCTGATTCACAGATGCTGAAAATTCAAAGGACTCATTACAGTAATGTCTTGTATAAAACCTGTGGGCAAATACATCGTGAGAACTACATACCTTTTGTAACAGGTGCTGGCGCAGAGGTGGAGACAACTGGAGCTGGGGTAGCTACAGGCAGAATGGTAGGTGATTTGTTGGCAGAAAATGACTGGACCACTAAAAGGCACGTGCACATACACACACACACAAAAGGGAAGGATATGAGAAATATAGAAATTATTTTAATGAGGATGATCTAACTCCCAGGTGAAAGCCCCATTTTAGACTAACAGCACAAAAACAAGCAGAGTACTGAAGAAATGGTAAGGTCCTTTTTAACAGTAATTTTTGACAAGGTGGACTGTTTACCATTAGTACTAGGGCAACTAATTCATTATCTATCAACTGTCAAAACAGGGGCTTGTCCCTAAACTAAGAAAATAAAAATCTAATTAACTGAATTCTCATAAATGCTTTAAATATGTCCCCTCTATTCAACTTTAGAAATGGGCAGCTAGTAGAAGCCAATGAGTCATCTGCGTTTTCCTGCCAGTCCTATAGTTGGTGCTCCCAAGTTTTAGTGCCCAGGAACACTGTGATAGCCAAAGGGTGAAGAGGGGAGTAGTCACCAAATAACAGTATATGGACCTCCCCTGAGACAACAACAGCATGACCAGCCCATGGCGAAGGGCTTACCTTTATTCACAGGCATCAGTATAGTCTGCACACCTCCAGATGTATTTACACTGAGTGGTTTGAGCTGGCTGGGGATCGTCAGGACAGCCTGCTGGGGATTGGATTGACTGGAGTGAATCTTTAACAATCCTAAAATAAGTTGGAAGATAGGGCCAAGCTGAAGATCAGATGCGTCCTTGAAGTTCCTGCCCTCTTTAGCATTTATATTTTCTCACAAGAGGACGTTCTTAGGATATTTACCCTTTCAATAAACAAAGAGCTGGAAGCATGAGGCAATGGATGTGGGATATTTCACAACGAAAACAATGGTGTGATAATTTATTTTTACCTCACAATCACAAATATAGAAGTTTTTGGAAAAGCAGAACTAAGAGAAAAGAGAAAAAGTCACCTGAAGTTCTACTGCAGAGACAACCAGTATTGAACATGTTGAGATAATTCTTTTCCATGTTTGTTTCCTATGACAATTTGTTTTGTATACAGCCATAACATGTACAAACTTAAATGTAAAATTCTGTATCTTGATTTGGGTAATTACCATTTTCCTACTTAAAAACCTACTCTGACTCCTTATTGCCCAGGGATTGTTTCCAAAATTAGTGTCAAAGCATTCAGAGGTCATTTTAATCTGCTTTCAATTTATCTGCCTCTCCTTCACGCCATCCCTATGTATCTAATACTTCAATCTGTCTATTCACTATACTTTCTAATTTCCTATCTCTGTGCAGCTTCTATTTTTCAAACATCAGATATTCTCAACTTACTGTTTTAGAAAGGGTCATCCTCTCCCACTTGTCTTTTTTTTAATTTTTATTTTTAAAAAGATTTTTATTTATTTTTTAGATAGAGGGAAAGGGAGGGAGAAAGAGTGGGAGAGAAACATTGATCAGTTGCCTCTTGTATGCCCCTAATGCGGGACCTGGCTTGCAACCCAAGTATGTGCGTAGACTGGGAATCAAAGCTACCACCTTTCAGTTTGCAGACCAGTACTCAAAAGTAAGCAAGCAAGCAAGCAAATAAACAAAATAAAGAAAAGGAAAGAAAAAAAAAAGACAAAGGGCTTTATTGTGAGAGAGCATATAAGAAACAACACAAATCAGTGGCTAAAGATACTTTAAGGCACTGGAAAGCAGTTCCTTTAAGGAATGGAATCTTAAATACTTTCTAGAACAAAGCCTTAAACAAACAGTTTTTCTCTTTGCAATAGATTAATGTTAAATCAGTCATTATAAGTATTTACTGAGACATGCCCCTAGAGAGTGATACAATGACTTGATGTTTCATATTTTTATAATTCTTATTTTTATTAAAATATTACATACTTATCATTTGAGCAGTAAAAAGTACTAAAAGGCTTATTACTAAAAATAGCTCTCCTTTGTTCCACTTCCCTAGCCTCATCTAGTTTCTCAGTAGCATCCACTTTTAACCCTTTTGGTCCTGTCTTTTAATTTTTATCTCAGAATTTTTAAAAAGAATGTGTATATTGTAGGCCTCGATTCATTTCGATGTAACATTTTGACACTACATACTAACTTACTATTAGGATAGAGAAGCATTCTAAGGCACTTACACCTTTTCTTTCCTAATACTCCAATATTGTTCTTTATTGATGTAAAGAATACAATACTATGATTCCATTTTATTTTCTGGGCTTAATAATTTCCTCCTTTTCATCTGCTTAGTTCTCTTTTAACATCTTACTAAGTCTTCCCACCTCTTTCAGGAACGCTGTAAACCACCTCTTAATAGAATTCTCCATCCAGTCAAATCTCCTAAATAATTTATAGTTCCTGCTTTTTAAAGAGATACCCTTTCTGGAGCTCTCTGACCTGCTCCAATTTGGGCTGTTGCTTTCTAGGCCTGCACCAAAGGTCTCATCCTGGGGACATCCTCCACTGTCACCCTGGGAGTCCCCTCTGCCTTCCTTCTATGTTGGTTTGTAAGTCCTCATTTCGGTAAATGTGAATTTTAGTAATGTCTTGAGACATGGTGCATAGGAAATAGATGTGCAACTTTGCCCATCAGAAAATATGTTGATCCTCACATTGAGTAATGGTCTGGCTGACTACAGAATTCTACACTGAAAGTAATTTCCCCCTAGAATTTTGAAAAGCTGTATTCTCGCTTCCAGCATCATTACTGAAAAGACCAATGAATGTAATTTCTGAACTTTTCTTTGTATCTCTGACAGCTTTTAAGATCTTCTCTTTGTCCCTGGTGGTGTGATTTCATGAACAAATTGTGCCTCCATGTGAGCCATCTTTCATTCATTGTGCTGGACACTGTGACATTTGAACCTGGAAGTTCATGCCCTTCAATTATGGGATAAATTGTCTCATTTCTTGGATCATTTCCTTCCCACTATTTTCTGTTTTCTTTCTGGAACTCCTTTTTGTCTGATGTTGCCAGGACTCCCTGATACATCATCGAATTTTCTTAGTGTCTACTTCTTGGTCCGTTCCCTGCTTCCACTTTGTGCCCCATAGGTTAGTCTAAAGACTGCAGCCAGTGATCCTGTTAAAAGGTAAGGCAGATCATGTTACTTTTCAGCTTAAAGCGCTCCAGTGGCTTTCCTTGGAGCAAAGTCAAAGTTCTTAGAATGCCCTACAGAGGCCCCAGGTGATTTGGCCCCAATCACTCGGACTGCATCTCCTAGAGCTCTTCCCCTTGCTCACTCTGCTCCAGTCACAGGGGTGACTGACCTTGCTCAAACTCGTTTATAATGCACGCAAACATTTAATTAAGAAATTATTGGTCAGTTCGAAATACTTTGCTTCTTTTATAAAAATACTTTCAGAAAGTATCATCGTAGCATCTTACAAAACTAGAACTGAATTCATGTACTGCATGTTAAAAAATCAGAAAAGAGGAGGGCATTCATTTCTTATAATAGTAATTCCTTTTATTTCTTCTCTAGTCTTGACACAGTTCCTCCAAACATTCAGTTAGTGAGAAAGGTACTCCCTACGCTACATAGAACTTGATCAATTTTAACTTGGGAGTGGAAGTCAGTAATGGAAAAAACAGACTGGCCTTTATTTTTTGGTCTCTGACTACCCCAAAGCAAATGAGACACAGGGGCTTAATTTTGAGTCCTGTATGGAATGTAGTGATGATAATAACAATAGCCTCACAATCTTTTACCCAAAGGTACTAAGGTATGTATGTATTTGTGTATGTTTGTGTGGAGATAAATATGTATCTCAGTGATATTCAGTTTTTTCTTTTTATCAGTACCACCTGGTACACTGTTATGATTCTACAGTAAGACATTAATCTGTTCCATTCTTATAAAAATGAAGAGTGTTCACAAACTTTTGTAACAGTTTGACAATGTTGTGACATTTTTATTGTATTTTATAAAAGTATCTGTCTGGCCCTGACTGGTGTGGCTCAGTGGGTTGGATGTGTCCTGCAAAAACAAAAGGTCACCGTTCAATTTCTGATCAGGGCACCACGATTGGGTTGCACGTCAGGTCCCTAGTTGGGGGCATGGGAGAAGCAAATGATTGTTGTTTTGCTTATATATCAGTAGTTTCTCTCCCTCTCCTTCTCCCCCTCTCTTTCTCCCTTCCTTACCCTCTCTTTAAAAATAGTCTTTTTAAAAATGTATCTGTCTGTACTGAATTATAGAAAAACAAAACTAATCTCTCAAGTTTGAGAAGCAATGCTGTATATTATTATATCAGCCCCTGGCAGTTATGAGAGCACAATGTATTCAAATACATTAATACTTTTTTGGCAAAATACAGATATTCCTATTAAGTACTGTAAACAGCCTATCAATGGAGGCCAGATTTCACCTGAAAATTTGTTATGGGGGAAAAAACCTTTGGTTTTCACAGCTTTTTGGATTTTAGAATTGCAGATAAAAGTACATAGACTAACAACGATGACACTGAACATGATAATAGTAGCAATTATTTGTATAGTGTTTACTACATGTCAGACGTGCATTAATATACACTTATTAATTCACTCAATCCTCTCACTTTCATGAGGTAGGTATTATTATCAGGAAAGAAGCAAGTTATTTTAATTAAGGCAACCTGGTTCCAGGATTTGGGCTCTATTTGTTACCCAACAAAGTAAAAGGCAAACTTTTCTGGGGGCCCTTTAGTGTCAAAAACATACCATTCATCTTGTCAGAGCTTAAGCATGTCACCCTAATACTGCGCAATATAACTAATGTTAAAAATCATTACTTGGAGTCACCAAGGCTAATTGATATTTTACATGCTTTGTTTGTGAAAGCAGAGACATACGGTATTTTATAATGAGTTCCATTGAAAACTGATTTAAAAAAAGATATTGGTGCTTTAAGGAGAGCAAACCCTTAACTTTCCACAAAATTATGAAAGTAGCTAAAATACCCAATACAGCTCCAGTAGCTAACATTTTATTATATCATTTTAAAATTACTATTCAATAAAAAAAAAAAATAAACCTTACTACTCAATCTACACTATGTAAAAATTTATACATAGATTTTTAAATAAGAGTTTATTTAAACTCTAAAAACTCTAAGAAGTAGCTACCTGGAAAATGTTGCTGAATTATTTTTAGTAACTTATAAAAATATTAAGACCTCCCAAATATCCTAGCACAAAGAAGGGAGAGAAAAATAATATCTTTATGCTACAACTGACCTGATACTGTAGCTTTTCCGGAGATGGGGTTTGGTGTGGACACAAGGGACGCAGCACTGATGACAGAGGGAGCAGCAGCCTTGCAGGTTCCCATGGTGGCCTGGCTCACACACACCTGCTGCTGCCCAGAAGTTTTCATTACAGAACCTAGAGTAGATGATGGACTGGGAGCCGCTCCTTCTGACTGCTCATCCGCAGGGCCAGAAATAACAGAAATTAAGAAGAAAGCAGTGTAACTTATACAGAACAGTGACTGCCATGTAGCATACTTAATAAATATTCTCTATTAGCTATTACTACCTACGGATTAAATGCCAGGCCATTTAAAACAATTGCTTCTTTAGCCCTGGCTGGTATGGCTCAGCGGATTGAGCGCCAGCCTGTGAACCAAAGAGTCACTGGTTCGATCCCCAGTGTAGGGCACATGCCTGGGTTGCAGGCCAGGTCCCCAGCAGAGGGCGTGCATAATGCAACCACACATTGATGTTTCTCTCCCTCTCTTCCCCTCTGTAAAAAGTAAATAAAATCTTAAAAAAAAAACAAAAAAAAAAACTCCCCAAAACAATTGCTTCTTTAGTTTGTGGATCCTACGCTTTTAGAGTTCATGGGCCAGGAAAATTTTTAAATGAGATGGTTGCATTGGGTTCTATCACTTTAAAAAAGGATACTTAAACACCAAAAAAAGTAGAAGGATATAATCTCAGAATGTAAAACTGGAATAAAATGAGCTTCACTAAAAACTCACTATATATGTTTTAAAGTCTGCCACATCCATTCAACAAACATTTACTACATGGCCCAGAGATAAAAGCCCTCAAGAAAAAGAGTGTTACCAAACCGCGATGAATGTTATAGTAAGAAGTTACAGGCAGAGGTGCATGGCACCATCACAAGTCAAATGAGAGGGAAGTGACTACGTCTACCAGGGGACAAGGAGGGCAGAATACTGGAAAAGCTTCAGGTAAAAATGTGTTGTGGCATTTGTCAGTGCTTCATTCCCTCCTTTTCATTTCTAACATTCAGTTTTATGGCTATGCAACACTGTTTATCCAAATCAACAATGAAAAGACAATAAATAACCCAACAAAAAATGGGAAAAGGATCTGAATAGACATTTCTCCAAAGAAGATAAATTAAAAAAGACAAAAGGATACTCAATATTTCATTAGCTATAGGAAAAGGCAATTTAAAACCACAATGAATTAGCAGTTCATACCCACTAGAATGGCTATAATTTTAAAAAATGGACAAGAACAAGTGTCAACAAGGATGTGGAAAAACTTGAATCTTCATACATTGCTGGTGGGAATCTAAATTGGTGCAGCAGTTTGGGAAAACAGCCTGGCAGTTCCTCAAAATGTTAAACATAGTTACTAGATGGTCTAGCAATTCCTATCGTAGGTATACAGCCAAGAGAAATGAAAACATATGATTATATAAAAACATGTACAAAAATGTGCATGACAGTATATTCATTCATTATTCATTATAGTCAAAAGGGAGAAACAACCCAAAGTGATCTGCTGCGGGGTACATATCATTCTCTTCCCCCCGAATGATTAAAAAAAAAAAAATTGCTAGAATTAGATGCTGATGGCTGCACAACCCTGAGAACAAAATATAAATCAGTAAATTGTACACTTTAAAATGGTGAGCTTTAGGGTAAGGAAATTACAGTTTCTTTTTAAAAGAGAATGGCATGGCCCTCTGGTGTACCTGCTGAATATCTTCCTTATGATTTTACTACTTTTATGTTTCATGCCGATTTTCTACTGTCCTGCTAATTCTCACCTGCTGTGCAGGACCATTTGCCGAGAGGGCCACCGCTGGAGAAGTGGCAGCTGTGATAACCCCTCCTGCAACTCTCAGCATCGTGGTCCCAGGCTTTGAGAGTTGTGAGGTGGCTGGCACAGACTTCAAGGTACCATCAGATATTTTCATCAGAGACGCCTGTCCTCCAGGGGCTGCCTGCAGAAACAAAATTGGTCGAAGTCATAATGTTGCCCTGGTTAACAGGCATAATTTATTCCCTACTTACACATGCCCCTAGAATTTGTGCATATCCAGGAAACTCTTGCTAATCAAAACTATATGGAGTGTTTGTGCACCTTTCCAAAAAATTCTCAAATTTATGAACTTTTACCTTTAACCCTAATGTACAATGAGTAAATAAATGCAATTCCAAGCCACTATTTGGTAGCAGTGTGTTCAAAAATACCAGACCATTGGTTATCAAAATAACTGTGTCCGAAGTGCTCTTAAATATAATCTTTAAACAAAAACTGAACCGAGAGGGCCATATTTAAATGGGTAAATTAATGGTACTCTAGGCTTAGCACAAGATTAGCACTTCATACTGGAGAATCATGCAATAAATTATAGTTTTAATAGTTTAAAACAAGGATCAGCAAACTTTTCATGTAAATAGTATGACTAAGCATGTCAGGCCACACAATCTGTCCTGCAACAACTCAACTTTAGTGCCACAGGATTAAATGGGAGTGGGTGCATGGCAATAACATGTTACTTAAGATTTTTATTTATTTATTTGTTTTTAGACCAAGAGCAGGGTGGGAGAAAGAGAGAGAGAAACATCAATGTATGAGAGATCACTGACCGGTTGCCTCTTGCACACACTCAGCACGCCTTCAACTGGGGACCTGGGAATAGAACTGGCCACCTTTTGGTTCGCAGGTCGGTGCTCAATTTACTAAGCCACATCATCCAGGGAATAAAATGTTACTTATAAAAACAGGAAGCTTTGGGTTTAGTTTGCTGATCCCTGGTCTAAATGGCTGCTTTGTGCCCAAAATTAATGCACCTCATAGGTCATACCATTTATCAGTCTCCAAGGGCACCCTATGTGCTAGGAATGGCAGAAAGCACTTCTACATAGCTATGTGATTTAATCTTTTCACAAACTTTATAACGTAGATTTCAATTCCATTTTAATGATGAAATATTAAGTTTAGGGACTTTACCAGGGTCGCAGAGCTAGTAACTGAAGGGTCCGTGATTAGAATCCAGAAGTAGTAGCCATGGCATAATTTGCATTGGAGTCTTAACCAAATTAAAACCACAACTAGGTATCACTTCATACTCCTCAAAAAGAGTAAAATTAAAAAGAATGATGATCTTTCATGTTGGTGAGGAAGGGGAACAACTGGAACTCTACCATATTACTTATGAAAGAATCAAATGGTATAACCACTTGCAAAACTGTCAGTTTCTTATAAATTTCTTATACGTAGCCTACGACCTAGCTATTCTACTATATAAAATGATTTCTACAAAAGGTTCACAACAGTATCACTCGTAAGTCAAAAACTTGAAATAATCAAATGTCCATCAAATGCAGGAAAATAAAGTCATGCAACAAAATACTAAAGAATAAAAAATAAACAACTGATGCACATACGGCTAAATCTCAAAAGCATTATGTTGAACAACAGAAGCTGGACATAACAGTACATACTTTATAATTTTATTGATTTGAAATTCAAGAACAGATAAAAGCTAATCTATGGTGATAGAAAGAGAAAAACATTGATAGAGAAAAAAAAGGAAAGGTAAAGTTCTACATTTTGATTGGGAGAGTGGCTTCATGAGTACATACATCTGTTAAAACTAATTGAGCAGTATACTTATGATCTGTATATTAACCTATGTAAATTACATCTTAATGAAAGGCAACAGTAATTGTCTCAGCTGTGGCAGAATAGAAAGTCATTTCACTAGCTGTAGTATAAATAAGTAGGAATAAATAAGCTCAGCTTTTGAAGAACTGCCTGAAAAATATTGGAGCCTATATGTGTCTGGAATAGTTAAAAGCATCTTGACCTAAGGGAAATCAGTATTCAAGGAAACCAAATGCTGATAATTTGAAGAGATTAGTAAAACTGATGAACCTCTAGCTAGACTGATCAAGAGAAAAAGAGAAGATACATAATCATCAAAATCAAGAATTAAAAAAGAAACATCACTAAAGATTCTACAGACATTAAAAAGATGACAGTCCCTGGCTGGTGTGGCTCAGTGGATTGAGCACCAGCCTGTGAACCAAAGAGTTGCTGGTTCAATTCCCAGTCAGGGCACATGCGTGGGTTGAGGGTCATGTTCCTGGTGGGGGGTGTGCGAGAGGCAACCGAACACTGCTGTTTCTCTCCCTCCCTTCCTCTCTCTAAAAATAAATAAATAAAATTAAAAAATAAATAAAAAGATGAGGGAAAATTATGAACATCTCTCTTTATGCCAATAAATTTGACTACTTAGATGAAACAAATTCCTTTAAAGATATAAACTATAAAACCTCCCTCAAGAAGAAACAAATAAATAATGTCCTGTATCTATTAAATATATTGAAATTATAGTTAAAAACCTCCCCAATTAGGAAAGCTCCAGGCCATTATGCCTTCACTTTTGTAATCTAAACAGGTAAGGAAGAAATAATACCAATTCTATATAAACTCTTCCCAAAAAAGTGAAGAGGGAAGTTTCCAACTCATTTCATGAGGCCAGCATTACCCTTATACTAAAACTACAAAGAAAACTACTGGCAAATATCCCCTGCAAAAGTTCTCATTAGTTTTTCAAATTAAATCCAGTATGTTACAAAAAAGAATATAAAACAACCAAATGGAGTTTATCCCAGGAATGAAGGGTTGGTTTGACATTTGAAAAATTAACATAACTCACCATATTAATAAACCAAAAAAAGAAAAATATTATCTCAGCAAAAAAAATATTTGATAAAAATGCATTATCTATTCCATGCTTTGAGAACTGCAGGTTTCTATAGTCATAGAAAAGGCACTGTTTGCCCTGACCAGTGTGGCTCAGTTGGGAGTCATCCTGCAAAGCAAAAGGTCACCAGTTCAATTCCCCATCAGGGCATATACCTGGGTTGTGGGTTTGGTCCCTGGTTGGGACATGTTCAGGGGGCAACCATTCGATGTTTCTCACATCAATGTTTCTCTTCCTCTTTTTCTCCCTCCCTCTATTTCCCCCTTAAAATGAAATAATATTTTATTTTTTTAAATAGAATCTTTTTAAAGATGTATTGTTTGTTGATAACTGGTATCATACTGTCTACATTCTTGTTTGTTTCATTAATTTTTTGAGATTTAGCTACAGATTCAGATGATTATGATATTCCTCACCCAGTTAAAATTCCCTGTCATTATTATTTGGCTTATACTAAAAAAACAAAACAACAATAAAAAAACGCTGTAGAAACAGGCACCAAACTCCCCATACCATTTACTTACTGTATAGTGTGGCTAAAATCACCTGCTACGCTATTCAGAATCCCCTGTATGAAGTCCCTCCAGAGAAATGTTAGAATGAAGTGTCAAGAAATTTTTTTTCTTCTCTTTTCACAAATAGTGTGAACTTTATAATGGATCATACTTCTCATTTGCTTTGACAAGTTTAATAACTATGTAGGATGTCATTGTTTACATATCTAAACAATACTCTGGCTTTATTCTCTCATTCTACTTATGTTTTCCCAAATCTCAAGAGTTTTATTCTTATTTTTCTATACCATTTTATTGTTCACTTTCTTATGTAACTTTAATTTCTTTTTGGAAAGAATAAGTTGTAAATATATAAATAAATGCCACAATCACCATCTTTGTATGTGTGCGCGCGCGCACGCATGAGCTTACCTGGGTAAACAAAGTAGTTTTTTGTCCAGAGATGACTTTCAATGTTTGTTGTCCTTGTGCAGAAGACGTGCTGACTCCCAGGGTTCCTTGGACCACTGACCCGGTGGTCAGCTGTTTTCCAGAAGTCTGGGGCGATGGCTGGCCAACTAAAAAAGTACCCTAAGTTAGAAAAAATAAAGACCTAAATCAGTAATTTGTTGAATTCAAATAACTTGCTCTGATCCTTTAAATTACAAGGTCCCATGTTACAAGCTACAATGCTCTCCTCATTCTGCAACTCAGTCAAAAGAACTGAAAAGAATGGTGCTCAGTGTCAGTACCAACAGTTATCTCTACTTCTCAAACTTTGCATAGTAGTTATGAAGCAGGTGTTGGAAACTCAAGTTTTGCAACTTAGTCCTCAAAACTGGATTTAATCATTCAGAGTGATTAATAAATACCCTTCTCAATAAAAATGTCTAGAGTCACAAATCCATTACTTTCCTTAAGGGACAGCCAAGACTTCAGTATAGGGCAAAGAGGGCGGAAACCTTTTGCTAATCTTGAATCCAACCTAACTCCAAATACCACCATCTCACATATCTCTTTGGTTTCTCCCTTCTAAGAGAAAAATATTAAACTGTACATTAATATTGTTTATTATCTCATGGATTTGGGCAGCATCAGCACAGTGAAAAATCTTTCTTTGAGTCAGAAGGATCTGGGTTTAAACCCAAAGCTACCACTGGCTCAACAGAAAGGCCTTGGATAAGTTACTTATGTCTTTCTGAAGCTTTATTTTCTCTTCTCTCAAAACAAAACAAGCTCAAAATAATATAGGTTTACAACATAGCTAAAAGGTCAGTATTTGACTCCCATTCCCAGATCAGTAATGGTAAATCCACTACAATTAAAGGCAGTTATTAAATAACTAAATGAAAAGATACCAGTCACAATGACCAGACCTGAGGCGTTTGCTTGAGGATGTAAGACGTGTAAGTCAAGTGCTGAGCTATCCCTCCAGGCCCAGCGGGGTTCTGGGTGCCTCCTGTTCCTCCTCCTCCTGCACTGCTGCCACCTCCGCCGCCGCCGCCTGCACCGCTGCCACTACTGCCGCTGCTGCCGCCGCCGCTGCCGCCGCCGCCGCCGCCACCACCACCAGCAGCAGCAGCAGCTGAGCCAGACTGCAGGTCTGCAGGTGCAATGAAGACAGCAACATCATAAAAAGTATCATGAAACTTAATGGGAAAACAGGTGAGCCCACAGAGATCTCCTTTACAGCACAATTCCTTCTCTTTCCTATTTTTCTCCTCCTTTTCTGACAAGAGAGCTTCCTAGAGTTGAAGAGTGACATCTATTTACTTTCAACTGAATGACAGTTGATTAGCTAAGCTCTGAGTACAATCTTTGACAGCTGTTTTGACTTAGCTGTCAAAGAGCAAGAAAAGTCTGATACTGACGTTTTCTAACCCAGTGTTGATTTTAGTGAACACTTCAATATACTCCAAGACCTGCTTCCAAACTTTTTGGCCTCTGATTCAATTTAAGTGAAATTGCTGGAATTTAGTGTAATTTTACAGCACTCTCTTCTGTCTCTCCCAATGCCTCGGAAAAATTAAGACTTTCCTTATATTTATGATGACTCCAGGGTCCCATTTTTTATCCTTCAAATTCCACTTTCAAAGCCTTTGGACCCTTTTTACTTCCCTTTTGCTGACATACTGTACATTAACTAAAATCTAAATAGCTCTCTGATGAATTCTGGAACTTATACTGCCCTTTTCTTACATAAATTTAACTTTTTGATATACCATTGTTTAGATAAGAAGAAAAAATACCAGGGTGAGAAAGTAGAAATCACCCATTAGGATCAATAAACAAAACGGTGATTAGCCTACACACTGCATTTTGGCAAGAGTGGGTACTTTCTGATGAACCTGATTGTTGTACCAATTATACTTCTGATTCAGAAGGTAATAATTCCCTTTACCTTTTCTTTTTCAACACTACACAAATTATTTTTCTTTGTATGTCAAAGCAAAAGTGTATACATCTAGATAAATCACTTAATTTAATTGGGACTTTAAGACATACATTTAGGCTGAGCCTGTATTTCTCTTTCCATCTCCCAACATAGCAAACTTAACAGTAGCTAAATAATTGCAGGCAGAGAGATTAGATTCCAGTCCTTTCTTATCTCCTTCGACATAAAAATAGGCTCCCGCTTCTTGAAGTAGACAGAGCTCCTTCCCAGGTATCACCAATTTCAGTCACCACCGAAAGAAAGCGCTCTTCTCCATTTACAGCTCACACAGACAGCTGCTCCCAGCACGGCCTCAATGATCATACCTCCTCAGTGTAACGCATCCCTGATCCCAAACTCTCAGAAGGTAAGCCCAAAATAATAGTGCCACCTCTAAGGCTATGATTATTTAAAGCCAATTCTAGTTAAATTATGTATTATGTCTTAAGTGCATTTGGGCCAGTACGACCATGGTGGAAATCATGCCACCAAGCAGAGCTATGGAAATGCTTCTGGAACACTAACTGCCGCTCAGGTGAATGAGATGAACATACCCAGAGACCCAAGAACCCAATGACTTAATGATGGACTAACTAGCATTATTGGTGGCTCGCAGGATGGCTCCTTGAGGGATCAGCAGCAGCTTTCCTTTTCCTGAAGGATTCTTGCTGTTCGTTGTAAGGTAGAGTTTAGTGCCAGGTGGCAAATTTGCCAAGTTGGCCAAATTAGTGGCTGGTAGCTGCAATGTTGCCATTACTAAAATGGTAAAAAGAAAAAGAGCAAAGACACTAAGATAAAATGGAACCGAAGGCAAGGTTATCTCTAAAATTAAAACAGAAATAAATTATTAAAAAACACTAACAGTAAACTCTAAAGTTTATTTCTCAGATGCATAATGCTTTAAAGGGGGATATTTTTAAATATCTTGCTAGTTAAATAATTTACATAGTAGAGTCTGCAATAAACTATAAAGTAACTCATTTGTATTTCAGTATCATTTGAAATTTTTGTATTTAGTACACTAAATGTCCTGTTTTGCCCAGAATAATTCCAGTTTCCACCTGTCTTGTTTTAATTAGTGGCTTAACAGTGGCTCATGTTACTCTCAAAAGTACTGTGATTTAGACAATTAATAAAATAATCACCCTATCTGTGGTTGAATACACAATCTTCCCTCTTTTTTTAAAGTCCACTTCTAGTAACAAATAAATCTACTGATTTGAAACAAAAGTTCTAGCCTCCCTCACTGTCTAAGAACTACAAACTGCTACAGTCAACTGGCACAAATGCTATGAAACTGTAGTTCATCTTTTCAAAGTCTAACCTATGTCAAAGAACTGTCACTTACCTACCCCTGAGAATTTACTTCTTGATGCACATGGCTATAAAACCTCTAAATGTAAGTCTTAAAGGAGACTTACATATCAACTAGTTTCTTTGAATTCAAATCTCCATGAAATGAAGCCTACAGAACAATATGAGTTACCACAAGGGAATGGACTCTCACAGACTTCTCGAGCCTGCTGAAGTGGTCCTCCTCATTACCACCAAAACTTTGGGAAGCAAGAACCCTGAGAGCTGCCACAAAATATCAGGGACTGATTAAAACTGAGCGTCATCTCTTTCCATTACCAGAACTAATCCCATCTTAGACTACCGTGCGTTTCTGCCACTGCCAGAACCACGCCTCTGCGGTCAGCCACCTCACCCGAAGCCCCGCCCCCCAACACGGCTCACAGCCCCTGACCAGAGCGAGTCTCATTCCTCCCTCCAAGTCCCCAGGAATTCCTGCTGGGATGGTTACATCCTCTGGAACCTCAGCCTCCGCGAACGTAATCTCTTTTTGTGATATTAAACCTGTTAACCCTCTGAAGATACAACTTCTCCAGGAGCCCCTTAGCAAGGGGTTGTTTACCTTACCTTAATACCTAAGAGCCAGGACTAGAAGAGATGTGTTTTTGCTCTCCAGTTTGGCTTTTAGACCATTATCAACCCTCACTCTAGGAAAAACAAAACAAACCCCCAGCTCCTCTGAGATTCATGCTTGGCTATACCATCTAATCCCTCTTTTTTGCTTACTCACCGGAACTCCCAGTCACTTCTCATTTACTGAGGACTGACTCCTGACTCAAAGCCTCTCCACGCTAAAGACTGTCATTCTCAGTGACAGCACTGTAGATGGCATTTAATTCTCTGGCTTCCCAGTTGCTTGATCTTCTAAACCCCAAAAACCATTTCTTTCAATGCATCTCCAGCACCCATTTTTAATGTCAAAAATGAACTTTTGTCATCAGCAATTCACTGCCTCTGAAATCTTTATTTTGTACCTCCCCTACCTTCTATCCTTCCAACTGACTGCAACAATTCTTTAGCTTCATCAAGACCTTCAAAATTTAGTAAATATTTAATGTCTTAGGTATGTATTTTTTTCATGCGTTCACAGAAACAACATATCAAAGCCTAAAACACATTCAAGGTGTTTAAACTTTTGTTTGACAGAGAATGCATTAGTCAAGTATCTCCAAATGCTGCAATGTATGTAACAAGTTTTAAGTCTGAAATACAACCCAAAGTGGAGATAAGGACTAATGAGAATTATTCTTCAAACCTGAAGGCAGCATCATAAAAAATACCCTCTATCTTTATTACTGAACACACATACCCTCCCTTACTAGGTTTTCCTAGGCAGAATCAAATACCAAATAGAATCACCAGCAAAGGACATTTTGGTAGGTGCTGCTAAAAGGGCCCCAGTTAGTATTAGTTACCTGAGCCCTGAGGTCCACTCTTCTGAGGGCCAGCAGCAGTGACCTGAGCCTTGGTTAAGGCTTGCACTGGCTGAGCAACAATGGTTCCTCCACCTCCACTCACAATTGCTTTGGCAACTCCTTGGGTCACAACTTGCTTTGGACCAACTGCTTTGGCGACGGAAGAGCTGGCCTTGGCTACAAGGATCTGGCCACCACTGATCGCCACAGCCTGTTTCACTGTTGAAGGTAAAGTAGACCCAACTGGCACCCCAACAACCTGTTTAAAACAGAGGAAAGTCCAGCAGTGCTTCTTCTCACAGTCCTTTCGAGAGCTCTGAGAACAGAATAGTTACTGTGTTCCAGCAAAGAACAAAGCAAAGTTCTAGAATTAGTACATGGAGTCTAATCCAATGTAAGAAAGCAACTAATGATAGATGTGAACGGCAGCAGTATTTCTTACAATTTGGATATTATTAAAATAATAGGTTATAGTTTTTCTCTTAATCCCAGCTATTTATTACTATTTATTTTAATTATAAAAAGTAATACATGTTTTTATAGAAAATACACAAGTGTGAAGAAAAAAATCCTACTTATTCAGGAAAAAAACAATACTTTTAGTGAATTTACTTCCAATTCTTTTCAATATTTGTTTCAAAACAGATTAAGGTCACACAAAGTTTTCTAACTTTTAATTCTACATCGTATCAAACATTTCCCTGTTACTATGTTTCAAAATATTTTTAGATGACCAAATAATAATAGATTAGAATAAATATACCATAAAGTATGCATTTCACAACTTTAGATATTTAGGTAATTTTAAACTTCACATTATGAGAAAATGCAATAAACATTCTCATTTGTGAACTATAAACTCCATTACAAAAATTTAAATGTCACTTCTTCTGTAATCCCTTCTATGTTATCTCCATCTGCAACAATTATTTCTTCATCTCTAGAAATCCTAACAGTCCATGGTATCTCTTTCAACTGATTTTTAAGTTATCTTTTTCTACAAATTTCTAATCTTTCCTTTACGAAAGGTAGACATTTGGTTAAAAATGACAAAGTATAAACAAAAAGGTTAATTTAATTTTTAAAAAGATTTTATTTATTTTCAGAAAGGGGGAGGGAGGGAGAAAGAAAGGGAGAGAAACACTGATGTGAGAGAGAAATGCTGACTGGCTGCCCCTGGTACGTGCTCCGACCAGGACTGAACCTGCAACCTCTGCGTGTGCCCTGACCAGGAATCAAACCAGCAACCTTTCGCTTTGCAGTACAATGCCCAACCCACTAAGCCACACCGGTCGGCTTGGTGGGTTAAAATTTAATTGAATTTTAAAAGAAAGACCCCAGTACCCAAATTATGAATGTTAGAAATATGTGGTTCTGAAAATATCGTGAAATAAACTCTTAAAGAAAATACTACAGAGCTCTTTAAAAAAAAATTTTTTTTTGATTATGCTATTACAGTTTTTGTCCCAATTTCCCCCCCTCTGTCCCCCTCCACCCAACACCCCCTACAACTGTACATGTCCATGGGTCATGCATGTAAGTTCTTTGGCTGCTCCATTTCCTATCCTGCACTTTACGTCCCCATGGCTATTCTGTAACTGCCTATCTGTACTTCTTACTCCCCTCACCTCTTCACCCAGTTCCCCTCACTCCCTTTCCAATCTGAATACAGTCAAAATGTTCTCCACATCCACGATTCTGTCTCTGTTCTTGTTTGCTTAGTATTCTTAGACTCAATTGTTGACAGGTATGTACTTATTGCCATTTTACTGTTCATGGTTTTGACCTTCTTTTTCTAAATAAGTCCCTTTAACATTTCATATAGCAATCGTTTGGTGAGGATGAACTCCTTTAGTTTTTTTCTTGTCTGGGAAGCTCTATCTTCCCTTCAAGTCTAAATGACAGCTTTGCTGAGTAGAGCAATCTTGGTTCTAGGTCCCGGCTTTTCATGACTTTATTTTTTGCCAATCCTTTCTAGCCTGCAAAGTTTCTTTTGAGAAATCGGCTGACAGTCTTAGGGGAACTCCCCTGTAGATAACTAACTGCTTTTCTCTTGCTGCTGTTAAGGTTCTCTCTTTATTTTTAACCTCTAGTATTTTAATTATCATGTGTCTTGGAGTGGGCCTCTTTACATCCATCTTGTTTGGGACTCTGTGCTTCCTGGACTTGCATGTCTACTTCCTTCACCAAATTAGGAAAGTTGTCTTCCAGATTTTTTCTAATAGGTTTCCAATTTCTTGCTCTTTATCTTTTCCTTCTGGCACCCCTATGACACAAATGTTGAACCTCTTGAAGTTGTCTTAGAGGCTGCTTATACTATCCTCATTTTGGGGGGGAGGGGTTCTTTCTTTTTGTTGTTCTGTGTGGTTTTTTTGCTTTCTTCTGTTCCAAATCGCGGATCTGATTCTGTTTATTCCACTCTACAGTTGTTCCCCTGTAAATTGTTCTTTACTTCAATTAGTGAGTCCTTTGTTTCTGACTGGATCTTTTTTACACTGTGGAGGTCCTCACTAAGGTCCTTCACCATCTGCGTAACCGGTGTTTTGAATTCTGCATCTGATAGATTGCTTATCTTCTTTTTGTTTAGTTCTTTTTCTGGAGTTTTGATCTGTTGTTTTTTTTTTTTCATTTGGGCTGCGTTTCTTTTACTGACTCAGTCCCTGCTGGTTTTTGTAGCCAGAAGTTATAGGGACTTATTTTCCTGGCACTGGAACCCTGGGCTGGGGGGCCTGGTGTGGGTCTGGGACTCCTCACTCCCACAATATCCCTCCTGAATTTTTTCTACCACACATGTATGTGGGACCAGCCCATTCCACATCTCTTCCTCTCCTACCAGTGTGTATGGATGTGGTTTAATTTTGTAGTTGTCAGACTTCCATTCAACTTGATTTCTGCTGGTTCGGAGTGCTGTTTCATAGTTTTGATGTGGTTGAATGAGGAGGCAAGCTGTGTTTACCTATGTTGTCATCTTGACCAGCAGTTACTACAGAGCTCTTTTAAAACAAAGAGTACGATATTCAATTAGAAGATACAATTTAATTAATGGCATGGTGGGCCGGTACCTTCCATTCCCCAGTTCCTTTTTTTTTTTTTTAAAGATTTTATTTATTTATTTTTAGAGAGAGGAGAAAGGAGGGGGAAGAGAGGGAGTGAAACATCAATGTGTGGCCACCTCTTGTGCACCCCTCACTAGGCACCTGGTCTGCAACCCAGGCATACGCCTGGACTGGGAATTGAACCAGCGACCCTTTGGCTTTCAGGCTGGCACTCAATCCACTGAGCCATACCAGCCAGGGCTCCCCAGTTCTTTATTTTTATAAAAAGAATTCACCAGAAACTAGATGAAAAGATCTTTTTAAGAATGGCAAAAGATTGGTCTTCAAAAAGCAAAAAAGATAAAGTAGGAAATACTTTTGACCCATGAGATTAGAGGGGAAAAATTTAAAAGTCTGATAACCCCAAGAACTGGCTAGAGGATACAAAGAAATAGGTTTACTGCTTGCAGGAAAGTAGATTGGTATAGTCACTCCAGAGAGATATTGGCATATCTAATAAAACTGAAAATTCGCGTAACTCATGTTGTAGCAATTCTACTGTTAGGACTACAGTTGACCACTGAAAGCGGATATTTGGGGTGCCGACACCCCAACGTAGTTGGAAAAAATCCAATTGTAACGCAACTCCCCCAAGCTTAACTATACCAGTTGGCCCTCAGTATCCACAGGGAAGTGGTTCCAGGAACCCCTGCAGATATCAAAGCCCCTGGATTCTCAAGTCCCCTATATAAAATGGTGTACATAGCTTAATGCAAACAGTCAGCCCTCTGCATCCGTGGACTCCCAACCACAGACTCAAAACAGTACAAGTATTTATTTTAAAAAAATTGCATGTAAGTGCACCTGTGTAATTCAAACCCATGTTCAAAGGTCAACTGTATCTTTTATGTAGGTCTTCAAATGCACAAATATTACATGTTACTTATGGCTATGTGTTTACATAATAAAAGTATGGAATGAAAAGCTACACATCCAAATTCACAACAGTGTTGCTTTTGAAATGAACAAAGTGAACTTCAACTTTATCAGTCATATTTTATTTGAAGAAAAAATGATTAAGAAATGAACATGTTAATTCAGGGTGGAGGATATGTGAGAATTGATTATATTATTCTCTGTATTTACTGAAATTTTAGAATCTTTATAAATTAAAAAAATAATAGGATTGCTAAAGAGATAGAACAAAGTGATAAACCATATACAACCGATGAATGGGAATTTTAAGCTAAATAATTAGTAAATCATACATGGTTTCTTTTCAAAGAATGTGAATATAGAGAAATACACTTGCCATGTGCTTGGATAATATGGCTGATGTCAAGATAATAGTCCCCTAATTAACTGTTATAAACCACAGTGTAACACAGAAGAAAGAGTACAGGTTTTTCTAAGCAGTCAGACCTGGTTTCCCAGTTTTGTGTCATCAGTTAGTAGATGGGTAAGTTATTTAACTTGAGCTTTAGACATCTCATCAACAGTATTTAATCTCATAAGATTATGAGACATAAATAAGAATAAGTTAATAAAATGCAAACTGCAAGCCAACATGATGCACACAGTAAATGACAGCTGCTGCTGCTGCTGACACTCATTATCATCTGAAGAGTGGTAACCTATGAAACCACATGGGGACTCAATGGGTAGAGACAGAGCTGTCCAGGGCACAGGACCTTGATCTTGAACCCTAGATTGTTGGTCAAATAGAAATGAAAGTATGTAATATCCGATCTCTACTTTAAATATTCTAGGAAAAGAAATTAAGATGAGCGAAATGCTGGTAACTGTTGAAACTGGGTAACAGGCACATGGGATTCATTACAGTAGTCTCTCCGTTTTTATCTAAGTTTAAGAAAGAAGGGAGGGAAAGAAAGAAGAAACAAGAGAATGGAAGAACCAAGCTTTTAAAAAGCAAGTTGGCAGAGACAAATGTATTTGAAAAAATAAAATAAAATTTAAAAAAAAGTAAACATAAAAAAATAAATGTATATTTAAGTAATAGTTTACACTTGCAATAAATAATAGAAAAATCTCTCTTTAAAAAAAAAAAGCAAGTTGACCTAAAATGGAGAAATTCTCCCAGCCATACTGGCTTCGTTAAAACCACCCTAGGGATTATCCAACTCTCTTCATTCTGACTGTGTGAGCCCGTCTGCAGGCAACACAGAGTGTTCCGTTGGCTGCAGAGCGGGGGAGGTCATTCCTCGTGGAGATGTGACGCTGTAAAAACTCTTCTTAATAATCAAGAAGTCTTCTGTGTGTTTATTTAAAAAAGTTAATAATAGAAAAACATTTTTGGTATATGGCAGAAATTTCCAGTTGAACCCCAATATTCATTCTTCACTTCTGTCTCATAGAAATAGAGCCCCAAGTTTTCAGTTAGGGACATGGCCACTGAGAATATCAACTGTGTTTCCCAGCCCCCGCATACGTAGGTTTGGTCATTTGATTTCTGGCTAAAGGCATGTGAACAGAAGTGATGAGTGCAACTGTTTGGTTATGCCTCCCCTCCCCTCCCCCCGGTTCTGTTTCTCTCTTCCTCCTGGCCAGAAATATGAACATGATAGCATGAGAAAGAAGTAGCTATCTTAGCCCACAAGGTGAAAGTCAAATTTTGAAAATGACAGAGCAACTAAATAGGAATCTAGATTCTTGATGACTGTGGGATCAACACATCAGAACTGCCTACTTGTCTTTTAGGTATGAGAGAAATAAACTTATTTAAGCTTCTGTTTTTAGGATATCTTGGTTATAGCAACTGAACTTTATTCCTAAGACAAGCCTTCACATTTCCTAAATATATCAAATTTACCTACTGCATAAGCTCAATTGCACATAATCTATTTCATGTTCCTAAAGAAAACAAAGTTCTTAAAGCAAAATAATACATATATATTGAACCTATTTTATTTTCTTTCCCCAAATTCCATGCATCTGACTTGCTTTTCCCTCCTTGTGCCAAACTCTATCGTCACGCTAATTGCTTCAAAATTTCCAGGATATGACACAACCGTCTCCAACAGTCAAATAAAATGTGGTATCCTAGGTTGGCCACAAGAGGGCAGTTTTTATTAGCAAAGCTTATCCACTAAGAGCACAGCACTCACCAAGATTTAACAGCTCCTCTCTTGTTTTAAAAAACTGAGAATGAGGAAGTCTGGCATTCTACCGGAGGGAACCCTACACACAGCCATCTATGGACACAAGGAAGGCTGTTCGGTGGGAAAATACAACCCCAAACTAGTTTTGCTATTTTTCCAAACAATACAACATTTTGGCGTAGAACTTTCTCTGTATCCCCAATTTCCTTCTAGTTTTACAAAGCAGGCACCTTCTGTTTTGTTATAAATACATCACTTTGATTCATGCTTTGATTCGATGTTTCTATTTCTGCTCTTCCTGTGCCTGTTACAGATGCTTGTAAGTCATAATTTACTTTAGTGACATGAAGATGAAAATTTGGTACATGTGATTTTCCCTCCAGACACTGAAAAATACAGCCAATTACAATTTAGTACTCAATGACAATAACTATTACCATGGTACTCATGCATGCACACAGAGGGCTTGTCCTCAGTCACATACATTAGCACCTGCTCTGTGCTAGGTACTTTACATGCAATGACCTCTAATTCTACAAGTCTGAAAGAGGTTATTTTTCCAGAGATAAACCTGCCCAGGTCACACCAGCAATCACTGACTGAGATCTGAGATTCATAACAAGTTTTAGACTGAAGCTTATACTCTTTTCAATATACATACTGCTTGCTTCCTACAAGAACCCACTGATCCCTATCTTTTTTCAAGTCAAAAGCAGTGCCTCTCCCTACTTTCATGAAGAAGATAAGCTGTATTTCTATTCTGCCAAAGTTGTACGGAAAGTAAAACAGTACCACTTTGTTCACCCTTTCTGTTTTCTACCACAGTTTCTAGGAATATACTTCCGCAATAACCAGGCTGTCTGTACTTGCAGATAGTTCCTTATCTCAAGTCCAAAGTATGAATTAAATTTCCTGGATAGGAAATAAACAGTGATGTCTTTTCTCATGTCTACTGCTTCTTTGCAGTTCTTTCACTTTCTTCTGTGGCATTTCTTTTTAGCACCCTTAAACTTTATTCAGGGCATTCTAGCACAAACCTATCTACTTTCTCTTAGTCCTCATTGCCATTGCGTAGGTGGCAATGGGGCGAGAAAGCCAATACAGTTCTTCAGCATTACTGGATGGGTGGATTTGCAAAATGCAAAGCAGCACAAAGTGGAAACTAACTCATCTTGAGTGTCTGAGCATAAACAGCAATGCTACATTAATTCAAAAACCTAAATCAATAATATCATATATCTCTAGGTGAAGTAAAACAGATTTTGAAGAACATATACGAAATATCTGACTAGGAGTCCAGGTGACAACAGCTCACTCATAAAGGACACTGACAAAATTCTTGCCCTTGACCAAAACAACAGAGGGAGCATTAGAAAGCCGTTGAAGCACCTGTCTCAGTGATTCTGGCTATGTAAGTCACAAAGTCAAATCTGATGCTGTAGCTCAGCAGTTCCTAAATTTGCCTAATCATATGAGTCAGTAGGGGAGCTATTTAAAAATCCAGATTCCCAGGACCCCCAAGAAGATAGGATTCAGTAAGTTTGAGATGGAAGCCTAGGCATCTATACGTTTTTTAGTCACCAGGTGATTCTTATGACCAGATAAGTTTGGGAAAGTAACGGACTCTTACACATTCTAGAACTACCTATATAACACTATGAATTTTTATTTTGCGCCATCTGTAGCCATCTAGGCTAACCAAAATATCTAAAATATTTTTGTATTTTAAAGTATTCCTTGCTGGCTCTCCAGTTGAAAAACAAACAACACTTCACATAATGTCCTTAATAGCTTTCGAATATACCTGCCCCCAAAGTGGGATTATTTAACTTTGGATGTTCTAAAGGCATGTTTAGGTTACAGACAATGTCACACAAATTTTAATTAGCTCTGGAATGAGGAGTCTGGGAATCAGCAGACCTGGGTTCAAATTCTGTCACTTATTAGCTATAGGAAAACATTGACCTATGCTGAATTTTACAGTTCTCCTAACATATTAATTCCCCACACCTGTGAATTATAAAGAAAAGGAAACTCTCCAAAGAAGGCAAGAATCATTATGCAGATTGCACAGCCTGGACATCAGAGGTATAAACTCTAGCACCCTATCAAAAATAAACAAGTAAATCAGTAGACCTTGGCCCTGTCAGTTACCCATTTTAGAATGAATCATGCAGAAAGCTCTGCTCATGAGGTCAATCATCTTCACTGCCAGAGAGGCTAACACTGTGTCCCTTTGCCTCTTCGCCTGTTCCTGGACCCTGCATGTGCCCCTGCCCTTGTCAACGATTACTCTAAGAGCAGATGGAGCTAACATCAACTGACTTGCTTTTCCAACGGATTTTCTACAGGATTTTCTGGGATCAGCAACCCTGTCCCCTTTACCTTCCCAGCACTTGTCAATTATTTAAGCAAATAATGGTCATTTACTTGTTGAACTCCCCATCCCTACCCAACACAAACCTTGGAGGGCTGAATCTTTGGTGACTGGGCAGTCCCTTCTCCAGCAGTTATGACCTGTTTTTGAGGGGACACAGCTATCATGTGACCACCTTTCACAGTCACATACTGAGGGAGTGGTGGCTGGCTGGCAGCTCCTGTTGTGGGCACGTGAGAGGCTTCACCAGGTTCCTGTTTGATGATTACCTTGCAACAAACACGATAATGATACTGAATAAACATCCCAAGATAAAGCTACTAATATCTGAAATCTATTCTGTTTGTAGGAATTAATAAATTAATGAAGCTTGTTCTGTAAAGAATGACTCCAACCAGAGGGGTAAAAATACTGCTTAAAGATAGTCCACAACAGCTATTAAAGGAACCAAAGGTGGGATCTGGACTTGATCCTACGTATCTGCAAACCCAACCTAGTCATTTGTTTTAGACACTGGCAAAAGGCAGCAGAGAGAAACATACTGTGCTCTCTGAAGTTCCCATGTTCTTGGACCCCAAGGCTTCCCTGTGGACACCACTAAATAAACAGAAGCACATCTCTGAAGTAGGTTCTGGTCTCTATTGAGATAGACTAGTAAGTTACCTGTTGTGGGGTAGTGCCAATCCACTCCAACGTGCCACAAAAAAGACTATATAACAAGACCTTATCGACTTGTAGGATAATCCCCTAAAAAACACTCACTTTTGTAAAAGCTCCAAGTCCTCCAGTTATAGGTTTGGGGCTTTGAACCTTAGGGTGACTCCCAATTGGGCAAAGAGGTGGCATAGATGCAAACAAAGAATCTTCCTGCTGTGAATGTAAAAATACATGTTGTACAATTAGGATAAAATGCGTGATTTCAGATACTCTATAGTCACTTATATTTAATACAAATATGTGACATTCTCTAGCACCATAAACCAAACACCAAACCAAAACAAAAAGCCCAAAACTCTTTGGGTCTTCCAAACCTCTACACCTACATTTTTATATCATTTAAAAAACCAAATGCAAAGAAAGGCTATTAACTTAGCAGGAGTCTATTCATCTGTGCCCCACTGTCTGCTGGAAGACTCATTTCATACAACCTCTAATGTTCAGTTTACTCGCTGGTATCCAATTCTACTCTCCTGCCAAATGGTAAGCTACTACAAGACACGCATTATATTTATTTCTTTTCTATCACTAGAGCCTAGGCACTAAATAAATAAATGAAACAGGCAGTTACAGTGTTTCAGTGGTTAAAAGTACTCACAACTTGACTTATTATCTGTACTCAGAATAAAATACCCAGGACATGGGGAAATTTTTTCAACAAGCATTTAAAAAACAATATGACAAAAAGAACTCGAACAATTAGCAAATACAAAGACAACAAAAGTAAACATTCAAAATACTGTCATTTGTCTCTAATTCTCAAATACAAAATGCAAATCTCAGAGGCAGTTTGTCATAAATAAATGTTAGGGGCAAGAAACAAAGTTAAGAACACTGCCTAACTGTGTAATGAAAAGATCGTCAACAAGTATTAAAAAGCAGACTAGCAAGGAATTAAGACCTTAAAGGAAATTATTACAAGTCAGGAATTTGTATAACACAATGCTCACAGATTACACTGAATTTAGAGAAAAATTTTGCCTTGTACCAGGAAACCATTCATCATCATTAAGTGCCTAAGAAATGTGGTGTTAGCACTAGTCATGGAAGAAATGATCTTTGAATTCCTGGGAATTCTCACACAGGAGTTTATACCTCAAAAGGTTAGCCTTAAGGCAGCCATGACAATGATAAGTAAGTTGAATGACCAACCAAAGAGAAGGATTGTCCTTGCTAAACAGTAAGCCCATACCTAGCACTTTGAACAAGTCAGATAATATTTGGAATTCCAAATTTCGAAGGACTTATTACTCTGAAAAATGAAAAAAGAAATGGAACGAGGAATTATTTTTAAGTAACTAAATGGCTGACAGGTGGAAAAGGAATTAAGGAAATATATTTATGTCTAGTTGGTACAACTACAGGAAAAAAGAAATATACTGTCAGATAAATATTTTTATAAGGAAAAATTTATAACAAAGCTGTTCCCCCCACACCCCCCAAAAGGCTGCCTCATCATACTAAGTTTTCAAATAGATACTGGGTAACCAATAGATAGAAGTGTTGAGAAACATTTTTTGTTGTTCTTCCTTCTCTTATAAAGATTTTATTTTTTTTAGAAAGAGAGGAGGGGGGAGAGAGAGAGAGAGGAAAAAAACATGAATTGGTTGCCTTTTGTATGTGTGCTGACTGGGATGGAACCCACAACCCAGGCATGTGCCCTGTCTGGGAATTGAACCAGCGACCTTTCACTTTGTGGGATGATGCCCAACCAACTGAGCCATACCAGTCAGGGGTAGAAACATTTTCTACACTAGGAAAAGACCAAGGTAAGGTATAGAACCCTGGAGTAAGATGATCTTCAAGATATTTATTAGCCTAAAGGTTCTACTTCATAAAATTTGCAACATCAACTGAGAAATTTTTGTTGAAGTCAAACAGACTGTCTTTAAAACTAGCAAAATAAAATAATGCAATAGAGTGTTACCTTGACAGTAGATGTTACAAAACTACTTCCATGAATTTTAGGAATAGGGGAACCTGTTTCTTGGGAGGCCTGAGAGGCAGTAGAGAGCTTGTTTGTAGGACTTCCTGTAAGAAAGGCAGATTTAAAAGTAAAGTATAAATACTTTGCAAAATTGAATCTTAAAGCATATTCCACCACCCTTTCCTTTTTCCCACTATTTATTTTTCATTTTTAAGGGCTGAAAACTTAAAACCCTAAAATTGTTACAAAAAAACACAAGGATTCATCCTACAAAGTTGACTACTTCACTAACCTGAAAAGAGATAAGAAGCTAGTAAGGGAGTGTAGAAGGGTAAGTAAAATAAGTACAGACAGACAGACACACACACACACACTCTCTCTCTCTCTCTCTCCCCGCCCGCCCTCTCCCCACCCCTTATATAAAAAGATACTCTAACAATGGTATTGGTTATTTAACAGTGTGCCAAACTGTATGCATTCAAGTGAATGCTAGCTCCTTCAAAGTAGTTTCACTAGGTTATACCTCTTTGAAAATACCACCAACATTAAACATTTTATACTCCATCTGTACAACTGCCATTACGGTCTGACAAAAATAAGTCCCATTATGTACAGTCAAAAAATAAGTTAAGACTAAAAATGGTATTTGATCACCTACCCATTTACAAACTTGTCTGCAAAGATGTTTGGCTGATTGCTAAAACTACACATCCTCAAAGGATACCTACTCAGCATCCCTAAGTATATCCAAAGGTTATTTGGTAATTTCTGAAAATAGCATTTCTTTTTAAAGGAGTTCCACAATTACCATAACTGTTAAAGGAACCATCTTTTCTAAAAAACAAAAAACAAAACAAACAAACAAAAAAAACCCCTACTTGGAATAACGGCCCAACACATTCATGTGTGTGAAAATCAAATATTTGGGGGAAAAAAGTTTCATTACCTTTCAGTCATCTCTCTTACTTTATTTTTCTTTTCACTATTTCTCTTAATTAGAAATAAAAACCACAGGAAAGCTTACACTTAGGAGCACGTGTTTAAATAGTTTAACTGAAGGGAATAAGTAAAATGTTAGTGAAACTACTTTTTTAAAAATCCTGAAAAGCAGCCTGTAGTTACATGAGATGATGATGACAAACACGATGAATCCAAAGCCTTTTATTCTTCCTATTAGCCTTTTCTTTTTATAATGGTAGGGTGCACTTTTCCTCCCACGCATAAAATTTATCTTACGTGCAGAAAAGTAAAGATGACTTTTTAATTTGACTGCGGTGAAATATACATAGCTCACAAAATTATTCTCATACTAAGGCTTAATTTGGAAAAGTTAATAACTACATTGCTTGCAGGCCCAAACAGAATGCCTTCCAAATGAAATAAAATCAACTCTCTCTCTCTCTCTTTTTTTGAAAATTAATTACAGCTCACTTTTAATCTTTAGAAACTAAAAAGAAATCATAAATAAATTCCTAAAAATATAACTTTTACAAAGAGTAAATCTCCCCTCAGAGAAAGAGCACTGGTGTTAATTCTTATATATTCCCTCCTGATCATGGATAAAGATTTCATTCTCCCATTAAATGGCTACTAAGTCACACTAGGATCTCATCTTTAGAAAGATCATACATACTGATCGAACACACACCTGTAGTAGGAGTGGTGGCTCCAATAACCTGCCCTGGCTTGTCCATGATAACATAAGGGTTACTAATAACAGAGCTGGCAGTGCTTTGCTTCACATGGACTGGAGTGGAAGTTGGGGTTCGAGGCAATGGTGATGGACTTGGTGTTGATATAGGGGAACCTTTATTGATTAAAAAGAGAAAAAAATAAACTAAACAATAGTATATTCAATCCACCTAAGAAGATACTGGAAGTTAACAAAAGGGCAGAGCTGCCAGGACAAAGGTGACAACTTGGGAAAAGCAAAGGAGACTGCGCGCTTTAGGTATTGAGCAGCAGTGCAGCAGTAGCGTAGCTGAGGCCAGGGATTAGTTGTGTGTTTCCCTCTCTACAGCCTCATCCGTGGAACAGCAGCATCAGCATCAGCATCATCAGGGAGCTTGTTAGAAGCAGATTCTCAGATCCTACCGCAAAACTACCAAATATAAATCTGTATTTTAACAAGTTCCCCTGTAGGCCCATGAAAGTTCACTAAGCAGTGCTTTACATAACCGTGTGAAACTGCTGAATCCCTAGATGATAAATCTCTTAAAAACTTTGGCAGATTTGTATGATACTGGTTATATTCGACGGTGCTAAAACTAGGGAGGGAATTAGTAAGTGAACAGTTGGCCTTAGGAACCAGGAGTTTTGGTTTGCAATTTATTTCTAATAGGAAAATATGAAAGTCACATACCCCAAACAAGTTTCTGCCAATACCATGTCACAGCCACAATTTAGAGTCACGTTCCCACAGAATATGCTCAAAGGTTCCCACGTACCGTTGAACATCCTCTATTGTCTTTTACTGATCAAATTTGTCATCCATGAATTTCTCTAAACTTCAAACCAATTTATACATTCAGTCTACTCCACCTCTGACTCATCCAGTTCCAAAGTGCTTCTAACTGGTAGGTAAAGTTATACATTCTTTAGTTCTCATCAATTTCAAAGACTTGGATAATATTTCTGTTTAGTTTTCTATATGTAACAAAGACTCTCATTTCCCCTCTTCATGTAAGTATTATATAGAAGCCTCCCAGTGCCAAATATTTTTATTGACTCTCTCATGTCCTTTCTGAGTTGGTACAGTAAAATCATAAAGTATATTCCTACTAAAAGTTTACCCAACATAAATGTGAAGTTGTCTTCAGGCAATGAATAATACATCCTTGGTGAAAATGAAGTCTCAGAACTACCTACTGATGACAGGAATGAATACTTTTCCTCATGTGGTTAGAGAATATAACAGACATCTCAACTCCAAAAGAAAAGGCCTCTACATGTTTTCTGTTAGTAGTTGCTCTGGTTTCCTTATATAATCCCAAAATGCAACTCCTACTTTAAATTCAGCCATCATCCTAGCAAACACTTTACCTGTGCTGATTCTCGAAGATGAAAATTTGACCTCTTTTGAGTTTGATTTCTTGCCTCATTTCAAAAATTGTTTCCATACAGATGACTTTTGTTTTTGCTTTGTGACACCTTCATTTACTTTGCTAATCAAAAGTGATTACTTGTTAAATAAACAAAAACTCTGCTTAGAACTAAACAAAAAAATTTTTTTAAGTCACAGTACTTTGTTTTGTCATTTCAACAATTTTTACACACATCAATTTCACACACATCATCTGAGTACCTGAAACAATCTTGCAGCTCATGGTGATAGGCTGGAAGGACTTCCCAGGTGACTCAGGATTAGGGGCCTGACTTGTTGGCACAATTTTGCAGCTTGATGCTATTGGCTGAAAAGCTGAATTGCCATGAGAGCAAAACATAACCTTCTGGGATGTGGTCATTTTGGTGGGTGTTCGTTCCAATGAAGATGGCAAAGAATAAAATGTTGTGTGTCTCTCAGTTTCAGTATTGGCTGGGAATCCTGCTTGAAATGAAACAGGCAAATGATAAGTCATTAATCACTTTCAAATAACAAAATCTTACCTTTGTGAGAAAAGAATGAAACAATAAAAATCCATTATCATTTCAACAACCATTTAAGCCATTTTACACCAGTAGTAAAATAAATACAATTCATGGTATTTATTATCCTATTATACATCTTGGGATGAAGTATGTTCAAAAAGCAAATTTCAACTGAGTAAATTTTATTGGCTGTATTCACCAATTCATGAATCAAGCAGCATCCAATCTAGCTCCCAGAAGCTGGACAAAGCGGAAGGCCTTTCAGAGGCAGAGGAGAGCAGGCACAAGGAAGTTGTATGAGCAACAAGCAAATTGGCTGTGGCGAGCTCCCCTTCCTTAGGGGACGGCAGGGGTCCATCAGGCAGACGGACTACCTCGTGCTGCTTAGGAGATTCCTGAATGACTGGTTTAAAATTCCATTTCTGGGAGAGGCTGAAACTGTAATCCAGTTTCAGTTTGGTGACATGAGGCTTGGTATAAGTGACCCCATTTGAGGCCTGTTGTCTTATTCTTTAACAAATGTAAATATGCATGCAATTTTATTTTGTCAAAATGTTTCTTTAAAAAAATCCGAGAACATATTAACTATAAACCATATATAATAATATGTAAGTTCATTATATTCTCCCATTTTTTAATATATGAAAACTTTAAATTAAAAAGGAAAAACTCAAAAGCAAGCATTCATTTAATCTAATGATGTCATGTCTTATTAAACGCCCATAAAGATATAACTGAAATTAAAGAAGAATAAAGTTGAGATTTTATATTAAGAACTAAAATATTAATATCACATTAAAACGTAGGCTAAGAGACTAAACTAATACTATTTAGAATCAATTTTACTTCTTATATGTAAGTGAACACTTAAATACTTAAAACATTTGTTGATGATGAATCTTAAACTTTAAATAAGGTATTTAATATTTACATTTCTTGTTCATACAGTTGGGCACCAGACCAGAAAGTCTCCTGTAACTTATTAGAAGAAACCACTATAATCATCAAATAAAAAGTAATGCTTTTTAATTCCAGAAAAAAATACATAATTTTATTCCACCTGAAAACCTGGTGAAATTCAATACGCTTCTTTATTTACTATGTATAATCATAAAATAGCTTAAAATACATGGTATCTTTAATTAAAATCTACTACATAAAAAGAATTGCGACTCACTGAATTAGTTGTAATTCACTATATTAAATAAAAGATTTGAGTGCAACAATAGGTTGGAAAGACAGTAAGATCTATGCTCCACGAAAGTGATGATGCTGGACACAATCGCATACACAGAGTTCTTTTCGGATGGTTATTTACGGTTTCTCCACGCTGAGACGAATGACAAGTAGTTTTCTCCATGAATGAAAAAGACTGACGCAGTTTAAAAATGCAACTGTAATTTATCTGCTTGATGTTAATTATGATAGGAGGTCCCTAAAGTGGATTGAAAAGTCTTTATTAAGGTAAATATGGGTCTTTTCCCTTATCTTTGTCATATTTTTAATGCCTGTTTTCTCTCTAATAAGGTTGTTAAAATATCCACGTTCTTCTCCAGTGAGACAGATCTACAAACCCAAACCAGAGCACAAATTCAGTTTAATGATATGCCCCAAACTCATGGAGTTGGATAAGCCTTGCTTTTCTGAGTTACCTGTTGTAAAAAGAAGCCTCAAGAGACAAAAGCATTTGACAGAGAAAATGGTTTTACAAAGTTTGTAATGTTGTAATATCCAACATTAATACTGCAAAAGCAGTACTAAAGTTTTTGTTAGGGAATCATCCAACTGTACAGGAAATGTTAACAGGTTCATTTATTTTGGTGAGGAGGGGGAGGCTGGGTGACCCTGTTATTGTTAGTGTATCTCATAGTGGAAGAGGTTCTGTTTCTCCCTTCTTGGCTATAACTGAGACTTGTGTACTCAAGTCTCCTTCTCTAACGCACACAACAGTTTGCTAATTGATTTTTCCAATTCACTACCATTAAATTGATTTTTTTCTATTTTCTCACGTTGGAAGAATAGTACCTATTCCTCAATTAATGATCTGTCATACTTAAATTTTAAGATTTGTGTACTGGTCTAGTTTGTAACCCTGATTTATTCAAGTATGTCTTGGAAAGGAGTACAGCTTTTTGTTGAATCTACAAAAATAGCCATATGGCCAAAAAAATAAAGGTAATTTCTTTTTAAAAAACTTAATGCTTATTACTGAGTTTTGTGTTCTACAAAATGTTAGAATTTAATGAAAAATACTTTTTGAGGTGAGTAAGCATTTGGGTATTTTCATAATTGAAGTGCGTAGCAGAGGCATGCAGCATGCCTACTTACGGGAAATTTCCATACACTCTAAGTCTCTGAAGGCAGTAGTTAAATATATTATGCAAATGAAGAGAGGAATGCTCCAGAAAGTCTCCTCCATATTAGGAAAAATACATTTCCATACAAGGAAAAATATATTACCTTTCTCCACAGAGGTATCAGGTACTGGCTCATGTGACTGCTTTATTGGTGAGGAAGCTTTCACTGGGGCTGGAATGGTCAAAGGCAAAGATGGTGGGGCATCAGAGATGTCTGACTCAGAGGACTGAGGATAAATGGAGTCTTCTCCAAGAGAATGCCGGTGGAGCTCAACATCCACTACCTACAAAATTGGTCAATAACTGGGCTCATGAATTCATCATCAGGGTCCCAGAAAGCCCCAAACCTCCTAAGAATGTGATACTCTAAAAGATAGGACAAATGATTTCTAATACTACTTGAAAGGCAATCCCAACCTCAATAACTAAAGAATTATCCCAGAATATAATCTATTCTGGTTTAACACATAATTTAGTAAAACCGATCTTAAGATTGGGGTCTTTCCATTTATTGTTTCAAGGCCTTGCAACACTCTTCCCCCAAATCTTTGCATGTCTGCTTCTCACCATTAGGTCTCAATCAAATGTTATCTTTTCAGACCTTCCCTAACCAACCTAACTAAAGCAACTCCCTTGTCCCCCAGCTATTCTCTGTTGCACTTATTTGTAAATGAAAACTTATTTGCTTTTATGCTTACTGTATACCTTCTCCCTGTGCTCAACACAACCAAGAATATAACTCCTTGAGAGTCATAGCTATCTGTGCAGAAATATGTATGCTCACTAACTGGACCAGTGCCTAGCATAAAGTATGTTCAATAAATATCTTCTGATATAACACAGCACACTTCCCTAAACAGAATAACTTTAACTAGCTTATTATAATTACAATGGCTACTGGTGATATATCATGAATAGCAAAAAAAAGGGGGGGGTGGTAAGAAGAGGAAAAAACAAAGTTGGAGGTCTCACAATTTCTGACTGCAAAACTTACGATTACAAAGCTACAGTAATTAAAATAGCGTGGTGCTGGCATAAAGAAAGATATTCGGCCCACTGGAATAGAACACATCCTCATATATATGGTCAAATGATTTTTGACAAGGATGCCAAAACCACTCAATGTGAGGACAGTCTCTCAACAAAATGGTGCTGAGAAACTTGGAGATCCACATGCATTAGCAAGAAGGTGGAGCTTTACCTTATACCATATACAAAAAGTAACTCAACATGGATCAAAGACCAAAACGTAAGACAAAACTCTTAGAAGAAATATAGGGGCAAAGCTTCATGACGCTGGATTTGGCAGTGATTTCCTGGAAATGACACAAAAAACAGGCAACAAAAGAAGAAATAGATAAGTTGAACTATGTCAAAACTAAAAAATTTTGTGTATCAAAGGACACAATCAACAGAGTGAAAACGTAACCCAAATAATAGGAGAAAATCTTTGTAAATCATATATTGATAAGAGACTACCATCGAGAATACAGAGAAAACTCCTAAAACTCAACAACAAAAAACCGAACAACCTGATTCAAAAATGGGTAAAGGACTTGAAGACATTTCTCCAAAGAAGATATACAAACGACCACTAAATCCATGAAAAGATGCTCAATCAATTAACATTAGGGAAATGCAAAGCAAACTCAATAAAATATCACCACACCCCCACTAAGAATAGCTACTATCAAAAAGATATAAAAGGACAGGTGCTAGAGAACTGGAACACTTAAGCACTGTAAGTGGGAATATAAAATGGTGCTGCTGCTATGTATAACAGTGTGGCAGTTCCTCAAAAAATTTAAAACAGCCCCAGCCGGGCAGCTCAGTTGGTTAGCTCATAGTCCTGATAAGCCACGGTTGTGGGTTTGATCCCCACTCAGGGCACGTACAATAAACAACCAATGAATGGACAAATAAATGAAATGACAAATTGATGTTTCTCTCTCCCCCAACCCCCCCTAATCAATTTAAAAGAAAAATTAAAAACAGAATTATAGTATTAGCCAGCAATCTCACTACTATTTATCTATCCAAAAGAATTAAAATCAAGGACTCGATCAAATAGACTCACGTTCTTAACATCATTATTCACAAAGCCAAAAGACACAGGCAACTCAAGTGCTCTCTGACAAATAAATGGATAAACAAATTATGGTATGTAATACCATATTACATTACTCAGGTATTTCTGGAAGGAAATTCTGATACATGCTCCAACATGGATAAACCTTAAGAACATTACGCTAGGTGAAATATGCCAGTTACAAAAAACAAACCACAAAAAACAAAAACAAAACCCCAAGAAACAACTTCCAGTGTATCTGGATTAGTCAAATTCATAGAGACAGAAAGTAGAAGGGTGGTTGTTCAGGGCTGAGGGCAGAGGAAAATACTTAAAAATAGTAAATTTTAAGTGTGTTTTATCACATCTAAAAAAGAGACAAAAAAGGGGGATACAGACTATATTTTTAATTTTAGCACTCATTTTTTTTCTAACTAAAAATGAAGATCAATTTTCAGTCTACTTGTTCCCAAATAATACTGTAGGAAAGAAACCTACCGTCTCTGCTCCAAGAGTCTGTAAGCCAGTATAAGTTCTATCCAGCTATTAAAAGGGGGGAAAAAAAAAGGAGTTAAGTTTCACTGTGCTTACTTATAAATCTTAAGATGCAATCTTGTCTAAAACCTCTTTCACCCCAACTCTTCATAACACAGAATCTACTTTTTCATAATATAAACTATCAATTCATCATTTCAACAAAAACCTCCTTGATATTCTGGCGGGGAAATTGAGTAAAATTAATACAAACAATCCAGACACATAGGTAGTTATTATTCTTATAAACTATACAGTTCTAACAACCCATTCTAAGGACAATCTAAAAACAGAGGAAATTTTACACAGCAAGATATTTACTGCAGCATTATCTATAACCACAAAAAAAAAACAAAAAACAAAAAAAGAACAAAAGCAATATAAACCCCCAGCAACAGAGGAATGTTTAAGAAGTAAACCATGAACCATCACTTTGCTAAGTTAGATTATGCAGCCACTTAGATGATGTTTACAAAGACTATGTAAAAATATTTTAGGCTACATCCTTTTCATATTTTCTAGTTTATAAAAAGAGCCTCTCTGTAACCTGCATTATTTCATCCTTGAGACCACATTTTTAGGGACACATTTATAAAACAGAATCAAATGTTATCAAATGATAAGAAGAACTAAAAAGCATAGCATATAAGAAATGTTACAAGAACAGGTTTTGCCTGGAGAAGAAATGACTTAGGAGAGTCATGAATGCTATCACTGAACATTTTTAGGGTTCCCATAAAACAAAACAAAGTCCTGTTCTGTGCTACTCCAGAAATCAAACTAGGACAAATGAAATCAAGATTTTTTTTAAAGGCAGTTTAATGGAAGAATCTTCCAAACATTTATTTACTAAATGAATAAATGGGTTATTCTGGGAATTACTGTGCTCCATGGTGATGGTTGAGAATATGTTAGATGACTACCTGTCAGGGATGCAGGATATGGCAATTTCATACATTCTGGGCACTTTACATTTTACATAACTATTAGATTATTTTAGTATTTAATGTAACTATTAAAAGTATTAAATATAGATTGGTATGTACTATAGAATTCGGAATATAGAGAGATCACTATGGGCTTAACTAGCCAAGAAAAGTTATTGGAACTTGAAGAATGCAAAGAATTCAAATAGGCATTCCAGGAGGAGGAGAGCATGAAAGAAGTCACAGGATAAGGCCCAAGGCATTTCTAGTGCATGAACAGACTGCCCTGGCTGGAGCAGGACGCTCACGCAGGGGATTAATGTGAGATAATTCAGGGGAAGTGTGTTGAGTCAAAATGTGAAGAGTGCTGAACAGTAGGCAGGGGAGTTTGAACTTGAATAACAGGAACTTAATCAAGGTTTTTCAGAGAGGGATGCCATAACAGTTCTCCTAGTTTAGAAAGACTAATCTGATGGTGGTGTGAAGAGTGAACTGAGGGGAAAAAAGATAGATTAAAAGGGTAGAATTTAAGAAAGATTATAAAGAAAAATACTGGTCTGCAACTGGAGGAATATTTAGAACAAAGAAGGAAAATCAAAAATGACTCTGAGGGTTAACATAGGAATAACAGGAAAAAAATGATACTCCAGTACAAATATCACATGATCACAATACAGGAGCTAAGGGCTCAGGGCCAATCTATACATAATAAATAGTAAGTTTAAGTTTTCCAAATACTTGACAAGAAATGTTTTAAATATGCCATTTTAAAATATTGTGTCTCAATCTTCCATCAGGAACTCTAAGTGATACAGACAATACAAATATGTATGAAAACTATGCAAACTTCCTTTATTTTAGGGATAAAGGCTGGGCCCAGTGCAATATAATATAGTATGTACAAAACTAATTTAGACCTTCCTCTAGGTAAGTGGGATGTTATTTTGCCCTTCTGGACAAAGTGACTGTATGTTCTTTATTTGGTTTGAGTTCTTCTATGAGGTCGTAAGACAATCCAGTCTTACAGTAATCTCTAGAAAATAATTTGCACATGAAGTTAAGCAGTGTTGTCTTACAATGGCTGCACAAAAAGCAATGGAGGGTAAATTTCATTATGCCTTAAGGTTGAAAAGATGCATTTGTAGAAAAAGGGGAACAGAAGCGAAATTCTGCAGATGTACTCAGATTCGTTTAGTTCAGTTTTGGGAGTCATTAATGGGAACAATGTGCTAAGCCACAAGTAGGGGTGCTTTGGAAGAAGTTCAACATTAGGAAATGTATACAAGACTATGATAGAGAGGGCCTAGAAGAACATTAAAAAAAGGGTCTGTCTTCTAAGTATGAGAGTTAAATATGTTTTTTATATAAAACTAGAAAAATACGTTTAAAAAAACAGAAAAAAGGGCAGGGGAAATAGCCCGCAATATCATCACTTCAATTATATACTCCAAACGTTTTACCATATTTCTACTGTGGTTTTTTTTTTTAAATCATGGTTGACCTCATACTATACATATAGTTTTATACTCTGTGTTTTTTGCTTACTATATAATGGTCATTTTTCTCTAGGCATAGAAGATACTTTGTAAAATAAAATTTATAACAGCTGGATAACAAATCACGTGGATATATCAGTGAAAGACTTCTGACAGTACAAATCAAAAGTATTACAAGCTTGTACAGTATTTTACATTTTCTCCATCACTTCAATCTTTACCCTTAGGAGATAAACATATTCTTTATTCTTATGAGATAAACAGACAAGGATTATTACAGTAACTCCTCAGTTAAAGTCATTGATAAGTCCCCTGACTTTAAGTGAAACATAGTATAATGAACCCAAATAGACTAAAGGCTAATTACTATAAACAAGAGTTAAGTTCCTATGACATCTCATCATTATGACACTGAACAAAATGTTATTTGAGCACTTTTAGTATTTGCCTCATTTTAAAGACAAGTAGATTTAAAAAAATAAGAAAGATTACCTCCAGGTAACACAATAAAAGTGAGCTCTGGTCAGAAATTCAAGTGCTCTAATGATCTGACCAGTTCATCTTTTTAAAGAATACACATTCAAATGTAAAAACGGCCCCTCCTTCAACCTTCAGAAGACAAAAGTGTTAACAGCAGTAAGCACAGCACCCTCTAAAAGATTTACCCTGCTTCCACTATCCTTGGCCTGGCTGCTTCTCTCAGAAGGTCTAACCTACTATTTTAAGTATCAGGTGAAAGAAGTACTTCATTGCAGGGGAGTAATGTTTTGTTACAATACCTTCAGGTTATGTATGATATCTATCCGCTTGTTCTGGCTGTCCTTAAAGTGAACTTGAACTCTGACAGGAAATTCACCCCAGCCTCTCCTGGTCAGGTGAAAAGGAGGCTCTCTAGGGAAAAGCACGTGTTAACACATTATCCATGTGCAATCATTCTAGAGGAAAAGTTTTCTCATAATGGATAAGTTAGAAATTCACATCATTCTGACAATTATTTACATTTCTTCATTTGAAGCTGAATCAATATGCTGCATTATGCTAAGTTGTAAAAGAAAAAAAATCAACTCAAAGATATACTAAATTTTCAATTATTGGATACTTAGAGCTAAGAAATTTACACCATATAATCCAATGTCATTATTGTCACAAAGAACTAAAATGATTTGATGGATGTCACAATATTAGAACCAGACTCCTTAATTGCTACTTGGCAGACATAGGCTGTGAAGTATATGTTCTCTACCCCAGATACTCATATTTATTCTTCTGCTCTGGCAAAAAACAAAATAAATCATGAATACTCATTTTGAAAGTGAGAATTTATTTGAATGTATCTGCTAAGAGGACTTAAAAAATCGTATGTTCACAATATGATCTTTCCCAAATACTGACTATGATTTTTGAGGATAGAGGAATGTGTGTGAATGCTAATTGGACTAAAGACTTCTCAGTCAAAACATAATCTGTAAAGAAAAAGGGAAATTGTTGAAAACAAGACTGGAAAACTTTTTTTAATCGTTGTTGGGTACATGAGGGTTCCATCTACTCTGCTTTTGTGTATGTTTGAAATTTTCCATAATATAAAATTTAAAAAGGTAATTGAGCCCTGGCTGGTGTGGCTCAGTGGACTGAGTGCCAGACTGCAAACCAAGGGGTCACCGGTTCAATTCCCAGTCAGGGCGCTTGCCTGAGTTGCAGGCCAGGTATCCAGTTGAGGGTGCATGAGAGGCAACTGATTGATGTTTCTCCCTCACATAGATGTTTCTCTCCCTTTCTTTATCCCTCCCTTCCCCTCTCTCTAAAAATAAATAAGTAAAATCTTTAAAATATTTTAATTGATATACTTCCAAATACTCAAAAATAATGTTTAAGTTACTGGGGAAAAGAGAGAATGCTTTAAAATGAAAGTGTTTGTTACGAATCACTGGTTTGGAGTTACTGTAATGAAAGAGGTTGCCAAGATTGCAGGAAGAAAGGAACTTTCCGTGGGATGTGCTTTTAGAAAACTAAGGAGGGACTTGAATTCAGTAAAGGAAGGGTCCAAGAACACGACCTGAGAGGAGTCTAACAGACCTGAATTATGAAGCACAGAGGTAGAGGTTACTAGGGGAACCCAAGACAGGAAAATGCCTGAGTATGACAGTACCCTGGAAAGTAGAGAAAGGAATAGCTATGCTACAAATCAGATTAAAAAGAAAGCAAAAAAATCTAGTGTCCTGGATGAAGAAACCAGCTGCACACCAGTTGAGTTAGTAAGAGAAGCAGCCAAGATACTGGTAAAGATTCAAACAGAAATTAAGAGATAGGCTTGCTTTCGGCTCCCTTCTTCTTTAAAAACATATATATTTATTAATTTAAAAGAGAGAGGAAAAGATGGAGAAAGGGAGAGAAAGATCGATGGGCTGCCCCTTGAATGCACCCCAACCAGGGACTGAACCCACAACTGAGGCATGTGCTCTGACCAGGAATCAAACCAGTGACCCTTTGCTTTGCTGGCTGACGCCCGACAAACTAAGCCACACAGTCAGGGTTTGGATCCCTTCTTGGTTGCCAAATCACAAACAAAAACAAAACAAAACAAAAAAGTAGGTATGGGGTCAAATGAGGTGGCCAACCTATGATAGCAGTTTGAAAAGGGATCCAAAGAGATACAGTAGAGCTTAGAGGCATGGTAGACTTAAAAAGAGTAAAGAAAATGCTAGATACATTTGGTCATTTAAATGCCAATAAAGCTAAATGGACATGTAAATGCTAAATTCCAGTAAAGCTAAATTCATTCTGCACCATTCAGCAATTATACTGGTTGTATGCTGAATTTCTCTATCAACGGATACAGTAAATTAGTTGTGTTCCCAATTTATATACATAGGCTAAACTCCAGTGAATGGACAAGAAGAGGAAGAACTGCTACCAGGGAAGACAAACAAATGGCATAAAAGAGGCTATTTTCAATGATGAGAAACTGCATAAATTTCACAACATGAACTTCATTTACTATAAACAGAAAATATTCCAGATGGATAAGATGAAAGAAATTTAAAGAGGAGCTACAGTATGATCTTTTCCTTGGATTTTCTCAGACTCTCATAATATATCTTATTGGGATTTAATATACCTTTACCTTCAGGTTAGTAAAGATTCCTTAGTGAACACAATTTCACATATTACTGAATAATATTTGTTTTTTCTTTTTAGAGACAGCGGGAGAGAGGAAGAAAGAGAAAGAGAAACATCAATGTGAGAAAGAAACATTAAACTGGTTTCCTCCCATATGTGCCCAGACCTGGGATTGAACCCGGCAACCTTTTGGTTACAGGACAACACTCCAACCAACTGAGCCACACTGGCTAGGGCTACATGATACTTTGTAACAATTTAAAATCAGTGTTTTACAAATTTCCATTTCCTGGAGTGAGGAATGAGGAAATAGGCATTGATTTGCACTGTTAATGTAATGAGTTTTTAATGCCATTTTTTTGTAAATCAGATATTTACCATCAATAAAAATATAGTTAATACATTTTAAACAATTCACATGATTGATACTAAAAAAAGTTTTACTAAAACAGTGTACTTATTTTTCACCATATAAGAAATAAGGAAATTTGCTGCTGATCTGGACAATAAAACATACATTCTTTTTATTATTTATATTTTTATAGGCATAGCACTTAAAAAAAAACTTTTATTGATTTTAGAGAGAGAGGAAGAAAGAGAGAAACATCAACATGAGAAAGGACCATCAACTGGCTATCTCCCATATGCACCCCAATCAGGGACTGAACCCGCAACGAAGGTATGTACCCTGATCGGGAGCTGAACACCCAACCTTTTGGTGTATGGGACAACACTCCAAGCAACCGAACCACCCAAGCCAGGGCTAGACAGAGCACTTTTTAAACTCATCTATTTCTTACCAAACTCACTAAAATATCCATATTAGAACCTGGGTTAATTTGGAGTCAGGCTTTCTAAACTCAGAAAATATTATCACCCTATTGGCTATCTTAAACTATAAAACATTCTTAATATACCAAGCATTCAAGTAAATAACCATTTACTATAATTTAACCGCTGGAAGAAAGCAGGACAAAGCAGTATTAACTGAGAAAGGAAACTCTGAGTTATGTCTTGAAGGATGAAGGGCAGATCTTTAGAAAGATAGTCATACTGTGTATGTGCATGTACACAAACGTGTATGTGTGTGTATGTGTATGAAGACAATAGGAAGATGGTATTCCTGGCAGAGAAAACAAGTCTAAGTCACCAGTACAATTCTAAGAGAGGCTTGATGAGCTGTAGAAGGCATTTCCCAGAAATTTCATGAATCATGTATAGATTTAAAACAGATCACAAAATCTTTTGAACACTAATGTTTGAGAGCCTAAGAGTAAAACTGCTCTTTTAGAATAAAATTAAGCTCTACTATTAGAATGAAACAGTATATCAACACTTTTCTGAGGTTCTATCCAGTGAAATTGTCAAGAAAATAAAGTTTTATAAACCTAAAACTTTGCATTGTTTGCACTGGAAAACAACAACATTTATTGATTCTCCTGGGTAGACAGTAATCAAAATATCATAAACGATGTGAAAATTAATCATTGACTCAATGCAATTTCAATCTATAACTTGACAGTTGTATTTTAAGTAATGTGGAACAATGTATATACTCAAGAATGGCCAAGAAAAAAATTTTAGCATAGGGAAATGTACTCTACCAAATATCAAAATACGCTATAAAGCAAAAGAGTTAAAATAGCATACTGGTATGGGAATAAAAATTATTAACAGAGTCTAGCATTGGATCCATGTTTATATTGGAATTGAGTGTACTAAATGCAGGAAAAGGGTAGATCGACTGATAAAACTGCTGTGGGAACAATCATCATGTATATGAAGAAGACAAACTACTACCTACTGAAGTATTCCACTTTCCAACTGCCAACTCCTATCTTTCCAGCTCCATTCCTAATCCAACCAGTCTCTGACCTCACTGGGACTCTCAATTCTTGCCTACACCAATTTTCACTTCTCATCACTGCTCTTATGCAATTTCCTTCTCTCCTTACTCTGCTTAGAATTTATGGTGTAATCACAAGTGTATCCTTATTATTAAAGTGAGGAAATCAACGAACTGAGAGATCAGGGTTTTGGATGAATTGTCTACACGCATGTCAAAGTCCTTAAGAATGATGGCAAGTGTACTGGTAGAGAGAAAATCCATGCACTCAGTCCAAGAACTTTTTGCAAGAGGGGACTGCCTGAAAAATTAGTAGACGCCTGCAACAAGGAAGAGCAGCAAGTTATACAACGCTTTTAAAAAGCTGAGGGTTTTTTTTAAGGGAGGAAAGAAAAGGTGACATGGAAGCCACAAATATAAGCAAGAAAGACACACACCCTATCCCTACACCCAATGGTACATGGAATGTGAGAGAAAAAACCAGCTACCACTTGAAAGTTGTTCTCAGAAGTGGTATCCTCAGGAGACAGGCATGTTTTGTTTGAGAGTCAGGAGTAGAGAGAATGTTCTGAAGAGAGCAGAGGATATAGGAGATTTCCCTGATAATAAGCCACAACCATTTTCACAATACATTCATTCAACAAATGTGTATGTGACAATGTAACATCATATACAGATATCAAGACTATACCATAAACAAGTTTCAGAATTGTATATATAAATATATTCAAAAAATCATTCTTTGTGACTAGTAATAACAACAAACAGCAACTATAATACATATAAAATATTATTACTTCTGAGAGGATAAGATCTGGAGGAACTTTAAATATTAAATATTTCTGTAATGCTAAAATCCTGTATTCAATTCTGTTATAGTCTGTTAGTCATAAAAAAACAATAACCTTTTCATCTTTACCTATATAAACAAGCTTAGTTATTTTCAGAGGAGAACAGAATCAGCTAATATAATTTGTATGGTAACAGTCTGACGGGAAGAAGAATAAGTAGCTGTTCACTGAAAGAGTAATCTCTAAAAGGGAACAGCAGCTAAAACTACATTGTGACTAAAAGCCAAAACTGAGTAAACTACTAACAATACAAGAATTTCAAGGGAGTGTTTACCAATTAAATCACTTTTTTCCCAGTTCAATAAAGCTGTACTTCTTAGGTAAAATAACCCAAGAATGCTTACCGAACTTCCACAAGGTCATTGGGTTTATAGCTGGGATGAAGGAAGAACCAAACTTTCTTAACAAAATGATTAATGCTGGGTTCTCTACGAGACCCTCGGACATATACCATCCATTTGTGGGTTGACTGGTCATTTTCTTCTCTCTTATCGGGAGGTATATACCTAGAGGAGAGGAAAAAACCGAAACTGAATTCTTTTTCTTCCTTCAAAAACCTAACAAAACAATTATCACCTACTTAAGACAAGATTAAAAATAAATTACAAAAAGAAAACTGAAAAATTCACAATTACGTGGAGATTAAACAGCATGCTACTGAACCACCACTGGGTCAAAGAAAAAATCAAAAGAGAAATAAAAAAATGTCTTGAGACAACTGAAATGGAAATACAATATACCAAAACTTAAGGGATGTGGGAAAATCAGTTCTAAGAAGGAAGTTTATATCAATAAAAGCCTACATTAAGAAAAAAGAAAGATCTCAAATAAACAACTTTACACTCCAAGGAACTAGAAAAAGTAAAACAAACTAAGCCCAAAGTTAGTAGAAGAAAGTAAATAATAAACATCAAAGGAGCCTAAAATGACAATAAAAAAGATAAAAGAAACTAGGAGCTGGATTTTAAAAAGATAAACAAAATTGAAAAACTTTTAGCTATACTTACAAAGATAAAAGAGAGGACTAAAATAAAATTTTAAGTGAAAGAGGATGTGCTGCAGCTGATACCATGCACCTACCATGAATCATAAGAGACTATGAACAATTACATGCCAAAAAACTGGACACCTGAGAAGAAATGAATAAATTCCTAAAAACATACACCCTAGCAAGACTGAATCATTAAAAAAAAACAGAGTATCAGAACAGAACAATTACTAGTCAAGAGACTGAATTAGTAATCAAAAAAACCTCCCACCAAAAAAAATTCTAGGACCAGATGGCTTAAAGGGTAAATTCTATCAAACACTTAAGGAAGAATTGGTATCAATACTTCTCAAATCTCTCCAAAAATCAGATGAGGAGGATACACTGAGAAACTCATTTTACAAGGCCACCAAAGCCAAACAAGGACACTACAAGAAAAGAAAATTACAGGTCAATATAGGCAAAAATCCTCAACAAAATATTAGCAAACAAAATTCAACAGTACATTAAAAGGATCATATACTATGATGACATGGGATTTATTCATTGCAATGCATTGCAATAACATATGCAATGAAGCCTGACAGCCATAAATCAATCAATGTGCTATACCACATTCATGAAATGAAAAAAATCATGATTATCTTAATAGATGCCAAAAGGGCATGTGACAAAATCAACATCCATTTATAACAAAAACTCAGTAAATTGGGTGTAGAGCGAGCATACCTCAACATAACAAAGGTCATATACAACAAGCTCACAATTCATATTCAAAGGTAAAAATACTAAAAGCTTTCCTCTAACATCAAGAACACGACAAGGATGTTCATTCTCACCACTTTTATTAAATACAGTACTGCAAGTTCTACAAAAGCAATTAGGCAAGAAAAAGAAATAAATCAGAAAAGAAGAAGTAATACTGTCTCCATTTGCATATAACATGATATTATATATAGAAAACCCTAAAGACTCCATCCCAAAACTGTTAGAACAAATTTGGTAAAGTTACAGGACATAAAATAAACATAAAAAATCAGTTATGTTTCTATACATTACCAATATTCTATCAAAATGAGAAACTGAGATAATTAAATTTATAATAGCATCAAAAACAAAAAAATACTTAGCAATACACTTTAACCTAGGAGATGAAACTTGTACAATGAGAACTATAATACACTGATGAAAGAAATAGAAGAAATGCAAATAAATGGAAACACCTTCCATGTTCATGGATTAGAATTAATATTGCTAGAATGGCCCTGGCTGGTGTGGCTCAGCGGATTGAGTGCCAGCCTGTGAACCAAAGGGTCACCAGTTAGATTCCCAGTCAGGGCACATCCCTAGGTTGTGGGCCACATCCCCACTAGGAGGTGCTCGAGAGGCAACCACACACTGATGTTTCTCTCCCTTTCTTTCTTTCTCCTTTCCCCTACCTCTAAAAATAAATAAATAAAAATCTTTAAAAAAATTGTTAAACTGTCCACACTACCCAAAGAGATCAACAGATTCAATGTAATCCCTATCAAAATTCCAAGGGTATTTTTCACAGAAATAGAAAAAACAATCCTAAAATCTGTATGGAAAAAAGAACAAAGCTGGAGGAATCCCACTGACCGATGATTTCAAACTCTATTACAAAGATGTAGTAACATATAATCATCTTAATAGATGCGGACTAACGAGCAAAACAGTATGGTACTGGCATAAAAACAGACACATGATTAATAGAACAGAACAGAGCCCAAAAATAAACCCATGCATATATGGTTTATTTGCATATACAACAAAGGAGCTAATATATACAATGGGGAAAGGACAGTCTCAAAAAATGGTGCTGGGAAAAATGGACAACCATGTGAAAAGAGTGAAACCCCATGTGCACCATATACCCCCCCCAAAAAAAAGAGAGAGAGAGAGAGATTAATGACTTAAATTTAAGATCTAAAACAAAGAAAAAAACTGCTAAAAGAAAACATAGGGAATAAGCTCCTTGACATTGGTCTGAGAAATGACTTTTTGGATTTGACACCAAGAACAAAGGTAACAAAAGCAAAAATAAAAAAGCACGGTTTCATCACAGCAAAAAGCTTCTGTACAGGAAAGGACATTATCAACAAAATGAAAAAGCAACTTATAACATGGGAAAAAAATGCTTGCAAATCATACATCTAATAAGGAGTTAATATTCAAAATAAGTAAAGGAGTCACACAATTCAATAGCTCCCACCCCCACCCCCCAAAAACAAAAAGGCCCAATTTAAAAATGGGAGACCTGCACAAATGTTTTTTTCTGAAGACACAGAGATGGTCAACAGGTACATGAGAAAGTGCTTAATATCACTAAACATCAGGAAAATGCAAATCCACAATGCATTATGACCTCACACCTGTTAGAATGGCTATTGTCAAAAATACAAGTCACCTGAGACTAAGACAAAATAATATTGACTGTAAACTGTAATTGAAAAATAAAATGAAAAAAAAACCCCAAGATATAACAAGTGTTGGCAAGAACACAGAGAAAAGGGAAATCTTGTGCACTATTGGTGGGAATGTAAATTAGTGCAGCTACTACAGAAAACAGTATGGAGATTCCTCAAAAAATTAGAAACAGAGAAGTACTCCTTTTTTGTGTATACATATGCAAAGACATTGAAAACAGGATATCGAAGAGATATCTACACTCCCATGTTCACTGCAGCATTATTTACAATAGCCAAGATAAGAAAGTAAGTGTCCATCAACAGATGAAGATGTGAATATATATATTTTATAAAATGAAATATTATTCAGCCATGACACATGAAAAAAGGAGATTCTGTATTTGTGACAACATGGATGGACCTTGAGAGAATTACGCTAAGTGAAATAAACCAGAAAGAAAAAGACCAATACTGCATAGTATCCCTTATACATGGAATCTAAGAAAAGCCAAAAGGCTGCCAGAGCTGAGGGTTGGGGAAAATACAGAGAGGCTGGTAAGAGGGTACTAACTTTCAGCTATAACAGAGGATCTAATGTATAGTGAATATAGTTGATAACATGGTATTATAATTGAAATTTGCTAACAGAACTTAAATGTACTCACACAACAATAAAAAATGATCAACATGTGAGGTGATGATAGGTGTATAAATTAACTCAATGAGAGAACCCTTTCAAAATGTATACAGGTATCAAATGATCACTTTAAATATTTTACATTTTTGTCAATTACACCTCAATAAAGCTGAAAAAATTTTAATTAAAAAAAAATTTAAATTGCAGCAAGATTTAACAGCTCTACTAGCCAAAGTGAGTCTCTGCAGTTAATCCTTTTCTTTTAAATATGTTTTTTGGTCTATGGGGCATGCCCCTAAAGTTTGTTTCATTTTCTGATTATTACTATGCAATTTTAAAAAATTAACCTTGCTTTTCCCTCCAAGTGGGTACATGATGTGGAAATAAACTGATAAATATTTTATTCTTGGGTTAGGGAACCTCTAGCAGGGGTGTCCAACCTTTTGGTGTCTCTGGGTCACAGTGGAAGAGTTGTCTTGGGCCACTCATTAAATACACAAATAATAATGGAAACTGATGAGCAAAAAAAAAAAAAGGCTGTAAGTAAATTTATGATTTTGTTGGGCCACATTCACAGGTATCCCAGGCTGCAAGCTTAGGGACTGCTGGTTGGATGCCCCTGCTAGACTTTGGATTGATGTCATGCAGATTTCAGGATGCTAGAACTTTGGACTCTTCTGGTTCCTACTCACTGCCACCAAGAATGTTGCAACTGGTTTGGCCTCTTAGAAGCAAAAAACAAGCCATTCCCTTAAGTCCCGCCCATGGTAAAACTAGTATCTTTAGCCTTTCCTCTTGCAGATGTGTTTTTATTTCATGAGGGCCCTTATTAAATTCTGTTGGAAAATATGGTCATGATCTTCTATGTGGGTTGTCTATGCCTACAGTTACCCTTGGTGATGCAGTGGGCCAAGCTGCCTAACCTAGTTCTTCTTCAGCAATATTCTTGTCCAGTCTTGACTCTGTGCTCTTCCATATATAAAAATCAGCCTGTGAATTTTCATGAACTGTTAATCAGAATATTCACATAAAAATTGGATAGTACTGAGCCTTCCTATTCATGAACATGGTATGCTGCTTATGTCATGTCTTTTAATATAGTTTTTTAAATTCTCCATGGAAGACCAGCATGTCTTTTGTTTATTATAGTTTTATTGCTATAGCAAATATATCTGTAAGAACCATGTTTTCTAATTTTGTGGCTGTCACACAAAGAAAATAGACTTCTGTGTCTTGATGTTATATTCAACAACCTTGCTAAATTCTCATTAACTCTAAAACTTATCAAAAATTGTTTTAGATTTTCCCACATAGACAATACCATCTATTAATGACATTTTGTTTCTTATTTTCTAATCCATATTTTTTTAATTTTTAAAATTTCACGATATTACTTAGCATCTCCAAGATACCCCAATGTTTAATAAGAGTAATGACACCAGGTATTTGTCTTGTTCCTAATTTTTTTTTTTTAACATTTTTTAGAGAGAGGGGGAGAGAAGGAGAGAAAGAAAGAAACATTGATGGTTGCCTCTCTCATATCCCCAACTGGGTTCCCTGTCCCGCAACCCAGGCATGTGCCCTGACGGCAAATCAAACCTGATCACTTGGTTCACAGGCCAGTGCTCAACGCACTGAGCCACATCAGCCAGGGCTTGTTCCTAATTCTAAAGGGAAGACTTCTAAGTTTACCACTGAGTATATTTGCTGTAGGTTTTTTGAAGACATTCTTCCTCTGAGTTAACTAAATTCTAAGTCTGCCATGAAAATTTATTACAAATATCAATAGATGTTGAGTTTTGTCAAATATTGTTTCTACATTTTTTCAGGTGATTGTGTATCTTAATATGTTAATGTGTCTATTACATTTATTGATTTCTAATGTTAACCCAAACTGCATTCCTTGCTCATGACTACCATTTCTATAGTAATTGAATTCAGTTTTCCAAGGATTTTTTCAATATTGTTGCATCTATATGCATAAGTATGAATGTCCTATAATTGTCCATTTCATATGCACTCCCTGTCAGGCTTTATTAGCAAAGTAAGGATATGCTTATAATGTAAGTTGGTATTAATCCCTTTTTCCCCCAGATATTGTATACCACTGGAATTATCTGTTTACTCAGACTGTAAAACAATCTAAGCCAAGAGGTTTTGTTTTGTTTTGTTACAGGAATATTTTAAAAATCTACACTTACTTAGTAGTTCTAAGACTATTCAGTTTTCCTTTGTTGAGTCACTTTCAGTTGTATTTTTGTAGGAATTTTTCATTTCCTCTAAGTTTTCAAATGTATAGGTATAAAGATGTACATAATTTCTTATTTCTTTAATAGTGCAGTATTTATAATATTTTTCATTTCTAATATTTGTGTCTTTTTTCCTTACTTAATTTCACCTGGTTTATGCATGCTGTATTTACTGGCATCTCTGGGCCATACTGGAAGAAGAGTTGTCTTGGGCCACACATTAAGTACACAAACATTAATGAAAACTGATAAGCAAAAAAATGGTCCATGCAGAATTTTCATGATATCCAACCACCACAGAGCAAAAAAACTCCTCACATAATATATAGCAGCCCTTTTGATAGTCTTTTAAAATTGCTGAGCAGGTCCCAAGCTTGTGATCACTAATATAGAAAATGTACATATCTAATTAATAAAACTAAGTAATGTTTTAAGTAAATTTACAGTTTTGTGTGGGGCTGCATTCATAGGCATCCTGGGCATGTGGCTGCAGCTTGGACATCCCTGACATAGATCATTAACAATCTTTGTTTATGGTATCCTGAGATTTTTAATATACATCTTGTTTGTTATTAGTGGTCCATTAACAGGGGCTTAGAAGAGTCCCCCAATCTGACTTTTCCCCAGATAATTTTTATAATTCCAAATCCTTTATTTTAATAATTGAATCGAATTATAACTTCCATAAGTACAGCAATTTATTCATCAATCAAATATTTATTGAACATCAACTACTTAAGGTATAAAACCAATAAGACTTACTACATAAAAGAGATACCAGTTTGACTTGGGGAAAATGTATGAAAATAGGAAATGATGATATGAGAAAAATGATGAGAGAAAACAGAGGAAGTGTACCTGAGGTTGGAAAAGGGCAAATAAGACTTTGAGGAAATAACATTCTTACGCTAACTGAAGATTTGTATCTTTCTCCTTTCATATATATTTAGCACAAATGTTAACGTTCCTGTGAAATAGCATGAGATCATACCGTTAAAGACAAAGCCCTTTAACTTGGAAGAATTCTGTCTTCAAGACCTGCTCTGCAATCTTTTGCTACAAATTTGAAACATTTCAATTTGGGCAACCAATAAACATCTTTAGGAACTTGCTAAGGCCCCTAAGGTTAAAACTAGGTCAGAAGTTAAAAATTCCTTCAAATTTATCCACACTTACATGCTTGTGTAAAAGCCCATGTCTTAAAATTTTTTACCAAGCACAATTTTATTCTATGTCAAAGATTAGCAGACAAAGTAAGGCAGTCTCAAGTCCAAATCTTAGCTTACTTTCAAAACAACTAAGAGTTTGGAAAAAAAGAATCCCTAAAACCTCCATCTACTGTAATGCTAAGACTATGCCAGAGTTCTAGTAACATAAATGGATAACTGAAAAATGAGACAATTCAACTGGATACTCACTTGGACACATTGCCCACTACTATTGTTTTCTTTACAAAAAGTCGTGAAGTTTCATCTCCTGTAAGATCAGCATTCCGCTGCTCTGTTTTATGGGAGCCAGTAACACTAGAAGTGTCCTGAAAGAAATCATAATTTTCATTTTCAACCTGGACAGTTTTTAGTACGCAGGAACTGCAAAATCATACAAAGTATGAATGGAGTAACTCGGATTTTTTTTTATCACAAAATTCTGTGGCTTTGTGGCACCTCAGAGCACAACAGAGTAATTTCACTATCATTTTTGCATTAGTTGAGACCAAAAGTTTATACACTATAATTCCATGTGTACAGGTGTGTTTTTAAATAGGCATACACATCTGCTTTGTATATGCAAACAGGATGTGGAAGGATACACAAGAAAACTATTGCAATGGTTACGTCTGGAAAATGGGAATGGGGAAAGGGCTCAATGGAATTTACTTTCTTTTCAAATGTCTGTATTATCAAAACATTTTCAATGAGAAGTAATATAAACATAATGATTAAAGTTTGCCTATGGAGACTGCCAGGGTTTAAAGTCTAGTTCTTCCATGTACTAGATGTGAAAAACTTGGGTAATTACTTAACTTCTCTGTCTCAATTTCCTCACCTATAAAATAAGGATGATAATAGTTTTTACCTCACATGATTGTACTGTTCAGTTCTTAGAAAAGTGCCTGAAGCATAGTAAGTACTAAATATCTGTTACAGAAACATAAACATGTAGATTACATAAAAGATGATAAATTCCTAAATCCAATGACCAGCACAACCTAAATTCTTTTTAACTATTAAAAGAAAAACATATATGGTATTTTTCCAAAAATAATACTAAAAAAGACAAGTAAATCCAACCATTAAGAATTCTGATTTTTGAGTGGTGGCATTATGAGTAATTTTTCTATTCCTTTTACTTTTCAGCAATGAATACATGAATTTATAATCAGAAAATTTTTTAAATTTTATTTTTATCAAAAATAAATTAAATCCTTGATGTCTGTGTATGTGGAAAGCAACCTGGAAATCTGCTCTATCAGAATACCTGACTGAGAAAAACCTTTGGTCTCATCTGTACAACCAAATATTATCTAAGAACTTCAGAGCACCTTGAGATGGCAACTCCACGAGTTGGTAGGATCAAAGAGCAATAAATGGTTTTCAATTCTATTTATTATTCATCACATTTCCTCCAGTTATCAAGGCATCTTAGACTGTAAAGTTGGAAAATCAAACAGAGGAAAATGCTGAAGAATCCCTGCTCTTTAGAATAAACATAAAAGAATGGAAGACCCTGGGCAAGGTCACAGCACTGTCGACTCAAGGTTTCTTTCATATTTATGTGACTGGCACTAGAAGTTGTGCCATACACAGCAACCCTGAATTTTAAAATCAGAAAGACATAGGTTCTGATACTTGTGGACAAATATCACTTTACTGTTTTGATACTCGTGTCAAGTGTAACAAATTGAGACTCAGTTTCCCCATTTCTAAAAGGGATATAATTAACTTGTTTCCCAGCGTTCCAAAGAAGGTTAAATGAAATACCATGTGCATAGTCTAGTAAATGCTAGTTCCCTTCTCCTTTGGCTCCCTCCCATCCATCCAACTATACCCTTCCAGTATTTCGACTTGGTCTCTGTTCCATGTTGTTTGAGAGTCTTTCCTCTATATCCATATTGCTGTTATTGTCTTTATCAGATAAGAAGTCATTGTGCTGAGATAAAGAATCACTTTCAGAATGATTGGCTGATGGTGTTTCTGATCTCTGATTGGCAGGAGATGATGACCTAGACGGTGATTCCAAAAATTTCTTGATAGCAGGATGATTAAAAACCATTGTATCACAAGTCTTTGATCCCTGCAAAAACAAAAGCAATCAAAACAGATGTAGTCAAATTCACCAAAAGTAGGCAAAATTTTGATCTTTCTAAAACCCTTATCTATTTTAGGATCATGCTTAAAATCTTTCAAGATCTCTCCATCCCCATAAAATGAAGTCCAAACTCCTTAACATGGCGTGAACCAACAAAAGAGTGATAACTAATTATGCAAAGGTACTAAAACCAAAAGTTAAAGATATAAGTCCTCTGAAGGTAAATATATAGTTAACATATGAAAAACAAAATTTGACTTAAAAAAAAGTTTCAATGGCTTTACATAAATACAACAGCTCTGAATAAAATATTCCTGTAAGAAAATAAAAATAAAAATGTGTATAGAATAGAATGCTTTAAAATGATTAATAAAGTTTGTCTTCAATTCAGTACTGAAGCCTAGGGTATTTTTCTGTATCTTGTTACAGGCATTCAGAATACAGTGTGTTCGGTTATATAATGTGATACTGTAGCTATCTCCTAGGAAGCCCAGTTTTTAAAAACTGTGCTATTAAAATAATTGTTTTAGAAAGAAAAAAGGAGCCTGAGACTACTGTTTCAGAGTCAAAGCAACAAAGTTGTTGAATTTCAATAATAGTGTATTTTAGAGCTATAAGTATATTGTTACAATAAACTAAAAATAAATGACAGATCATAATAGACAAAAATATACTTAAATATCCTTGAATACATCCTAATCAGAATAAAACAGATAAAAATCAGTGCATTCCTAGATGATAAATAGCACAATTAAAAACTGCTAATAGTAAAAAAAGAAAAAAAGGAAGAAAACATTAAGTGAAAAACGAACTCTTCAGAGTAGCTACAGTCCTATGTCATGCAATCACTGGATCATGATGTCCATTTTGTTGAATCCAATAGCAGGCCACATAACAGATGACATCAGAATCTGCTCTGGGTGAAATAGTGTCTCCCAAAAACTTATGTCGACCCCAACCCTGTGAATGTGTCTTTATTTGGAATCAGGGTCGGTCTTTGCTCATGTAATCAAGTTAAGATGAAGTCATTTGGATTAGGGTAGGCCCTACCCAAAGACTAATGTTCCTTTAAAAGGAAACTTGAACACAGAGAGAAAGAGAAGATACACAGAGGGAAAACATCCTTGTGAAGACACTGACAGAAACTAGAGTGATGAGGCTCAAGCCAAGGAACACCAACAACTGCCAGCAATCACTAGAAGCTAGAAGGCTAGGAAGGATTCTTCCCCACAGCTCTCAGAGAGAGCATGGCCCAGTCAACACCTTGATGTTAGACTGCTAGAATCCCAAATTATGATAATAAATTTCTGTTGTCTAAAGCCAACGAAGCTATAGTAATGCGTTATGGTAGCTGCAGAAAAGTAGTTCAGGCTTTAATATTTTATGGAAACTCCTGCAATAGAAGAGACAATTATGTACCATCTAAAACTAATAATACTCCAGATATCTCTAAGACAACGTCGGGAGTACCACCAATGCCAGGCACCCTAAATCTTCACAGGGTGGCACGAGAGCCTAAACATGAAAGGTATCTCTTATCTATAAAAGCCACAGGGAACGATGCAAAGAAGTATGCCGAATAACCTCCCCCCATTCTCACAGAGCCAGTGCTGTCCCAAAGAATGACCTAATTCTAATTGGAAAAAAAAAAAAAAAACCCTTAAAAAAAGAAATTTTAAAAAGAACAAAGTTATGTTGAAATTATCAAAATGTCAAACAATCCGTTCTGCTTCTGTCCAATCCTACCCTATTCCTTTTTAACTGGTAAGATCTAGTGGTAATTACAGTAACCAAATGATTACACGTATTATCACTAACAACCTGACTATTATGTCTCCTTATGTAAAACATGAGGTATATAGTGTCACCAATGAAGTATTATCGACAAAAAGACTTAACCTTAATCTAATCAAATCTTTAGACTTGACTTCCAGTTTATAGAAAAATAGAGGGAATGAAGGAATAACCCAAGGGGAAAAAAATGAATTCAAAATGTGGGACAGTCTACAAGGAAACTGGCCTGGTCTTTTCAAGTCAGTCAATATCCTGGAGGGAAAAAAGGTGGGAGGACCAGTCTAGATAAAATAGAGAAACAAAAGAGCCAAATGTAGCTATGAACTTTGATTAGATGCTTGTTCAAAAAAACAAATCAACAAACAAACCAGCTTTAAAAGATATTTTGGGGACAACTGGGAAAATCTGGACTGGTTACCAGACAGTATTAGTGAATTATTCTCTTAGATATTGTAATTACACAGAAGAATGGCCTTTAGGAAATACATATTTAAATATTTAGGTGTAAAGTGTCATGATGCCTAGAACTTACTTTCAAATGTTTTAGAGAAAAATAAAATAGATAAGGCAAATATGGCAAAATGTTAAAATTGTTGAGTCTAAGTGATGCATTACTAGATGCTTATTTAACTTTTTCAGTGTATTGGAAATTTTATAAAAAGCAGGGGAGTGAGGTGGAAATTGGCTTCTTGAACAGGGCAAATCTCAAAGAAGAAAATTACCATTCATGAGTTGTAAAAGGTCAAAGGAAAATTAATCAATCTTTAACTCATTCCAAAGCCAACTATAATAAAATGAAAAGGAATAAGGCAAGTTATTTTTATATCTGCAAAGCCTAACAACACTGCTAAATATTAGGAGGAGTGGGATTAAGTAAAAAAGAAAAAAATGTTATTTAGGATTATTGACAATGTAGAGAGGTATGACTAAAGAATTATGGTTGCCCTGCTTCATGTGGCTCAGTTAGTTGGAGCACTGTCCCGTAACTGAAAGGTTGTGGGTTTGATTCCTGGTCAGGGCACATGACCAGGTTTGATCTCCAGTCCAGTTACGTATGATCCCTGTCCAGGCACGTGCAAGAGACAACCAATCGATGTTTTTCTCTCACATCTATGTTTCCCTCTCTCTAAAAAGCAATGAAAAAAAAATGTCCTCGGGTGAGAATTAAAAAAAAAAAATTATGGTTGAGCACAGTAAGTTTATGTACATTCCCAGGAAAGTCAGCTAGGTTTCTTGAACTCTTGACGGTCAATGTGAAAAATGTTTCAAGCCCTGGCCAGGTAGCTCAGTTGGTTTGAGCACTGTCCTGATATACCAAGGTTGCAGGTTTGATCCCTGGTCAGGGCACATATCCCGAACCACCAATGAACACATAAATAGGTGGAATAACAAATAGATGTTTCTCTCTCTCTCAAAATCAATCGATAAATTTTTTTTAAAAGATCCTTAAAAAAAAATGTTTCAAAGGCAAGAATTCCAAATCAACACTAATTTCCCCTTCATACAACAAACATGAATGGCCAGAAATGACTGCACATGAGGAAAGCTTACCTCAGAAACTTTTAGAAGTCCCGCAGATGCATAGTAGTTTGCTACAATACAGGCACGAAGTTTATCCATCATCCTTCTTGCCTCAATCAGTCGCTGAAAGCAAATGTTAACTCTTACTTTAAAAGATGGAAATGATAGGACAGGTATACAAGTAATTCATAACAAATGCAAATGACCCCAAAAAAGTTCAACCTCACTAATAATCAAAAACAAATAAAAATGACCATTTCCCACTTATCTATCAGATTGGCAAAAGATCTGAAAGAAGGGCAAAAACCAATGTTTTTGCAGGAGTATATAGACATGTTAATATTTCTATTTATTTGTACACATGTGTAGTCATTGAAATGTCCACAAAGATTTGAGCACAAGAGCAAAGAGGAATAATCTTTTGGGATGAAAGTTCAGGTAATTTTTTAAATTTATCTTTTCCTACAATTTCATTAAAAAAAAAGTCAAGTCATCATGTACAGATTTTTTTCAATAGTTTTTTTTGTTTAATTGATCATTATACCTGGTCAATGACTGCGATTTCATGTTCCTTATTCTTCATTTCAAGTGCAAACTGTTCCTTGATAATAGTCTCAATCTTCTGTACAGCAGCATCTCGAGCTACACAAAGAATACAAAATAATCCACGGTCTAATTAATCAGTGGCTGTCTTGATTTAAGTCAGCAAGCAAAAACGAAACCCAGGAAACAGTAACTCTGAAGCAGAGAAACCCAGTGGCCATCACCTTAGCCAATGATGAAAAATTAACATCATTAATATTGGGGCTAACTGGCCTCATGTGTTGTTTTTTTAAAAGTGGTTTTGTTTTTTGTTTTTTTCTTTTGGTTTAAGATTTAATTTATTTATTTTCAGAGAGAGGGAGAGAAACATCGATGTCCGAGAGAAACACTGATATGTCACCTCTTGCACGCTCCCCATCTGGGGACCTGGCCCAAAACCCAGGCATCTGCCCTGACTGGGAATCAAACCAGAGACCTTAAGAGTTCACAGATGACAGGCTGGTGCTCAATCCACTAAGACACATCAGCCAGGGCTGACCTCGTGTGTTTTAACTAAATCACTCTGTGGCACTCCTGCCAAGGAAGCTGAATCTAACTAATCACAGGACATCAGACAAACCTAAACTGAAGGACATTCTATAAAATAACTGGCCTATGTAATTCAAACATTACTATTCAAATACTAAAGTCAAAGAATGGTTGCAGAGATTAAAAGAGGCTAAAGAGATATTGACAACGAAATGCATTGTGTGATCCTGTTGAGGGAGAAATAGTTATAAAAATACAATACTGGGATAACTGGTAAAACTTGAAAATGGACCACAGATTAGATAATGTAATGGGTAAATGTTAAAATTTCCTGCTTTTGATAACTATACTGTAGTTACATAAGAGAATGTTCTTAGGAAATACACAGAAGTGTTTACATGTGTGCTATTTCCCAATGATTTAGAAAGCATGATGTACATATACATCTGTATGCATGTACATGCATACATGCATGCATTTGTGTGCATGCATCCTCACTTGGAGGTGAGGGAGAATGATAAACCAAATGAGGCAAAATGTAAACAACTAGCAGTTTTAATAGAAGATATACAAGTACTTCTTGTAATTTTTCTTTGTGAAACTAAAATAAAATTACCAAAAAATAAAAAGAAACACATGAAGATTCTGAGAGAAGTATTTGGTAAGTCAGGAGAAAGACAGTAAAGAGTTAGCTAGAGCAGTAACATAAGAACACAGTAAGTTTCCTTCTGTAGAGAAGGATCTAGCAAGCAATTCGGCAGTTCTGACCACAACTACCCAAAGGAATGAATATGAAGAAAGAATTTAAAAGAAAACAAAATGCCTCTGAAGGTTTCAGGTGGTGATTATTCAAAGTAATAAGCGATTCAGAGGTAAAATTATCAAAATATGTAGCTCCATAAAAGAGAATTAAAAAAAAAAGAAAAGCTGAATTACTACCTGAACCTGGGACTTTGCAGAATGATCCTGTATTTGTAAGATGAGAAAAATCACCACCCATGCTTTCGAGTATATGAAAAGTTGAAGAGGAAATTTGGACTCTGATCACCCAGATCACTTTCTTCCCATAAAATATGCCATTAGATTGGCAATTTGAAACTAGTAATAATATATACATTCTTAAAAAAAATTTTCTTTTAATCCTCACCCAAGGATGTTTTTATTTCATTGCTTTTACAGAGAGAGGAAGGGAGGGAGAGAAACATCAATGTGAGAAACACCAACTGGGTGCCTCCCATACACGCCTGGACCAGGAATCATACATGCTCAGACCAAGCATGTATGAACCGACAACCCAGGTATTTGCCCTGACCAGCAATCAAACCCACACCCTTTCGGTTACAGGATGACGCTCTGACCAACCGAGCCACACCGGCCAGGGAGGTCTAAACAGTCTTGTAGATATGTCTGCAGAGGCAAAGGACAGATTTTCCTCATATTTGAGGTAAAGAATTATTTTCTATTATTACTGTATATATCCTAGTTTACAGAAACCTTGTATGCAGAAACCAGCAGATACACTTAAGGAAGACTGAAAGTCTCCCTAGAGACAAAAATCAGTGAAGGCTATTTTATTCTACATAAATAAACTCTTTTAAATGATCTCTTTCATGGAATAAGTAAAAACAAAACAAACAACAAACAAAATAAGACAATATATGTAAGTGAGGCATCCTACCAAATCTACTCTGAGAAAAATTCTGAAAAATAAAAATATGGTTGGGAATTTGGTAGAATATGGACACCAAGAGGGAGAATAGCAAATTGTAACTCAGTAACAAAAAACTGTCCCTGCTTTGGCTGAGTATTAGGGAACTTAGTGAAATTATGATATTTACTAAAACATTCAGGTTTCCCTATTCTTGTTTTTATTTTTAAAAAGTTATGCCATGTGATACATTTGAGTTTCATGATACTTTCACATTTATTTGGCTTGTTTCTGAAAGGAAATGACATTTCCTTATAAATAAAATTACAACTCAGTGGGAGGGAAAGTTGCAGTGAAATATTTTCACTGTTTGGAATTAGACTTGATAATTTTTGATCCACAAACACTTTGGGCGGGTCAGGGGGAGGGTATAGTATGACTTGACTGAACTTTTAGAGACTGGAATTTTCTTTACTACTTAAACTCCATCTTTGCAGAGCTCCAACACCTTTTCTATGACTTTGACACCTTCTTTACTCAGCTCTTACTATTAACATATAGATTTATTATTTAAAAGAATAATAAATTTCAGTAATAATTTGTTTTAAAAACTCAAATTTAGCACCTTTTTGTGCGATAGCCTGAAACATGCTGGGTAATTACAGACACTTAATTGATGACCTGCTCTTCAACTAACTATATGATCTTGAACAAGTAATTTAATGCTCCTGAGCCTTAACTACTAGCCCTCACATGCAGGGGTAAACTAGATCAGTGTTTCCCGACTCTCCATCATTCATATACCATCTTCAAGATACCCATCACATCTGACAACCATGTGAAACATCTAACTAAAACACTTAAATAACATTTTAAAATAATTTTAGCCTTATCTTGGCAACAACAGTCATGAAACCACAAGTCTCATCAGACCTTTCTATAGACATTAAAATAATTTATAACTATTAATATATAAAACCTTAATCCAGCCCTGACTGCTGTGGCTCAGTTGGTTGCGCATTGTTCCTGCAAAGCAGAAGGTCACTGGTTTGATTCTCGGTCAGGGTACATGTCTGGGTTGCGGGTTTGGTCTCTGGTTGGGGCGTATATGAGAGACAACCAATTAATGTTTCTCTCCCTCTCTTTCTCCTACCCTTCCCCTCTCTCTAAAAATAAGTAAAATCTTAAAAACAAACATACAAACCTGCATCCATGTATCACCTATAATCATCTCATGTAACACATTATAGTACACGTATCATAAGACTTTATGATTATACCTAACGTATGATAGCTAAAACTTATAGCTTCTCTCATTACTGATGCGTTTACTGTCTACCTGACTGTTCCTTTCTTTTATGCTACACATGGTATAATTGTGTGTGGCATTAATAATAATTAAACAGAGCACTCAGTTAATCCCTCTCACAAACCTCTTCGAATTAGATACAACAGTGGAAATGCATTTCATTTTAGCTCATATAAATTTCACAGGGAGACATGTGCCAACACAGAAATAAATAATTTCCTAAGTAGGTGAATGTCTACCTGAATTTTCAATTGCTTTGTGCCGCTTATTTGGAAGGGCCACAGATACATCTTCATAATCAGGGTCAGTTTCTTTGATTGTTCGCTTGATTCCAGACATGATGACATCCGTTCTTCACTGTGAAACAATAATAAATTAATTAATAAAATAGCTCGATACTAACTAGTACTTACAAATATATGTGTACACACATACAAAGGGAATACTGACACTTAAAAATCTGGGTAAATATGTACATATTCCTTCTAAAGCCAAAAGCACAACTTTGAAAATTTACTAAAAAAGAAATTATCCTCGTATCATCGTCTGTAACAAAGCATGGGTTTCCTTCCAAGAGAAAATCCTTTAACAAGGCAGCACATTATTCAGACTTCTCAAAAGGAGCCAGGTTTTCACAGAAGGGCCATCAGAAGGAAAAGGGAAAGAAGAAAAAAAAGAGGAAGGGAGGGGAAAGAGAAGGGGAAGGGGAAAGAAAAAGGAAAGGGAGCAGAATTTAATGAAAACATGGTAAGCCCACACAGTATCTCGGAACTCACAATGCATCAGGCACAATCCTAAATATGAGCAATGTAAAGTCTAAATAACTAACTTACTATTATTATTATTATATAAATCCTCTCTGTGGTACTTACAAAGTACCTGCTACAGAACAGGTACTCAATAAATATTGTTACTGATCATTTATTACTTACAGTAAACACAAACTGTATAGACATATTAAAATCTAATATATCTTTTAGATCTGCACTGTCTTGATACATTAGCCACTACCAATATATATGGCTATTTAAAGTTAATTAAAATGAAATAAAATTTAAAGTTTGGTTTTGTCCCACATTTCAGAACTAGTCATCAGTGGCCACTAGGTACTATATTAGACAGCACAGACATAGAATATTTATTTAATTATATAAAGTTCTAGCCCTGGCTGGTGTGGCTCAATTGGCTGGGCATTGGCCCACAAAGTAAAAGGTCACCAGTTCGCTGGTTCGACTCCCAGTCAGGGCATATGCTTAGGTTGTGGGTTCGGTCCTAAGTCGGAGCAAAAGGCAACCAATCAAATCAATGTTTCTCTCCTTTTCATTTTCCCTTCCTTCCCCTCTCTCAACAACAGTGGCAAAAAACAAACAAAAGTTCTACTGGACGCTGCTCCTCTTCCAAACTGTTTCATTGAGCACTTATTAATATGTCATGAATCAGTGTAGGATATGTGTCCAGCCCAGCACTGTCCAAAAGAAATGTGAACCACAAATTTAGTATCTTCTAGCAGCCACACGTAAGAGGGGAAAAAATGGGTAAAGTTAATTTTAATACTATATTTTATTCAACCAATATACCCAAAATATTATCATTCCAATATAATCAATATAAACAATTAAGATATTTTACATTCTTTGTACTTAGTCTTTAAAATCTAATATACGTTTTATTTTTTTAAAAAATTTATTTTCAGAGAGACAAGAAGGGAGGGAGAAAGAGGAGAGAAACATCAATGTGTAAAGAAATACATTAACTGGTTGTCTCTCACACACCCGATGGGGGACCTGGCCTGCAACCCAGGCCTATGCCCTGACAGAATTGAACCAGTGACTTTTCAGTTCACAGGTGGGTACTCAATCCACTGAGCCACACCAGCTAGGGCCCAGTGTGTATTTTAAACTTAGAGTCTATTTCAATTTGAACTAGCCACACTCCAATGGCTCAATAACCATTCATGGCTAGTGGCTCCCCTATGGGGCAGTGAGCATCTTCTGATACACAGGTTAAAATATTGGTCCAGGATGGTTACATGAGTTGCCTCTTAGAGTATTAATCTATGACATAGAAAAGACAAGAGCTCTCTGATTTCCAAACCTCTGGTCTATCACTCATAGAGATTATGTACCCAACCTAAGGCAAAAATACAATTCATATTTATTGAGGTAATACAAAGTTTTAAAATAAATGAAAATGAAATGTTAAAGATTTTTTGTATTCAAAGTTAAAACAGAAATAACTATTTTTTTATTTTTATATATATTTTATTGATTATGCTATTACGGTTGTCCCATTTTTCTCTCCCCTTTAATCTCCTCTGTCCTGTACCCCCTCCTTAGTTCATGTCCATGGGTCGTACATATGTGTTCTTTGGCTTCTCCATTTCCTATACTATTCCTAACCTCCTCCTGTCTATTTTGTACCTACTACTTATGCTTCTTAGTCCCTGTACCTTTTCCCCCATTCGTCTCCCTCCCCCATCCCTCTGATAATCCTGTATGTGATCTCCATTTCTGTGATTCTGTTCCTGTTCTAGTAGTTTGCTTAGTTTTGGGGTTTTTTTTAAGGTTCAGTTGTTGATAGTTGTGAGTTTTGTTGTGATTTTACTGTTCATAATTTTTGATCATCTTCTTTTTAGATAAGTCCCTTTATCATTTCATATGAAGGCTCGGTGATGATAAATTCCTTGAACTTTACCTTATCTGGAAAGCACTTTCTCTGCCCTTCCATTCTAAATGACAGCTTTGCTGGATAGAGTGATCTTGGATGTAGGTCCTTGCTTTTCATGACTTAGATCAGTTTTCACCAGCCCCTTCTTGACTGCAAGTTTTCTTTTGAAAAATCAGCTGATAGTCTTATGGGAACTCCTTTGCAGGTAACTGTCTCCTTTTCTCTTGCTGTTTTCAAGATTCTCTCCTTATTTTTAATCTTGGGTAATATAATTATGGTGTGCCTTGGTGTGTGCTTCCTTGGGTCCAGCTTCTTTGGGGCTCTTTCAGCTTCCTGGATCTCCTGGAAGTCTTATTTCCTCCACCAGACTGGGGAAGTTCTCCTTCCTTACTTTTTAAAGTAAGTTTTCAATTTCTTGCTCTTCCTCTTCTCCTTCTTGAACACCTATGATTCAGATGTTGAGACATTTAAAGTTGTCTGAGAGATTCCTAAGCCTCTCATTTTTTCTAATTGTTTCTTCATTCTGTTCTGGTTGGATGTTTATCTCTTTCTTCTGCTCCAAATCACTGATCTGAGCCCCAGTTTCCTTCCCTTTTTCTGTTGGTTCCCTGTTTATTTTTATTTCACTTTGCATAGCCTTCACTTTTCCCTCCATTTTGCGATCATATTCAACCAATTTAGTGAGCATCCCGATTATCAGTATTTTGAACTATGCATCTAATAGGTTCGCTATCTGTTCATTGCTTAGTTCTATTTTTGGAGCTTTGATCAGGTTCTTTCATTTGGGCCCTATTTCTCTGTCTCAGGGCACCTCTTATGTTGGAAGGGGTGGAGTCTTAGGTATTCCTCAGGATGGGGCCACCCACATTTGCTGCATCGTGAGGCTGTATGTTGGGGAAGGGTCCAAGAGAGAGCAATGCCACTTGCTCAGCTCTCAGCTGGCTTTTAGTCACTTCCTCGACTACCCCCAAGCAAATTGGGTTGATTCCTGGGTGGGTGGGTTTGTGTACATCCAAGACCCTGTGGGTCTCTCTAACGAACTCTCCTTTGAGGCTGGGAGTTTCTCCCACCGCCTCATCCCCCACAGGATTTTACAGCCAGAGATTTTGAGGCTTTATTTCCCTACACTGCAACCCTGGATTTCGCGATCTGTCTTGCTCCCCAGTTGTTCCTCCTGGTTTATCCGCATGTAAATGTGGGACCACCCAGTCCGCCAGCTCCTGCCTTACCCACCCAGTCCTCCAGCTGCCATGTTGCCATGCATCCTCTCCCCACCACTTCCCGCCAGCTGCCTGTCCCTGCCCCTCCTACCTGTCTGGATGTATGTTTCTTTTTTAGCTCCTTGGTTGTTGGACTTCCACACAGTTTGATTTTCTGGCAATTTTGGTTATTTATTGTTTTTTAATTTGTTGGTTGTGTGAGGACGCAAAGTATATCTACTTACACTTCCATTTTGGCCAAAAATCCCAAAATAACAATTTAAAAGTCTCTTGGGCTGTCAGTCCAGTTTTCACCCATCCCAGACATAGACTGACTTGATTCAGCTGGGAGAAAAACTCACATATGATAAATGCATATGTAAAACCTGGATATGAGAGAATATTTTTCTGCCCTGACCAGTGAGCTCAGTTGGTTAGGCATTGTTCTGCAAAGCAAATGGTCCTCAGTTGACTTCCCAGTCAGGGCACAAGCCTGGGTTTGGGTTTGATCCCAGTCAATTGGAGTGCACAGGAGAGGCAACCAATCGATGTTTCTCTCTTACATCAATGTTTCTCTCCCGTTCTCCCTTCCTTCCATTCTCTCTAAAAATGAATATAATTTTAAAAATAAAAATAAAAAAATTTTAAAAGGAATGCTTTTCCTATAACTGTTATCTTGTGTAATACCCCTAAGCTTTAAAATGTTCTAAAGCCCTTCAGCATCAATAAACATACTTAATCAAGCCATTTAATGTTTATTCACCATCACTGCCTACTTGATTTAATTCAAAATACTGTGAATCTTTATCTTTGTAGAGACCCTGAATCTAAATACTGTTTTCTGTTTTCGAGGCTTTTAAAAAGTGAGAGTAAAGTCTTTTGGCCTTCTCCAATTGGTCCACAACTCATTTTAGACAACCTGAAAAAAACTGTTAGGCAGTTACATGAAGAATATATTCTTAAAAAAAAAAAAAAAAATCAATAAACCTCATTTCTTTTTCCTTAATGTAGTTAAGAAAAAAAAGGTCTTATTCTCAGATAAATCTAAAATCAGAGATAAAAACAAGCCAACAAATCTCCAAATCTGTTTCTGTGCCATACCATTTTCTCAGTGCCTACCTGTCTTCTAGTTTCCTAAGAGCTTATGGGATTACCTGTGAAGATGAGGAGTATAAAATCATCTTCACCCATTCCATGGACCTCATAACATGTACATTCTCTTCCCACCACCCCTCTCAAGTAATCTCAAGAATGACAGTGGCTCTTTCCCAGAAAGGCTGGGGATCCTTGAAGAAAACAGTATTTTATTTTACTTTTCACTTAAGGGATTAAAGCAAAAACTCTCTTTTAACTTTTGCTCTAAAACTGAAGGACCAAAACAGAAAAAAAGGGAAGAATTTGCTGGTGGAGGGGGTTGGGTGGATTAAGGAAGAAATCACCAGTGAGTTAACTTGTTCTGCCAAGGTACTGTATTTTGCCATGTATAACATGCTCCCATGTATAATGTGCAGCCACGGTTTTGTGAGCATTATATAAGGGATTGTTACACTCATGGCATGTGATCATTATACCCATGTATGATGCACCCTTATTTTTCCTTTAAAAATTTGGGCAAAAAGTGCGCATCACACACAGCAAAATAGGTAATTCCTATTTCATGCCTAACTCTTTGTAAGCAAACTTCTCCTGTCGTCTTTGGGCATACACTTGAGCTTCCAAAAAACATGTGTAGGAAGATTTAGGACTAGAATACTGAGCACTTTTAAATAATTCAGTTCTTCTTCAGCCTAGCAAGAACAATACTAAAGTATACATATGCCACATTCAAGTACATGCTAGCTAAGATCTGCTGAAGTATGCGATCATCATCATGTAAAAACTGAATGGAATGTGTAACAAATGACCTATGGTAATATTAAGTTTTGGATTCTTCTTGTCTGATTTCAAAATTTATGAAAAGGAAATGTGAGCAGCAGCTAGATCTCATCAGATTCAACTCTGAAACAAAATATCCTACTAAAGGTTTTGAATTAGATGAAATTAAAAAGAATACTGAGATGGTACTGTGAACCATTAAAAAAAAAATCTGTTACAGTTTCTAATTTGTCTGTGAGAAAAAATTTTCTCCATACCATGGAACCAAATCCAAATATAGAAAAATATGTAATGCTGGTTCCTATAACTTAAAAATGTTATCTCATTGAAACAGCCTCATTATAAATGGTAAATATTGTCTGTTTAACCTTAAAAAAGACACATTCCTCCCAAGTACAATATAGAAAATTAAAACTAACCAGTATCTTATCCATTCAAATAAATTAGGGAGTTTCTGAAAAAGGTTAAAAACCAAAAACACAACAAAACCTTTCAATATTCATTACTTGGAAATAAACCCAGAGAAAAATAGTTCAAATTACAAAAATTATGAAATATATAGTCACTAAAAATTCTTAGTAAAAGGTTTTAGTTCTCATATCAAAGGAAACATAAAACATAGTCCTAGAATCCTATCTTGCAGACACATTTTACAAGATGTGGCCAATTCTTGGGGGAAGGAGTAAGATCTGATAAGTAAGGCCCTTACATATGTACTTTGTGAGGTATCTTCTCAATATAAAATTCTATGAATCCTTATGGCATTTGAATCTCATTAGAACCACTGAATTTTGTGCTCTCTTACAAGATAACTTTGCCCATCTGATTTTAAAAAGGGGGGTGGGAAGAAGCAGCAAAATCATTTTCCATCTGCTTCCATATAAGACGAATGTTTCTAAGATGTAAATAATGATTTTATAATTCTTTGGCCCTTTCTCTATAGTCTTATACAAACAACATTATTCACAACAGCCAAAACATAGACTTGTTCATTGACATTTGGATAAACAAAATAGATATAGACATACACAGGAATATTATTCAGCATTAAAAAGGAAATTATGACGCATGCTACAAAATGGATAAACCTAGAGGATGTTATACTAAGTGAAATAAGCCAGTCACAAAAAGACAAATATTGTACGATTCCACTATGTCAGCAACATATTTTTTATTATCTAAAGAACTCTTGACAATAAATTAGGGGATTTTTGGTCAAGATGGTGGCACAGGCAGACATGACTCGTCTATTCACATGACCACATCAAAATTACAACTAAAATATAGAACAACCATACTCAGAACTGTCAGAAAAAGAGTTGAATGGAAGTCTGACAACTACAGAATTAAAGAAACCACATCCATCCAGACTGCTAGGAGGGGTGCAGACAAAAATTTGGGAGGGATATCTCAAGTGTGAGAAGCCCAGCCCCACACCAGGCACCCAGCCCAGGGTTCTAGTACCAGGACAGTAAGTCCCCACAACTTCCAGCTGCAAAAATCGGCAGGGGTTGAGTTGGTGGAAGAAACTGCTAAAACCCCAAGCAGTTTCTCCTAAAGAACCCACACACAGACTCACCTACTCAGACTTATTCTCTTTTGAGTTCCAGCACCAGGGTAGCAGTTTAAAAGGCACCGGTGTAGTATATAAGGAGAAGCTGAAGTGTCTGGCATCAAGGCGAGCAAAGGCCATTGTCTCTTTTCTAAACCTTTCCTGCACAGAGCCAGTAAGCTGGTGCCACATCTGAGACTCCATCAACTTGGCTAACACAGCTTGACTCACCTAGGAGATCCCCAGAGACTCTGCCCCAACCAAGGGGCATACCCAAGATGCTTTTTCATGTGAATGGTTGGTCTTGGCTTACCTTCACAACTTCCTAAATCCTATCAAACAAAGCAACAGCTGGCCTCAGTGAGCCCCAGGCCCGGCACTAGTAGCAGCCAGCCTAGATTCACAGCTTGGCTTCACCTGGGAATCTTCAAGCCCAGCACAAGTAGCAGCCATCTCATATTGCTTTATAGCTCAAGAAGTGTGTCCACAGGCAAAACACAGGTGGGAGATGACCTTGGCCCACACCACCCGGGACACCCTAGAGCCGCTGCACCCAGTGGACAGCCATAGACCACATCAGAGCACCACCACCCTGACCATGCACAGCTGATCCTCCATGGAGGGTGAAGGCTGGTAGTCAGTGGTCACAGTCTCTGGCCTGGGTAAATCCTTCCCATTGATCTTTCAACAGTAACCAAGGCTCAACTACAAGAGGAGGATGTACTCAGCCCACAAGAAGGGTACACCTCCAGTACCCAGCCTGGGTCACCAGTTCTATTCCTAGTCTATGTACATGCCTGGATGGCAGGCCAGGTCAGCAGTAGGGGGCACACCAGGGGCAACCATACACTGATATTTCTCTTCCTCCCTTCTCTTTTCTAAAAATAAATGAATAAGATTTTTAAAGAAAATGAAATAAAGAACAATTTACGGGAAAACAACAGTGGTATGGAAGAAGCTGAGAATCAGATCAGTGATTTGGAACAGAAGGAAGCAAACAACCACCACACAGAACAAGAAGAAAAAAGAACCCCCAAAAAGTGAGGATAATATAAGCAGCCTCTGGGACAACTTCAAGAAGTCCAACATTTACATCATAGGGGTACCAGAAGAAGAGAAAGAGCAAGAAATTGGAAATCCATTTGAAAAAATAACGAAAGACAACTTCCCTGATTTGGCAAAGGAAATAGACATTCAAGTCCAGGAAGCACAGAGAATCCTAAACAAGATGAGGCAAAGAGGGCCACTCTAAGACACATCAACATCAAAATGCCAAAGTTTAAAAGATAAAGAGAGAACCTTAAAAACAGCAAGAGAAAAGAGGTTAGTTACCTCTAAGGTAGTTCCCATAAGACTGTCAACTTATTTCTCAAAAGAAACTTAGCAGGCTAGAAGAGACTGGCAAGAAATACTTAAAGTCATGAAAAGCAGGTACCTACAGCCAAGATTGCTCTACCCAGCAAAGATATCATTTCAAATTCAAGGGCAGAAAAAGAGCTTCCCAGACAAGAGAAAAAAAACTGAAGGAGTTCATCATCACCAAACCATTGCTATATTAAATGTTTAAGGGCCTTATTTAGAAAAGAAGATTGAAACTATTAACAATAAAATGGCAATAAATACATTTCTATCAACAACTGAATCTAAAAAACAAACTGAGCAAAAAGAACAAAGACAGAATCATGGAAACAGACAGCATTTTGATGGTTGCCAGGTGGAAGAAGTGGGATGGGTAAAGAGGTGAGGGGATTAAGTAGTACAAATAGGTAGTTACAGAATAGCCATGGGGATGTAAAGTACAGTATAAGAAATGGAATAGCCAAAGAACTTATTATACACATAACCCATGGACATGAACAATGGCGGGGGGGGGTGTCTGAGGGAGTGGTAGATGCTGGGTGGAGAAGGGCAAAAGGGAAAAATCAGGACCACTGTAATTGCATAATCAATAAAATACAATTAAAAAAACCCCAGAGATCAGAAATTGACCAAAAAGCACAGAGTACAGGAACAGAAATTCATAAATGATCAATAAATGTGAAAAAAACCTTCAACCATATTAGTAATCAAGGAATGGAAAATTAAATAAGACATCATTTTTCATCTATCAAATTTAGTTTTGGGGTAGATGGAAATAAGAAGTCTTGAAAAACGGGTACTTTTTCTAATTCACCCTCACTGTCTTCACTTCTTCACATCCCACTTAATTATTCCAATCCGTTTCCCACCTTCCACTTCCAGAACTCTAGAGAGTACTGCCAATGACCAAAACCAATAAGCTCCACAATGCACCCTGGCTGGGTGGCTCAGAGGGTTACAGCTTTGTACACCAAAAGGTTGTGGATTCAATTCCTACTTTGGGCACATAACCTAGGTTGCAGGTTAGATCCCCAGGCGGGGCGCACACAGAAGGCAACTGATCAACGTTTCTCTGAAATCAAGAGAAACAAACTCTCAGGTAAGGATTTTTAAAAATAAAATTAAAAAACCCCTCCATGATGCCACATCCAATTGTATATCTTATCAAACATCTTAGAAATGCTGATAAAAGGATCAATTTTCCATCTTCCAGAAACTTACTTACCTCTTTTGACTTTCACGACTACAAGTCTTTCTTCCTCTACCAGACCTTAGAGCATTGGAGTGCCTGAGCCTCTATTTTCACCTCTTATTTATACTCTCTCCCTAAGTGATCCCATATACTCCCAAAACTTTGACATCGTCAATATCAAAGATATAACAGAACACTCCCAAATTTTTATCTGCAGCGCTAGGCTCTCTTCTGTGAGTTCCAAACCCATACGTCCAACTGCCTCAACATACTGACTTTATAACTAATATGCATCTCAAATTTAATACATCCAAAACTTACGATTTTTTTCTTTCTTTTTACTATTGGCACTATTACAGATGTCTCGATTTTCCGTCTCTTTGCCCACCTCCACCCAGCCCCTGCTCCCATTCCCCCAGCCATCACCACACAGTTGTTTGTGTCCTTGGGCTATGCATAAGCATCCCACATTCTTTGGCTAATCTCTTCCCTTTCTTTCATTCAGTCCCCTCCTCCTCCCTCCCTTCTGACAGCTGTCAGTCTGTTCCATGTATCTATGCCTCTGTTTCGATTTTGCTGGTCAGTTTATTTTAATTTGATTCTACATATAAGTGAGATCATATGATACTTGTCCTCCTCTGACTGGCTTATTTCACTTAGCATAATTTTTCAAAACTCACGATTTTTCCCACCTCAAATTTCTCTTCCATTCTTCTTCTCAGTAAATGGCACCACCTAGTCCAAGTTGCTCAAAGCAAATACTGAAAAGCAAAGAAGTCTCCCTTTCCCTAGCCAATCCATTTCCATGTCTTGTTCATTCTTCCTCCAAAATACTTTTTAATCTTTTTATCCTGCTCTATCTTCGCTATCATGGAGTTCAAGATACTGCAAACAGCGTCCTAACTGGTCTCCACATAGCAGTCAGATTTTGAGCCCTACCTACTTGAAACCTTCAAAGGATTCCCATAAAAACAGAATTCCTAACCAGGTCATCATCTGCTTCTATTTTTGAAAGAATATACACAGCCAAAAATACATACTCATTGATAATCTCTGTAGACAGGGAAACTGGGTACTTTTTCTCCTGTTGCTTGTCTATTTTTAAATTTTTCCATGATGAATATTTGCTACTTGCTTATTAAGAGGAAATAATAGTGCTGAATACTACTTATTATATCGCATTTCACATGCTAACAAGAAAAGGGAATGGAAAATTGTAGGTGATCTTTAATTGTTATAAGTTACAAGCTTTGATGAAAATACTAGCTAACATATATCAAACTCTAGGGATTATTGGCTATATTTTCCTCCTTCACTTTGTATTTTTAACATAATTACATTCATAACAGGAAAAAAATGTTATGATATAAACCTCATTGTCTTCTGCAATCTGGCCACAACCCACCAAACCAGTCTTTCTTCCAAGTACTCACTTTCCCAAGCTTTCCACTCCAACCCCGCACTGTCTCACACTTTCCTGTTTTAATTCGGGCACCATCTGTGGAAGATCCTCCAACCTTTCTAAACCCTACTTGTCCTACACGGGGGACGGGGACGGTAGGGATGGCGACAGGTTGGAGGGAGATTCCAGGATTCTTGTGGGTAAATGCACGACTTGCTAGTGCTGGGGCCACATCTTGTCTCCAATCCTATCACAGGCCACCGAGCTTAACATCCCGAAAGCTCTGGCTACTGGGGCTCAAGGGACCCCCATCCCCTCAGAGAGCGCTGTGCCCTTTAGAGAAGGAGCACCCGCGAACACACACACACTCCGGGTTTCCGCTTCAGAGACCCTCGGGACATACACACTCATCCCGCAACATACACACACACACACACACACACACACTCTCCAGGTTTCCGCTTCGGAGACCCTCCGGACATACACACTCACCAGGGAGCCAGCCTCCTCCTCCCGCTCCAGGTCCTCTACTCTCTGCAGTCACACGCGGCCTCCCTCCGCTCCACACCCGGGGCCGCGCGGCCGGCGGCGTGGGGGAGGGGCGCGCACGTGCCCGCGCCGCCCCCGCCCAGACAAGGCCCCGGAGAGCGGAGCGCGCTCCCGGTCGGTCCCATCCAGCTCCCGCCAACACTCACCCTTTCCCTGGACTCCGGCAGAAACGCAGGCCAAGCCGGACTCCGTGAGACAGCACGGGGGAGCTGAGAGAGCGGGCGAAACTCCTCAAAGCGCGGCGACCCCGCCACGAAGCCCCACCGACCCCGGAACGTGCGGAAGCACAAGGTTCTGTGTAGCCCGCCCGGCCCGTTCGGCAGCGCACGTCACCAGCAGGGGCGGGGCAGGGCGCGCGCGGCGGCGGCGCGCGCTGCCCATGGGCGGGGCCCGCTGAAATGTGGGCGGGGCCAGGATGGGAGTTGATCTTGGCCCAGACTGTGGCCCAGGGCCGCTTCTCCCGGGGAGTATGGCCATCGGTTTGGCACAGTCACCATCACTTACCGTTTCCCTCCCGCAGGAAATGAAAGGTTCCAACTCCAAGTTTGACAGAATATTCATTCTACCAGTGTTTGTGAAGCTTACACAGTATAGGATTAACCACAGTGGCTATGATTTTTGTGTCATCTTGTACCAAGCTTTGTGCTAGGAGTTAGGAATACAGATAACTGTAGTTATTACCAGCCTGCTTCACAGGTGCAGAAACTGAGGCTCAAAAGATTGGACTTATCTGGGTCACATAACTAGTGAGTGACAATCTATCAAGTCCAGATTTCCTCCCTAATATCTCTTGAGCCCAACCTACCCTTTCCCTTACTTTGTACTACCTTCGTCTCTCTGCTCTGGACTGCTCTAGCCTCCCAAATGGTCTCCAGGGATCTGTTTCTGTCCCACTTTGATCTGTTCTCATTATGTAAAGATTTACCACTGGAGAGGGGTGGTAAGTTTAGAGAAGGTTCACTTTGTAATTGCTTTATATTTTACATATGTTACCAACTTTCTGGATGTATTTAATGTTTAATAAACATGTTTGAAAGAATTTACTTTTTCAATTCCAATAGCAAGCCCAGAGCATTGCACATAGTATGGGCCGAAAAAGTACTTGTTAAATGAATAAATAAGAGGGCCAGGACCTGACTCCAAAGTCCTGCATGATAAGGGAATCAAGAGGTTTAGGTCTAGTAGGGGTAAACCAGCTTAACAATATTTGTTCAGCAAATTTGTATTGCATTTCTAGTCTGTGTTTAGGCACTGAGAATCAAAAGCAAACAAAACAGTTTCTGTCCTTTGAAATTTACAGTCAATCTTATGTGAAAGGCCAGGAAAGACCTCCTTGAGTCTTAAACTATGACCCACAGAGAAAATAGGAATTGGAGAGATAAAAATAAATTTTATGGAGAAAGAGGTAGTTTAAGGAATCAGCATGAGTATGTCAGTGCTCCCATACTTTTGGAGCCCAAACGCCAGGTCAGGAGCACAGAAGTATCCACTTAAGGAGGAAGGAAGTGGGGGTAAGGGGGGAAGCCCACTTTCCCTGGCCCAGCTTGGAAGGCTGCCGAATTCTGGCCAAAGTCTTACACTGAGCAGAGAGTGGCACCGGGGAGGGAGAGGAGTGTGAGAAAATGCTGCTGAATGCTCATAACTTGCATGTGACATGCCAGGAAACCAGTCTTCTGTATATGCTCCCTGCCAGGCAAGCAGAAAGTAGCATGGTTGAGAACCATGGACAGACGAATGGGCACTGTGCCAGGGGCCAGGTGATCCTAAACCAAAGGCAAACGAGAACTGATTGGCAGGGAATGGCTGAAAAGTGTGGTTAAGACCGCCAAGGATAGGCAAAGCTGAAGACCCCAGCAACAGCAGAAGTGCTCCCAAGTCAGTTGGTAAGCAGAGCAGGAATGGAGGAACCAAGGTGGGAAGATGAGGCGTCAGACTCTCAAGGTACTGAAACGACAAATCATGAGCTTGCCAATCAACAAACTCAGCAGCTGATGCCAGCAGGGCCATGGTGACCAGGAGTGACTAGGGAGTAAAGGCCAGTGAGGACCCTGAGTACAGTTCCCAGCTCCTGCCACTTCCTTGAAGTTTCTCTTTCATCCCACAGGCCATCTTGGGAAGTCAGGGGCAGGGGAAAGTTCTGACAGGGTTGCAACTTTGAATTGACTGAATTTACCCCAAATGAGACTGTTTAAAACCAGATAACTTTAATCCACAAATTTAAGTTTAGCCCAGTCCCCCGCAGGAACTCCCCAAGAGTCCATGAGAAAGTTTGCATCATTTAAAGAGAAATTAACATAGCTACAGATTTTTACACAAATACATACAATGCATCCATTTCAGTAACAGAGATAAGCTCTACTAAGGAAAAGGTCTGGGTGCTGAGAAAGCACAGCACAGGGGGACCAAATTTCACGTGAAGGTAGAAAAGTCCTCCCTGCAAAAAATATTAAATGAAACTTGAAGCAGTAGGAGCTGTTGGGTCATGACGAATCCTAAGGCGGGTAAAAGTAGTCCAGGGGAACTTAAGCAAGAGCAGAGTGACTGAGAGTTAGGAGCAAGATCACACAGGATGCAGTGTTAAGATTTTGATCTTTATGGTAAGAACAACAACAGGAAGTCATCAAGGGTTTTAAGGGAGGGGGGTTGTGCATGTATTCAGTTGCCTTTCAAAAAAGATCACTTACACACTGACTAATGCAGTTCAGTTGGTTGGGCGATGTCACTCAAAGCCAAAGGTTGCCCTTGGATTCTCCATCAGGCACATGCCTGGGTTGCAGGTTCTGTCCCTGTATGAGAGGCAACCAATTGATATTCGTCTCTCACATCCATGTTTCTCTCCTTCTCTTTCTCCTTCTGCCCCTCTCTCTAAAAATAAATAAATAAAATCTTTAAAAATATGTATCACTTACCCTGGCAAGTGGGTGAGGAATGACTGGAAGGCTGTGTGACCAAAGAAGCAGCCAGACAGTTGGAAAGCGATTTAAGCTGTCCAAGTGAAAAATGAGCGTGGCATACCCTGGACAGTAGAGATGGAGGGAAGTGGATAGATTCAACAACTGGGGAGAAAATACTGAGAGGCTTGGCAATGAAGTGGAAGGAGACCAGGAAGGGAAGAAAAGGGAAGGAGACTGGCTGCTGCTAAGTCAAATGGAACATGAGAAAAAGCCACCTTAACTCTCCAGCTTGGCACGTGGCTAGAGGTTGGATTTCAGGCCCCTCCTTGGCCAGGCTGCCTCTGGCATCATTCACCAGTACAATCGCTGGAGGTGAAGGAGGGGGTACAATCACTAGTGGAACAGGGTTGGGGTAGGTTAAGAGAAGAGTGGGGAGTTGGGGGGAGGTGGATATTAAATGTACAATATTAATGAAAGGAAAAGCAACTAGTATTAAAGTTAGTCAAGAAGGTTTCAGGACTATTGACACTGACCCAGGAAAAGAAACCAGTGGTTTTGGGGGCCTCACACTGGCAATTGCTGGCAAACAGCTTTTTGTTGCAGAGAAACAAGGAAAGCCTAAGAACGGCCGTGAGCCCAAAGCTCAGCCTGAGTGGAAAGCGTAAGTTGGCTTAGACGAAAAACTGTTGCTAAACTGACCAGAGAGTCCTAGGTGTTCTGCCCTCCTCCCTGGGAAGACCAATCATCCTTCCTAAGATTAACAGGAGCTGGACTCCTGGAACCCTTAAGGTAATGAGATTCTCCTACCAGCATGCAGACACTAATTAGACTTGCAAAATGAGAGCCTCACCTATTTATAGCCTCAAACTGTTAAAGTAGCTAGTGTCTGAGAATTACACTCAGGTAGTTTAAAATAAATGACTGCCCCCAACAAGGTCCAAACATTCAGTAGGCCTGTTTAGATTTTGGTAGAACCATTTTCCACTCTGGTAGATACTCTTGGACTCTACCCTAACCCCAAAGAAACCATGTATTGTTCCTCTCCTCCATGTGGATTGTACAGTCACCGCGGAATACAGACTTAGGGAATGGAGGAGATGATGAAAGACATTTTCGTTCATGAAAAAAAAAGATATTTGCTCTGAAAGGAAAGTTTCTATGGCTGGAACTGGTTGATTTCTTTGTGTTTGTTTTGTTGAGATAAGAAATGTCCAGGCCCTGGCTAAGAAGCTCAGTTGGTTGGAGCATCATCTCGATATGCCAAGGTTGCAGGTTCGATGCCCAGTCAGGGCATGTACAAGAATCAACCAATGAATGCGTAATGGGTAGAACGACAAATCAATGCATCTCTCTCCCTCTCCTTCATTCTCCCTTCCACTTTCTCTCTCTAAAAATCAATAATTTTTTTAAATTAAAAAATTAAATTAAAAACGAAAAAAAGAAAGGAATATTCAAATCTGTAGAGGTTTTTAAATTTTTTTTTAAAGAGAGAGAGAGGAAAGAAGGGAGAAAGCGAGGGAGAGTAATGTCGATATGAGAGAGAAACATCAATCAGTTGCTTCTCACACACTCCCAACTGGGGACCTGGCCCACAGCCCAGGAATGTGCCCCAACTGAAGTTGAACTGGCAACACTTTGGTCCACAGGCTGACCCTGTACAGTGAGGACTGTAGAGAATTTTAATGAGTTTATTGGAGCCAAATGGATGATAACGCTGGGGAGCAAAATGTCAAATGCCAGTTTTACGGTTTCTTTTATGTAATTGAAATTAAAAAGGGGGTGTAAGGAAGGAGGGAGAAAGCAAAGTGGGGTTTGGATTATAGGATTGTGAACAATGTTATGTGCTCTCCTGAGGGTTGATACCCGCTTTGAGGGATATTCTGATATTTCAAAGGGATGTTTACTTAAATGCACAACAGCTTAAAACCTTTCCCTAAAGAAGTTATATGACTACCTACCATGACCTGCCCAGTTAGATATTTACAGTCAGATCACCCTGTGAGGGTGCTTTCCATAAAATCTCCCCCGCCTTTTTTTTCTGACCACAGTTTCCTATAAAAACGAAGCCTCTCGATGTGAGAAATTGGACCTTTCATATATTGCTGATGGAGTAGCCACTTTGGCAAAGAGCTTAGCAGTTCTACAGAGTTACTGTAACCAAATGCAGGTTCCGCTGCCTGCTGCAAGGAAAACGAAACTTGTGAGACAGGTGCTGGAGAGAAGGAAAGTGGTTTGTTCAGATGCTAGTAATCTGAGAAGATGGGGGGCTCTTGTCTCAAAGCCCATCTTAACATCTCAGTGTAGGCAGAGATTTTTATAAGGGGGGAGAGGGAAAGCAAAATAAAGACATCAAGGGGAGGGAGTTGGAAACTTCTCTATATACAGACTAGCGTAGTCCACTCTGATAAGGACCTCAAGACCGGTCAAGCGATGGTCTGGTGTGCATCATCCTGATTTCCATCATCCTGGTTTTACGTTTGGAGGTGTGCAAATGTGGAGCTGGAATGACTGAAGATTGGAGTCAGTATCTTTTGAAGTGACTTCCTAGAATTCTTATACAAGCATGCTGTTTATCTATAAGCTACATTTTAGCCAACACTTATAAAAACCATGTCAAAAGAATGGTGTGGTGAGATTACAATTCTCCACCATTGCAGTTTGCCACTGTTACATTACCATATGACCCAACAGTTAACTCCTAGGCAAATACCTGAAATGAAAGCGTATGTCCCTACAAAATGTGTACAGGGACATTCATAGCAAAAGGGTGTATCAATAAAGTTGTTAAAAAAAAAGAGGTCTCTGGGCATAGGCTAAAAATGTCTAAAAACTACTTGTAAAGGTAAGGTAAAACAAAAATAAAATTCCAGCTGTAATTTGAGTTGTTTCTGGTGGAATTCAGACCATGTAAAAAGGAAAATATACAAAAATAGTTCGACTAAACTTCTGGGTCAAATTTTTTTAAATTGAAGACTTTTGATTTTGACTTGGTTACATTTCCTAATATATGTAACCAGCTTTTAGGTGTCCAGTTAATGTAATGTTGAGATATTTTCATTTGTTTTTAAATTGGACTCCCATACTACAGTTCTCTGTTAGGAAGGAGAACTGCCCATCTGTCCCATCTGTTCTAGAATTGCCCCCAAATGCGCTTAGTTAAGAGGTATAGTCGTGACTATAGATAGCCTTCATTCCCAAATAAAATAAACAGAACTCCTAGTGGCTTAAACTGAGCCAAAACAAATAATGTTGCATATATCTGGTTTCAAAAAATCAATTACTGTCCAGAGTACTATCCTGTTGACCCTGATGTGAGAAATCGTATTCTACCTTTACAATGGGACACCCAATGGCAGACTGTGGGACGTTGCCCCTGTAATCAATTCTCAGAAGAGGGGAATTTAATTGGGATGAACAATGTTCTATAAATTGACATTGGCAGTAAGACATAGCACATGTGTAATAACTTTTATTCTCCAAACATCTCCAAATTCATACTTTGTATGACCATGATGTTTCTCCTTCTATACTTGCAAAATGCCTTATTCGTATGTTCAGAGTAAATCCATCCAGGTTTAGTGTTCCCCAGCTGAGCTGCAATAACATCAGAATGGTCATTAATATGCCTGGAGAAGAATTGTTCACGTTATAAGAGGAATAAAAGGAGGAAAAACTGCCAGGGAACTGTCCCTGCTGCTTTATTTTCTTTCAAGTTTTTTAAAAAATTGTTTTGAGCCCTGGCTGGCATGGTTCAGTGGGTTAGGTGTCGGCCTGCGAACTTAAAGGTCACCTGTTCCATGCCAAGTCAGGGCACATGCCTGGGTTGCAGACCAGGTCCCCAGCTGGGGGCATGTGAGAGGCAACTGATTGATGTATCTCACACATCGATGTTCCTCTCTCTCTCTCTCTTTCTCCCTCCCTTCCCCTCTGTCTAATAATAAATAAATAAAATCTTTTAAAAAATTGTTTTGAGAAAGAGAAAGAAAGAAACATCAATTTGTTGTTCCATTTATTTATACATTCATTGGTTGCCTCTTGTATGTGTCCTGATCAGAGATCAAATCCACAACCTTGGCATATCAGGACAACACTCTAACCAACTGAGCTACCGGGCCAGAGCTCTGCTGCTTTATTTTCTATTCATGGTAGATAAGACCAAGTGAAGAATCTGAGTAGTCAGAGTTTCTATGTAGAATGAGTTTGGTCTTCATGGTCCCAAATGCAGGCAGTCTGTTTTAAAGTAAAAAAGAAAAACAAATAATAACGTGGAGTATGATAGCTGGAAAAACTTTTTTTCACCCTTACTCATATACTGCTTGTACAATGTTGACATTTATATTTATATAAAGGATTTATTTATTCAACAACATAAGGATAAGGAGCTGTGTCTCTGCTCTCCTGCTTCTGCCACTCTCTCTCTCCTCCTGTCATAACTCTCTTTTCAGACGTGGCATACACAGCAGCTTGGCAGACTTCATACCTATTCCCAACTCTTCCTCCCCTACCTTCTTCTATAGAAGCTTGAAAAGTAAACACTCCATTTCCTACCCTCCTTTTGCAGCCAGGCGTGTGACCAGCTCAGTTCTGGTCAGAATATAAAACCACAAGTTCAGTTGTCACTGGGAAGGGGACCTGGCCCTGAGCAGAGCTGCCTTAGACTCTGTCAGTAGTGCGTGAGTTCTTGACTTCATGCAGGAAAGATTCCACCAAGGGAGTCCCGGTGATTTTGAGAGTATGTTTATTAAAGTGGGGAACTGTAAAAAAAAAAAAGAGGGGCCTAGGAGAGAAGAAGCAATAGGAGAGAAACTCGGCGGGGCTGCGTTGGCTCTCTAGAAACGTTATGGGAAAGAAGTGAGCTGATGCAGGGCTGCTGCCAGCTCACTGGAGAGTCAGAGAAAAGGAGGCCTTGGAGACAGGTCCAGGGGGTTAGCCTGGGGTGAGTTGCTGCTGCCCATGGCTCCACTGGTTGCGAGTCTCCTGGGGACCCTTAGAGGTCAGGAGATACATGCCCGTTGGGGAAGACAAGGGGGATGGGAAAGGTGCAGGCATGCTCCTTGGTGGGAGAGCTCGTGCTGGGTCTTTGGTTTTGAGGTATTTTATTTTGTTTTGTTTTGTTTTGTTTTTTGCTGGGAGTTTAGCGGCGGGGATTAGGGGAGATCTCAATAGAATGTTCATCAGCTTTTCCTGGTGCGCCCTCTCAGGGTCATGGTTTCTACTGATGGGTCAGCGCCAGGGCAGGAGGTCATTAGTCATTGCAGCCTGTCCTGGTGTCGCCCGCCTGGTTTTCTGGGCCTGGAGCTGAAATACAACTGAGGTCAAGGTGTTAACTCTAGGGGAAAAAATGGTCAGGGGGGGTCTATCTGTCTCAGTTTCCCCATTCCACTTGCCAAAGAATTTTCCTAGCTTCTTACTATCCTGCCTCACATTGAATAAAAAGAGAGATTCTCAAACAAAGTCGAGGGTTGTAGCTAGTCCTGCCTTTGCCCCTCTGTTCCCTTCTTCTACCTTGAATTTGGATCTGATGCCTGAAGACACAGCAGCCTTCCTTCAACCATGAGATTAAAAGCCAACATGTTAAAAATGGTGGGGCAGAAAGAACGCAGGAGCCTAGCTCTTTAATGACAGTGCTGAGCTTTTGCACCAGGCCTGAACAGCCAACTTGCTATGTAAGAAAAATATCATATATTTGTTTAAACAACTTGTGTTCAGGCTTTCTTTTATTTGCAGATAAGCACATTTTTGTTTGACACATGAAATTTCTTCAATGTATTTCTTTCATTATTCCCCTCAACTCCTCTAATAGTTCTTTCTCAGCCTCTGTCTCAGACTCCTATTTCTCTGCCTTTGCCTAAATACTGAAGCTTCTATGTCCTCTGTCCTTGGCCTGTTCTCTTTTCTTGAATAATTTTCTCCCTGTGTACAGCTTCAGCAGCCCCTTACCAATGAGTCCCAAATCTAGACCACTGAATCTGGGTTTCCATCCTGAACCTGGACCATTATTTTCAAGTGCCTTTAAGACATTTCTCCTTGCGTGGCCCTGGAGCAAATTCAGCCTATCCATAATTAAACTAATTTTTTCCCATTCAAAGCTTATTTTTCTTCCTTTCTTACTTATTTTGGTTAGCAGTTTCACCACCCACTCAGTTATCTGAGATAGAGTCTTAGGAGTCTTCCACTGTGAATTCACCCTCACAGATCATGTCTAACTGGTCTCCAGGTGTTACTGAGCCCATTCTCTATAGTCTCCTTTGGCCAGGTGCCCACCCTCTCTTACCTGGTTTCCAGCCTGCTCCTCCTAACTGGCCCTGTTACCTGCCTACGCTCTCCCACTAATGCATCTCAATGGCAGAGGTCAACTTTCTACAACACAGATCTGATCACCCCACTCTACTATTTAAAACACCTCCCAATGCCCCGTCCCCATTGTCTAAGATTTGTGGTTCTTAAATTTTACTGTTCATCAGCATTACCAGGAGGACTTGTTCAAGGACAGATTGCTGGATCCCTCCTCCAGAATTTGTGATTCAGTAGGTTTGGGGTGGGTCCTAAAATGTGCATTTCTAACCAGTTTGGAGATAATGCTGATCAGGGACCACATTTTAAGAACCACCGGCTTAGGCTAAAATGAAAACTCATTAACATCAAGTTTAAGCTCATTTACAATTCACCTTCCCAGTTTCTGGCTGCTGTTTACCACATTCCTTATTATTTCTAAAGTCACCTTCCACTTTTATGAAAAGTCAAGGCCTTCCCCCTGCCTAGAATACACGTCCTCTTTCTCATTCCTCACAAGCTCCCTTCCAGATCTTCATGAAAGTGCTTGCCTTCCTTTCTCCTAAAGAATTAGTTTACTGCTTTCTCCTCTACACTCCTTTGGCACTCCATGGTTTTGCTACTAAAACCGTGGGCCTCAACCAACAGTAGAGACATCACCTGGGAGCTTGTTAGCAATGCAGAATCTCAGGCCCTGCTTCAGAGCTACTTAATCAGAACCTGCAATTTAACAGGATGCCCAGGTGATTCTTGGGTTTACTCAAGTGTGAGAAGCACTGCTGTGCAGGGCCGTGTGCTAAGCTCTGTGATAGATGATATGGCGACAGCATTTCCTTTGATTCCTTTAACAGTCCTATGGATCAGAATTAGTGTCTACAATTTATAAAAGAGGAAGTGGAGGCCGGTAGTAGCAGAGCTGGGATTCGAGTCCAGGGCCATCTGCCTTCAAAATCTGTGCTTGCTCTACTATACCCACTGTCTCCTTGTTACAGATCTTCACACATAGCACTGCAATCATCCCTAGGTCTATCTCCCTGTAAGGAAATGCTGAGCAGGCCAAAGTCTTATTATTTCTAGGCTTCAAGGATGAGAATTACACACTGGAAACAAGTAAGATCCTTTGTTCTTTCTCATGTACAACTCCAGTACTGATAGTAACTTTGGGTAAGATGGGTGCTCCTTCCTTCCTTCCTTCCTTCCTTCCTTCCTTCCTTCCTTCCTTCCTTCCTTCCTTTCTAACTTTATTTATTTCTTTTTAGAGAGAGGGGAGGGAAGGAGAAATAGAAGGACAGAAACATTGATGTGTGAGAGAAACATCGACTGGTTGCCTCTTGCACGCTCCCAGCTGGGGACCTGGCCTGCTACCCAGGCATGTGCCCTGACTGGAAATCAAACCAGTGAACTTTCAGTTGATAGGCCAAGGCTCAATCCACTGAGCCACACCAGCCAGGGCAGGATGGGTTTCTTGAAGAAAAAGTTTATATAAAGTTTTAAAGATATCAACTTTATTGAATATAATCTATATCTCATCTAAGCAACCCACCTATGTACATTTTGATTAAAATGGATCATTGCAGGTACAGGTAAAGGTACAGGTAAGGGCTAGGGAGAGCAGTAGCAGAGTAAATCCGGAATAAAGATTGGGTAGCAGTTCATTAGAGCTTCTACTTAGCGTAACAAGGGAGACAATAGCTGTGAACCAAACCAGAGATCACTAAAGGACTTTGGAGACTTTATAATTTCCCCACCACTGCCCCTCCACATTCCCCTTCTGCTTCCCATAGTGATTATCAGTTTAATAAATATTCATTACCTACCCTGTGCCAGGCATTTTGCCAGGTCTCAGGGATGGAGTTAGGATGAAAAAGACTTGGTCCTTGCCCTCAATGAGTGAAAAATAAATCCATTTCGGGAGTCAGGAGAGGCTTAACAGATAAGGTAGCATTTGAACTGGACTCAGGAGCAAGGAGAGGGTTGCTACTAAACCTAAATTTAGACAGAAACTCAAAACCTAATGATGAGGTCAAGAAAAGTCACTATCTGTTATGTAAGATGCCAGGAAATCATTAAAAAATATGATTTAACAAATATTGATGAGACTTTTCAGTCCTAGGCAAATTCAAAGTAGACAATTTGTCATTGGCACTCTACTTTCTAGCCATTCTCTGTTTCCTTACTTTTTCCAGTGAACTCAAGCTTTCCAAAACTACCCACTGAGGCATCTTGCCCCAGCTGATCCTTTCCTTTGAACTGGATTCTGAGCTAGAGACTCTTGGGCCTCATCTGACTTTGAAGAGCACATAATCTGGGAGAGAGGTAAAGAGTCAAGCAAACAGAGAAGTGTACTGACAGAGGTACATAAAGTGAGTAATGGAAGCACACATGAGCTCATCCAACTCAGACTGGGGGGAGAAACAGGGCGCTCACAAAAGCTGCCCTGAGGAAATAAATCCTAGTCTCTCAGCGAACGTGAGCAATGCCTAGAGGCCAGGCATTCCAGCAGAAGGAAGCCACAAAAATGGCTAAGCCCATGAATCATTTCTTCCCACCCCCTACCCCACCCAAGACTTGGGGAATTTCATATTGTATTTATTTTGGCAAGACACAAAGCTTTCCTCTCCCTAAAAAATTCTAATCTCTCTCCCTGGCCCTTTGTAGCCAGACGGATATATAAACTATAGTGTTAAGCAAATGATTGTTTCCGCCAGGGACTTTGACCAAGGACTAAGTGAGGTAAAGATAAATTCATTAGCAGGTATGGTGGATGGGCATGGATGTGCTATCCAGATTATTTCTGTTTAAAGATCATTGTGTGTATCAAGTATCTTGATTAATTTATTTAGAAGTCATCAAATACAGTTTTAACTGGAGCCATGGAAGTGAATAAAGTTACATTACCCAGGAAATTATCTGCAGGGTAAGAAGAAAGCCTGATGACTGAGGATTTAGGAATGAGGAAGAACCCATAAAGGAGAAGTGAAAGGAAAAGTGTGACTATTCCCAAGGTGTGAAAAATGTAATCAAAAGCATCAAATCTGCAGAGAGTTAATAAGGTAATTTTTTTCTTTTTTATTCATTGATTTTATAGAGAGAGGAAGAGAGAGAGCAAGAGAAACACTGATTTCTTTTTCCACTCATTTATGCATTCATTGGTTGATTTTTTTTTTTTTTATGTGCCCTGGCCAGGGAGCCAACCCACAACCTTGGTGTATCGGGATATCACTCTAACCAACTGCACTAACAGGCCAGACCTAAATAAGGCAAGAATTTTGCATTCAGCAACAGAGATGTAATTGGTGATCTTGCAAGGGTGATTTCTATGCAATGTGAGTATGTGAAACAGAGTGGAGTGTATTAAGAAGTGAGGCAAAGGAGATAGCTTTTAAAAGGTGGGTGGAGTTAGAAGGGAACTTAGGGCTGCAGAAAGCATTTTAAAGATGGGTGAGACTGTGGGAAAGCATTCACAGAGAGAGGTTGAAAATCAGAGAGGGAGATAGAGGGGTAGTCCCTAAGATGCCAGAGAAGGGGAATCCAGAGATTAGATGCAGAAGGGACACCTAAGTCATGAAGAAGAGAGAGGACAGGAAGTAAGTATGGGAGAGCAAAATGTTGAGAGACATTCTACCTCATATCCTTTAAGTCTTTGAAGGGGAAGGCAAGATAACCGGTAACTGCTGAGAACAAAAGAGAAGACTGTGGAGTACTCCAGGGGTGGTGAGTGAGCTGTTATGGAGAAAGGGAAAAGGAGGGAGTAGATACCCATTGAAGGCTTGCCAAGGATAGCTTGCCCTGCTGAGGGTGGAGATCACAACATTTTTGAATATCAACTTGCAGTTAATTGGTTTTCTCTACCAGTGCTCAATGGCTTGGGAGTCAGAGCAGAGAAGGCCAAACAATTTGGTTTACACATGTGTCGGCAGTAGGAGAGTAAGTGGCACAGGAGATCAAAAGGGAAAGGACATTTTGCATGCTGGTGAGGGTGGTTGGAGTGATATTCTAATGATGGAATGCAGGTTGGGAAGGGATATTGGGCAATCCAGGGACGTGCATGAAGAGGTGTTAGGAGATTGGAAATCTGGATAAGGTTACAAGGAAAGTCATGGAACGAGAGATGTGTGGACAAAAAGGGGCCACATACAAAACTTGTCAATCTCAGGGGAGGCCTGCATGGTGGCCTTATTAACTCAGAGACCTAAAGTAACCACGAAGGATGATGTGAAATTAAAACTTATTAACTAAAAGCAGTTTATGGCAGGTAATCAAGTCCTAGCCCAGATTCTTCCCTGATAAAAGTCGATCTTTATGTTAATTAAGTCTGTCTGTTGTCTTTTTGCCTCTATGACCACACGCCTTTGGAATGTCAAAATAATTTGTTTTCTGGACTCCTCAAAGCACAGATTCTGCACCAGAGTGGAGACCACAAACCCCCTCATTGTTACAGAGTTACCTGTTGACAGTTAACTATCCTGTACCCACCTATGTAAAAGAAGTCTGAGTCTATCTTTTCGCTTTTTACCCAATCTCAGAAGTTTTCTCCGTTTTGCTTCCTCCCACCTGCCTAATCTATCACCAATGGGTTTCATGTAGCCCACTTACTTCCGCCCTCTCATTTGATCGTAACGTATAAAGCCGGGTGCAGAACAGCCATTTTCTGGAGGATTTTCTCAATCCGTTGAGATTTTGCTTCCCAGCAATTGTCATCAGTTTGGCTCAAGTAAACTCACAACAATTCTCTAGAGGTTTGAATGTTTCTTCCGTTGACAGATGGAAGTGTTAGGTCACAGCTGGGAATGAGCAGCCAGAGGGGAAATAAAGCAGGGCCCCTGACCAGTGCAGTCTAATGAAGAACTTAAAACAGGAGGCTAGAAACCAAGGGGAGACACATCTCACCCGTTGACCCAGCAGTCCCGAGCCTGGTCTGATAAGATTGCCGGGTATTCCAAAAAATCACAAGCAAAACTATGATGGCACAGAAGGAGGGGAACCCTTGAAAGTCTGTATGTATTGTCTCCATTAGCTGGGAAAGAAAACCTTTGGAACTGTGTATTAATCTCAAGGTCTAGAGGTGAGGAGGAAGAGGGGGAACCTAAAAACTGGCTAAAGTGTATAACCCCCGAACCCTAATAGTTGGTGCACTCAGATTAGCCGAGTGCCTGCTTGTAGCCAGGTGCTCAAGTGAAGGAACAAACTTAATAACAAATTTACTACCTTTATTTCCTCTACATGTGGGGCATTCAGACTAGCCTGGTGCCTGCTTGCAGCTTTGTGCTCGTATGTGTTTCGTAAATAGACTTGCTACATCATCCTACTGTATGTGTTTGTCTCTTACCTAAATTCTTCTCTTGTGAGCAAGACAAAAACTGAGGGGGGAGCCCCCTGACTTGGGTCTCCCCGGTAACAGAAGGAAAGGAAGGCTACGTCAAAAGACAGACCGGCATTAGAGTTTAAGGTTTCATAGGAAGAGTATTGCTGGGTGATGGACCAATCTATGCTTTGTCTTGTGTGTTACTAAGTGAGTCACGGTGAAAGTCTGTTAACTAGAGGTCAAAATAATATGAGGGTAGAGCAAAGGGATGGGTCCTATATGCTAAAATGACCCAGGATAATAGGAGAAATTGTAACTGCAGAACCAGCTTAAAGTGGTCCTTTCCTGTTTAATGAGCTACTGAGTTGCTTTTCAGAGACAGCAGACCAACACTGCAAGCCATGCAGCCTGGGCATGAACAGATGAGAGAGCCTCTGACCTCTAGCTGCACTCAGAACCAAAGTCTAATGTACTCCCTGCCCTCCTGGCACCCCCCCCCCCCCCCCCCCCCCCTGCCACCAAAGAACTGGTACATAACCGCAACTTGAACAATGGAATTCTTGTGAAGCCAAGGGTCCATTGTTTAGGAAAATCTGGTGTTGATGCCTCTTTATCATAAATGGCCAAGTTCCAAGGTCCTCCAAGTAAAACTTGCCCCACCAGCACTTCTGCATCCCTGTTCCTCCTAGCCCCTTAAAAACCCTGAACCTAAATCGGTGAGCAAGATGGATTTGAGGCACCAGTAAGTCTCCCATCTTCTCTGTCGGTGTCTTCCTCATCAACAAACCTTTCCTTACTGCAAACCCTGACATTTTGAGTTTTGGCCTTTTGAAGTGTTGGACACGTGGACTTTGGTCTGGTAACAAAATCAAAATAAAAGAGCAAGACTATGAGTCAGATGTGAAATTTGCTAATAAACAATATTGTGAAAGGTAGGAATAAGGAAGCCACAAATGGAGACAAGGAAAATGCAACAAACTGACACATTAGTATAATGTGGTTTCCATGACTTAGCAAGCAGCCCTTCTCTGGTTGTCACATGTTTCCTTACTTGACAGAAAACTTCTGGAGGAGGGTTTGTCTCATTTGATGTATTGCTCCCACAGCACCGTGCCTGGTGCTCAGCAAAAATTGGAAAGAAGAAACCATAAAATCTCTTTACTCTAAAAGAGGTGATTCTTTAGTCCCATTTATAGTTCTTAGTACCTGGAATGCCTAGATCTTCCTCTGTCACATCATATAGAATTTATCTGTCCCACATGTCTGCATCTTCCATCAGCCTATGAGGACAGGGACTGTCTCATGCATTATTGCAATCCCAGCCAGAAACATTCTGCCCGATCCACACTAAGAATTCCAGTGTTTTCCACATAAATGAGTGAATGAAATCTTTAAGCTGTTAATGACTATAGTCCTGATGGAGCACCGGTGCTAAATACTGTGAGAAGTGCTTTTACACTCTAATTTAATCCTCACGATGACCCTGAGTGGGAAGAGGGGAAACTGAAGCTCAGAAAGGTTAAAGATCTTACCCAAAGACACACAGGTAGTAAATGTTCAAGTTGGCATTCGAACCAGTTCTGATTTCAAAACCTATTTTCATGGTATGTTACCACCATAATGTTAAATGTAACAATCAGAACTTTTTAGGAAGCTTGGTTTGGTGGAATGGTTCCACAGTGCTGCTTTTATCATTAGGGCAATGGTTCCCAAGGAATTTTGTTAAGTTGCCATGCGTGCTAACCCTGTGTCCTATGAAAAGCAGATGCCAAGATAAGATCAAAAATTCAAAGGTTTTAATAAAAACATGCAAAGAAAGGCCCTGGGAGGAAAAACGTGGAGGGAGAGAGATCGAGGAGCCTGAGGGAACCATGAGATCCAAAAAGCAGGTGAGGAAGAGGCTTGGATAGAGGCATCCTGAATTGCTATGCAGTCTAATGAAGGTTGTACAAAGCAGAAGGGAAGTCCCGGAGTCAAAACCATGAGAAGAAACCTATCTGTGTCTCAGAGGCTGGTGTGCCTTCTTATCTCTGCCACAAGTCATTGGCCGGAAGCAGCGGGTGGGAGATGCGGCCTCAGCTCAAATGCAAGCTGGATTCCCAAGCCAGCAGCTGGGGTACTAATGGGTCAGCTATGCTCCCTGTACTTGAAGGTCAGTTAGACCCATTTCCATGGGTGCCATACACGCTAGAAAGCTTCCTGGAATGGGGTTGCTTTCTGTTCTATTTCCTGTTTATTCTCCTTGGGACACTAAACTCCCTCCCATAAAGCCTCACCATCTTTGCTGTCACCCACCCAATCTCAGAAGAAGAGTGTGTGTGTTAAATGGGTAGATACAATCTTTTAAAACCCTTTCTTCTCCTTCCATTTGGACAAAATGCCTCCCTTTAACGCATTTATAAATGTGTTAAATGTGTTAAATTTATAAATGTGTCTCTGTATAAAAAAAATTTAAATGCTCAAATCCTTGACTCCTTGGACTGTTTTCTCTTTTGGATTTTGGTTATAGAACGTTTATAGGGATTATTCTGTTTATCAAAATTGGACTTAAAAGTCCTGTTTTAAAGTCTATTTTGAACAGTTTTGTATAGCTATAGAAACCTGAATTGTTTTTATTCACTAAAACATTAAGTTTCTGTGTGTCAAGCATGGTATTACAATACTAAAATGAATGACTGCGCAGGAGAGAGCAATAGGGGATAATTAGGACAACTGTAATAGAACAATAATTTTAAAAATCTGGGAAAAAATGAACGAGTGATGTGTGAGTTTATTTTTTTCTTTTTTTCCTTTTTTATTTTTAAAAATATTTTATTTATTTATTTTCAGAGAGAGGGGAAAGGAGGGAGAAAGGGAGAGAAACATCAATGTGTGGTTGCCTCTAGCGTGCCCCCAACTGGGGGCCCGCCCTGCAACCCAGGCATGTGCCCTGACTGGGAATTAAACCAGCGACCATTTGGTTCATAGGCCAGCACTCAATCCACTGAGCCACACAAGCCAAGGCTATTTATTTTATTTTTCAAAAATATTTTATTTATTATGGCATTACAGTTGTCCTAATTTTTCACCCTTCCCTTTACCCAGAACCCCTATTCCCGCTAGCAATCCCCCCAACCCCTTATTTCATGTCAATGGGTCATGTATGTAAGTTTTTTGGTTACTACATTCCCTATGCTGTTCTTTTTTTAACAAAATTAATTTATTTTTCCACATATATTTGTCTCTGCCTTCCCCCCACCACTTTCCCCTGCCCCCTCCTCCCTCGCCCTCCCTCAATCCTTCCCCACTTTGGTTTTGTCCATGTGACCTTCCTATATGTTCCTTGACTTTTCCCTTCCCTTCCTTTCCCCCTGCCCACCCCACCCTCCTTCCCTCTAGTCTCTGTTGGTTTCTTTTCCTTTCAGTGTTGCTGGTCTTATTTTCCTTGCATCTTTGTTTTGTTGGTTATGTTCTGCTTATAGGTGAGATCATATGGTATTTGTCTTTCGCCTCCTGGCTTAGCATAATGCTCTCTAGTTCCATCCATGCTGTCGCGAAGTTTAGTAGTTCTTTTTTTCTTTCTGCTGAGTAGTATTCCATTGTGTAAATGTACCATAACTTTTGATCCAATCATCTACTGATGGGCATTTAGGTTGCTTCCAACACTTGGCTGTTGTAAATTGTGCTGCTGTGAACATTGCAGTGCATAGGTTCTTTTGAATTGGCGTTTTGGGACTCTTAGGGTATAGTCCAAGCAGGGAAATCACTGGATCAAAAGGCAGTCCCATTTTCAGCTTTTTGAGGAAATTCCACACCGCTTTCCACAATGGCTGCACCAGCCTGCATTCCCACCAACAGTGGACTAGCGTTCCCTTTTCTCCACAGCCTCGCGAGCACCTGTTGTTTGTTGACCTGTTTTTGATGGCCATTCTGACCGTTGTGAGGTGGTATCTCATTGCAGTTTTGATCTGCATTTCTCTAATGGCTAGTGATGCCAAGGATCCTTTCAAATGTCTCTGGGCCCTCTGTATCTCTTCCTTGGAAAAGCGTCTGACCAGGCCCTTTGCCCATTTTTTGATTGGATCATTTGTTTTCTTGGAGTAGAGTCGTGCGAGTTCTTTATATATTTTGTAGATCAAACCTCTATCTGATGTATCATTAGCGAATGTATTTTCCCATACGGTTGGCTCCTTTTTCATTTTGCTGATGTTTTCTTTAGCCATGCAGAAGCTTCTTATTTTGATGAGGTCTTACTTGTTTATTCTTTCCTTTATGTCTCTTGCTTTAGGAGACATATCGGTGAAAAAATTGCTGCGTGGGATATCTGAGAGTTTCCTGCCAATGTTCTCCTCTAGGACTTTTATGGTGTTGTGACTTATATTTAAGTCTTTTATCCATCTTGAGTTTATTTTTGTGTATGGTATACCCTATGCTGTTCTTAACTTTGCTCTGTCTATTTTGTACCTGCCAATTTGTATTTCTTAATCCCTGCACCTTCCCCTCCCATTCTCCCCCTTCCCTCCCTCAACTGATAACCCTTAAAATGATCTCCGTATCTATGATTCTGTTCCTGTTCTAGTTGTTTGCTTAGTTTGTTTTTTAGATTCAATTGTTGATAGTTGTGAATTTATTGCCATTTTAATGTTCATAGTTTTGATCTTCTTTTTCTTATATAATTTCCTTTAACATTCATGTAATTATAGCTTGGTGATGATAAACTCCTTTAGTTTTACCTTGTCTGGGAAGTGCTTTATCTGTCCTTCAATTCTAAGTGATAGATTTGTTGGATAGAGTAATCTAGGTTGTAGGTCTTTACTTTTCATCACTTTGAATATTTCTTGCCAGTCCCTTATAGCCTGCAAAGCTTCTTTTGAGAAATCAGCTGATAGCCTTATGGGAATTCCTTTGTAGGTAACTGTCTGCTTTTCTCCTGCTGTTTTTAAGATTCTCTCTTTATCTTTAAACTTTGACATTTTAATCGTGATGTGTCTTGGTCTGGTCCTCTTTGGGTCCACCTTGTTTGGGACGCTCTGTGCTTCTTGGACTTGTATGTCTATTTCCTTCACCAAATTGGGGAAGTTTTCTTTCATTATTTTTTCAAATGAGTTTTCAGTTTCTTGCTCTTCCTCTTCTCCTTCTGGCACCCCTATGATTTGGATGTTGGTATGTTTGAAGATGTCTCAGATGCTCCTTAGCCTATCCTCATTTTTAAAAATTCTTTTTTCTTCTTGTGGTTCTGATTGAATAATTTTTTTCTTCTTTGTGTTCCAAATCATTGATTTGATACTTGTCTTCATCCCCTCCATTGTTGATTCTCTATAGATTTTTCTTTATTTCACTTAATGTATCCTTAATTTCCGCCTGGGTCTTTTTTATGCTGTTTTTCTGCCTGGGTCTTTTTTATGCTGTTGAAGTGCCCAATGAGTTCCTTGAGCATCCTGATAACCAGTGTATTGAACTCAGTGTGTGATAGGTTGCTTATTTCCATTTCATTTAGTTCTTTTCCTGGAGTTTTGTTCTGTTCTTTCATTTGGGTCATATTTGTCTCCTCAATTTGGCAGCCTTCCTGTTTTGTTTTGTTTGTGTGTGTGTGTGTGTGTGTGTGTGCATTAGGTGGAGCTACTTTGATTCTCTTAGTAGCATGACCTATTGTACAAAAGTGCACCTGTAAGTTGCAATGGGTAGAGCTTTAGATAGTTGTCAGGGCAGGGCAACCTGTGTCACTACTCTGTGGTTCTGTGTCAGGGAGGGCTTGGAGAGGAGACAATACCGCTGCATGGCCTCTGGAGTTCTACCTGGGAGAAAACTGTCTCCTGGCCTTCACGCTGATTCCATTCACTTCAATTTCTCCCTGTATGCCACTGGTGCCCTTCTAGCTGCTGCCCTGGTGCTGAGTCCCAGAGGGAGTTAACGTCCTAAGTCCATTGCAGGCCCTTAAAGAGGAGTCTGAAGAACCCTGCAGTTTATTCCACTAACCCAACACCCACTGAGTTTTATAGCCAGAAGTTATGGGGACTTATCTTCCTGACGCTGGAACCCTGGGCTGGGTTGTCTGGTCTGGGGCTGGGATCCCTCGCTCCTGAGGTATCCCTCCCAATTTTTACCCACTATACATGGACGTGGGACCTCTTGTCCCATGTTTTTGCACTGCTCCACACTATTCCACTACACCTCTCCACCTCTGTCTCCTAACCATCTGGACGAATGTGGCTTCTTTAAATCCTTGGTTGTTGGACTTCCATACAGTTCGAATTTCTGACAATTCTTGGAGGTATTTGTTTTGTAGTCTAGCTGTAATTTTTTCTGTAGTTGTTTGAGGGAGCAAGGTGTGTTTACCTATGCCTCCATCTTGACCAGTATTCACGGTGAGTTGAAGCAAGTTGAGTGACATGAAGATGTCAGTGTCATCAAGTCTGTTACTCACAAATCTGGAATCAAGAGGCACTACACACCACAGAGATTTTATTGGGGCTTCCATGGGAAAGTCGAGGCAGGGCAGGGCAGGGCAGGGCAGGCTCAGTATTAGCTAGTGTGAATAATTTTGGTGGGCCTCGGGGCATAGGGGCTATTCTTAAGTTGTCTGGTACCTGGCCCCAGGAATACTTAGGGCAGGGGAAAACAAGATGCAGAATGCAGATATAGCCCATTTCCCCCTCATTCCATATAAAAGTACAGGTGATTTTTTTAAAGAGAAAATTTAAAAGAGGCTCCTATTCATTACCCACTGAGCATGGTTTTCCAATATAAGCTATCCTTTTAGTTACTTTATGAACACACCAGTAAATACAAACCTATTATTATAATAAAGATTTTATTTGTAGGGAGAGGGGGAGGGAGAAAGGGAGAGAAAGCAACACCCCAACTGGGGTTCCAGCCTCTGACGCAGGCATGTGCCCTGCCCTGACCAGAAACAGAACCGGGGACCTTTCAGTTTACAGGCCAGCGTTCAATCCACTGAGCCACACCAGCCAGGGTTCACATATATTATGTGTTTTCCCCCATTCCTTTTCCCATAACCACTTGGATATATTTAAAATAAAACAGAACAACAAATTTTTGGTAAACAAAATTTAATACAACCATTAAGTAATAATGGTTAAAAGACATATTATTAGATACAACTTTTAAAAAATGCTATGCACAAAGTATATTTAAACAAAACATGTAAGTATTAATGTGCTACAACTGAATTGAGAACAAAAAAATACAAAGCCTTTTTACCCCTTTCCCACTGTGAAGACTCTAACTGAAGGCAAATGACATTTGGCAGCCACAGGTCTGTATGTTCCAAAGCATGTTACACTTTTGTTCAGTTCTGTAATTGTGTTGTCTCAGCTCCAGAAACTTTCAACAAAAATTTAAATAAAGAAACCATGGGATGGGTGACGGGAAAAGGAAGAGTTTAAGAATTTTTCCAAGAAAGTTAATTGAAAAAGGGTGTAAGAAAAAAAATACTACATAATGGAACAAAAACAGATTTACTATTTTTGACATTAGATGTACATAATTGCAAGTGATGTTTACAAGGGCTTATTAATGTAAGATGGGTACTTTTCTGAATATCTTAAAAAGTACCAAAAACAAACAAACAAAAAAACCCCAACAAAAATCCCCACAAAAAATAATAATAAAACTCCAAACACCCAACAACCTTTCTTAACATTCTCATTCGGTCAAGCAACCACACAGTTGGTGCTAATTAAAAAACTTAAGGAGGACTGAAATGAAAACAAAATTGAAGTTTATTTACTCGAAAGGAAACAAATTATGAAACTTTTCTAAGGTAAGCTTTATTTAGATTGAAAAAAGTTGAAATAGCACTAGAAAACTTAAGGCATGAATTCAGATGCAGTTCTTTTTAAAACAATTAAAATCCTTTTCTTTGGGACAATATATAAAATAAGTTATGACTACTGCTATTTAACGAAATTATGATGATCTTTAGCACTAAGTAAATTTAATAGGCAATCACACAAATGTAAAACATTCACATAAAACATTTAAAAATATTTGAAGTATGTTAAAAAGATCTCTGGAATTATCAATTCACACTCCTGGCTCAAGTGGTTTCTGGTGTCTAGCATTAGATATGACAATACGCATAGCTAGCTAGTCAAATCTACTGCCTTAAAGGTCAACCAAATTGCCTCATTCTGGTTACATGTTATAGTGAATATATTTATTTAACTAAAAAAACAATGGAGTGAGGTGATGTAAACTTGCCTTTCAATATAATACACAACAAATTCTAATAAGGCCCAAATTATGTTGAGGTTAACTGGTGTCTTGAGTTTACTAAAATAAAGGCAGTCCATAGGAAGCCTTTAATAGATACCATCTTATCATCTGGCACCACATATATAGCAATCATTCTTCTTAGAAAATACAGTCTGGAATAGATGTCTTTTCCATATTTAAATCTCAAGACACAACAGGCACACAAACAATTCAATCCCTCCCTTTTCATGTATGGGTTCTCACAGCAATTAAAAAAATCTATTGCCATATCCAGACAATAAGAAGAAAACAAAATACACCTGGTTTACATATTGACAAAAGTAGTATAATGGAACCTTTGTCTTTCCTGAGTTTCAAAAAGGGTATTTGACAGTTGAGATATATCAACAATTCATATTCACTAAGAGAAAATGTATCAGTCCACAAAACATTTTCATCTTTCTAAATATAAAAGAATGAATGTTCAACCACTGCCATGTGTGAAGTCTCTTTACCAAATTAGATTTACTCTAAAATGAACTGAAGATTACTAAATTATGACACTTTAACCCCCCCATAAGCAAAAATGATAACTTAATACCCTCCCTGAGTATTTACATCATTTTTCTTAACATCTTCTTTAAATGGAGTAAATACCTACATTTCAGTCTTCTGGGGAAAAAAAAAAAGTTACTTAAAATCCAATAGGCTACCATTTCATACCTCTGTAGTAAAGTCAGGGGAACATTAGAGTAGAAAAAGAAGGTCTTCTGTGGTGAAAATTACAGCACTCAATAGCTCACTTTCATACAGGAACACATGGAGAAAGACTGAAGTTTATGAAAAAAAGAAATTGTACTTTTTTGTTGATCCACAAAACACACCCTTCAATTCCCTTTCCCACTGCGTAGGTTTAGCAAATGCATCTCCACCTCCAATTTGTTTTCTGACCTTGTAAAACTGTATGTATTACATAGATTCTGATTATATAGGATAATACTCATCATGTACATTCAAATGTAAGAATGTATTCTAGAAATGCCCAAATAAAAAATCTTTTGAAATTGTACTTAATAAGGAGGATTAATTTTTAACTTATGTGCTTTTTTCTGATCATTATAAACTGATACAATTCTTGGAGTCTGTATATGTGTGTGTACATGAGCATACTATCTATCTATATACATACACATTAACCCAAAGGCTTATATGAATGTGACCTATCAAAAGAAAAATTGACTATATGATGACAGTATGAATATAATCTGACACAAATTTGGTTGATATATCCCTTTTGACATACTAATTATATCCTACATTTTTTTTTTAATTTTATCAATGCCAATATCATTATTTACCAAAAATGAGTAAAGGAAGATAAATAATTAAAGGAAATTAAAATATCATTTGGGTAACTTAAAAAATAGTTTTAAAATTTCCTAGTATTCAAGCTAAGTTCTTGGTGGCCAACTTAATTTATGTAGTTTTAAATTACGTAAAGAAAAAAATTAAACAATAGTGGTATGAGTTCTATGTTTAAACAAATTCTGTTCTATTGAATTTAATTTCAAATTACTACAATGAACACATGGATATTACAAATAAATGAATAACAAACTACAATAGTTAATATATATTTACAATAGACAAAACTACTGGAATACAGGTTACCTTGAGAAAATGTTTTATGTGAAATGTTTGTATTTCACATAAAAAATGGGCATGATTTTACAAATAAACATAAAAGTAACAAGTATCATTTGTATAATCCTCAGCATTCATACTTTTCTCATATATTACCTCATTTACCGAAAAGAATTTCTAAACTAAACAGGTCCTACTCTAAAGGTATAATGCAAAAGTAGATGTATACTCAAACAGTAATACAAGTATCCTAATTGTACACACAATTGCCTTTCAACTAAAGTGATAGAAAATTGTTTTAGGAATTGCTCTGAAAATTATTACAGAAAGGTATATATATCATTAAAAATTATTATTTGAAAAGTAAAAATTCCCTAAAAATTTGTAAATTGTTTTAGAGTTTTCCTCAGAATTCAGATTCCAGCTAAGCATTCAAGTTGATGCCATACAGTTTATTTGAAATCTGTTACCATTCTAGCATTAAAAAAAGTTCATCAATGTTAAGTTTCTGATTACTATCTTGATTTCAACAGAACTGTGATGACAATATAATCACATATTTGCATCATCTCTCCTATGACAAGAAGTATATTAATTATAATGTGAGATGTCAGTAGTGCCTGGGAAGTTGAAACATATGGCAGGCTACCTGGAATAGCCCTAAAATGTTGTAATTTACATCAGTCTACCCGGGAATAAACCAGTCACTTACGCTGTAGTTTCTGCTACTCCATTTACCATAGAAAAAAACATTTTAAATTCATCTCTAAGAACTAGCAAGCTTTATAAACTGGAGTTGAAAAATCTAGACAAAGGCAATTTGTTGTATAGAAGCTTGAAAGTGTTGGCCAAATGAAAGATTTCTCTTAGAAGACTGCAACTACTGCTGTTAGTTCATTCAGACAGTTACTTTTAAAAGAAAAATAGACCCATTGAACTAGGTGGTCCCTGGTTTATCCTTTAAAGGCAACTTAACAGTAGAAACTCCCAGGATTTTTAGCTGTTCACATGAAAGTAGGATAACCAGGGAAGAGGTCCTCACCCAAAGCACCATATTAATGAGGTCGAACCCTCCTGGGATAGGGAGAAAATCTGTCCCTGTTTTTCAAAAGATAACATTGCAAAATGGATTTCAACTCCTTTGCCCAGGTTCATGAAAAGGAACTTCCTTAGAGGATTTAGAGATGATACGCAAATACTTTGAGATCCACAGTGAGTCATTTTCCCTTCAATGGAACTTAAGTAATTTTTTCTTAGGAATTAACCTGTTCTTTTTAACGGCATCTGCTTTTCTACCTCCTTCCCAACCTCTTCTCAAAATCGTTTAATATAGTACAGCAATTCTAAGAATGAATAATTCAGTATTTTACTCAGATCGCTGTCATCACATTTTTATCAATTACAGGAAAAAAATCCCTTTCAATAAAGTCAATCAGTTTGGATATATTTTTAATGACAAAAGATTTTTAAAACTGATTTTTCCTCCTTAGAATGCGTTCTAAGCACTATGTGATTCAACCTAAATGAAGCATTAAGTTGTGCACTTTTCTATAGGTATATATGACAAAGTAAAGAGTATACAGTCTTGCAGATAAACATACATAAATGAAGAGACCATTCACAAATTCCTAAAAGGTATACATACAGACATTCTTTCCTATTCCACATAGGTTTCTCACAAATATTTACAAAGATACATTCAAAGCCCAAGCAACACCACTATTACCTTCAACAAAAACCAAAACCTTTTTTTTTTTTCCCAATAACAGGAAAGGATTTATTACAGTTTGAAAGACTGGTATTTTGGGGAGAAAGGCACCACATGTATTATTTTAACTTTTTGTGCATATGACACAAAGGAGATATGCCAAGTTCCTACTCTGGAGCGTTTAAAACCTCTCATCTTGGATGGGTGTGGCTTCTTGGGTGAAGTATCCTGGCTTTAGAGTTTAAAGCATTTCTCGTTGTATCTGTGAATAGTCACACAGCCATGATAGGACACTGGCCTGGGCATTGCAGCTACCCCTGTGATGATGCTTGTTGCAGGATCGTAACAGAGAATAGTGTCCGTGGCTTCTCCATTTTCCCGTCTTCCACCCAGGATATATATTTTACCATTGCACACAGACATACCACAGTTTTCCTGTTTTACCAAAAACATAAAAAAAAATTAATCATTGAAGGTAAGAGATTTGGGAGCAAGCTGAAAAGTAAAATAAGACATGCTTTAACATCATTAGTAAAAGGAGATATCAAATAAGTTCCCCTTTGCCTAACTCCTGCTCTATGTGTGAGTGCTAATTTTGCATGGGTGAAATGGGTATTAACATAGAATATATATTAGTAATTGGGGCCAAGTTGTGGGGGTCGTAAAGCGAGGGTGGCAGACTGAGAGAAGGGTTTTAACTTAATAATAATGGAAAGAAAACATCTTTGAAGAGCCTGGCTTTCTTCCCCTGTTATAGGAAGGTCCTTTACTATAGAAACTGACTGTAATATGACCAAGGATTAGGAACATTACTCATTATATGGAATTACCTACAAGACAAATAATGACAAAAAGAATTATAATTAAATTAACAAAGCACTGTTATTAGAGGCCTTGGCTGGGACATAGAAATTCCTCAAATAATATTTTATAGTTAACTTTTATATAATGGGATTTTTAGCTAAACTGTACTCTTCTCTGTCAATAATAACATTATAATAAACAAATATTCTTGCAAGGATACGACGGATTCTTCAAAGAAAAACACTACACTAAAGTTACCTCACTATTGCATGGAACCGGTTATGCTCCAGGTCAAGTATTCTTCTATTTATGTTTTACTTTAATTGAGAAAGTTGTTGCATGTTAATATCCTGTTTTCATAAAACCAACTGTGAGCTGGATTCTACCACTGAGAGCAATAAACAATTTTTATTTGACCAGATCTGTTGTACATATATAAATTTTACTGTTGTAGAAAAATATGAAATCTTGGTGGACTTACATAATAAAAACTAGTATCTTCAGGTCTAACGGAGTTAGCGACTACTTAAAAATGCCTATGTTAGAGTTCATACATACTTAAGATGACTTGCTGATTATCATTAGTGAATGACAAACTTTTATCCAGAATACCTAAGCCATGAATTGTACTAATTATGTGCTAAACTATAACAATAAAGACATTTTTTCATCTAAAATATGAATGAGCTCTTTCTACAAAGTCTAAAAGTTCTCAGTGCAATAAAAAACATCCTTAGTTTTCAAGTACAAGGTACCCCACATTATTAAACTTATAGTCACTTTGATGATGATTTTATACTACATAGTTATAGGATCTTATTATTAACATCATTTCAAATAATAATGCTCAGAAATAAATGAAGCAAGCAATCTTGAAAGAGTTATTCTTTCACATCAAAAAATTACTTATATCAGATATAGTTTATTTTACTCTAAGAATTACACAAGCAACTGCAGCTAGTATGCAAAATAATTTATCAATACATAAAGTTATTTTTTAAGACTAAAATGAAACACAATCCTAATATTGTTGGGAAAAACTCACAACCTTCTCCTTAATTATTATTTTTATAATGCTTAAATTTAAATGCCAACACTAAAGAAAAAAATCAGATTTCTTTTTATTTATTATTCTAAACTTTACTGACACTTTAAATACCCCATCTACTGAAGATACAAAAAAAAAAAAAAAAAAGCTCATTTTTTCTGGCTCTTTTGTTGTTATTCAGGATTTAAGCATTTAAGATAATGTAGCCTTGGGCTCAAATAACTGTCTACCACGTAACTGGCTGACTTATCCTTTTTTATTGATGAGCTTTGAAAGGGTAGACACAGAGAGGGTTAAAAATTTGCTTATCAATAATGTATAAATAGATACACTTAGAAATACTAGTAGTAAGAATGGACCAAGGAGAAAAGATAATCCCAGAAATCTCAGTATTTTTTGCTTCAATAAACTTGATATAGAATCCTAGAGTTGAAATCAAGTGATTTGTCTTTGTTATAATAGATTTTTAATAAACTTCTGATCCACTTTTCCCCTGAAATTTCAGAAGTCAATGTTATTCATTGTTAATTAGAGAAAATGTGTCCCATGTAGCCTGTTATTTTATCTCAGTCATTAAGAACATAGTCATTGTATGCCTGCACTATGCTAGATGCTGGCAATTATCTTCCTAAGGTCTGTTATTGTTTTATACAGTAGAGTCAAGTCCGAAACGCACAGTAATTCTTAGTGAAAATTTATTATATTTTAAAATATTCACTGTAGTCCTGGTTGGTGTGGCTCAGTGGATTAAGTGCTGGCCTGTGAACTGAAAGGCCACAGGTCTGAGTCCCAGTCAGGGCACACGCCTAGATTGTGGGCCAAGTCTCCAGCTGCGGGGGTGCAAGAGGCAACCAATCCATGTTTCTCTCACGCATTGATGTCTCTTTCTCTCTTTTCCTCCCTCCCTTCCCCTCTGTCTAAAAAAGAAATAAAATCTTTTTTAAAAATTAAAATATTCACTATAATAAACCAATAAAAATAGCTTTGATTAAAAAAGTTAGAAGTAAGTGTAAACCCTTGTTACATGAGTGAATGGGACCATAATTCGAGTTCTTATGTCATGGGCCATAATCTTAGCTCTACGGAGTTGGACTGTCCTTTCCAAGAGAAGCCTCTGAACTAAGAAATGTGATTCATTTTACTTAAATGTGATATAATGGGGATAGAAGATTACATTCTCTCTGTATAACGAAGATGAAGATCTTAGTGTGTCTCTTAGTTTGAGGCAATGTTTCTCTGAATACATTACTAATTGGAGACTATACATCAATGTCAGCAGTTTTAGAAAAATTATGTTATATTAGAACCCTACTGATTGTCCTTACAGTCTATATCTCTTATGTATCTTGAGGTAAGATTATCTTACAATTAGGTCCCTCTGTTGCTTTAGCCTCTCATTTATTTACTTATTCAATAAATATTTATTAAGCACCAATAAATGCAAGATACATATGAGATGAGTTAGAAAAAACAATATTCTCAAGAACATTGAATTTCAGTATAAACATTTACACCCATAAGGGAATATATGACTGCCATGCGAGAGTACAAGAGAAGTAAATGCAGTGACACATCCTCCCCCCGCCAAAAAAAGATCAATTCTAAACAGAACAACCTCACTTTGTTTTAACTATGAAATGGTCTAAAAGATGAGTAGAATTACAAGCAGAGAGGCAAGAGGACAGTATGAACCAAGGCAGGAACACATAAGATCTATATAGTGCAAGTAATAAATACCAATATAATTGGGGTATAGTTGTAGAAAGTGAACCTGAAAAGGTAAGCAGAGGTCAGCCAAGAGAAGGCCTAAAAGTGGAAAAACTTTGGATTTCATTCAGTAAGTTTCCAATCAGAGGAGAGACATAATTACATTTGTTAGAAAATAACTGGTGGGAAAATGGGTTAGAGAAGCAAGACATTAGAGAAAGGAACACTAGATTACTATTGTTTTAGTTTAGGTAAGAACTATTAAGAACTTGAACATCAACGCATGAACAATAGGAATGGAAAATAAGAGAAACTCTGAGGAGATAGAACTGATAGGCTAGACTGATTCAATATAAAAGTGAGGAAAATCTAAGAAAAAAAGTTTCTAGCTGTGAAATAATAGGAAATACATATATTTGTCTCTGTCCCCAGTTTCTGACCCAGAGCTTCTTAACTCCTTGGAATTTTCTGGGTGATAGGAGTGTCTTTTGTTCTAATGAGGTGACTCTTTGTGGGCTCCTGGAAGGGGGTTGGCCACCAGAAAGACAAAGCCATGATTAGAACCTTGCAACTTTCAGCACCCCCTGCCTAAGCCCGTTCTCTGGAGAGGGGAGATGGGATGTAAATTGACTTAATAACCTGGTCATGCCTACATGGTCCTCAAAGTATGGGATTTGCAAAGATTTCAAGTTGTTGAACACATCTGTGCGCTAGGAAGGTGGCGTAGCTCAACTGCCGAAGGATAAAAACTGCTGTGCTTGGGACCCTTCGGGACCTTACTCCATATACCTCTTCATCTGGCTGTTCATCTCGATCCTTAATAATTTATAACATGCCTTATACATAATAAACCAGGAAACATTAAGTGTTGCCCTGAGTTCTGTGAGCTGTTCAAGCAAACTATCAAACCCGAGGAGGGGGTTTTGGGAACCTTGGTTTATAGCTAGTAGCTCAGAAGTACCGGGGACAGCCCGGAACTTGTGATGGGCATTTGAAGCAGGGGCAGTCTAGTAGTAATGAGCCCTTTACTTGTGGAATCTAAGACTAACTTCAGGTAGATAGCGTCAGAAATGAACCTAATTGTAAGAAACCCAGACTGTGAAAAAGTAATTGGCATGGGAAAAATCCACATATCTGGTGTCAGAAGTATTTAGAGTGTAAGGGAGAAACTGTTTTTCCATTCACTAGGTTATTTGGTAACAGAAAAAGTAGGCTCGGGGAAGAATACCCAAATAAGCAGCTGGAAATTTGAGTCTAGAGCACAGGAGAGAGACTTTAATGGAGACAAAGACTTGAAGTCATCAGTATTGTGCAGTAGATGAGATCATTCAGGGTTAGAACATAAACTGTGAGGAGGGCAGGGAAAGGAGGCTCAAGGGAAACCTGTATCCAAGGGGTGGATTGAAAAAATAAGAGAATATGAATGTGACTAGGAGATTATTAGTAATGACTCTTGGGAGTAGAAGATCTCCAGAATGGTAAAGGTAGAGTCATATTTCTAGCATCAGAACCATCACATATTTTGGTGGTACAAGAAAGAAGAGAAGAGCTATGAATCAAAAGGCCTTTTTTGGAAGGCCTTTTATTAGAAGCAGGGGGTGGAGAGGGAGTAGGAAGATACAGGCCAGAGTGTGTGGATGAAGACCTGAGCACAGCCGTTTTCTTTTATAACAAATAAACAACAAATCGGCCTCTAACTACAGAAAGAAAAAAAACAGTTTGGGAGTATTTCTTATTTTTTTAAATATGCAAGAGAGTGTGATAAGGACTAGAGCAAGATTCTGAGAAAGGTCAAGGAGAAAAAAAATCAACAGCTTAAGTGCAATATCTACTTCATCATGGGATGGTAAAAAGCTTTTTTTCAATAGAACGATTCTTTGGAAGGAATTCAAATAGGTATATCATATGATTTACGTAGAGTTTAAAAAAATTATGAAATAGTTCAAGCATACATTAATTATTTTAATGGTGGAATTACAGTATGTTCATGATGGTCATGTACTTGGTCCCTCCATGATTAATTTCCTTTCGGATTGTTTTATGCTATTACCTGCCGGCTGAATGTGTTCTGTACGTGCATCCAGTAATCTTCAACTGGATCATAACAATATATTGCCTTGGTCAGTCCACCAGCAACATATATCAGGTTGTTTAAGGATACAGCTGTTATACACCTCTTAGCAATTGGAATAGCTGCACGAAGTAGCCAAGAGTTGGTTTCTGGATCGTAAGATTGAACCTAATAATATATATAGAAATATTTAATTAAAATTTCTATACAAAAAAGTAAACTTGCTTAGTAAAAGTCTACCAATATATAGAAACATGATTCAAAGTCAAAGCCATTAATTCACAGAATTAAAGGTTAGCTTGATAATGAACTGTCTGAATTATGAAATTCTCAAAAGAAAGGTAAATTTATTATTATCAAGCAGAATAAAGCAACAAACATGGATTGCTTCCAGGATAAATGGCTACCAAATCTGCCTTACTTATTTTCTTTAAAGTTAACAGTTTTGAGTTTTAAAAAATTGTGTTATATAGCGTAGCTATGCTTTAATCTGAATGTGATTTTATACTTTCAGACAGTCCTTTCTTCAAAAGAACACAAGTAAACCTCAGTTCAGTATACTTTGAATTACCACAAATTCTGAAGTAATAAGTTCTGAATATGTAACTTTCAATCACACTGTATAAAATTAATTTAGGAAAAAAATTAATTAATTGACAAAATTCAGTTAACTATTGCTAAACCAATTAGGCATTAGATACTTTCTTCCAGAATAAACATGGTATTTCCTGAGATGTCAGCGTGGCATTAAGTTCTTTTGTCCTAGGAGTTCAATGAAATGCAGTAACTGTAAGCCATTCTCTGTCTACCATACAGAAGTTCCTTTCCTCATCTTTGTCCTAAAAACACACTTTTAAAGTATGTGAAAAATGATCCAGTTGGAAGCAGTGTGATTACTATGTCTTATCCCCTTTGCAAATTCACTTCCCAACTGTGTTTTGTGTGAATAATTTTTCAATTCTGTTGACTACAGCAGTAAAAGATTTAAAAAAATTTACAAGATCTCAACAGTGAGATTAGTTTCATTTCAAAAAGACAGGATCATGCTTTTTACAGCAAATTGCTAGATATATTAGGACCTCACATTACTAACTTTAAATTCAGTATTTTCTTCAAAAGTAGAAAGTAGCGCCCTGGCCAGGTGGCTGAGCTGATTAAGAGCATCACCCCATATACCAAAAGATTGCAGGTTCAATCCCAGTCAGGGCACATATCTAAGATTGTGGGTTTGATCTCCAGTTGGGGCATGTAATAAAGGTAACCAATCGACGTTTCTCTCTTCTCTCTCTCTCCCTGCCTTTTGTGGATCAATAAATATATCCTCGGGTGAGGATTAAAAAGAAGTATGAAGTACCAATTTTTAAAAGGCCTCTCACACTAAGGGACCTCGCACCTCCTTGACAAGCCTTCCATATTTCTCTTCTTGTATATATCATTGGCAATTTCTATAAAGAGAAGATGGCTTACCTTGTCAGAACAAGTATTATCATCAGGTCCTCCACCAATCACAAACAATTTGCCTACACAGCTAGTCACAGCAGGAGAACTCACTGCTTCCTTAAGGGGAGCAACTTCAGTCCATCGATTTGAAAAGGAATCATAACATTCTACACTGCTCAGTCTGTTCTGCCCATCATAGCCTCCAACAACATACACCTATATATAAGATATGTGGAAAGAAATCTTAATTATCAAAAGCTTAAATTTTGAACTAGTTGGTTAAAGAATTAAGTGATCTCTCCCCTTTAAAGAACACTTGATAACTATAATTGCAATATATTTAGTTCAGCTTCTGAAACTTAAAATATTATCACCCTCTTACCATCACCAAGGAGTCTTTTTAGACATTTTTTCATGATAGCCCCCTCTAAAGAAATTTTAATACCACAGATAATTGTGTATTTGTTTATGTACTGTCTTGTATAACTGTGCTTTATATATGAAACTACATTTTTTTTTTTTATCCCCTGAAGACCAAATCTTCACCTCCTTAGGGATGATACTCCTTGAGCTGAGAATTACATGATTTAGCTCGAAAGCTCACACTCCTGAATAATGAAAATATTATATTATAATAAATTAATAAAGCTACAAAACTAAAATATTAGATAAGGATTACTAGACTGAGATCTTTGGAGGTAGTGCCTATGTTGTTCTTCATTTTAGTCTCCACAAGTGCCTAGAAAAGTACCTGACACATAATGAACTCTACACTATATATTTCAAAGGGCTTTCACATACATTTTCTTTTCACAAATATGAGGAAGATATGGCAAATTAATATCTCTATATAAGTGATCTAATCAATGAGCCACTTATTAAATGACTTATATGCAGAATAGTCCGTTAAACATTATGAGTGATACAAGATACTTTTAACTTAAGGAGCTGTCCAGTTTAACATTCACAGTTCTCATTTTTATTTAAAAAAAAAACAAAACTCTTTAGTCATATGCACACAGGGGAGTAAGGGCAGCACCAGGCTGAGAGGGGAAAGGAGCAAGGTGTTCTCTGTCCCAAGGCTGGCTTGGCACAGTTCTGAGAACACACACACAAGTGGGTTGGGCTGGGAAGTAGAGTAAGAGAAAGGACTGAAATCCACTGTTCTTTTAAAGGACAGTCATCATTGACTCTTTCCTCCACATCTAATTAACTATTAAGACCTACTAAGTCTTCTTTCACAATATCTCTTAACATCTGTCCCTTCCTTTTGTTTCCTATTGCCATTATCCTCTGTCAGTGTCCCTGTCATTTCCTCTCTCTCAATTAATCTCCTGGTCTCTAAACCCAGGTTAATCTTACTAAACCACCTCATCAACTCCTTTTAGTAGTTCAACAATAAATTCCAAAGGGACAAGGTCAAATGTTATTATCCAAAGTCTGTCCATAATTTATCTTTCTATTTTTCACCAAATTTCCATAGCAGCCAATGCCATTCCTATCTTGCTTTTCTCACTATATGTTAAAATGGTACGCTGGTGGGTTTGTTCTCCTAACACCAGGAGACACTCAGAGAGGCTAAGTGACTTACTCAAGGCTATGCAGTTAGAAGAGATACAGAAACTGTAGTACAAAGGAGCAATTAGGACATAGGCTTTGAAGTCCTGAGAGGCAGCAGGCAATGTAAGACCTTGGGCAATTTGTCTATCCTCTGTGAGACTCAGTCTTAATTTCCCCCTCAGGGCATAAATTAAAAACATGTGCTTTGAGCATCAAGATAAAAGGCCTCTATCTATTTTAATAAAATCTGAGCTTTTGTTCCTGCTTTATCATTTTCTGTATAACCTTGGGCAGTGACTTGATCTCTTTGGATTCAGTTTCATTATGAATTGAAAAAGTTACCGTAAGTATTCTCTAAGGTTCCTTCCTGTGTTGAGATCCCGTATTCCAAACCATCCTAGGGTTCTTTTACAGAGAGCATTTTTATAAATTTAAATAATTTTATAGGTCTGAATTCAGCCTATATTGTAATTTTTTAGGATAATGGTTTCCATGGATCAAGTACTTCCTAAGTAAGGTAGGAAGGATTCCTTTTTATGTCTTGATTTAGTGATTCCATGTATTGGATACTTTCAAGTCAAGTATACTAGTATTTGTCAAATAAATTTGTGCTCACCAATCCATATATGGTATTTGAGACATAATCATTTTCATTACCTTTGCATGTCCAGACTAAAAAATTATATTTTTAGTCAGACCTCATCTCTTTCCAATTCCTTATTTTAGCAGTCCCTTTTTAGTAATATTTTGTCATTCTTGAGGCACAGCTACCAAAACTATACATAATATAGTAGGTACTGCCATATCAGTGGTTTTAGAAAATATTCTATTAATATTTTATTTCCGTTACATCTATCTCAAGGTCCTCATTAATTCATTGACCTTGTCAACAGCAGCAGCGTGCTAGATCAATATCCTTAGGAATTTAAAAAAAGTCCTTAGGAATTAACAGTAGCTTTCCAACTGTGCTTTGAGAAGACCTACTATTTTACAGCAGAGACATTTCAATTTCAAGAAGCCTCTGTGGGGCTGGGAGAGGGGAAGAGGACTGATGGGAGGCTGAGTGGGAAGGGTCCCGGCACCATTACTGTTTCAAATTAGAGCAGTTCTGTTTTCTCATTGGTAGCTCTAAAATATCTGCACAGGAGGGCTTAAGAGGTAGCAATCTTTTTAGAAAGGGGTACTAAGGAACTAGTCAAAAATACATGTGCAAGCAAGTGTGCTGCTTCTACTTAGGGTTGTTCATTTATTTGAGGTGGCTTTAGAGGAGCTGACAGAGATGGAGGCAGGGAAAAGCTAAAGAGCCCAAGTTAGCTCTTGGTATAACTGCTGTGTGTTGTTTTTTTAAATCTGTTTTATGGAATGGATTTTTATATTAGATTTAACTTTAAAAAGAAAGGTGTAGTCGTTTTTCAAAAGTTTGGAAACCACTAGTCCACAAGTGATTCTCAAGTTCCTAAAATGGCAAATCATTCAGACCCAAATTACATATTTTTTTTAATACTTACTAGCTGCAGTCAATAACAAGTCTTCTTCAAAATACGTTGGTGAATTTATTGTAACACTTATTTTAAATTTGTTTTGTCCCTACTGTACAATAAAAAAGATAAAATAACATCACTCCAGATAAATATATTTCTGCCTGACTGCCAAAGTCAGTAAAAGGAAAAAGACTGCTTGAATTAGACATTGGCCTGTTTTTGTACTTCATGTATTGTCTTTATTTTCCAATACTTCTTAGGCATTTAGATTCCAATGGTGCATGAAAAGAGAAATGTGCTGTACTGCCATGAATTCCAAATTGGGAGAACAAAATAGCCATTCAAAAGTACAGTGTCAAATTTTTTATATCTTCAGTTTATCTACTGAGGTTAGAAATGGAAGGAAGTACAATTTGAATCCAAAATACCCAGAGCGTGAGTAAAATGAAGGACTCAGCTGTGATATTTATTTTGGAAATGTACCAGCAATAGTAATAAAAAGTGGTTTCTCTTACTTTACCAAGGAGGACAGCCATTTTGTGACGCCATCTGCCTTTATTTAGAGAAGCAACTCTGATCCAAATGTTTAACTGTGAATTATAAATCCAGACATCACGGCCATTGATTCTTCCACCTTTAAATGCAGAACAATACACACACAATAACATATGCAAATATCACCAAGTGATTTATGCCCAATGCATAGATAATAAAAACATAGATTTATCCATGAGAATTCAGTTCAATAAATGAAACAAAGACTCTCTTAAAGCTTAAAGGAAATAGTTCTACAGAACACATTTAAAGTTTGCCAATTGTTATCTTGAGAAGTAATAATTATAGGCCTCAAATAATGAAACGTAGACTATGAATTTTACATATGTATATAGATTGTTAATTTAGGAGCCAGTCATCAGAAGCGCCTGGACAACAGAATTATTTTTAAAATATTTTTTAAAAAATCACCCATTTTTAAAAAAGCATACCATCGTACAAAATAAAGTATGTGGTGTTATATTGTTCTATGTGTAGTAATAAAGTAATCTGCAAAGCTGGTATAGTTACTTAACCAATTAACAGACTTTAGACCATAGATACTGAAGTTATAACAAAAAGTTGTTCCTGGTTTTATTTGTTGTATAAACTGATCTGCCTAAAGTGGGCATAACTAATATTTCACTGTTTAATTTTGAGACACTGTTAAAACAGACAAGAATGTTCAAGTTAAAAGTAGCTACTATAGTAGTTCTTTATTTACCTGAAACAAGAATGTCATTCCTTAGAGCACAGACTGCATACTCTGATTTGGTAAATTCTGGAAGCTTAGCCAAAGACTTCCATTCTCCTGTCACAGGATCATAACACTCAGTGTATGGGAGATTAAATCCTCCAACTCGTTCACAGCCTCCAACGACAACTATCACCTCTGAATAGCCAGTTGACCTAAAATAGTTATTATAAAAATGATTAAATTATATATTAAAAGATATTCAGGATTGTTTAAGACCCTAAAAACAATAGTATTATCCTAAAGGAAGTGGAACAGTATTATAAACTGTTAAGTTTATTCTCTACGCATGTGCCAAATAATGCAGGCTACCATTACTACATTGAGAACATTTACAAGGGATTTAGGCCATTTTATTCTTTTTTTCCCCTTTAAAAAAATTTATTTATTTTTTCAAATACATTTGTTTCCACCTATCCCCCACAACTTTCCCCTGCCTCCCTCCCCTCTCTCCCTCCCTTAATCCTTCCCCACTTTGGGTTTGTCCATGAGTCCTTGCTATATGTTCCTTGACTTGCCCCTTCCCGTCCTAAGAACCTGCTAATATTAAGGATGATTTTCAAGTGAAATTTTGCAGCAATTCAGATACGTATAACCACACAAGATAACATGGTGCACTTTTTCTAAGTGTAGGAAAATGAAGCTTTTTTAAAAAAATCCGATTTCTAGTTCTAAAGAAACTATTTCATAGTATAATCTCCCTTCATAGGCGTACAGTTATGCACCATATAACATCATTGTTTTGGTAAACAACAGACTGCAGATAGAAGGGTGATCACATAAGATTATAATGGAGTTGAAAAATTCCTATCATCTAGTGACATCCCAGCCATCATAAAGTTGTAGTGCAATACATTCCTTATGTGTTTGTGGTGATGCTAGTGTAAGCAAACCTATTGGATTGCCAGGCGTATAAAAGTATAGCATGTAGAATTATGTACAGTACTTGATAATGATGATGAATGACCATGTTTATGTATTCAATATATTATACTTTTAATTATTTTAGAGTATACTCTTCCTACTCATAAAAAAATTTTTGCTGTAAAACAGTATGCTGTGTTACACCAGCAGCAGCCTCATACATTTTGTTTATTGTGTCCCTTGATTGCATCATTTCCTCATGTTTGATTTTATCTCATAATGTTTTGTACAGTAACATGCTGTAGAGACTTATAGCCTAGGAGCAATAGGTTGTGCCATACAGCGTAGGTGTGCAGTGGGCTATACTACACCTAGGTTTGTGTAGATGTTTGCACAACCATGAAATCACTTAAAGAAGCATTTCTCAGAATATATCCCTGCTGTTAAGCAATGCATGACTGTATATGCATCATATATAGAAATATGCAGAATATATGGAAATTACTTTTTAAGTAACTTTTTTAAAGTAAAGTAAATTTAGGTAATCCAACTCAAAATGTTGGGTAGTCACTAAAAATGTTAACAAAGTTTATAACAAAGAATGTTTTTAAAAAAAACGAGATAAAAGCTATACATAAGGCACAATTAATACTGTATTAAAAAGTTCTGGAAAGGATACACCAAAATGCTAATGATGGTTGTCTCTGGATTGTGTGGCCTCCCACTTGCTATCAACGTGAATCTTCAAAATGATAATGAGCTATTTTTTGAGTGGCAAAAACAACTTTTAAGAGCATTAAGAAAATCCCAAGATTTATGTTCAACACTGGCTTCTTCTATTTTGCACCTTAATTTAAGTTAAAGGTAGGATAAACTAAGCTTTTCCAAGTTTTTTTTGTTCATAAGGGTCAATATATGGTTTTGGGATTTTAAAGTTATTTGGCTTTTATATTTTTTCACAAATATAATCACAGTGTAAAAGTCTTGTAATTGCTTTATGGTTGCTATAATCTTAAGTCTTACAAAGAACAGTAGTAACAATCTCTCTTCATTTACTGAAATGTGGAGGAAAAAAAAGACCACATCGGAACACTGATATGTAGTTTTAGTCAGCGTGATGTTTCACAATTACATAGGAAAAAACAAAATTCAGCAATATAGGTATGTCCCTTTAACAGAGCTGTTATGTTCTAGTCAAGTAACCAAATCATTCATTTGTTCCATGCCAGGCATACTTTTTCAATTATAAAATCAGAAATATAATATTGTAGAGAAAAGAATTTCGTCCACAGATACAATAAAAATTACTTTCAGGAACACAGCAAATTATATAGCTCTAACCTAATATATAGTAAAACATTATTAGAAGGATCATATCAATAGTATCTATTTTCCAGATAATTCCAATGAAAAATAGAGAATAGCACCACTTAGTAGCATAACTACTGACTCATCTTTCTTTTCATAAAAGTATCATTTCCTATAATCATACTTAAAATATCTCTAAGAGAAATACATGTGATATTCTCTGAAGTCTTACTTATTGACTCACCAAAACAAAAATTGCAAAATGCTATCACAGGGGTTCAATCACTTTTAATTGTTTTAATGCAAAACCAAGTAATTATGCTATATATTTTATAATTTTGCTTTATGCTTTCCTTATAACATTTTACTACTTTCTTTTTGCTTAAATTTGCTTGCCTTTTTCAAGACTTCTTAGCCCAATAAACATATAGTCTTGTTTTTGAATCTTGGAACGAGAAACGAGCACAAAAAGCTAATGGCTAAAACATTTATTCCTACTAAACAAAGAATTGTTTCAGTGTCTACTGGAATTTGTATTTATCTGAAAAGATCAGCAAACTAGTAGTAGTTTTACCTGTACTGAAGGTCTTACTTACAGCCAAGTGGCTTTTAACTTAATTACAGACAAGTCTGGTCTTCTCATGAGAAAGTTAACCCAATAAGAGTTATACTTATTTCTTGATCTTGGAAAAATACTTAGGCTGAGCTGGTTGCCTTAAAGAAAGTAAGTTACTCCAGCTGATAATGGCAACTAGAACAAAAAAATAGTCAAAATGATAGTATAGGATTAATAAAATTCTGGATATTCATAAATCTATATTTAGAGTAAATGTTACTTTATTTTACTGATCCTTTAACGTTAAATTGATTTTCTGCTGTGATGAAATAACAAATGTTTGTTGCTTTATTTTTTTATAATGATATTTTTTAAAAAATCATCTTTTATTATAAATTTAAAAAAGGTCAAATTAAAAGATCACATTCTTTGATTTATGTGACAGGCTAAATAATTATAAATCCACAGGACATCCTAAACCAAAACAACAAAATGTGTATTAATTACCAGGTTCAGTTAGAAATCTCAAAAGGTGAAATAAAGGACTTACTGGCCAAAATAGCAAACCCACATATAGTTAATGCCAAATATACCAAAAACAGGTGAACTGCCAAACTTTCATCAACAAAAAGAGATTGGAAGGTGATCCTGGCTAATGGGAAGAATAACTGAGTATGTTAAAAAAACAACAACAACAAAACAATAGGAAAGGTAGTATGTTTCCATATAGTGGGAAGTTGGAAGGGTGAAGGGTATAATTAATACCACATACATTCGAAACAGGTGAACCATCAAACTTTCATCAACAAATAGGGATCAGAAGGTGATCCTGGCTAATGGGAAGAATAACTTAATATATATATATATTTTTTTAAATAGGAAAGGTAGTATGTTTCCATATAGTGGGAAGTTGGAAGGGTGAAGGGAGAGATGATAGTGACATAGTCTATCAAACGTTCCAAGACTCAAAAATATCTGAAAACCAGGCCATCAAACTGAAAAAGAGTCAGCTAGAGATGCAAGATTTCAAGCCCTAAAGAGACTGAATGGTTTCTAAGTGTGTAGGACATGACAGTTACTAAACACAAGGTATTAATCTAAAAAAACTGTCTATCAAAAGAGGGGATTGGCCAACCCTAGAAGTAATAAGGTAAATGAATGAATGCATAAAAGTAAGTAACAATCAAGAGGCAAACATTTCCTGTGCCCATTCAACTTATTAAGGCAGCAATTTTCAACCTTCTTCATATCTTGGCATGTATTAATTACTAAAATTCTGCAGCACACCAAAAAATCTATTTTTTGCTGATCTGACAGAAAAAAAAGTATAATTTTGATTCATTCATGTTGGATGCCTATTGTTGTGTTGGCTGTTGTCATTTTTTTGACAATCTAAGGGAGAAGAGGTCAGTGCCCCTAACTAAATAGGTATTGCATATTTTAAAAATTCTTGTGACACACCAGTTGAAATTGCTGGTCTAAGGGAAAGAGAATCTTAATCTTAGTTAAATCAAACATTACTGGTTCTTTGGTAAGAATACTTTTACTGTGGATGGGACTCCCTCAGGCTATCCTAGGCCAGATGATCCCAGTTCTAAAGGTCTCCCAGCTCCCTTTGTATTCCATGCTTGCCAAACAGCCTTTGAAAATATTGGCTTCCCATATAATGACTTGCCTATAGTAAGAGAACATTCTTAACAGATTGACTTAAAATATCTAGTCTGTTTGAGAGTTCCATTTTTTATTGCAAATAAATACAGGGTAGGGCAAAAGTAGATTTACAGTTGTTCACATTAGAAATAATACAATTAATAAATAATAATACAAGAATAAACTTTTGCACACTTACAAATGTAAACCTACTTTTGCCTTACCCTGTGTGTACAGGCTAGAAGATAAATGAGTTGTCTCTCACAGTAAATTTTAAATCTGCCCCTAGTAGTCTCATTTGTTCTTTAAAAAAATTTTTTTATTTATTTAATTTTTAGAGAGAGGGGAAGGGAAGGAGAAAGAGAGAGAAACATTGGTGTGTGGTTGCCTCTCATGGCCCCCGCTACTGGGGACCTGGCTTGCAACCCAGGCATGTGCCCTGACTGGGAATTGAACTGGTGACCCTTTGATTCGCAGGCCAGCACTCAATCCACTGAGCCACACCAGCCAGGGCTGATCTATTTTTAATGTATATTAAAAAAAAGAAAAGTTTGAGCCTAGAGGAATCACTAGATCGTGGTCAATTCATCAATATAAATGACTTCTTATAGGTTATGCCAGCCATAAACTGCATGCCTTTCTAAATTTGGTGAGGACACAGGGCTTTCGTTGGAAATTGGAAAAGAAATGGTTGTACTGATCAAATGATGCAAAATATTTACTTTAAAAAATCAGCATTTATCTAAGAATTTATCATGAGGAACTAATCACAGATGGGCTTAAATAGTCACAAAGATGTTCATTTCGTTTAATGGTAAAAAAATCAGGAAGAGCTCCAATGTGTGGGAATGGTTATGGTATACTGTAGTAGATTTCATGTCAAAGAAATACATTTACCATATATTGAATGATAAATGCAGACTTATGCAGAGTTATGAAATGAATTATAACTCTGTAAAATAAATAATAGTAATAACAAATTCAGAGACAATAAAAGGGAAGAATAAAGCCAAATGTTACACTGCTACCTTTTGGAAATAGGAATATGGGTGACATTTTTTGCTTATCTCATTCTCTGTAAAGTTCCTACAATTAAAATAAGTTACTCTCCTCCTCTTTTCCCCAAATTAAGAACAAAGGAAAAAAATCACACTTTACTATTAATAGTGACTACTGCGTCTTCTGCTCAACCTAGTATGCAACTATACTTTTTCCATCATCACATTTTTGCTACATGATCCTGCTTCCATGGCCAAAGGATAACTGTCCAGAGAATGTTGTCTGGCTTAAGCAGAGAATGTTGTCTGGCACAAGAGAGGGAGAGATCAGTCTCTCTGAGTGACTGTATTTGTAATATAGTAACCTAAAACCCGTGAGTGGCCATGTTCAGTCAGCATAACATGGACACACAGAGGAAGGCAGAGGCAAGAGGAGGGAAAGGTCACAGATTGGTTTCTAATAGCTTTTCAGCAACCTGTCCCAGGCTTCTCTGAGATCCTGTTGAATTCTGCCCTTAGGTTCTACAAGACAATGACTCCTGTAGCCGTTTATACATTTCCTTTTTATGCTTCCACTGGTGAGCTAGATTCAATGACTTGTAACCAGAAATTTGATACATCAGAGCTCAATGGATTGCAGAAAAACAACATAGTTTTCAAATTCAGGAAAAGATGCTAAATTGTCACAGTCAAAAAAGAAATGCAAATTAAAATGATGAGATATGCTTTTTCACTTTCCAGAGTAGCAGAGATTTATGAAAACTAGTAATATAATATGTTGGCAAGGGAGTGGAGAAATAAGACACGTCCACATTTTTGGTTAAAGTATAGCTCGGAAGACAATTTTATACAGTACCAACCAAAATTAAAAATGCACATATCCTGTGACTGAGCAATTCCACTTCTAGTAATTCAAAATTACCAGCATATGCCGACACATGCACAAGAATATTTATTTAACATTCTTTGCAATAGCAAAAATCTAGAAACTGGAAATGTCCATCATTAAGAGATGAATCGAATAAATTACGGTTTCCATAAATGGGGTACTATGCAGTTTTAAAAAATGAATTTGAAAACATCTGTAACAAAAAAGTGAAAGTAAATTAAATAAACTAGTCTTTTATTTAGTGATGTAGAACAATCTCCAAGATACTTTCATGTGATAAAAATAAGTATAAAACTGTAGTACCCTACTACCTGTATAAACAAAAGTGGAGAGTGTGTGCTCACATGCATGCACACACACATTTGTACATGCAAATTATTTTTAAAAAAATCCTCACCTGAGGATATGTTTATTGATTTTTTTTGGGGGGGGGGAAGAGGAAGAGAGAGAGAGAGAGATGAGAGAGAAACATTAATTGGTTGCCTCCCATTCATGCCCCTCACTAGGGATTCAACCTGCAAACTTTTTGTGTACCAGACGATGCTCCAACCAACTGAGCCACCCAGCCAGGGCTATATGCAAAGAATATTTCTGAAAAGAGTTAAAAAATCTGGTAACAGGTATCGTTTGCGGACAACTGATATACCAAAGGTCTGACAAAGGAAGAATTACAATATATACTTTTATGTAAAAATATTTTTCAAAATAACACTGAATTAACATGTATAAAAATAGGAAACCATGAGTCCTGTAATATAGTAGGGACTAGAACAAAAATTCAGAACAAAAAATTTTAGCCTGGGGGAGGGGGACAGGGGAAAGTGGTGGCGGGAAGGTGGAGACAAATGTATTTGACCAAAAAATGAAAAAAAAAGAAAAAAAATTTTAGCCTTGACTCTGCCACTAAGTAACTTTGTGACAAGATTCACTTAACTGTGCCTCACATTTATCACCTATAAAATAAGGAATGAAAGTACTTATTAATCCTAAAACATTACTTCTCTTTTTTAATATTCAATATTATTTTGTATTAATATCATGTGTACAACATAGTGGTTAGATAATCATATACTTTACCAAGTGTTCCCCCTGATATTTTCTAGTACCCATCTGGCACCATACATAGTTAATTATAATATTGACTATATTCCCTATGCTGTACTTTACATCCCTGAGGCTATTTTGTAACTGCCAATCTGTACTTAATCCCTTTACCTTTTTTTAATCCATCCCCCCAGATCCCTCCCTTCTGGCAACCATGAATTTCTTCTCTGTATCTATGTCTACTTCAATTAAAACATTATTTCTTTAAAAAACAAAACAAAACAAAAACCTTTACCTTGGTTTTCTCAGCTGGTTTCTAATAGGAACTTGAACCCTGTTTTCATTATGGCAGCCATATTCCTAAATTCATTATATAGTAACTGATTATTAGACAAGTAGTAGCTTATTAAATTTTAGCTATCTATTTCTCAATGGAGTATGGCAAAGAGAATTTTTTTCTCCTACAAATATGAACAATTTATGCCTAAAATGAACCATTTGATAGCAAGCATTTCTGCCTCTCAAATCACATTTCCTAATAGTATAAATTTAAAATGTATTTTTATTTTCTTCATAAAACCAACAATAGTTTTTATTAAGCATTTTTTGTGTCAAAAGCTAGGTTATGCATTCTTTCATAAATTGTCTCCAATATGCACAACAATCTTATGAGGTAGATAGTATTATGCTCATTTTACAGATGAGAAAACTGATGGATACACCATGAAGTTACAAGCACCTTGCCCAAGGTCATGGAGTTAACTAGCTATGTAGAGCCAGATTCTAATCCAGGCCTGTCTGTTTCTGAAGCCAGTATTCTAAACATGTCATGATGCTTGCACTTGGGTGTTTATTCAAACTAATATTATGTATTAGTACAGATATAAAGTTGGATAATATGTATTAATAAATACAACCAATTGTTCCTAAGCTTTGTTCTTTCCATGACTGGTCTCTGCTGTTTTCTCTCCATGCATCCAAGGCAGGGCAGATTATCAAAACTTTCATGTTCCTGGGTGCATTTTTGGGCTTTCTCTGTCATTTAGGGGACACATGGGTATACGAGGAGGGACCCAAAATAATTCCTGGAATTTATAAAAAATTGTATATTTATTCTTACATTTTTAAACTTTAGTCACCTTCAAAGTACTCTCCATTGGATGCAATACACCTATTGAGACTTTTTTTCCACTGCTAAAAAGTTTTTGAACTTGTTGATTTTGATGCCCTTTAGTGCTTCTGCCATTTTTTGTTTCACCTCTTCCACACTGGCAAAATGTCTTCCTTTTAGGACTTTTTTTCATCAGAAAAACTGCGAAACGCTCAGTGTGGTATGGGCAGGTGTGCTTGTAAATCACCCATCATGAAATGGGCAAACACACTGAAAAAGTCTTCAAAAAAAATTCAATGAAGCTGAATGCAGCCTCTCACAACGCAGGCTGATATACTGATACATATGGGTTTCTAGAATACTCACCTAAGTGGAAGAAGCCTGTACTACAAGGGCCCCACCCTCCAGAAGATAATTCTGTTTTGGGGAGTTCCCACCTTGTATATAGGTAGAATATCCAGCATGCGTTGACCTCTGGAGGATACCTGATACACGGTAAGTAGTAAAGAAATATTAGCTAATGTGCAGTATAACCTAACTGTGCAGTAGTGGAAACAGACTGTCAGTCATCACCCTAATCTGGAGTTAATCTTTGCATCGCTAATTGTAAGACATTCAGATATCCTGTGTCTTCTAATATGATACATTACCTAGGGTGAACTTTATAGTCAAAAATATTTAACTGGTCTCCATTAAGCTGAAGCTTGTAGAGCCAACTTCCATTTTCCAGAAACAGATTGCATTTTGCCGTGTATTAATGTGCACTTTTTTTGCCCAATTTTTTGAGGGAAAAATAAGAATGTACATTATACATGGGTAGTACTAGTTCCATATCTATCAAAATGTTTTTAATTCTTTTATTTTTGATTATATATTAAAAGTATAACTCTAGAAAGCAGTAATCATGTCCATATGCAAAAGAATACCCTGGAGTATGATAATCGTTTTGTTTCTAAATATAAATAAGCAAAAAACTGAATTAAAAAATTAAAATGAAAGACTTTTTTTCCTTAAAGATTGGGGCAAAAACATGGGTGCGCATTATACACAGCAAAATACAGTAATTAAATACAGCTAAGTGACACCATAAGGAAGCAATGAAATTAATACAGATAGAATATTTTTCTGGAAAACTGCCCATCAACAAGTTAGAACCACAAAAAAAGAAACTGTTCTGAAATAAAAGAGACTTCACAGAAACAACCAGATGCAGTAAGTGGCCCTAGATTGGATCTAGGTTCATTAAAGAACAATTTGGGGAAGTTTTAATATGAATTGGGTATTAGATAGTATTAAAGAATTATTAACTTTAAGTGTTATGTTATTTTGTCTATGTTATTTTTTAACACTGCATCCTCAAGTAAAAAAATACATACATATATAATTTTTTTAAAAAAAGAAACACTGTTTGCATGAATGAATGAATGAAGAGAAAGTCTGGGCTAGAGATACTAGGTTTGTTAGTCAATAGCATGAATAGTAATTTAAAAATCCATAAGAATAGATGAGATTTCCTAGGAGAGTGTGTAAGGCAAGACAAAGAGATGTGAACCAAAGAGACTAACGCCATTTCCAAGACTAGATATAGAACCATCACGCTGAAAAAGAGCAGCTAGAGAAGAAGCCCATGAGGAAAATGGTACTCCACAGGCCACCAGGAGGAGTTTCGAGAGGGATTAAAGGCATCGATAATGTCAAATCCTAGAGAGAGATCAAGCTGGATGAAGACTGGAAACAAGGGTCTAACAAATAACAAGCAGAAGGTCAGTGATGGCCTGACTGAGAGGAGTTTCAGTAGGGTGACAGGAGCAGAAGTCAGAGGAGTGAAGTGCAGTTGAAGAAGTGGAGACATCGCTCCCTTTCTGGAGTTTCTCAGAAAGATGAGAACCTGTACAAATAATACACATTGTTCAGATAATTAAATTCCTAGTGATTGGTACTAACATGCAGTAACAAATAAGTGGAAGACAGAATAATATTAAGAATAAGGGAGAGAAGTTGATTGCAGAGTTGTAAAATAAAACATTCCTCTTACATTCCTCACATAATGCATACATAAAATAAGTATCTGTCGTTACATGTACAATAGTCTGTAAATTCAGTATAACTAGAGTTTGGCTTTTTTTCTACATGGCTCCTAAAGAAAGGTGACATGGCAATCGCATATACAGAAGTGTTTCACTGTATAAAATGTATTGGTTCCCTTAAAAATTGGAAGTAAATTTTTGTAAATCAAATGATTAAGTGAATCAAAAGTATTTATTACCTAACCTAATTAACCCATAGGCTGCAATTTGATTTCATTCAGGTCACATTTTTATAAATAATATTAATAATAAGTGACAGTATTTTGCTTTTATAAGATATATCCCTTGATCCCTATTCTAATCTCGTAAGATAGGCAGGATAGGTATTATTAGCCCTATTTGTCCCCCAAATTTTCTTCTGCTACAAGGGAACTCTGGAAACATGTGTGATTTTCCTTGGAGGGATACTGTGTATCCAGAAAAGCTGTGGAACAGCCCCCAAGCTGTTGAGCTGTTTATTTTTTATTTTGTTTATTTTTTAAAAATATATTTCATTTATTTTTAGAGAGAGGAGAAGGGAAGCAGGACCAGAGGGAGAGATACATCAATGTGTGGTTGCGTCTCAAGTGCCCTTCCCTGGGGGACCCAGCCGGCAACCCAGGCATGTGCCCTACACTGGGAATTGAACCAGAGACCCTTCGGTTTGCAGGCCGGTGCTCAGTCTACTGAGCCACACCAGCCAGGGCTGTTTAGCTTTTAAAATACATTTAAGAACCTTGGTCTATCCACATTCTTAAGCTCAGCCCAAATCTCTTACCAGTCCTTAAAAAAAGAACAGGAACTTTTAAAAAATCAGTATATTCATAGAATAAAACTGTATTTTTTGTCCTTTGTTAAATGACTGTGTAAAATATTTATATTTTCTATAAAACACTTACTTTTTAAAACTAAAGTCAGCTGATTTTCATTTGATATAATTGCCATGTCAGCTGACTTTAAAGAAAAAAATTTACTCTAACCATAATACAAGAAATATTACATTAATTTTTTTTATAATAATAGTTACTCCATATTATCTGTAATTTATAAAAAGTTCAGACTGTTGAGTACTGGGAGTTTTCTTAAAATGGGTCAGACCTATGCTACACTACATAAATAATAATAGCTAATAGTTTTTGAGTACTTTCTATGCTGAATACCCTAAGGATTACTGCATTTAATAGTCTCGGTGACAAAACCTGTAAACACTGTTTATCACCATTTTCATTTTACATATGAGAAAACATTAAATTTTGCTATATCCAAATGCATAATTGTAGATTTTAGACATGCTATCTCACAACATGCTGAATTTTAATCATATTCCAAAACAAAAATAATCAAAATCAAGGTTAAAAATGTGGTTTGACAACAAACAAAATTCAAACAGACTCATAGATAAAACGAATAGACTCATGGTTGCTGAGGGAAGGGAGGCTAGGGGACTGGGTGAAAGAGGTGAAGGGATTAAGAAGGACAAAGTGGTAGTTACAAAATAGTCATGGGACATATAATACAGCATAGGGAATATAGTAAATAATATTGTAATAACTGTATATGGTGTCAGGTGAGTACTGGAAACACGGGAGGCAGTTGGAACACTTTAGGTACATGATTTCTAACTACCATGCTGTACTCCTGAAACTAATACAAAAGAATATGGAATGTAAACTGTAATTTAAAAATAAAATTAAAAAATAAATAAAATACCAAAACAGAAAAATATGATTTGAGAGCTATACTAAATCCCTAGAAAAGGTCGAGATGGTATGGGAAAATAAAATAAACACTAGTTTCACAACAATGTGAATATACATATGTATTTTCTATTATAAATCTTTACCCTAGGATATGTTTATTGATTTTAGAGAGAGGAGGAGGGGAGGGAGAGGGAGAAGGGGAGGGAGGGGGGAAGAGAGAGAGAGAGAAAGAGAAAGAAAGAGAGAGAGAGAGAGAGAGAGAGAGAGAGATCAATCTGTTGCCTTTGATATGTGCCCCCACTGGGAATCAAACCTACAACATTTTGGTGTACTGGATGAGACTCCAACCAGCTGAGCAACCTGATCAGGGCACAATGTACATATATTTAACAATATTGAAGGGTACACTTAAATATGATTAAGATGGTAAATTTTATGTGTTTTATTATCACAATTAAAAAAAACCCAACCATAGCTTTGTTAGAAAAGTTATTAAAAAGATTCCCTACTGTCATATTTCTCACAATAGCCATTCCTTGCTTATTCACAGTAAAGTACAGTCATCCCCTGGTATTCATGTGGGATTGGTTCCAGAACCCTTCTGGATAGCAAAATCCATGGATACTCAAGTCCCTTATATAAAGTTTTGTAGTATTTGCATATAATCTGTATTTGCATATAGTCTACAACAGGGTATGCCTACACATCACTTCATTCGTGTGGATTTGGTATAGTGCTCAGAGGGCGGCTAATCTAAGTTTTTCTCCTTGGAACTTCCTGGGATTTCCTCACCCTCAAATATTTTCAATCTGAGGTTGAGTTTCTCACCTGTCGATATGGAGGGCTGACTGTATAATATTATTCTTTCTACTATTAAGGCATGGAGATTTTTTTAATAGTTTGAGTTAAAAACCTATAGGTGTTTACAGAAGTAACCAATTGTAAGAAGACACAAATAATAGTACAATACTTTAATTGCATTCCTATGCCTTAACATAAATTCTCCAAATTCTGTATAATGATGATGTAACTTTATAACCTGAAAAAAGTTTTTAAATTGAGATTGACATTAAATATAGTAACTGTGGCAATGAGAAAAGATCTGAAGCTGGGGTTTCATGTCTGAGAACTACTCAACGTACATTACTTTACACCTCTGGATTTCTAAAGTTTTTAGCTCCTTGATGTCCAAAGACCCTCTGGAAAGAAAAGTGAATGCTTGGGGACCCTACAAAGGTTATGAGAAATTAGTAGAAATATGCTGAGACATGTGCATTTGCAAAGACTCTTTGCAACAACCTCTGATAGCTCAGAACAATTACTAAGGATGCTGTTGTTGAATCTCATCTTCACTGGAAGAGACATTCTAATTATTTACATAATCCAAAACAAATCTTAAATTATATAATTGTACATGTAGACAATACATATAAATGACTATACTGAATTTACCTTCAGGATGTTTAAAAATACTTTAAAAACAAAAACTCATGTTACTTATATTGTAGTTAATTTTTAAATAGTCTTCTCACCTTCGGGGCCTAGTCCTTGGGGACATCATTTCATTCCCAAGTATGTGGTACCGTCTTGCTTCATGCAACAATTGATAACACTCAGGAGAATTTTGGATCAATTGGTCCACCTCAACTGTTTGAACGAAGTAGTTGGGATGCAATAGAGGGAGTCTCACATGTGTCAGGAGCTCATGTAACAGTGGTCTTCTCAGATCAACAGCATGATAGACCCAACGCATTACAGCCTCAAAAACCATCTCTTCTTTACTAATAGCAAGTTCATCACTACAAATATAATCAATAAGTTCATCTTTGTCAAGCTCAAGAAATTCTTCATGTTGGGACACATCCTCAAAAGTCTGTAATGCAAAATTCTTGCACTTTGTGAAGAGTGTTTTGAGTGAATGGGTATCAGCAAAACGCTGGATTCCTAAGCAATTACAAGGATCAAGTTGCTCCTCCAAGAACTTGGCACATGCATCACGGAGAACACTGATCTGAAAGAGGCTTGATGTTTCAAACAGATACTGTACATTCTCTGTAGTGATCTTTACTTTTCCAGTATAAACATACTGCAAAAAACATTCCATAGCTTCAGCTAAAATACCGTTGATTTCAACCAACATTTCTCGGCTTTCCCTGTGGTCATTACAAAACATAGCTCTGAAGTAGCTACTACAGGCTGAGAGAACAGCTCTATGGCAAGGAAATTCTCTTCCTTCCACACAAATGATAACATCTGTGAATAAGCGGCTATCTCGGAATTCATTAAATATTTGGAGAATATTTTCAGCATGGGATGATCCTGAAGAGAAGTCAAAAAACTCATGGCCTGTCAGAGATTTCGGGTCCATTTCAAAAACTTTACGCTTAGTTGCTGGGGAATCACGCACCCCGAGATCCTCTCTGTTTAGTCTTCGCCCCAATATTAGGACCATTGTTACATCAGTTGACTATATAATTGCTGAGAAATGACTGTTAGGGATCTTATTTATGTGACTAAAAGTAAACAAAAAAGAAAAAAGAGAAAAAGAAAGTGAAAACATTTCAATGAGTAATAAATTCAGAATAAAAATTGCTTTTGCACAAAGGGATAATTTGCAATGGTATTCCTTAAGCCCCTCAGCTGAAAGGATACAATGAATTACTAATAATCTCCTGTCTCTCCTTTTTCACAGCTGGTTTTATCCACTGACTGTAGAGGTAAGTCAGAATACTGTAAGACAATTTGATTACATTCAGAATCCTAATATGTTTTTATTGTTAATATAGTGATGCTAGAGAGGAATTCAGTTACCATATATCTATCAGTGGCCTTTAAAAATATGTATATTGTTTGACCAGCAAGTCCCTTTCTAGAAATTCTAAGGAAATAATCAGGCTACGTAGAAAGATTTATCTACAGAGATGCTCAATGATGTTTTAACAAAAAAGAGTTAAAACCACCTAAATGCCCTATAAGAGGAGATCAGTTAAACCACAGTACATCTTAAGGATGGAACACAGTCTATGCAGCCATTAAAAATCATGTAAACTATTTAATGACATGGGGAAGAATTAATCGTAGTAAGCAAAAAACAGATCATAAAACATATGCTAAGGAAAAATTTATGTATCAGTGCATCTAGGGATAGGAAAAAGGAGGCACATATGCCAAAGTATTTAATGATTTACTTATGTTGTTTTTCTCTATTTTCTCCTAAATTCCCACTCTAAATATGTAGTAATTTGTTTTTAAACCTCCCTTAGAAGTAGCTATGAATAGGTAACTAGTGGACTGAGGTACTGGGCAATAGCTATCAATTCTCTTAACTTTTGATTTTTAAGGGGTATTCTACTTGCTTTTCTACATCTCTTTAAGTTGATATATGATCCAAAATGTATTTGTAATTGGCTTAAGAGCACTCACAGTAACTTTCATTTATTCCCATGCCCTCAGAATCTCATACAGGTCTAATTATGGTAGCATGAAGAAGGCTTAACATTATGGAAAACAGTACAGAAGCTCCTCAAAAAATTAAAAATAGAACTATCCCATGACCCAGTATTTCCACTTCTGGGTATTTATCTGAAGAAATCCAAAATACTAACTTGAAAAGACAGATGCACCCCTATGTTCACTGCAGCATTACTTACAATAGAATCCCCTTTTTGGATAAAAGGGACAAGTTTACTTACATACATGAAGAGATACTCTTTGTTCTGTATTCAAAAATCTTACATATCTGGTATTTGTTATCTGGTATCTTGCAGTACCTCATAAATTTGGGGGTAGCATATTGAGTGAGTTAAGTATTAATGTACGGCTGACTAAAACTTGTGTTCTCTTTCTTGGGGGGAGCATGTCCACGCCTTTCCCTTTTCCTTCTTCTTCCCCAACTGGCATCCATCTCCTAGAGCCTAGGGGATCCCACTGAGACTTGTAACCAGGGGAGCAGCAGGCAGCAGCAGCTTGTCTAGGCTAACCGTCTGAACCGGTCTGCAAGGCCCCTTTTTCTCTGACTCTACAGTGAGCTGAGAGCAGCCCCGCCTTGGCTCGTTTCTTTTCTATGACAACGCAGCCTTGCCTAGGCTCTCTCTTGTGGCTTCTTCTGTCCTAAGCCATTTCTTGTTTCACTGTCTCCAACTTTAATAAATGTACTAAACCCCCCTGGCCCCCCAAAACAAGACCCTTATTTTCATTGCTGGTTCCTTAATTATTGACCTACAAGAGGTCTCCCACTTCTTTCACCCAATGTACAACTGAGAATCCTGGATTAGAACACCTATAAAATCACCTGCTATTATAAAGTATTTAACAGCAACAAGATACTTGTTTACTGCTTTGTTTGTAAGAGAAACTGTCTCAGATCTGGGCTGTTTCCTTCCAAGCAGATTTGGCTTGGTTTTTTGGACATCCTCACTTTCTCAGGACTTTCTGAGAACTCTCCTATTAACTAGTCTCCACAAAGCATGAAATATTTAATATTGGGTTGGCCAAAAATTTCATTTGTTTTTTTCCATAAGGTGGCTCTAGTAGTGCTTAGTTGTCTTTAACTTCATTAGAAACAATTTTGTTGGACTGTATTGTGACAGCTGTCATATCAGCGTGCATAAAAAAACCCAAACTTATCAAAATTGGTGAATTTTTGTGTAGCCATTTTAATATTGAAGATGGAAGAGAATAAGCAACATTTTCAGCATATTATGCTTTAAGGTAAAAATGCAACTGAAATTCAAAGAAAGATTTGTGCAGTGTGTGGAGAAGGTGCTGTGACTGATCAAACATGTTAAAAGTGGTTTGTGAAGTTTTGTGCTGGAGATTTCTTGCTGGACAGTGCTCCACGGTCAGGTAGACCACTTGAAGTTAATAGCAATCAAATCAAGACATTGAGAACAATCAATGGTATACCATGCAAGAGATGGCTGACATATGCAAAATATCCCAATCAATAAAGTTATTGGTGAAATATGAAAAATGTGCCTTTTGTTTAACAAAAAAAAAACCCAAAAACTAAATGAACTTTCAAGCCAACCCCCTATAAACTGTTCCTATTGATGATGGGCTAGGTAAATGATTTGCACAGGAGGGTCTTAAAAATAGGAGACACATTTTAAAGTTTCTCTTTTGGGCTTTCCGATGTAATTGACTAGTCTTTGTGTTCCCATTTTATAAAATCAAGTATTTTAATTACTAATGGAAAAAGTCAGCAACTAAGTAGGCATTTCTGGACAAAAGAAAGAGGAAAATGTTCCAAGGAAATATAATTACTGAAAGTTCTATCTCGGTAAGTTAGTGGATGCAAGGGTGATCAGACTGTCATGTCAATGACTGGCTGCCAAAGTCACAAGATTTGTCTAGAAAAGCAAGTAACTCTTTTTGTCCCTCATTTCTTCAGGAGCTTTATTTCTGGAGCTACACTATCACTTGAAAGGAAGACTTTTCTTAACAGAATTCATAAATGTTGTTAGACATCGTTTCTGATTGTTAAGTGGATTTAAAATGACATGTTTTTGATTTACGTCCCAGAAGAATGAATTGAGATAACTTACCCTAATGTCTCCCAGACTGGAGGGAAATGTTGAAGGGGGACTGAGACTCCCAGGAAGGAGCAGAAAGGAGTGAGTCAATACTTTATTTGGTAACAGAAATGACAGTGACACTGCCTTCCCTTATGATCTTGAGGACAGAATTATTCCCTGTGACTCTCACTGACCTAAGTGACCCCTGGTTAAAGAGAGTAAAATGGTTTAAATTCTCAAATAACGAAGTTTAGATAGTTTATAAATATTATTAATATACCTTTTTTGCATTTGCTTGCTCAAAGCCCCAGTCAAAATATTCGTGTTGTTTTAATTTCCACACCTAAAATAAATGGAGAATAGCGACATGTAAATCAGATACAATTTACTTCATGTACAGTTGGCTGTATATTTTACTTCACGTATAGTTGACTGGAAATTTGCCTTTGCATAGGAAATCATTACTGAATAACAATTCCTTAAAGCAGATAATTTTATATTTTTACACACAAATTAGTTTAATTATTTATCAACTTATTTACTTGGCAATTATATCCTGCAGTAAGGTTTCTTGAGTGAAAGATGAGTAAATACTTACATCAGCAGCATGCTAATGGTAGCACTGAGATGAGAATAATATATATCCTGTGATAATTCTGCACTGGATATTTGAAGAATGTCTGGTAATTGACCTGTCTGAGTTTGGAGCCATTAAATAATTATGAAGTGGTCTATGAATATTACCAAAAGCAAACAGTTTAGTCACTATGTATTATATAACCTTGGAATCAGCTTCAGAAAATCTCAAGTATTCTGGGTAATTCAGAAAAAAAATTCATTTTTAATCCATCATTATGTAGATTATCCACACAGAATCTCCAAGCTTATCAAATAATTGTTTTTAATCTTTTAATATAGAAATACATTTTCTGCTTCGTTGAAATTTATATAGATGCAGTACCTATAGAAACCAACTAATTCAGTATAACTCCTTTTTTTTGATAGAAGGGAAGGAGAGTAATGCTTAACAGAAAATTCTAGCCCCTTGAACTGTGCACAGAATAACAATAGTATTTAAACACGAAAGGTTCTTCTTTCTGGCCCAGATATCTATAAACAGAACTCATAAATTCTTAAGTCCAACTTATGGACTACTGATTTTTTTCTACAGATATTTACAAACATACAGCTCTATACCCTGATTACATGATAATTGTGAGGTGAATGTTATCGCACATGTTTCTTTACTTGTAGAACTCAGTCTACCTTTTGCGTTCCTTTAATATTTCAACTTGGTCAAATTAGGGGATTGTTAATGCTAGCTTAGTGCTTCTTCCCAATGGACAATAACATTCTGAGCCAATACAGGGATTCAGGTCACTTCAAAAATATTTATAGGGAGCCTACTCTCTGGCACTGGGGTCACAAATACCAGATTCAGATCCAGTTTTAGACTCGGGTTGGCTGAAGTAAGGACCATACAAGAACTCTAAGACTTATACTAAAATTGACTCAAATTCTCAATGTTTTTCTATCAGAAAACACAGGTACTAACTGGAACAGATTCTCTCACAATTGATCTGGTCTAGAATTATACTTTAAACCAGTGATTCTCAACTGGTATGGCACAAAAATTTTTAAAATATGCAATAGCTGACTATTTAGTCAGGGGCACTGACCTCTTTTCCATTAGATTGTCAAATTAAAAAAATGACAACAGCCAACACAACAATAGCCATCTGATGTGAAGGAATCAAAATTATACCTTTTTTTCGGTCAGACAGGCAAAAAATATATTTTTTGGAGTGCCGCAGAATTTTAATAATTAGTTTATGTGTGCCTTAAGGAGGAAAAAGGCAAGGTAGTTCACTTGGGCATTTTCTGTGGGGTTTTTAACTAATACTTACCAACCTAATATGTAGTAAGGGCAAAAGACAGAGGAGGCCAGCATACAAAGTCCAAAGACGATATATGTAATCAGAATTAATCTAGAGTGTAGCTGAACTGCCACCAAGCTTATTTTTCCTTTAGAATGCAGAAATCTACACAAAGAAAGAAGTTACAATCAGCCTTAAAAATAGTATAGATTAATGAGGGGGCTTATAAAGACTAATAAATACCAGGAAACAAAGGAAACCAACATCTTGACTAACATGTCCCTACAATAAGCAGAAGTGAATTGCCACATTAGAAGCTCAACAAACTTCATTTTCTCTAATTTAACCTTGAGTGAGTAAACATAGCAGATATAACATCATTAAAGATACGCAGTAACTCAAAGGAAGAAAATAACTGCAACATAATACGAAATCCATTATTTTAAAATAACTAGAAAATTATATTTAACATGGTACTATATAAAACCAATTTTTTGTAAATTTCAGATATTTTCCCAAAGCTAATTTATTTATTTATACCATTATATTTAATGATCGCTTTTTTAAAATTATAAATTCATGCTTCTCAATGTAAAGCTTTACTCTTGGAGCAGTGGTTCTTGAACCAAGTTTTACAAATGTTAATATTTAAAGTCCAGTCTGCAAGCTGCTATTTTCAACATTGCTAATTTCTTAATAGAACCACCAAGAACATATTTACCCACTTAAGATATCAGAAACCAAATAGAGCCTGCAATTTCTTTGTCTAGAATTGTAGCAGCTAGTGAATATCCTTTGTTTACCAGAAACTCAAATAAATAGTCAATACATTATGACTTTTATTAATGAGAGGAAGAGAAATAAGAGGTACCTAATGATGAAAAATTTAGTAGGAGTTCTTAAACAATGTTAGACTGAGACAAATGGTTCTAAAACTCAAAAAGAATACTATCTTTCCCCAAATCACAGAATCGAAAACATTGAATACCTCCCCTCATTGTTTCTCTCCCTGGCCTTAAAACTTTTGGTTGCTAATATTCCCCAATGGAAGAAAAATAAATCATTAATCATCAGACATAATACCTGGTATTAAGCTGTCCTATTAAGTCTACTCATGCTTCTTACTAGACGTGACATGTAAACTTAACTTCATTGGTTTTATCCTGCTAACACGTTTCTTTTAGGTATTTAAGGCATTGCTTTATTTTAAAATCAAAAGATCTATAGGTATATGCTATAGTTATGCTGTCTGCTGGCAAAATTGTTCTTGGTTCTTTTATCAGAATTAGTTAAATTCTGCAAGGACACTGTTTTTGCTCTGCCATTGAACAACTTTAAGATCCAGTATTTTAGATGACTTCTCTATGTATAAAAGTGTTTGTAAGTCAAGTGGTTTTTATTTACCTTAGTGGTGACACAAATTATTCACAAAAATAAATTTTAGAAACCTCCAAATAAAGTCTAATTTTAACACAAATTTAGTAGACTTTTAAGATGTGCCAAAATCTGAAAAACTGTAGCCCTTATGTGAATTTAGGCATAGTGACAAACTCTTCAATTAAAATAAGTTAGTTTAGATATTATTTTTAATAGAATAGGGCCTTAAAAAGTATATACAAAAATAATTGCAGTTGCTTATTTAATAAATAGTATTTATTTTTCACAGGATTGACCTATGGATTTTAATGAAAGGACAAAAAACAAGGAAGTTAAAATAAAGTTTTTTGAAAAAACATGAAGGTTTTAGCAACCTGGACAAAAACCAAACAAGTCTAAATTAAAGCTGATAGCCCTTTTTTATTTTTATCCTCACCTAAGGACATGCTTATTGATTTTAGACCCAGGGGAAAGGAGAGAGAGAGAGGGACAGAATCATTACTGTGAGAAACATGGATCTGTTGCCCCTCTTACAGGCCCCTATCAGGGAGGAACCCAAACTGCAACCCAGGTAGGTGACCTGACCAGTAAGTACTCCCAGCCACACCTTTTGGTTTGCCAGACAGGATGCCCAACCAACTGAGCCACACCAGCCTGAGCCCTCATTTTTAAAATTGTTATTTATTTTTATTAAATTTATTGGGGTGATACTGGTTAATAGGGTCATATAGGTTTCAAGTGTATGTTTCTAAGATACATGATCTGTATGTTGCATGTGTCCTCACCGCCCAAAGTCAAATCACCTTCGGACACTATGTATATGGCTCCCTTTGCCTTTCACTCCCCTCTGCCCGGCTTCCCTCTCGTAACCACCGTACTACATTGTCTGTGCCTATGAATTTCAGTTTTATATCCTATATATGAGTGAAACCATACAGTTCTTGAAATCTAACTCAGAATACTATTTCTTCTTCCTGTGTAGAAACTAAGTCATGGGCTTTGTCTGGATAAGCAGCATTTTGAATGGTGGTTTTTTATCTGTTTGAAAGGTGTATATTTTGTAGGTATTTAGATAGGTTAAAAGCCCTGAATCACAGGTGAGGAGGGAATTTGGGATCACAGAAGCTGCTCCTTCGGGTGTAGTCACCCCCACCTCAATTTAAAAAAAAATATTAAAATGCATAACCATTGAAAACTGTTCATATTCAGTTCCTGCTTCACCCAGGCGGCTCAATCAACCTCTTACAGATATGCATTGTTTTGGGTCAATTCTTACAGATTTACAGGAAAAGAAAACCTGATAATACCCAAGCACTCTATCTCCACGATCTCCTCATGAGATCAGGAAAACTGCATCTTCAACACACTCGTGGCTAAAATGTTTGTTTTTATGGATTTTATTTCAGTCATATTGCCTTACCATTTTAAAACAAGGTATTTGCAATTCGCTGTCACAAAGTTTCAATTTTCAAGGGGATTAGCACATTAAAGAGGTATAATCTCCCAAAGAAAACAATTCACCTAAACCGAGGTACTGAAGAATCTTTTAACTTTCAGAAGTATATCCTCAAAGGATATCTGATTTTTTCCTATACCCTGGTCAACAGTAGGCAGATTTTAAATCTTATTTTATGTACCTGATTAAAACCAACCTCAGCTGGAGGACCTAAAAAGTCTGTAGTTGCAAATATTTACGACGTGATTTTTAAAATGCTGCTTAAGGGTGCAAGAGATTAATCATTAAAATCCACTAAATTAGTTATTCATAGACACTGCCTCAAGGTGCGACCGACGCGCCCTAAAATGTGGCGTTATGGTCCTTACTTAACTATTTAAACCCTGTTTTTAGAACCGTTAAGAACAAATTCTCAAGAGGACTTCCCACCATTCTGGCAGGTAAGACGACGCCACTTAAACAGGGCTAATTTTGCGGCCCTTCAGGGAGGGCCGCGGCCGCGGTTCCCCGAGGACACAGAACTGCCCCAACGTTCTGGCAGAAGCCGCGCGGCTTCCTTGGGGGCGACGCGGGCGACCCGGACTCAAGCGAGGGTCCTTCCGCGCGGAGGCTCGCACCGCACACTCTGTTCGGGCCGCAGCTGCGAGCGAGTCAAGGGCGCGCGCCCTCGCGCGTCCTCCAGATCACCTTCAAGGGGGCGGGAAAGAACTGCCTGGGCGGGACCACCTAGCGACAAGACGGCCGCCAATAAACACACGAAACTCGCCCTGTGGTTCCCGCCCCTCAGGCTGGCGCACTCCAATCCCGGCCGCCTTAACTGTTTGCGCATGGAATGTGCAGAACTTGGGGGGGGAGGGGGCGGGGAAACCAGGAACTAAATTAAGAAGCCGAGTCCTGGAGTGATAGGAAGGTGGGGAGGGTAGGCGGAGACTCCGCCGGCGCAACGCCCGCAACCCCGCCCGCCGCGATTCCCCGGGGACGGTCCTCCAGGGCCGGGTTCCTTTCGCTGGCCCCGCCACAATCCGTGATAAACAAAGGCTCGCGGGGATTGCGGGCGGAGGGTAACGGTCAGGTGACAGTGCCGAGCACATTTCGCAACTGCTTTAATGGGGTTTCAGCGGCCCGTAGCCTGGGAACCCACCCGGACTCCGTCAGCGGTCCCCCGACAGACAACGGTCGCCTCCACCAAACGGGAAGGCTTTATCTGAGGCCTTCACATTCTCAGTGCTTCTTTCTGTTAAAAAAGAGCAGCGCCCCGTTCGGAGCCCATCGGCAACAAGCGGGACCCGTCTTCCCAGCCCCGTCCGCCAGCTGCTCCTGTCCTCCAGGTGACGGGGTGACCCGCACCTGCTACCCCCAACCCTGGCGGCCTTGCCCCTCCCAACCCGCCCCCCGCGGGGCGCGTCAGCAGCGCGGCGGTTCCGGGGCGGCAGTGTGAGGAGGCGGGGGTGCCCTCCCTTCAGGACTGTTGTTATCGAGCCGGGGCTGAAGACCCCCCAGGGAAGCCCTGCAGACCCCTCGCCCCAGACAGGGGCCCTGCAGCCCCAATCGCAATCTCTCCTCAGACACCCCTTGTCTGGCTCCGGGAGGCCGGCCGCCGCAGGCTTCCCTCTTGCAGACAACCCGTGGTTGTGACCTCGGTCGCCCCTCCGCCCCGATCCTGGCCGGTTCCTCGCCTTTCGGCCGGTTCCGGAGCTGTCATCCCCGGGTACCTCTCGGCGAAGGCTGGAAGCGGCCAGCAGTGGCTGCCCCGCGGTCCGTTAGCGGCTGGCGGTGCAGCTCTCCCTTTAGCCCCGGAGACTTCTCGAGCCACCAGTCTCAGCCGCAGCTCACAACAAAGGAAACATGTGACCGTCTGGGCCAAAACACTTAGCGTCACCTGCCCATGGCCAATCCGAGTGGGCTCCCCACCCTCGGGGTACCCTGGGAGATGTAGTTCCTATTCTGGGGGCGACCGCTGAGGCCATTAGGGTTTCCCGCTGTAGACCGAGGTCGGGTGCGAGAGTGACAAGACCCAGTCCAGGGACTGCAGATTCGGAAATTGTTTCAGTTAGAGACAGATTAAGGAATTGCATCAGTTTTAGGAGCCTAGTGAGAAACCTGAGCGGTATATTTATTGCCACGTCCAAGGCAAAAGGACATTTCCATGAAGTGACAGAATCTTGGAGTTTGGGACAAGCCTTAACGACCTTTTAGAACTGACCCTTCGATTCCCAACTGTGAAATCTGAGGGCCTGAGAGGTGAAAGGAACTAAAACCATCATTGCTACACAGCGCAGGGAAACCGTCTTTCTATGTAAATATGTTACTGCCACCTGTATTAAATCCTGGGTTACCTTTTTATTTTAGATGTACAAGCCAAGCCAAAATTGTTGCAAATCCCTATTTTCCAAGGTAGATAGATTCACTAAAGAACACTCTTCTGGATTTTTGTTTCCGCAGATTTTAATTTTTTTCAAGGATGGGTATATCTTCTGTCTTTCAAACATTTAACTAGTTTTTGGTTTTTGATGTCACAGTTGTAATTTCTCTCTTCTATTCTTTATGAATACAGTCATGCCGTTATTAAATAAGGTTGTGTTGCAATGACCAGAGATGTATGTAATATGGAGGCTGGTATCTAGTCTTCTTAAACATGCGTTTAGGTTTCTTTTCCGTCTCTTATTAAAAATGAAAATTTATTGAGTCCCTACTAAGCTCCAGACTCAGTGCTAGGCACTTTATATACATCCTTTAATCCTCATAATAATTCAGCGAGATAGGGGATATTATCCCATTTTACAGGTGAAGAAACTAAGCAACAGGGAGGATAGACAGCCCCAGGTCACTCAGTTCTTAAGTGGTGAAATTGGAGTTCACACGTACATTTAAAAAATTGCATTTACATTAATGTAGGTACACAATTATCTTTCTAAATAGTTTCTATACAAAACTAAATATTACAGGGTCAGTAGTGCAAGGGCAGTCCCATCTTCTACCCTTCCCCTCCTGATTCTCAGAATACAATCACTTTCAACTACTTTAACTATTCTCGTACTTAATTTCTATTTCCATATAAATGGAAATAGCAAATGGCTATTTTCTTTTTAAAAAGATTTTATTTATTTACTTTTAGAGAGAGGGAGAGAAACATCATCGATGTGTGACTGGTGGCCTCTTGCCTGTCCCCAACCTGGGACTTGTCCTGCAACCCAGGCATGTGCTCTGACTGGTAGTCAAACCAGCAACCTCTCTGTTTGAAGGCTGGTGCTCAATCTACTGAGCCGCACCAGCAAGGGCATGGCTATTTTCTGTGAAGGTCGTTGTCATCCTTGTCCCCCCCCCCATCTTTCCAATATTATAATTTCTGGTTAAATAATTATTTAATGTCTATGTGAATAAGACTATTTATTATTCAATGCTTTCTTGTATGGATTTTTGTTTTTTCCAGGAATACGCAGACAGCTAAGCACTTGTGGGTCCTTACTGCCTTCATGAATCTCAACTCCCTGGCAGTTCTGCAGGTCTTTTCTGATGCACCTTAGGGTCTATCTCTGCAGCCTAAACTACCCACAGCTGCCCGAAGGACTCTATCTCAGGCCATTCCCATTCATATCCTGTTCCCCATGCCTCCTATGCCCCCTCCTTCCCTTCACCCCATTCACTAAACTAGTTTCTATTCTTCCTTCCAGGAGTCAGCTTGTGGGTCCTCTCTTCGGGGAGACCCTCTTTTCCTCCCCATTTTCCTCTGGGCTACATATCTCCCCTCTGTCTTCCAGGAAACTGTCCTCACATCCTTCCCAGCAGTCATCACACTAATTGTCCGTGTTTATTTACATGCCTTTCCCAACTGAGTACCCTCTGAGATCCCTGAGATCAGGGATCATGTTTTATGCATTTTGTTTGTTATATATTCATTGATTTTTCAGAGAGAGAGAAACACTGATTTGTTGTTCCACCTATTTATTCATTCACTGGTTGATTCTTGAATGTACCCTGCCTGGGGACATCAAATCTGAAACCTTGGTGCATCAGGACAATGCTCCAAGCAACTGCACTATCAAGCTGGGACCTTCATTTTGTGTTGTAGAGCACCTAGTAGGTGTTCAGTGAGTATCTGTTGGTAACTGATGGTATGCTACTTCTTGAGGTTAAGGGGAACTGAGAGTAAAAAAATAGTGCCACCAGAACCCCTGAGATCCACTTGGACCTGACTGTATGACAATGTCCTCAGACTCTTAGGAAAGATGGGTACAGGATTATCAATCATAACTCTGAGAGAGGAAGGCGGGGAGGGGACCACTGGACACAGGCAGCCCTGGAGACGGGCAGAGGGCTACTGGTGGATGTGAGAGCTCCTCAGGCCGCCAGAGTCTGAGTGGTTTCAGTGTTGGTGAAGGACCTTGGAAGTTACGCGTACCCGACAGGTCAGTGAGCACGGCCAGGTAGCAGCAGTCTTTTCCTCAGCTGGGGATAGACTATAAGTAGAACTGTCGAGTCCAGGGGAAACCTTCTGAAACTGAGTGAGATTTAAGCTGTAATGCGACTTATTTTATGCGATTTTTTACAATCCAGGTTGGCCTGGTCACTTGAAGGAGGCAGATACTTGGAGTGGGGTGGGGGAACCTCTCCTTTCAGAGATATAGTATGTTGTTCCATATTCTGTTTTCTTGCAAATAGCACATGGCAGTCCTTGCTTTGCTCTTCAGAGCATCCATGACTGTCTCTAAGATTTAAGGTTGCCAAAAATCCCTTGTTCCTCCAGCCATTCTTGCTATGTTCTCTCCAGCCTGCTCTTCCTCCCCATATAGACAATTACCACTCTGTAAACATACCAAACATTTTCACACCTCCCTGCCTCTGCTCTTGGCCTCTTGTACTTGAAGTTGTTTCCCTTTTCCCAACTGTGGTAGAAATGTTGGTCCTCTTGTAAGGCTCATCTCTGGTGCCACTTCTCTGGGGCCCTCTCTGATTCTCTCCTCTCTCCCCCACCTCCCATGAAGCCATGCATACCACCAGTGTTTGTTAGAATGCAACTCTTGGCATTGTGTTTATACCCAGTCCCTGAATGCAGCTGGGGCTGGGTTCTTTGGCCAGGTATGGGCTCAGCACTTTGAGCTTCTCCCCTACAGCAAATCCCAGTTGCAAAGCACTGATGAATGGAGATTTTACTGAAGGTTTTACAAAGGACTACATAGCATCTCACACCACAAAACTCTGTAGCAGCTCCCTTTAAACATCTCTTCCCTCACTTCAGCTCATACCTCAGCTACTCCTCTTTTCTCTCTAGACATCCTCTCTCTGGGCCTCTCTCCAGGCACAAGCTTGGGTTTCCTCCCTTTCTATGATCTCTGCCATCCTCCTCCTAGACAACACCCCCTCCCCAACCCTATCTCTTTCTCAGTAATTTGCGTTTTTATACTCACCACCTTTCAGGCAAGAAAGATCCAGTGTTCAGAAAACAGAATATCATAAATAGCAAATTATCCACGCCCCAGGACCGTATTCCTTCACAGACATATTTAACATCTCAGCAAGTTTGTTATACAATACCTCTCAGAGTGTTGAGTGAAGGGGAGAGTAAACACATTATTGCTCATGGCACTTCAGTCTCTCCAGCCTTGAGGCCCACCCCTTCCCTCCTTTCTCCTGAGAGGTTAGAGTGACTCAGCTCTAAAGCCCTTTTGGATGCAGAGGTCTGACTCTCCCTGGCTTTGTAGTTAACAGGAAAGGTTTGAGTTACCTCTCAGGGGTTCTTCTTCCACCCCACCCAGACAGTCAGCTGTGGGCTCCACTAGGCCAGTTAAAACTTGGGATCAAACCTAGAAGCATTGCCCAGACCAGTGTGGCTCAGTTGGTTGGGCTTTGTCTTGCAAAGTGGAAGGTTGCTGGTTTGATCTCGGTCAGAGCACATGCCTGGGTTGCAGGTTCAGAGACGGAACCAATTGCTGCTTCTCTCTTACCTCAATATTTCTCTCCCTCTCTTTCTCCATCCTTTCCCCTCTCTCTAAAAATAAATAAATAAAATCTTTAAAAAACATAGTAGTATTAGTTTTCACCAAGCAAAGATATAGCTGGAAAATTTTCCATTTTGAGATCTGGGAAAAGAGGTAAGTCTTCTGTCTCCTGGAGGATGAGCTCCCTCTTCCCCTCCCTGAGCTTTTCCCTCGGGTACGCAGTCTGCCACAAATCCTCACAACTGAAACAAAAGTGAACTTTCTACCTGGGGGTAGGGTGTGGTGGCAACCCTTGCTTTGTTCTTGAAACTGTCCTTCAGAGATTCGAGCCCATGAGATGCCAGGAGCTGGTGACTTCTTGGCCTCCAAATCCTGTTTGTGCCCATATTTGTCACATTAGATGCAGATGAGGGTGGCTCTTCATCACTGTGAACTCTGGGCTCTGACTTCAGCAAGCTGAGGCATACTTGCGTCTTCCCTGTACTGGGATGCCAATCCCTGTTCTTCTCTTTATTCTTCTGCCACAAGGACATCTGACTTTACCTTCCTTTCTTCTTATTTACTTTCCCGGTAGTGAGAATTCAAGTGGCCCTTCTGGTCTGGAGAAATATCTGGAGAAACCTGATATTTTGTCATAAATGACTCCTGCCTTGACTGTTCTAAGTAGGCCTGATTCTCCAAGGGACACCATATATCACCTTTTCACATGACATGTTGCAAAATCCTCTCAGGTATGAACACGTACATTCTGCTCATCATATCTGGTCACAAGCTTAGGCCAGTTTTAAAAATGACCATATTTCCACTCTGAGCGCTGTTCAGCAGTCTGCCCCACAGATGGTATGGGTCCATATAAAATTCCTGTTTCTGGCCCTAGTGGACTTGGACTTCAGCTTCAGTTTCTTGCCAGCCTGTGACATATAAGAGGCATGTATTAATTCCAACATGATATTCTTATGCTGTACGTAGCAGTATTCTCCTTCCAAATGATGGCAGTTTCTGAGAATGTGTCTTTTCCATCTGCGGTTCCCTTTTGCTTTATGGGTAGCCCTCCCAGAAATCCTTCAGCAGATATGAAAGGGCTGGACCTGCTCATGGATATTTGCTGCAGACCTCTCATGTTCCTGGTCATTCGGGTTCTTGTGAAATTGTGTTTGTAGAGGCTGGCACACCAATCTCCAGATACCAATCAGACACCAATCTCCAAGAATTCTCACCTCACCTCACAAGTAAGCTCACTTGATGCTGTTGTTACTGGTTCAAAGACCATGTGTCTGATGCTTTAAAATGCCAAAACTCAAAACATCAGAGTTTGGGATAAGGAAAGATTTATTGATTGAGAAGGTGCCAATCAAGAAAACGAGATACCTAGTAGTGCTTCAAATCCATTTTAAGAAAGTACAGAGTTCAGGCTTCTTTGATGTCAATGGAAGGTGGAAATAGAAGGGGCAGGAAGTGACTGACAACTGTAGCTATCTGGGCACCACAGCGGTTTGAGGAAGATTGTTCTTAGTCTGTTGACCCTAGTTGCTGTGAGTCTTGTCATAATGTTCCTGCAAATCTTTGAAAACAATACATACTTCCCTTGCCTTCTCGAGATACTTTTTGGTATGGGGATGTTTTTGTAAAATTCAAGCCACAGGCAAAATTTCTCTAATAATTAGCATGTTTATATGCAGGAAGCTAATTTCCTGAAGGCCATGGGAGCAAAGCAGGCTTGAGGAAGACAGAGTCAGAGAGGCTGAGCATTTCAGCCTGTTATGTTGTGCTCATCAGGTGCTCTATCTGAAGCATCCATTCCAAACAGTGCAACTTTCCAAAAGTTCTAATGCAGATTTCAGAGCAGTTCCCACCCACTGATAGTCCAGGGACATCCTAATTGTGCAATGTCATTTTTTAGTCCCTTACATCAGCTCAGCATTTTGACAGTCATGTCCTTGGACTCCCTATAAAGACTTAAATCTAAGTGTTTCCCATGGGGCTTTGGGGTTGAAGAACCTAGGTTCAAAATTTAGCTTTTTTATTAGTAGCTATATATGCTTGTGCAAATAACTTAATATTTCTCAACTTTCTCATCTTATTAGAAACAGATGTCTCATTAAATTATGAAAATGAAATAAGAAAAAATATGTAGTTCCAGGGAAATAGTAAGTGCTTGGTATAAACTAAAATTATTACTGTTTTTTATTGTTTCCTCCACCACCAATTCTAGCTATGTCCTCTATGCTTTAAGAATGGGAAGGGTAGCTCTTTTCCTCCATAGTTACTTGAAGATTAGCTGCCATCATGAATGACACAATAACTACCCAAACCAGAAAGTTAATGGTCAACAGACTACTTCAGTGAAAACAAATGGTCATTGACGTCCTTCATCTTGAGACAGCAACCATACCTAAGGAAGAAATTGGGGGAAAACTACCTAAAATATATTAGACTACACCCTATGTCATCTTTGAATTTGGGATTCAGAACCCATTTTGTGGCGGCAAAGCAATTGGCTTTGGCATGATTTTTGGTTCCTTAGATTATGCAAAGCAAAATGAACTTAAACATAGACTTGCAAGACGTGGACTGCATGAGAATTAGACCTCAGGAAAACAGAGAAATGAATGCAATAACAGAATAAAAAAGGTCAGGGAAACATCAGAGGCCAATGTTGGTGCTGGCAAAGCCAGCACGGGACTGGACACAGAGGGAGTGAAGATTCTTCAGTGACTTTCTGCAGTGATCGTGCAGATTTGTCACCGGAGGATTAATAAACTAAGAACTTTAAAAAACGAATAGGAGAGGTGAGGAAGGAAAGAAGAGCAAAAAAGCAAATAACTTCTACTATCTAGATTTGAAAAACAAGACTGAAGAAATGAAGTGAAGTAGAAACCTAGAACACAAAGCCAGGCTTTCCCAAACACTTGCTAGGGTCCTGACCTTTGACTTCTTTTGTCTGTCCCAGTGGTCACCTATAAGATAAAAAAAGAGCCAGAACTGGAGTGAGAATGAGATAAGATAGCCACAACAATGACCACATAACTGAGCTTAAACCATGGTTCTCTTGACCATGGTGTTATTGGTGGAAATTAGGCTCTTCCATGAGATTGTGAGGAAAGCATTCCAAAGACCCACTCGTAGGAGACTGTGTTGTGGCAAGGTTTATTCTGGCAGAAATCTGCCTCTGGGTTTTGCATTTCCCATCTCCCTCCATCCTGCTATGGAAAAAGTCCAACTGTGTCTTCAGCAAGGCCAAGACAACGGCCAGCGTCCAGAGTTTCTGTTTCATATTAAACCTTTGTCCTTCTAGAGCCCGTGCAGTCTGCTGGGGGCCCAATGCCTGCTAGACCCACATGGTCACATGCTCCCAGGCAAGAGCTCGTGAGAACAAATAGGGCAAACCTGGGAGAGAAAAGTGGGAGAGAGAACCCCTTTGTTCCTCTGGGGCTATATCCAGGAACTTCTTCAAAATAAGCAATCAACTGCCCAAGTTTTTGTGGGTTTTTGATAGGTCTGCCCCCTAGTTACACTTACAGGCATCTATGGTCAAGCACCTCCCCCTGTGTCTCTCAAGAATCTGGTACTGGAGGGCAGACAGTACTCCTGGGGAGACTTGTGTGTTCCTAGGATTAAGTAGCCTCTGTAGCAGTCCCTCGGAGTGGTTGAATTAGTCTGCAAATGCTATAGCTTCCGGGCTAAGCAAGAGGACTTAGGCTCCGCATTTATTAAACTCAGTGCCTAATTCCCTTTGCTCTTTTTCTTAATAATAACTACTTAACTACCTATGGTAACAAAGGGACTACTAATAATTAGGGGTTGAGGTAGACCTGCTACTGGAAAGGGCGCAGGTCCTAGCAGGTCTGCCTAGGGCCAGCCCGTAGTGTGTGGGCTATTGACTTCATGAGGAGAAGATTTCACAGCATAATTTTGAGAGTACATTTATTAAAGCTGGGGATAGTGAAACAAGGAAGGGCTTGGGGTAGAAGAGGCAGCAGGAGACTAAGCAGGGCTGCTTTGGCTTTCTAGAAATGTTATGGGAAATAAGTGAGCCAAGGTGGGGCTGCTGTCAGCTCCCTGGGAAGTCAGAGAAAAGGGGCCCTTGGAGACAGGTTAAGGGGGTTAGCTACAGAGGAGCTGCCGCCGCCCAGTGCTCCCATGGTTGCAATTGTTTTGGGGACCCTTAGAGTTTAGGAGATGCATGCCTGCTGGGGAAGAAGAGAAGGAAGAGAAAGGCACAGGCATACTTTGGGGAGGGAGAGTGCATGCTGGGTCCTTTGTTTTCAGGGTTTTTAAAGGTTGGGAATTTAGGGGCCATCTTAGAGGAAGGTCTCAACAGAATATTGATCAGCTTTTCCAGGTGTGCCTTCTCAGGGTTGTAGTCTTTACTGATTTGTCAGCGCCACGGCAGGAGGTTATACTAGCCGTTGCAGCTCATCCTAGTGTCATCCTCCTGGTTTTGCTGCTTTTCTGGGCCTGGAGCTGAAATGTAACTGAGGCCTAGATGTTATCTCTAGGGAGAAAAGGTCAGGGATCTACACTGCACGACCAGCGATATGCCAAGGGAGGAAAAGCCACCCTGAGGGCAAGGTCCAGCATCAGTTTTGCCCCTTGCTAGGCACCCGGGCTTTCCGCCCTGGGGACCTCCTGTATCTGGCTATAAATTGCTCAGCCAGTTTGTTCAGATATTTGTTTTAGTTTTCCCATTCCACTTGCCAGGGAATTTTCCCAGCTTCTTACTATCTGACCTCAGATCTATGCTTCTTCTTTCAGTAAGCTTTTGACATTAAAAAAAAAATCTGCACAACTATACATTTTTAAATCTAAAAGAGTGTTTTAGAAAAACCCATTGCGTAACTAATGTGATTTTTAAAAGCACCCACGCTCACTATTGAGCAATCTCCTTTGCCCCTAGCCCTAGATCTCTCTGTGACTGGCCTATAAAACAGCAGGACCCCCAGGTCACCAGCACACAGGGCCAGACACTCTTGACCCTGCTTGTGACAGTGTTGCAAACACATGCCTAACATACTTTGGAAAGACTGCTTGCTTCTATTACTGGTACATGAAAGTTTTGCTCCGGCAGCGAATGTCTAAATTTAGATGCTTTTCAGGATGAACTCTGAATGATCTTTGTCCCAAAGACTAGTAGGAAATTGGAGGGCATCTTGTTTTTTATTTATTAATTCAAATGCCAGAGTTGATGTTTTGTAATGTAAAACTTTTGAAGATTGCCATATTAATAGAAAAAAGAACAGGCAAACAGAGAGAGTATCTAGAATTTCTCCATTCCAGTTCTCACAAAAATTTCACTGTGCATCCTTTTGTTTTTCACTCACTTGAGTGAGCAAAGCATTAACCTGTTATAGTAATACATCATAGTAATACTTTGCACACTCAAGTTAAATAAGAACAAATCCAGGGTAAAATTCTTATTCTGGCAACTCCATGGAGTGTTTAGAATTAATACAATTTAGGAACTTAGTTCTTACATAATGTCAAAATGCTTAAATGTTGTTATTTTCCCTGAAGAAAAGACAATTTCCTTAATGAGAAAACTTTAAGGAATGCTGAATTTACTTTAATGAAGAAGCAGCTCCACCAATGGTATCCTTTTTTATTTTTTAATACAGTCAAGGTAGTTTGTTTTTTTTAACAGTAGAAAATCAAAGTTTTAATACATGAGCATGGGGAATTCACATAAGCATGAAAATTCCAAAGACAGTGTAGCAATATCGGGTATATGAGACATTTTTGAACAAAGGAGAAAGGGAGGGCAGCATATTAGATTTCAGAAGTGAGAACAGGATATTTACAGGTAGTTGAGGAAGAGGGGAACATACATGGCTGGGCAAATTCTTGCTAGGCAACTCAGAAACAACGGTACCCAGTGGGTATCTAGGCTAACAGATGCCTACCTTAAGTCCTCCTGTTTACCATACTTAATTCAAATTAGACTAAGGTGAACATCCTAAGACCCCCATCCTGAAGTAGTTTTCTCTGTCTGATTCTCCTGGGGCAGGAAATGGGGGAGGGTCAAAGTCTCCCTCTGAGTCCTGTGTGTATGTTTGTTTGTTTGTTTGTTTGTTCATTTACAGAGTGAGGGGAAGGGAGGGAGAAAAAAAGGGAGAGAAAAGTCAATGTGACTTTTGCCCCTTTAGTCCCACTTTTAAACTTTAAATAATAAAATTTCACATTCTAGAATCTAAGTTGGTAGATTGCTCCATACTTCTTTGATACAAACGTTTAGTCCTGAGAATAAATCAGGTTAGTTAAATTGTTGAGTCTTTTTTCAGGAGGCAGTGAAATAGATGGGCTATCAAAGTGAGGTGTATATTATGTGAGCAAGCAGTCAGGTATGTAATAAGAGATATGTCTGGAAAAAAAGAAAGGAAAAAGAAAACTTAATGATCAGAGCAAACAAAATATAAACCAGTTGCTGAGTCTGTAAGACTGTCAATCGAGAAGATTTTTAGATGTAAGTGCCAAAGCTTCTTTGGCTGGAAGGAAGACAGGCAGTGACAAACTGATAGATTCTCCTGGTCTGCCATCATCAGGTGCTCAGGTAAATTCTGTGTGGCATTGGTCACTGAGATTGTTTAAGTGTGAGCTGTTGTGACAACTTCTCAAGTTTATGTCATATCCTTTAGTTACCATTTGCAATTGCAAGGCTTAGAAAAAAAAAGGTTTTATTTTTCAATAATTTAAAGTCAAAAGATGGGAGAAAAATTAAACATTAGTTTATAAAACTTTAAAGACTGTTAACAACTAGATCTAATATCCACAATTGTGTATTATAGTTCTTTTTGAAACACATCTTTTCCTCTATAAATCACCCTCATTTTAATCAAAGATAGCCAAACTAAGACTAATTTATTTAATTCATAAGGGTAGTTTCAATGAATTTAGCCTGATTATTCACATAAACACAACAAGAATTGCAATTGATCATATATATGCTCTCTTAAGTCTGCTTTGCTGAAATTTCATAAGGGATCTCCAGATTGAACTTTAATTAGCCTCTCAAGGCTAAGAAGCCAAGCCACATAGTTGCCATCAGCCTTTGCCTGCAATACCTGTAGGTATGGGTAAATTCATCAGGTTTAAGATCTCCCGAATGTCTTGAGGCTCTTTCTTTGCCACCTCCCAGGAAAGCAACCTCTATTCTTTACCAGGAAAGACTGCTTGTGAACCATGTAAGCAAGGTACAAGGCTGTTTTTCAAAGCGGCTTTTATTGGCTTTCAAAGTCAATCTTAATTCACTCATGCTTTCTGGCGACAACCAAATCTACATATGTCTCTTTTAAACATGATATTTCAGTCAAAGCAGTCAAGGTATTTTTTTTTATTTATTTAAAAATTTTTACTGGGATATATTGAATATTGACAATTAAAAATTATATATATTGAGATGTGACAATGACAGGTGGGAAGCTCTGAAAAAGAAGTTTCTTTTTTTTTCTGAAGTAATCACATTTCATTTTTTTATTTTTTATTTTTCTTGACCCTTCCCTTCCTTTTCCTCGCCCACCCCTCCCTCCTTCTCTCTTGTCTCTGTTGGTGAAAAGGAAGTTTCTTAAAGTCTGAACGTCTTTCTAAGCAGCTTTGATACTTCCCTTCCCGTTTAATTATAAATGACTACAGGTACTGAGCAATGAACTTCCTAGCTCTCTAGTTGAAGAACAGTCTTCTGTGAGATCTGTCACACCTACTAACTTCTTGAAACAGATCAATACACAGAAAAGTACTAATGCCAGAGTTACAAATAAAGAAACAAAAGACCAGCTCGTTATTGACGTAGGTCAGAGACATTTTGGAGCCACCATGATCTACACTGCTTCCAACCCTGAAGATGAACTGCAGCATGTTCAATATCACCACAGGTTCCTGGAAGGAATCAAATACACAGGCTGGAAAAAAGAACAGGTAGTAGCAGAGTTTTGGGATGGGAAAATTGTATTGGTCCTGCTACATGATCCAAGTTATGCTATCAAAAATGTAGAAGGTATCCAAGAACTTGCCGATAATGAATTGGGCTTCCAGCACGTTGTTCCCAGATGTCCAAACAAAACCAAAACTTTTCTCTTTATATCTATGAGAAGGGAGTAGTTGGGTGTTTAATTGCAGAGCCTATTACACAGGCCTTCTGTGTTCTGTCTGAACCAACTGGTCCAGAATCCCCAAAAACTCTAAAGAATGTCACATGGTTTGGCAATGTTCAAATGTGACAGTACCTGCAGTCTGTGGGATAAGTAGAATCTGGGTCTTCAGATTGAAGAGAAGAAAGCGCATTGCAAGACAACTGGTAGACCCTCTTAGGAATCGCTTCATGTTTGGCTGTTTTCTCAGCACTGATGAAATAGCATTTTCTGACCCAACACCAGATGGCAAGTTATTTGCAACCAAGTACTGCAACACCTCTAATTTCCTTGTATACAATTTTAATAAGTTAAAGCTAATTTCAACTATGGAAGAGTTACTATATGGATGAGTTCAGACAGTTTATATAATAAGAACTATTTAGCAAATGTTAAAATAAAAATACTGAGATGCACACACACAAACTGCTGTTCCTTATGAATTGAAAAGTCAGGGATGTATTTGTTGAAAAGCATCTGGAGGTTCAAAGAAAAGAGAAATCTTTGGATGATGTATACTGACCAGCACTCTGAATCCTTATGAAACTTAGTAGCTATAACTGGAAAATTAGAAAGAAAAAATAAATAAAAATAAAAATTATATATATTTATAGTGATGATTTGCATATGAAGGGGGACCCCAAAATAATGATAATTATCTTCTGGGGGCAGGCCCCTTGTAATACAAGCTTCCTTTGCTAGATAAGTGTTCTAGGAACCCATCTTATCAGTGTAACAGCTGGTGGAGTTGTGAGGGGTTGCATTTGGCTCCAGTAAATTTTTTTTGAAGACTCAACACATTTGCCCATTTCATGATGGGTAATTTATGAATGTACCTGCCCACTCCATTTTGAGTGTTCAGCAGTTTTTGGAAAAAAAAAACCCCGGCATGACAGCCATGCACCACCCTCCTTATTCACCTGATCTTGCCCTGACTGACTTTTTGTTTGTTTCCCCAGATGAAAAAAGTCATTAAAGGGAAAACTTTGCTGATGTGGAAGAGGTGAAACAATAAAACATCAGGAGCACTAAAAGGCATAAAAATGGACAAGTTAAAAAACTGTTTTGGTCAGTGGAAAAAATGTCTTGACAGGTGTATTGTATCAAATGGAGAGTACTTTGAAGGTGACTGAAGTTTAAACATGTAAGAACAAATACACTAAATAAATTCAGTTTTTTGGGGGGTTCCCTCTTGTATATATTGTTAAATGATTATGACACTCAAGCTAATGAAGATAGCTATCACCTCAGTTACTATTTTCTTCTTTTCTTTTTTATGTGGTGAAAATATTATCTACCTTCTCAGTAGATCTCAAGTATGCAATTAAGTATTGTTAAGTATAGTTACATTTTTGTACGTAAGTTTTCTAGAATTTATTCATCATGAAACTATGTACTCTTCAACCAACATCTCGTTTTCCCCACCACACTGGCAATCACCATTCGGTTATCTGCTTCTATAACTTCAACTTTTTTTAGATTCTACTTTTAAGTGAGATCATGCAGTATTTGTCTTTCTATGTCTGGCTTATTTCACTTAATATAATGTCCACTAGATTCACTCATGTTGTTGCAAATGGCAGGATTTCCTTCTTTTTCAAGGCTGAATAATATTCCATTGTGTGTGTGTGTGTGTGTGTGTGTGTGTGTGTACCCATCGGCGTATCTTCATGGAGAGTTAAGAAAATATGTTTGGCATCAGATGAGCTGGTTCAGCTCCCGGCTCTGCTACCACTAACACGGTTATGGTGGATGACTTATTTAACTGCTTTGATGGCCAGCTTTTTACTTTGAAAATATAGCCTAATAATACCTTCTTATTATGAAAATTAAATGATGGCTTATAAAAGAGCACATAGACCTCCATAAATGGTAAGTATTATTTAGTCCAAATATAACAGTATTTTTCTGTCAAGATATAATAAGTATTATAATGACAGAACATAACATTGAGTTGACATTTTCTAACAAATGACTATTCTTCCTGTTTAACAAGAAATAACATGGGGTAATTGAAAAAATACATAGAAAAGAGAGGGATCCTAGGGAGCCCTGCCATAAGTTGTTCAGTCACCCTGGACAAATCACCCAACTCCTTGGGTCCCAGTCTCCTCATCCCTCAAAGGAACACTGTTCCTTGCACTGCATCCATGAAGGTGTTGGCTAAACTATTTCCAAAGGCTTTTCTAGTTTTGGAAGTGTAGAAAGTCTGCATATTTTTTGATTGAAAGGACTTCAGTGGAAAAGTTCTTTTAGGACAAGAAGCACCCCAATCAGGACATGAAGCACCCAAATCAGGACATACCTGGGGCACATATAATTCTTTAGGAAGAAATTGGGTGAAGAGGCTACAAATGACCAGAAATCAGATTCTGGATAGCCTGCTTGATAGGCTAATGAGATTTGGGAGGACCCAGCTGCTTACTTTGGGATCAAACTGAACTCCATTTTTCCACTGAAACTTTAAAACAACTATCCCACTCCTGGAGCAACACCCTCCACAAAGTCTTTCCAAGCTGGATCTCTGAAGACCCTCACTTTCAAGGAGAGCTCCCAGCCAAACTTCCTCCAAAGTCACCCCACTTTTGTGCTTAATCTCAGTTTGTCCTGTCCATGGCCCTTCTGGTGGGACTCCCCAAATTCAGCTCCCAGCTCTTACTATTTTTAGCTCCCAACTCAGGAACTTTTTGGAGTAAACAATCACATGCCCTAGGGAATTTATGACATGCCTAACTTGCACTCCCCCTCTTACCTTCTTATTAATAATCCCTTGCTTTAAGAGGAAGACATTAATAGTTTTTAAAGTTTCCTTACCCCAAATATAAAAGTGTTACATGTCGACTATAGAAAAGTTTAGAAAGGATAAAGATACTGGATATTATCTATGATCTTTCAACCCAAGGACAGCTACTGTTAACAATATATTTCCAATCTTATTTCTTATATCTATATTTATAGTATATCTATAGCTGTTTATGTATATTTTGTATATTTGAGTTAATACTATACATACAAAATAAATTCTTGATACATCAACATTTACTATGGGGCTTTCTGTTTCCTTCTCTCTGACGTCTTGATCTTTCCCAATGATACTGACCTGCAGCTTGCAACTAGCTTCCATCATCATGGTATTGCTAAATATTGAGATGAGTTATGGTTTTATGTGCTAAAAAAAGAATGTTTCACTCCAAAATGAAGGTGATTTAGGCTCATCAACCCTGAAGACATAAATCCCAGGGCAAATTTATTTCTGATGTTTTTCAAATTTATTAGCATACAATTACTTCTAGGGTTCCCTTACATTTTTATTTTAGATTTTATTTTATATTCCTTCCTTTCATTTTTTTATTAAAGAGAAATTAGCAATAAGGTTAAAATAAATTTTTCATTAAAATATTATTTATATAGACCCATTAGCTATCACTATGACCATTTGAATATTTCATTATGGCTTCTCCTTATGTGTGGTTTTGCTTTCTGTGGTTTCAGTTACCCACATTCAACCATGGCCTGAAAATATTAAATGGAAAAATCTGGAAATAAACAATTCAATAAACAATTCACAAATTTTAAATTGCCCACTGTTCTGAGCAGTGTGATAAAATCTCGCACTGTCTTGCTCCATCTCTTTGGGACATGAATCATCCCTTTGTCCAGTGTATCCATGCTGTGTGCACTCCCCACCCGTTAGTCACCTAACTATCTTGGTGTCATAGTGCTTGTGTTTAAGTAACCCCTATTTTACCTAATAATGGCCCCAAAGCACAAGAGTACTGAAGCTGGCAATTCAGATATGCCAGGGAGCATTAAAGAGCTTCCTTTGAGTGAAAAGGTGAAAGTTCTAGATTTAATAAAGCATTTTATCATCTTACATCATCACAAGAATTCAGGAGAGTACAATACAATAAGACATTATGAGGGAGGGGAACACCTACATAATTTTTCATACTCTATATTGTTATAATTATTCTGTTTTATTTCTAGTTATTATTGTTAATATTTGCTGTGCCTAATTTATAAATTTAACTTTATCATAGCTTATGTATTATTGGACAAAACATAGTACATGTAGGATTTGGTACTATCTGTGATTCAGGCATCCACTGGGGGGTCTTGGAACAGATCCCCTGAAGATAAGGGAAGGGGTTACTACCACCCAGGCAGGGGATCAAGGTTGTCTGAAATGTATAAACAGGGGCCTGATTGCAGGCCACTCCCATTTCATTAGCAGGGTCATGGTGGAATCAGCCACAAGACTAGGGTATGGAGGCCTGAATTATTGGTCCGGGTACCTCAAATTGCCCAGGAATGAAATTCCCTGGGGTATAAGGTTAGGTTGAATTTGCAGTTCAGAGAGGGGTGAAGCTTAAAGAACTTCAGGGCAGAGAGCTGTACAGAGCTGCTGGAGGCACTTTCCTCTGCTTGTTTCATAAGCACCTCCGCTTTCTTAAAGAACCACTGGGGAGCTGAGGTCCCTAAGATCAAGTTGACAGGTCTGACTCTGTTCAGAGTCAGAGATTCTAAAGACCTGACCGGATAGCTTGGTTGGTTAGAGCGTCCTCCCCATATGCCATGGTTGCAGAGTCAATCCCTAATCAGGGCACACACAAGAATCAACCAACAAATGAATAAATAAGTGGAACAACAAATCAACGTTTCTCTCCCTTTCTTTCTTTCTCTCTAAAATCAATAAATAAAAATTTAAAAAGAATTCATAAAAAAAGAATCAGAGATTTCTATTTGAGTCAAAATTTAATGGTAACTCCAAAGCTTGGTGGGGAAAGAGAAACAGTGGCAAGTGCAGACAAAGAGAGAGAAACAACAAAAATAGAGAGCTCTTAAATTGTCTGAGCTTGTCTGAGCTAGTTTCTGTGCTGTCAACTATAACCAGGAGCCACTCAAACTGCTGCTGATATCACGACCAGAAATAAAACCTGACTCCTCTTCTGGACTGCTACCGCCGCTAACAAAATGCTGCGGCTCTTTGTGTGCTAAGGGCAGGGCTGAGAGCTATTGCGAGGGCGCTGGCTGAGCGGGTGGCCAGCAAGGGCAGGGAGCCGGGAGTCAGGGGCATGGTGGAGGCTGAGGGCTGGTCACCAAGGGGCTCCGACAGGATCCAGATGAGCTGTGGGCATACAGAAGCATCAGATCAGTGAACAATCAGAGGGAAGCTGGGTTCTCTGGTTTACGAAGTTTGAACCAGAGGCGTGAATAAGGCAGAAATGGAAGCTGGGGGCTGAGATAGCACCAGAAGAGTTCCAAATTACCCTGTGAGATCACAGCTCTGAGGCCTTGGATCAGGTTTTTACAAGGAAATTAAATTAACATGAATGTATCAGGAAGGCTCAGGTTTTAAAATTTATCTTATATTAGATTGCATTTTATAGACAGCTGCACCCAGAGGATGGTCTTTCTAGGCCTTTAAGGAACTAGACCTCTCGGGGAAGCTCCGCGTCCACCTGTGTCCTGCCTTCCCCAGAGGTCCTTGGCAGATGGCAGTCTGTGTTTGTACAGATGGTTCATTTGAGCCTTAGGGCTTGCTCTGGATTTTTCCTTCAGGATCCTGCCTCCCACCTCTTGGGATAGGAACAGGGGTGGAATTATAGAAAACATAAAAAAACAGTGTAAAGAAGCGGAATAAACCACCACTATTTCACTCTCCAGAAGCAATTGTTCTGTATCTTCATCTGTGGAATAGGCATACTTATTAAAACAGAGTTGTGATATTAGTTGAGGGAGAAGCCATTTTAACATTTGGTATATTCTCTTCTAGTCTTCTTATTAAGTATTTTAAACACGATTGAAATCACACAGTATATATAATTTTTATCCCACCTTTTTTTGTTAGTAATATATCATGACTGTTACAGTCACCAAAATGGTGTGTGTGGGGGTATGTGTGTGTGTGTGTGTATGTTTGTGTATTTCTACAAAGCAGATGGTGGGCTGGATTTGGTCTGTGAGCTGGCAGCTGGCTGACCCCAGATGCAGAACAAAGGGCAGCTGCTGACAACAACGAAAACAATGGTGCTATCCTCCTTAGGGATTCAGAGGTGAATTGGTCACATCTGTACCTACCGGAAACTCACTATCTAGGATGTGCAGGGTGCTAGAGGGTAAGTAGTCAGGAGGTGAGATTTAAATAAATTTTCTTTCTATTTAATTCTGTTTAAGCCCCTTAATCGGTGGTTTCCTGGATCCATATTTAATCCCTAACACAGCAGGGTACATTCCCTGAGAGAAGAAAGCTAGAACTTTAACTCATAACAGATTTTCCAGGAAGCCCAGTAGAGATGGCCCATTTTTGCCCTCTGTGGCCCTGCCTCTCACCATCATTTTGGGAGAATGTTTAGTCTAGGCCCTGTCTCCAAGGCTGTTGGGTGCAGGCAGGAGCCAAAATCTTGACAAAAACATTTTTTTAAATTTCACTTTTAATGATTGCTGTATATTTTATCATATGATTGAACCATAATTTATTCTTTTTCTAAATATTGGATATTTAAGTTGCTTCTACAGGTTTACTTTTAAAACACTGTAAAGAAATCCTTGGTACATAAGTCTTTCTCTTAAATTTAGGCTATTTTGTGAGTATTAGTTGCAGGAGAAACTATTTTGACATTTTGGTATATTCCCTTCTAAGTCTTTTTATTAAGTATTTCAAACATGTTACATTCATACTACATATATAATTTTTCTGAAAAATTGAACAAACAAGTGATTTTATCTGGTACAGTTCCAAGGTAGAAAAAGTGGAGCAGGCAGGGCTTTGTGCCTCTCCCCACCCCCCGACGGGGAGAGTAGTGGCTGTGGCACATATACGATCATAGTAAATTGGCAGAAGGAAAACACAACATACCTGGCTAGAGGGGGAGAGATAAGGCGGCATGTCTGGGGAGCCCAGAGCGGGGACGTGGGACCCACTACTCCTCCCACGGGAGTTTCCCCTTTGGCTCAAATGAAGACTTGGCTCCGCAGAGGCACAGCGGGGAGTGTCCTGTGTCCCTACTCTCTGGCTTCTGTGTTCTCTGCTTTGGGGCAAAGGAGTGTAGAAAGGCAGACAAGTCGGTTCTGCACCAGTCTTGCTCTAGGCCACCAGGGAAATAGATTAAAAGATTATTCCATTTTCTTTAACTTTACCTTCCTTGGCACCGTTGCTTTGTGAAGATAAGGCAGTATGAATAGTAGGCTCAGGAAGATGTGGCCAAGGAAATAGACAGATTTATATACCTTAAGCCATTTGTTCCATGTGAAGAGGCAGAAGGCAATCATTGAGTAACACATGAAGAACCAGGGGATGGTCTCCTGTACCAAATAGTAGAAGGGTTGTAGGATAATAATGGAAGCCAGGTTGCTCAGGGTTGGGCTGTCTCGAATTAGGATGGCAGCCTGTCTTCCCATGATACCAATGAGGAATTCCATCTGGGAGCAGACCAGGTATCCGGAGTGTAGGCCGTGCCAGAGGGCCAAGAATAGCAATGAGAGACCCTGGGATAGCCCTTTATTTCCAAGGAACTAGAGTTGTTTGAAGAGGTAATGGGCCACCCAGGCATTGGTGTTGACGTTGAAAGGGGCAATGGTACGGGTGAAGCAGGAGGTTGTTTCAAAGAGCCACAATTTCATGTTAGCACAGGCATCCCACTTTGTTTTTCCATTTCCATCAAAGTCATTGAAGCCAAACCCCCGGCAAAAGGCATACTCCTTCTGTGACCAGCCAACAGGTGACGTATGTGTACAGTACAAACTTGCTCCAGATCAGCATGTACCTGCAGCGGAACCAGATAAGGTGGTTTTCATAGTCTTCAGTGAGGAGATGGTTTTCTGTGGTGTGGGAGCTGAGCAGAACTTATCCTACCAGATAGACAAGGCCCAGACTGAGGCGCTTGAGAGCAGGTATGGTGCTGTTTCGTGTCTTCCCTGGTGTGTCAGTCAGCTGTCTCTGCACCAATACAGTGGTTTACTGAGGACTGGGACCTTACCAAGAAGGCCCCATAGAAGTAGGATGAACCAGCTACTTCCAGCAGGGAAGGGACACCCCTTATGGAATATTTCTGTGGCTCAGAAGACAAGGAATTCTGATCTTTCCCTCCATCAATGTAGTCAACAGCCAAATCAATCAGTTTAAGGGCAGAACATAACGTGGCATTGTCCACTTGATATTGTAGTTGCCAGTGGCTGTGTTATAATATCTGGCAAGAAGGTCGGTCAGCAGGAAACAGAAGGTAGTGAGCTTGGCAGTGATGGTGCGGCCGATTACTAGCAGAATGAGAAGCTGAAGGATGATACATAGCAGGGAGTGGTAGAGCCTATTTCCAAAGTTAAAATAAGCAATTGAGAGGCCCATGAAGGTGTGGAAGAGATGGATGAGGTAGCTCTCCTTGTAGAAAAGGTAATGACAACAAAGCCAAGAGTAACCCAGGAATGTAGAGATGATGAGCCGCAGCGCCTCTTCTGACATGCCCAGGGACGTTGCCAACTTGTTAAGGCTCAGATCCTCGAAACCCCACTGCAACACCCTTGTCAGCTCTGCCACTGTTTCCATGTCCCCTTCAGCAGCAGACACCATCTTACCTCCTGGTGCCCACCAGGGACCCCCTTAGCGCTGTGAGTCCCGAATGTGGGCACAATGCTGTGGCTTCACCCCCAGTTCCGCCTGGAGCCCACCCACGACTACATATATAATTTTTATCCCATTTTTTTTTCTTTACAATATATTGTGACTAGTCTCATGATTATATTTTATTTATGGATGTAGTTAGATTAATATCTAAAAGCATAAGGCTCTTACTGCATATCAATCTAATTGCTTTCCAGATAATTATACTATTTATTTCTGATAAGGTTTCAATCTAGAATTTAGACTCTAATTAGGCTTTAACAAGGTTTATCTAATTAACCCTGGGCTTGTGTTCCTCACTCCCTTTTCAGTCCTGAATGAGAGAGCTTGCTTTCCTTGCTATTCCCTGTTGGTCATCTCCCTGAGGAGCAGAGTCTGTTAGGAGGGACTATGGGGGGAAATAAGGATTTCCTTTCTCCACCCTGTCCTGTCCATCCAAGGGTCCAGCCCATGTTCTGATCTTATCCTAATCTCTTAATCTTGAAATATGTTTTCCTGGAAGCAGTGGTCTGGTGCAGAAAAAACTTTGGGTTTTGGACTTAGAGAGAACTGGCACTTTCTTCAGTATTTTTAACCCCTTTCTCTCTCTGTGCTTTAGTTTAGACAGCTTCCATTATTCTGTCTTCAAGGTCACTGATCTTTCCTTCTGCACTGCCTAATCAGTTGTTACTCCCTTTCAGTACACTTTATTTCATCTCTAGAATTTCCATTTGGTTCTTATTTATATCTCCATTTCTCTCTGCATTATATTAATTTTCATTCAAAATTCTCTAATATAGCTGTAATAGTTGTTTTAGCATTTATTTTTGGTAGTTTCATCACCTTTGTTACTTCTGGATTTGTTTTAAACTGATTTTTCTGATTTGTTTGTAACTTATTTGACTGATTTTTTCTCCTGATTGTGGTTTATTTTATTTATCAGTGATTGAACCCACAACCTAGGTAGGTGCCCTGACTGGGAATTAAACCTGAAGCCTTTTGGTGTATGGGATGATGCTCCAATACACTGAGCCACCCGGCCAGGGCTGATTTCTGTTTTTAATTGAAATGAGCTGATTTTGCTTCTGGGCATGATAGAATGATAAGGACTGAATTTACCTTACAGATCTAAACAGCTAGAACTCTGGAAAAAATATATAACATGACAACTGTTTTTGGAATTTTGACAGCAGGTAGAATGATTTATGAGCCCCAAGAGAAGGAAACAAATGAGGTGAGTTTTACAGTTGACTCAGTGTACCGCCTGAATGGACTCATGCTAGGGAGAAGAGACTCTGAACTAAAATCAGAAATTGGAGTTCTGAGAGGTTAATGCAGCTGGCATTTGTGGGGGCAGAGTATAGGAGAGGAGGGAACTGCATAAAGAGAGAGCTTTGAATGTTTACAGAGAGACACCCTTAAGCCTTTGGCTCAGTGATCTGCACGTGTGTGAGAGGAAACTGCTGAGGCCACGGAAAGGATCGCCACGCAGCAATGAAGTGGACAATTTCTGGAGCTACACAGTACTGGGAATAGTTTATATTCCAGCAGCCAGAGTAAAGATCTCATAATTTCCAAAGCATCAGGTAGAGATCTCAGGAGGGCATATCCTTAGGAGTGAAACTATATTAACCCTGGACTAAATTAATAGCTGTCTGTTTCAAAGGAAGCTTTGAAAGGGATAAAATGATCCAACATAATTTAACTGTACACTAGCACAAAATCGAACATTAATTGAGAAAATTCAACGAAATCCAGCACCCAAGTGTAAAATTGATAATGTCAGGCATCCAATAAAAAAGTACCAGATATGCGAAGAAGAGGGAAAATATGATCCATAAGCAAGAGAAAAGTCAATCAATAAAAACAGACCCAGAAATGATTGAGATGATGGAATCAGAAGACAAAGATCTTAAAACAATTTTCATGGATACATTCGATATATTCAAGAAAGTACAGGAAAAAGAGATAGAAATGAAAGATATAAAATGAATCTAAGTAGAACTTCTAGAGATGAAAAGTATATGAAATAATAAATATAATAGATGAGCTTATCAGCAGATAAGGTACTGCAGAAGAAAAAAATCAGTGAGCCTGAAGTCATAGTAATTAAAATTTAAAATCAAAATGAGGCACCAAAAATACATAAACAGGAAATGATGACCAACACAGTATGGGAATATATAAGCAGTGTAGCATAGGTAATTGGACGCCCAGAAAAGAGAAGGGAGGAAGGGTTAAAAAATGAAACAGGTAAAAATATTTGAAGAAATAATGGCTAAAATATTTCCAGATTTAATGGAAACTGTAAACCCATGCACAATGAACACCAAGCAGAACATACATCAAGAAAACACCACCACATGTAATGTATTATAATTACATTATAATAAAATTGCTGAAAACCAGCGATAAAGAAAAAATACTTAAAAACAGTTTTAAAACCAGACGGGGAAAAAAAGACACACAGAGACGAATAAACATAAGAGTGAGTAAACTTTTTATCAGAAACTATGCAAACTAATATCTATGTATGTAAAAATTTATTGTTGATCATTCCATATAATAGAATATAAGTAATAGTTCTTTCTAACTTAAAATAAGATTTCCTTTTTCATTTGTGAGTTTACATTTTTAATAAAATTTGGCTAATGACTGAATTATGCTAAATATTTCACAAAATTAAATTTTGATTTCTGTAGTTTTAAATTCTTTTTATTTGCTTTAAATATTATTTTTACTTATTTTATTTTGTCTTTTATTTCAATTTTTAAAAATAGTTATAACTCAGAGGGACTGAGTAAAAAAGAAAAAGGACTCACGGACGTGAACAACAGCGTGGTGATTGTGGGGTGGGTGGAGGTAGAAGAGAGTCAAAGGGGATAAATGGTATGGAAAAAACACAATAAAAATATAATTATAATTCACCTGGCCAGTGTGGCTTCGTTGGTTGAAACATTGTTCCATGCACCAAAAGTGTGTGGATATGATTCCCTAGTCAGGGCGCATACCTAACTTGTGTGTTTTTCCCCAGTTGGGGTGCATGTGGGAGGCAACCAATTGATGTTTCTGTCATAATGATGTTTCTGTTTTTCTCACTCCTCCTTCCTCTCTCTCTGGAAGCAATAAATATATTTTAAAATATCTACATAGTTATAACTCAGTTTAACAAATTTTTTTTGAAAATTTTTTCTGAACTCAATATGAGCATTTGTAACCTTATTGTTTTTTCCTTGTATTGCATTCATTTATTCTTGTAATTATTTCAGCAAATATTTATTAAACCACAACCCTAAATCAGGCATTGTGACAAGAACTCTTTCCAATATAGTTTATATTGATATAAATATCATGATATAAATGATACAAACTATATTTCTTACAGTTTTCTGTTTTGTGGCCAGAAACATTTTTCCATCTTTATTGAGATATAATTGACACATAACATAGCGTAAGGTATGCAATGTAATGATTTGATACACATATGTATTGTGAAATGATTCTCACAAGGTTAGTTAACACACCACCTTCAATAATTACAATTTTTTTTTTGTGGTGAGAACACTTAAGATCTACTCTCTTAATGAATATCAAGAATATAAAACAGAATTAATAAACTGTGGCCATGATGTTATGCATTCCATTCCCAGAACTTACCTTATAACTATAAATTTGTACCCTGTGAACAACATTTTCCCATTTCCCCAGCCCTAGTCCCTGGCATCCACTATGCTACCTTCTGTACTATGAGTTTAGCTTTTTTCGAGTCCATATATAAGTGAGATCATATAGTATTTGTCTTTCTTTGTTTGACTTATTTCACTTAGCACAGTGCCTTCAAGATCCATTCATGTCAAAATTGGCAGGACTTCCTTCTTTTTTACGTTGAATAATATGCCATTGTAAATATATATAATACATTTTCTTTATCCAGTCATTCATTGATGGACACTTGGGGTGTTTCCATGTCTTGGCTATCATGAATAACACTGCAATGAACATGAGGGTACACATAACTCTTCGAGATAGTGATTTCATACCCTTTGAATTTGTACCCAGAATTGGGATTCCTGGATCATATGGCAGCATTGTTTTTAACTTTTTGAGGACCCTCCATACTGTTTTCCATAGTGGCTATACCAATTTACATTCCTACCAGGAGTGTACAAGCATTTTCTTTTTGCCACATCCTTACTAACACTTGTTATCTCTTGTCTTTTTGATAATAGACATTCTAACAGGTATGAGGTGATATCTTATTCTGGTTTTGATTTGCATTTTCTTGATGATTATTGATGATGAGCATGTTTTCATGTATCTGTTGGCCATTTGTATGTCTTCTTTGGAAAAATGTCTCTTCAGGTCCCCATTTTTAAATCAGATTTTTTTAATTGAGTTGTGTGAATTCTTTATATATTTTGGATATTAACCAATTATCAGATATATAACTTGCTAATATTTCCTCCCATTTCATAGGTTACTTTTCCATTTTTTAAATTGCTTCTTTTCCTGTGTGGACTCTTTTTAGTTTGATGTAGAGCCACTTGTTTATTTTGGCTTTCATTGCTTGTGTTCTTGGTGCCATTTCCAAAAAAATGCTTACCAAGATCAATATTAAGATTTTCACCTATTTTTCTCCTAGGAGTATTATAGTATTAGGCCTTATATTTAAGTCTTAAATAAGCTTCAAGTTAATTTTTGTAAGTGGTGTAAGAGAGGAGTCCAATTTTATTCTTTTGCATATGAATATTCAGTTTTTCAACACCATATATTGAAGAGACAATCCTTTCTCTATTGAGTATTCTTGGCTTCCTTGACAAATATTAGTTGATTGTACATGCATGGGTTTGTTTATGGGCTCTTGATTCTTTTTTATTGTTCTGTGTGTCTGTTTTTATTCCAGTACAATACTTTTGTTTTTTTAAACAATAAACATTTATTCCTCACAGTTCTGGAGTATGGGTAGCCCAAGGTCAAGGTACCAATAGAGTCTGTGCCTGCTAAGAGCCATTTGCAGATGGTCACCTTCTTGCTGTATCCTCACATGGCTGAGAGAGAAGGGGAGGGGAGAGGAGAGACAAAGACAGAGATAGATAGATAGATAAATAGGTACATACATACATACATACTATAATGCTGTTTTGATTACTATAGCTTTGTAATATAGTTTGAAAACAGAATAAGGCTTTCAACTGTGTTCTTTCTCAGATTTGCTTTGGCTATTCAGGGTCTTTAGTAATTCCATATGAATTTTAGGGTTGTTTGTTCTATTTCTGTGAAAAATACTATTGAAATTTTGATAGAGATGATGCATTGAATCTGTCTATTGCTTTGGGTAGTGTGGCAGTTTAACAATATCAATTATTTTAATGTATGAGCACAGAGTAGCTTCCATTTATTTGTATCTTCAGTTTCTTTCATCAATGTCTTATTAGTTTTCAGTGTACAGATCTTTCACTTCCTTGGTTAAATTTATTCCTAGGCTTTTATTATTTTTTGAAGTAATTGTAAATGTGATTGTTTTCTTAATTTCTTTTTCTGATACTTTGTTATTAATGTATAGAAATGCAAGTGATTTTTGTGTATTGATTTTGTATCCTGCAACCTTGCTGAATTTGTTTATTAGTTCTAACAGTTTTTGAGTGAAGTCTTTAGGGTTTTCTATATATAATATCATGTCATCTACAAATAGAGAATTTAGTTTAGAAGTACTTTGCTGAGATTTTTGCATCTATATTCATCAGGGATATTGACCTACAGTTTTCTTGTATGTGCTTGTCTGGCTTTGGTATTATCTAAATGCTGGCCTGATAAAATAAGTTTGTGTGTTCCTTTCTCTTTAATTTTTTGGAAGAGTTTGAGAGGGATTGGCATTAATTCTTCTTTAGATGTTTATTAGAATTCGCCAACAAAACCATTTGGTTCTGCATTTTTGGGGGAAGGTTTCTGATTGCTGATTCAATCTCCTTACTCGTTATTACCTCGCCTGCAACCCAGACCAATGTGCTGACTGGAATCAAACCATTGACCTTTTGGTTCACAGGCTGGTGCTCAGTCCACTGAGCCACACCAGCCAGGGCCTGGCTGTTTTATTTCCTTGTTCCTTTCTTCCTTTATTGCTACCTTCCTTTGCGAATTGATACTTTTCATCGTGATACTCTTTGATTCCCTTCTCTTTATCTTTTGTGTATCTACTGTATGTTTTTGCTTTGTGTTTACAATGAATCTTACATAAAACATACTATAGACATAACAGTCCATTTTAAGCTGATAACAATTTAATTTTGGCCACATATAAAAACTCTACCCTTCTACTTATCCCTTGCCATATTTTATGTTTTTGATGTCACGATTTACATCTTTTTATATTATGTACCCATTAACAAATGATTGTAGCAATAGTTACTTGGAACACTTTTGTCCTTTAACATTTATACAAGATTTAAGTAATTAACACACCACTATATTTTAGTATTATTCTCAATTTGATTATATACTTACCTTTACTAACATATTGTATATTATTATATGTTTTCATGATACTAATAACATCCTTTTATTTCAATGTGAAGAAGTCCTTCCTGCATTTTTTTTGTAAGGAAGTTCTAGTGGTGATGAACTCATTCAGATTTTGCTTGTCTGGGAAAATTTTTTCATTGCTTTTATTTCTGAAGGATCACTTCCATGAGCAAAGTATTATTGGTTGGCAGGGGTTTTTTTTTTTGTTTTGTTTTGTTTTTTAGCATTTTGAATATATCACCCCACTCTCTCCTTGCCTTCAGGGTTTCTGCTAAGAAATCCACTGATAGCCTTGGGGAAATCCCCATGTATCTGAGGAATTTTTTCTCTTGCTGCTTTAAAAATTCTCTTTGCTTTTGAATTTAGAATGCTTACTACAATATGTCTTGGATAAGCTCTTTTTGAGTTTAAATAATTTTAAATAATTTTGGAACCTATAATCTTTATGTACTTGGATGTCTAAAATTTCCCACAGATTTTTTAAGTTTTCGGTCATTATTTATTTAAATAAACTTTCTGTCCCCTTACCTCTCTCCTTCTGGGACCCAATAATGCATAGACTGTTTCTTTTAATGGTGTCCCATAGTCCTCTTAGGCTTTATTCACTCTTTTCATTCATTTTTCCTTTGTTGTCCTCAGGATAATTTGAAAAGGTCTGTTTCAACTTCACGGATTCTTTCTGCTTGGTCAAGTCTGCTGTTGATGTTCTCTGTTGTGGTTTTCATTTCATTAGTTGCATTCTTTACCTTTAGATTTTCTTTTTGGTCTTCTTTTATGATTTCTATCTTTTTGTTAAACTTCTCATTTTGTTCATGTATTGTTTTCTGATTATGTTGAATTGTTTTTCTCTGTTTTCTTATAGTTTTACTGAGCTTCCTTAACACAACTATTTCGAATTCTTTATTGAGAAAATCACAGTTCTCCATTTCTTTGGGGTCAGTTGCTGAAAAATCATTGTATTCCTTTGGTAGTGTCATGTTTCCTTGAATTTTCATGTTTCTTGAAGTCTTGCATTGCTGTCTTTGTATTTGAAGAAACAGTCCTCACTCAGTCTTTACTGACTGGTTTTGGGAAAGATATACCTCCTATCAGCCCTGTTAGAGATTCTGAGGCTTTCTCCAATATTTTCTATGGATGTGTTTTCTTCACACCTCTTTTTCTGTGTGTGTGCACATATGGTGGTGGTGTTGGGGGGCAGGGCAGGAATAAGATTGGATGCAAAGCAAAGTTAGGTGCTTACAGCCTCTTCTTTGCTGTCCCTAGGGTGGTGCTGAATGTGTGAGTGTTTTTTTTTTTCCCAAATCCCGCAGATTTGGGCCAGCTTTCTCTTTGTGTTTGCTAGCTGCAAAGGCTTACTGTCACTACTCTCTAAGGCATACACAAGGATCAAGCCATGAGGTGGTGCTGCATGTGGGTAAGGTGCAGGGAGCATGCAGGTGCCTGTGGGCAAGTTGGAAGATCCACAGGAGAGGCAGCCCCAGCAGATCATGGGTGGGCTTCCTGATGACGTTTATGACACAGTTAATCGGATCTCTGGTCTTTTGATTCTCTCCAAGAACCCTGTCTTCTGTTCTAGTAGCTACTCCCTCTCCCCTCCCTCCCTCCCCACTGCCCAGCTCCAGCTATGCAACACTCCTCAGTATTCTGGATGGGTGAGAAAAAAGCGATTCTCTTAGCAGCCTCTTGCACAGCTGGTGAATCTGGGTGCTCAATCATACACTCTCACTTTCTTCCTTGGGGAAATCATGGGCTGAGTAGGTCTCTCTTGGCACTGAGCACTGGGGAAGGGTGACACAGGTAAAAGTGAAACTGTTTCCTCTTTCCCTCTTCAATGCACCTAACATCACTTTTTTTGCTCAAACTGTGGGCTGAAATTTCTCTACTGGCCACCTGGACTTCTACAAAGGCACTCTTGCCAGTGGGTGATTGTCAGAATCAGTTTTCTTTGGAGGGAAGGTTATAGAAAACTCTCCTATTGCCATTTTGGTAAGATCACTCTGTGTGTTATGGTCAGAAACATTTTTAAAACATTGTTAGGGTATATAGGTGCTTAACACATCTCAGAAACAAAGAATAAACCCTAGAACTCTGCAAACATAGATTGTAGAAATTTAGGGCTGTTCTTGTTGCCAGTTGTTGTCCATCCTTTAATAGGCCCTAAGGATCTCATTATTATTTTAGAGAAGATTTAATTCAAAGTTCCAGAAACTCACTCAAACTTGCATAAGCAAAAAAGAGGCACAAGGATACAAGGGTGTCTCACAGAACCAGAGATCTAGGGACAGTTTCAAGAGGCACAGGTTGGGTGCTGGAAAGCTGCTGGAAGCCAAGCTGTCTCTCCCTCCTCACCTCTCTTTTTGAGGCTCCGTGGTCTTTTATTTCTGTTCTCTCTGTGGTGTGCTCCATCTTCCTCTTTCCTTTGCTTTTATGTCTGCTCAACTTCCCTCTATCCTCTTAAGTACCCATAAAGCCTGAATAGAATGGCTAATCCAATGCCGAAGTTCCATGAGTGACTATCTAATCGTCCCAACTTAGCTAGCTATTTATCTTTGGACCAAGCAAATGTGACCAAGAGAGTAAAATCAACAAGACCATATTTATGGAAATTATCTCCACAGAAAAGGGCATTTCTCAGAGAAGAAACCCGAAGAGAGTCTCCAACAACCAAATATTGTTGATGTTCATCTTAAGAACTCATCATCAAGAGAACGATCATCACACAATTAATTAATTAATTAATTAATTAGTAACAGTCTTTTTCTAAAAAAGGATACGAGGGAACTAAATCTTAAAGTATGCATAGGTGCATAACAAAATAAGCCCAGAAAATAAATAAATTTAGTATTAAAATGCTTCACTCCAAAATCATTAAAAATTTCAAGTGTGTCTTAGTTTAAATTATTGTTCTAAGTGGAAAATCTAATTTCTAGTGATTATAGGTAAATGTAGAGATTTTAAAAAGTGAGTATTTGGCTGGGTTTTTTTTCTTAAACACAGTCTGTATTTTAGCTAAAATTACATGAGTAAGAAAATGTGGTAAGACAAGAACTAGTTAATCAATTTGAATTTAGCCAACAGAGGGAGCTGGTTTTAGATATTTAAAATATTTTGGGCAATTGTAATATTTTGGTTAACGAATTATTGAAATTTTATAAGGAAATGAAACCCAGTTGTCTGGCTTTTACCAGGTGTTTCTATATGACTATAGATCATTGTATCTCATAGCATGGGTATTAAACATTTTAGGCAACATATCTTGTTCTACCGCTAAATGAATAGGGGAAGTGAAATACAGAACAAATCATTACTCTGGACAGGAAGCAATAGAAAGGCAAATCGACATTGTTCTTGACTTGGTTCTTTGCACTGTTTTTATATTTTTACTGAAAATGCTTTACAGCAATGCCCTTTTGAATCACCAGTTAGTTTTTCAGTAAACACCTTGTCTGGTTTAGCTCAAGCTCCATCTGGGACTGAATGTTTCAGTTCCCCTGGGGGAAGACCCTGTAGCCTAAATTAATTTACATATGACTTCAAGTGGCTAGGAAAGGGAGAGAGCTCCTGACTTGGGGACCAGGCATTCCACCTAGGAGGAAAGGGGCTAGATACTCCAACAGGCATGGGTACATGTCCCTTTGTATGAACATAATTAGAAAGTAGAATGTTAAGGAAGGAAGGTTTTAAGTATCAAAAACTTAAGTTGAGCTCCCAGCAGGCTTAAGTGAAATAGGGTATGTTCAGCTTGAAGGATAAGCCGGTGACCACAAGCTAGTCTCTTGGGTAGCCTGTGTTTCTTTGTGAGGGGAAGAAAACATTTGTAAGGTCACGGCCTCCTTGGGAAGAACCTTAAGAGAATAAAAAGCTGGACTTCTGTCAGCCTGTTTTCAGCAGACCTTGTCCTAGAGAGATCAGCCCTGCCGGAACCACTCATTGCTTCTTCTCCAGATAAAGAAAGAGCTCAGAGATGGCTGAAGGGGTTCTGTAAACAGACAACTAGGGAGGGAGTGTGCAAACAGTTGTAGTCAAACAATGGAAGCAATGGTGTGAGCCCTGGTGGCTCTTCCTTGTGAGGGCGTCAGCAAGAGCAGCTGGGGACACTTCAAGGAGAGGACACTTGAGCTAGCAAGAAGATGCTTGAATCTGCAGCTCTGCCCTCCCCCCTTTCTATGGCATCATTCTATCTACTTAAAATACAAACTAGCTACAGTGTCTCCCATCTTTAAAAAAGCCTTCACTGGATTCTTCAACACCCCTCAGCCACCATGTCATTTCTCTGCCTCTCTTTCCAGAAAAACATTTCAAAAATGTTACCTACACTCCGCCTCTGAATCTGCACCACCTTAAGCCTACTTTTTATCTTTAGGATGCTTTTGGCATTAAATAACGGAAAACTGTGAACCAACTGTGTAAAATAAAACGGGGATTTATGAGATTAAATAACAAGAACCCCACAGGTAGAGTGGGCTCCAGGCTCTGCTTTGGGGAAATTCTCTTGGCTCTGCCCTCCTCTTTGGTGTTGGCTTTATTCTCAGGCTGTCACTGAGCTTGCCAAAACTGTAAGTGAGCTGTTCATGTGTTGCCTTGGTGTAAGACCCAACAATTAATGCTGGAAGGAGTAGATCTTTATTTACAACATTCCAACCTTTGAGGGATGTGCTCAGAGCACCAGCCTGGAGCCCTCCCTTCTCATGAAATGCAGCACTTCCCATGCTCCCCACCAGACTATGAGGTAAAGGCATCCCCAAAAGTTTCCCATGTCTTTATTTGTGCAGGATCTGGAATATGTTGCCATCAGCCTCCATATAATAGTTCAAGAAAACGTGTTCCATGATCATTGTGAAACTCAGGAAAGGGTATAAGTATTAAGAGTCCAGGTAAAGTCCAAGTCTGCAATGCAGCATCTTGCAAAGAAGTCCTTTGCAGCTCTGGAGTCAGCTCGAGCAGACATGATGGCAGCAGCAGTGCGTGGCCTAATCCCTTACTGCGGACAGCATGTCTCTTCCTTCACTATTACTCCCCGCATGGTCAAGAGCACTTCTTCTCAAGCCACATAGTCAGGAGAGCTCTGCAGGGCTGCTACATCCTGCTTTTCTTCTCCTTTCTAAGCTGCATAGTAGAGAGGGAGAGAGAGTCTGCAAAAACTGGCTCCTGTGCCTAGTTTAAATCCTGGCACCTCCTCCATAACTCTATTTCCGATTCCTCCCACAAAGGGTTACAGCTTCCAGTACTCTGGTCTCTTCTGCCTTTCTTTGGCTGCCATTGTTAGTCCAGGCAGGTTTGACCCCTAAGATGTGGAGGAACTGCCTTCCTGTTCTCTACGGTCAGGGGTTAAAGTCACACCCATCTCCCTGGCTCCCAGCAGCAGGCAAACTATTTAGCATGAATATAGCACAGGCCAGCTGTTATTGATATGCAAAGTACTTCTTAACTGGTCTATACTCCCCATTCCCTAGCCAGGTCTGTGGAGGCTTTGGGGCTTCTCCCCATCCTAAAGCTCATTCCACACCCCTTACAAGGCTGGTACCAAGATGGTTTTCACAGAACTAGGTGTCACATACACAAATGGCAATAGCCAACAGAAGAAGACGAGTTGTCTTTTTGTGTCTTTTTTTTAAAAAAAGAGACCTCTATAGATATCCTCCAACAGACTTCCCCTCACATCATGTTGTCCAGAATTGTATCACATGCTCATTTCTAAACAGATCATTGCCAGAGGAAAGTAGATTATAGGGGTTGCCTTGGACCAATCAAGATTTACTCTGTAGCTGGCCATAGGGGTTCTGCTTGCAAGAAAGAAGAGAACAGATTCTTGGCAAGTATCTACTATGACAATTTAACTTTTGTCCTCAACACCGCACTGAAAAAAAACTGCACAAGACACCAAATCCAGTAAGGATTTCTTTGTCTTCATCTTGTTCCACCTTTTAGCAACACTTGGCTACTCAAGTACCTTTTAGCTTCTGCTACATCATATTCTCCTGGTTTTACTTTTCCCTCTGGCTGTTCTTTCTTGGTTTTCCGGGTACACAGGATTGTAAAACAGGACTCATCTTATTTTGTCTTCAGCTTTGTTTTTCCAACAAAATCAGAGCAAATATTTCCCACATCTTAAAATGAGGAATGAGCCAAGTAGCCAGGACTTGCAAAGGAGGCAGCTAAGAGAGGGTTTTATGTCCCTTAGTTGATGAAATGCCTTCAGCTTCTAAAAAAAGTTGAAGAGACCAAAGTGCATAGGAAATTGGAGAGAAAATTACCTAAGAGGATCTGCAATAAGTTTGCACCAGAGTAGGGATGCAGTGAGGGTGCTTGCTGTGCCCTGCCAATTTAGTGGCACAGGCTTTACTGGTGAGCGCCTTGGAGAGTGGGGCACAGAGGACTGGAGTTCAACTACGGCTGGCCGGCTCCTTGGGCGGCAGCATAAAGGGACAGTGCTATGTTGGGATGGCTGCTTAAATACTTATGGACCTGAATTAGAGCAGGACTGAGCTTTTCTTAGATCCTGCCCAATAAGGCTGCTTGGAAACAAACAAACAAAAACCACAAACAAACCCTGGAAACATACCATTAGGCTCTGAGGTGGTGAGGGAAGAATTTTAAGTGACCAGCCCTAGGTGATGCATTTACTTACAGCAAGGGAATTGCCATTGCAAGACTTCCTGAGATGGTGGAACCTCTGAAAAAAAAAGCATAAAATAGTTCCTTGAGGGACCCAGGCTCTAAATACTAGCCAAGTCCAGGTAGCTTTGTTTAGTTCATACGTAGACTAGTCAAGTAAGGTTTCCCTATCCCATGCTTTTCCTCCCTCCCCACCCAGCTTAGGACTAGAGGAACCAGAAGCAGCCTGATGTGGGGAAAGGGGACTACATGTTTCAGGCAAAAGAAATAAAGAACCCTACAGGCAGCCAGGTTGGAGCACACCCAAGACGAGAAAGAGAGAAGCTTCAATTCTTCATGAATTTGTAAGGTGTTTTTTTTTTTTTAAAAGATTTTATTTATTTATTCTTAGAGAAGGGAAAGGAGGGAGAAAGAGAGGGAGAGAAACATCAATGTGTGATTGCATCTTATGCACCCCCTACTGGGGACCTGGCCTGCAACCCAGGCATGTGCCCTGACTGGGAATTGAACAGATGACCCTTTGGTTCACAGGCCGTAGCTCAATCCACTGAGCCACACCAGCTAGAGTGAATTTGGAAGTTGTTGATAGAACCCTGGATTATTTATAAATGAGATTCTGCGTGTGTGTGTGTGTGTGTGTGTGTGTGTGTGTTTGAAGATAACTAAATGGCCTTTCATTACTTAAGAATGTCTAGAAAAGTCACAAAATTGCCTTCATTTTATTCAAGGAGTAGGGAACAAGCAGTTGCACCACGGATGGTTTGAAGAGTGAAGAAAAAAATTATGCCAAGTGCATCCTTCCTGCTCAGTGTATCTTTAAGACGGGCTCTTTCCTCTTCTAGCCAACATCCAAAAGAGGTTGTATCCCAAGACCTGTCCTGTATCCTCTCCCTTTCTTTGCCTACATTGTCTTGATATATTATTCCTTTTCATTTTATGGCTTTGACCCACCGTATGCTGACGACTTTCAAATGTGTTTCTTTAGCCCAACTATTTCCTTTGAGCCCCAGAATTACCAATCCAATTGGTACTGGAAACTTCACTTATTGGGTCTAATAGGCACTATAACATGCCCCAAATATCCCTGTTCCATCTTCATCATCCTTCCCCCCGACCTCAGTTCTTTCCTATAATAATAAAGAGCATCGCCTTGCAACCAGTTGCTTAAACTCACAATCTAAGAGTCATTTTGGATTTTTGTTTTATCATCTCCTCCTTCTGGTTCATAATCAAGGCTTGTCAGTTCAACATGAAGAACACACCTCCAATCCATTGACTTCTCTCCATCTCTGCTGTCCCCCCTCACTCCAGGGCACCATCAACTTTTCCTGGACTGCTGTCAAGCCTTCCTGTCTTGTCTTCCTTCTTCTACCTTTTCCCTATGTAGTCTGTTTTCTATATGACCAGGGTAAGTTTTAAATATTTAAATCTTATAATGTCAAAATCCTCTATTATTTTCCTATTTCATATAAAATGAACTGCAAACTCCTAATAATGGCCTACAAAAGCTTTTTATGACCTAGTCCCTGTCTCATTCTGTAGGTTCACGTTGACTGACTACTCTCTCTTTCGCTCGCGAAGTTGCAGCCCTTCTTTCTTGAATGGCCCACTCTCTTGCTTACCTCAAGGACTTTGCACTTACTGTTTCCTATTCCTAGAATGCTTTTTTTTTTTTTTTTTTTTTTTTTTTTTTTTACTGAATCTGATAAGGCTGGATTCTTCCCAGTCTCAGGTGTCTGCTCAAATATCACCTCCTTGGAAAGAAGCACCCTCTCTAAAGTAGCTCCTCTGGAGTCCTCTGCTGCTGTCTCATAACCTTATTTCTTTTATTCCTACCACTTATCACAAATTTAAATTATCTTATTACTTATTTGTTTACTTATAATATTTTCTATTTATTTTACCAAAATGGAAATTGCATGGAGACAGAGACCTTCCCATCTTGTTCACAGTATTTTTGGCACCTAAAATAATATCTGGCAGATAGTAGGTGCTCAATAAATCCTCAGTGAATAAATGAATAAGAGGGGCAACATCCAACAATGAGTATGTGTCCTCTGGAGGAACCACATGGACCTGAGTTAGAGGAGCCCAGAGTGAAATCACAGGGTCCTAATGAGTGAAATAAAGGGGGGTGTTTCCTTAAAGTGGGGTTTCCTTCAGCTGAGTTGGCTACTGCCCCACCTCACAGTGTTACCTGGGGAGAGGGCGACAGAATCTTCAGGGACTGAGGAAGATAGATGTTAACAATAATTAGTTTTGTTTTCTCTGCTGTTAGAAGATTGCAGAGAAGGAAACTCATTTAAGGCTTTGGTAGCCTCTCACCAAGATAATCCTGTTAGAATAGCAGAAAGGGCAACGCTTTAAGTATCCCAACCTGTAAGGGCTAGACTTTGCAATAAACTCTCTAGCACACAGGACCCAGGTGCAGACCTCCCTTCTCAGGGACATATCGCTTGCCTGTGCGGGAGCCCTCAAGACCTCCTAAGTCTGAAAACGTCTGGTGTACATCCAGCTAATAGAGGATCCAAGGTGACTTGAATGAGGTGCTGTGGGTCACAGGAATGATGAGAAATTCTGGGATCCTCTCCTATGATTATAACTTCTAGTCCCTCCTCCACAACCAAATTTAAATTGCAAATAGGAATAGATGACAATGGTTATTTGATCAGCCATGTGGAAAACACATGGGTTTTGGGGTCAGAGATATCTGGGTTCAAATTCTACCTCTCTGACTTACTAGCTTTATGATCTTGGGTAAATTGCTTGACCTCTCTGAATCTTCATTCCTCTGTTTAAGAAATAATTATCTTTGTGAAGTTGTTTGGATTTTAGGGTCTGATACATGGAAAGGGCCGACAAATGATGGTATGATCATTATGGTGGGATATTTTCAACTTACTCTTCAGCATACTGAACACTTCACAGGCATAACAAAATGCAAAACGTGTATTACTTTTCTCCTCCCATCTCTATAAACCTTGGATGATCTGGTCCTTTTAGAGAAGCCAAATGTCTTAAAGCAAGAAGCTGATTTCAAGGGAATTTGGGTCAAAGTGTTGAGACAGTCAACATACCGTTAGTGTATTTTAAGACTTGGAGGCACCTGTGATCTATGCTAGAAACAAAAGGAAACCTACTTACATGGGACAGGAGGTTATCAGGATGTAGCTGGGTTATAAGGTGACAGGCTGAAACATGGCGTGTAAGAAGTTAGGCATAGGAGCATTTAAAATCTTGCTTCTTGGCAATGTTGCCCTGGCTGGTGTGGTTCAGTGAATTGAGCACTGGCCTGAAAATTGAAAGGTTGCTGGTCGATTCTTAGGGCACATGCCTGGGTTGTGGGCCTGGTCCCCAGTTGGGGCCATGGGAGAGGTAACCCATGGATGTATCTCTCGCATGTTTCTTTCCCTCTCTTTCTCACTCCCTTCCCCTTTTCTCTGGAAAAAAAAAAAAAAGATCTTTTTAAAAAAAATAAATCTTGTTTCTTGTGAATGTCATCAGTTTGGCTTAATAAACTCATGAAAATTATTTTATTTTAAAAAAAGAGATTAAGTCTAAACAAGAGAATGGCAATCTAGGCCAGTTAAACTTCTCAGTAGATACATGGAAAACTGTAAGGTCATGAGACTACGTTAATTATCTCTCCATGCCATCAGGTTTCTTCAAAGCCTCTGTTTTCTAGCCCTTTACCAGTGACTTCTTACATATTCCCTCAGGTGCTGGGTAACAGTTTGCCATGAGGAATAAACCATGTCTTCGATCACATGGATAGGGAAGCCAGTTCTGAGAAAAAATAATAAATCAGATGTTAAGATAAGAAAGTGTCTTCTAGTTCATTACTGGTCATGGGTTCAAAGTGATCTTCCCACACCTGTACCGTATCTATTTTTACGCTTCTGTCAATGTGAGTTGGGTTTTGTTAGTCATAGCAGCAAGTCCAACATTTTTCCACTTAAAGAAATTGTTTTATTTGTCCCAAGCAGGTACCATTTTTATAAACATTGTTACTGAAAGCGTTTATGAACACTTCTCTAAATGCATTACAGAACAGCTATCACAGCCATGCCCTGAATAACACTTCTCAAAGTAGCTTGCACAGAACATGCAAGAGTCCTGTCGACTACAGCAGATGATACAATGCTTGGTACATAGCAGCAACCCTCTGGCACATGATCACTTATTATTAACGCTTATTACAACTCCTACCATTGATACCAGTCCAGGAATATCATACTTCTAGCCTCATCAGGACAGTCCTGAAACTCAACTGTCAGTGTGATCCTCAAAGACAGTTTGAGGAAGGTAATAAATGCCTGGGCTTAATCCTTGCTCTCTATGAAATACACCTCCTCCTACTTCTCTATGCAATGTATCTGTTTCTCCTTTTCTTCCTTCCTTCCTTTCTTTCTTTCTTTCTTTCTTTCTTTCTTTCTTTCTTTCTTTCTTTCTTTCTTTCTTTCCTTCATCAGTTTATCTAGTCATCCATTCAATATGCCATGAAGTAGGAAAGAGTTTTCTATTACTTAAATCATCTCTCATAGCAAGAAACAGGGATTCTTCCACCTCCCTGAAGGAGCCCCAGTGGGAGCCACTTGGTAGTGACAGAACGGATCTGGTGGTGGGGTTCTATGAAGAAAAACTTGTTCAACCTCTACAGTTAGAGTTTCCTCACCTTTGGACCATGCTTAGCTGAGCCATCCCTTGTCTATGGGCAGTAAACGGGGATTTTATAGGCCTGAGCTGGTCCATGTCTTGCCTGACACTGCCTGACCCTGCCTGACCTCACATCAGCCCCCTGGCCCACTCTGCATTTTGCCTGGTGCTCATTACCCTGTAATAGCTCCGGCATCCTTCCCTGATGCTACTCCAGACTGGGCCTCCTCCCTTCCCCCTCCCCCTGGCTTCCTGAGGGCAGGCATCCAAAGGGCTAGAAGAAAATTTCTGCCTTTCTTTGCGGAGAAGCATTTTTTCCCAATAGCACGACCTCTTAGAGTTGTAATCCTTGCTGTTAGCATAGCCTCTTCTACTATTTGAATTCACCGTTGCCAGAGATAGCTGAAGCAGCAGTACATAGCACGTAAGGAATGTGTCCTTAGAGGTGGATCACTTTCATCAGGCAGGGAACCCAACTCTGCCTCTCCTGAGAGTCACAGCCATGAAAGCACAAACGTCACAGAGAAGCTAAGCAGCTGCAATAATATGCCTGAAAGTGCTCCAGGAAAGGCATCAGGGCAGGGAGCAGCCCTGGGCCAGGGTGGCGCCGCCACTCAGTGCTCAGACTGCAGGCTGGAGGCTTCTTCTGAGGGTTCTGCCAGCAGCCGTGGGGGTGTGGTATTGCTGGGAGTTTTACGGGGATGGGGCAAGGAAACTAGGGAGGAACAAGTGCTCCTGGGCCTGGGACAGTGGATTCCTGGTGGCCTGATGCCATTCTCAGAACTGGAGATACTTCTACTTACAGGAGTAGGGCCAGGGCACGAGGTCACAGGCAGGTCACGGGGCGGGAAGGGTTGTTTGCTTAGAGCAGCCTGAGACCAGATGGCCAGGGTGGGGCTCAAAATCATCCCCCAAAACAACAGCATAATCAGAATTGAATAAAGCACGAGGAACGGCTCTGGGATCCCGATTCATATGAAGGCTGTGAACAGCAAGGTTTGAGAGAGTCTCCCTTCCCTGTGGGGCTTATGTGATTCTGGCGGGGGCGTGAGGGCTTACGCTAGCTGCACAGGGCGAGCAGATGGAAAGCTGAGCCCGGAGCCTGGCAGAAGGCAAATCCCACAGGCGCTCCTAGGGCTGTAGAAATGTGGGATTGGTCGCACTCCTGATATAGTTAGCTGCCCTGACTGTAAAACTTTATCTTATGTGCATCTGCGGAATTTGTTTTGCTTCCTTTTTCTGTGATAATGGAATGTGGATTGCTCTCACATGAAAACATACCTATGAAATTTGCAAGTCTATAAACATTCCTCCCTCTTTTTAGGTGCTCTTCTCAGGTACAAGCAGGAGGCTCTGGTGTCTCCCCTATGCTGAGTTCTAATTTGTCACAGGATACAAACTGGATAGATTTGGAGGCAATGTCTGTTCCTTCTATCTACATCAGTGTGGCTTCTGCAACCTACTGATCTACAAATTTGCTATGTTTGGTTAAATGTCGTCCATTTAACTTTTTCTCCACAGTTGCTCCACGATATCTGTCTTGAGTAGTTTTTGTCATGTCATGTAATCATTTTGCCCCCTACCAGCAGAAAATGAAATCTTTGAAAGTCTTACATGTGTTTTAAATCTTAGGGGGGTTTTTTGGTGGGTTTGTTTTGTTTTTTAAATAGAGTCAAGTCATAGTGAGCTGCGGTCCTTGAGAAATACTGTATTATATAAATTTTGAGGAACACCTCAATATCGGCTAAATCTGAAAAATAATAATGTAATGGAAGTAAAGGGTCTGAGAGTGAAGAGGCCAGGGCTGCCATCCTATTTGAGCCTCCAGTCAACAGCGTGACCTCTGCAGTCACTTAGTTTCCTGGGGTCTCGGGGATCCAATGAGAGAGTGGCTAGCGCGCTGCTTCTCACACTGTCATGTGCACACAGGGTCGCTGGGATCTTGCTGAAATGCACGTCTGGATTCAGTGGGTCTGGGGTGTGGCCTGAGAGTCTGCATCCCAGGCCATGCTGCTCTGCTGTTCAGACTTGAGTAGCTGGGGCTTTGAAGGCCTCTCAGGAACTCTCAGTGCCGGCTTTACATCAGAATCTCCATGGGAGCTTAAAAAGAACTTGGAAAATACAGGTGCCCAAGCCCTACCTCTAAAGAGACAATCCAATCTGTCTGGAATGGGCCAAGGCATCAGTCTTTTTTCAAAAGTGCTTCAGGTGATCCTAGGCCACTGCTAGGGTTGAGTATGAGTGTGATGACGGCTAGGAGCCTATGAACAAATGTACTCATCGTATATACACAGACATATACATATATGCCTATAATACTTACATGTGTATGCATGTATTTTTTATTTTATTTTTTCAGAAAATGAAGAGAACTAGAATCTTCCCCTTCTCTGCCTGCGATGTGTGAGTAGGATGGCAGAGAAGGATCAGAGGAAACAGCAGATTGACTGTCAGTCCAAAAAGCCATGAGAGTAAGCAAGGCCTTCCCTTTGCCTTGTGTAACCCACTGAATGTCCAGACAGGCATGAACCATGGTAAGGCAGCGCTCCTGAGACAGGCTACTTAGTACAGAGCCTGGCAACCAAAGGGGCCTTTCAGATCTTGGGCTGTGGCCTGATTGAGATTTTAAATGAAAACTCTTTCTGTCTTTAAACTTAAATAGTTAGCTCTATAAACAAGTAGAGGTAACCTCCCTTACCAGTTCGTATGTGAGAAATTTATTCTAAGCTTGGAAAACTTGAATGCACTTACCATCAACCAGACACCTGCAATAAAAAGGTGGCGAAAAGGTTTCCACTGTTCAGTCAAGCTGAAGAAGGAGTTTCAATGCCTGATTTCTATTGCACCATTCATCAAAAAAGCAAAAGCAAGAGAAAATGGCTCTTTGAAACCACAACTATCTTCAAGGATGGTGAATGTCGTTTTTTAAAAAAACAACTACAAAATCAAGGCCTCTTCCAAAAGAGTAAACAGCGCATTTGTTCAGCTGAGCCCCTTGAAGGGTTTGCTTCAAGTTGTACCTGGGGTGACTTGGAAAGAAGGGGCTGAATGAGGAGAATTTGGACCCAGGGGAGGTGGTGACTGGAAAGAGGGCGAGGAGAAGGAGGGAGAGGCATGAGCAAGGCCCGGATGACCCCCGCTGGGTGTGGGCAGGGGGCTATGCCCAGTGCTGCTTGCCTGAGGGGCCCTTTGAGAACAGATAGTCTGTATGAACGGCGGCTGCTGCAGGGCAGCCCGGGAACGTCTCCCCGATCTGCATGACAGCCCAGCCTTCACGGTGGCTTCACGGTGTCACAAGTGAAAGGGCTGCTGACCTGGGAATCACCCCGCAGCCAGGACAGAGGAACACCCTAGGGGGCAAAGTAGAGAGCCTGGATTCCAGGGAGGCTGGGAACCAGAACTGAAGGAGCTGTGAACACAATCCTTCCTGCCCTGCCTGCTCTATTTGCAGAAATCTCACAAGAGCCCTGGACTTTCTCCAGGACCCGGAACTGGGATTTGAACCTGTTTTATCTAGATTTTAAAGGGGCAGGGCTACCCCCTCTGACATTAGGGCTGCATTTCAAGTCAGGTGTATTGAATGATGTGATAAAAGATATGATTAAGATTATGTATTCCCCTCATGCCTGTGCTTTGAACTATTACTAGTTTCAGGCATTTGGAAGTAATTGAATCCAAAGTGTACAGAGAGTACCTTATTTCAATATAGCGAGTGACTAGGATGAGGAGACCTGTTGACTTGCTACTTGAGAAAAATGACTGATTGGAACTTAAGCTCTAAGAGACTCAAAGGCTACCAGACTGCACTTTCTTAGTGGTATGACTTTGAAAACCTGTGGAAACGCAACCTTGTTATTTGTCCAGGGTGGTGCATACAACTGAAGACTGTGCTCATTTTCCATTTCTGAATTGCTCAGAGCTCAGTGAAGTCACAGGTTTTTGAAGAGTTATTTGGCAGAAATAAGTTGTAATCTTGGAAACCAAATTTAATGAGCTTGAATCATGCTTAAAGTCTCTATGGCTGCTGCTAGATTTTAGGAAAGGATTTCCATACAGTTCAGTAATTTCCCAGTGGTTCCTGCCTGGCTGGTGTGGCTCAGTTGGTTGGCCATCATCCCATAACTGAAGGGTTGCGGGTTCAATTCCTGCTCAGGGCATATAGATAGGTTGTGGGTTTGGTCTCCAGTCTAGGCACATACAAGAGAAAACCAGTTGATGCTTTGCTCTTGCATCAGTGTTTCTCTCTCTACCTTCCTCTCTCCCTACAACCAAAAAAAAAAAAAAGAAAAAAAAAAAGAAAAAAGTGTCCTCTGGGGAGAATAAAAAGAAAAACTGGTTTCCTTAGTTATGAGTGCTAACTGCTAACTTAAAATATAAGTAATGAAAATATACAAATGCATTTTGCACCCAGTACATGACCTTGGGATTTGGCAGCAGGACTTCAGCATGGGACTCTACTGAGTGGGCCAATTGGGATTGAAACACTGGCCTTTAAGCTCTGCTCACCCAGAAGCTCATCTTTGAGTGGGGCTACATCTGCTGGGAAGGAAGGGGTGCCTTTTAAAAATTTGCTCCCCAGAGAGGGGGGCCTTTCCTTAAGGTGGTTTGTAAGTAAGCAGGCCATTGAAAGGCCTCAGCAAATGATAACACATGAAGGTAGGCATCATTGTCTCCCTTTGGCTGTGCTGAAATGGCAAGAGAGGGGGATGGGTATCCCTGTTGTAGGTGCCACATTGTTGGAGGCCAAAGGAAACTTGGATGTGCCTGCAGACTCAGTGCAGATCCCTTTGGGCTGATCAGTTCTCAGTTGCCTTGAGAAAATTAAAATACTTTAGCAGACTTGTTATTTTAATTCTGGTTGGCAAAACTCCAGATTCCTGGATTAGCACGGTCTTGCCTTATCAGGGCATTACATTTTTTAAGAGCTTAAGGATAAAAATGTATCACGCCCACGTGACAGCCTCAGGGACTTCGGGGTTTGGAGGTGAGCAGGTGCCAGTGGACACCAGACTGTAAACTCCGTGAGTGCATGGGCATGCTCTGTCATGTTCAATGCTGTGTATCCTGCTTTAGCACAGCATTGGCCGTGGGGTATGCACTCCATAAACATTTTTGAGTTGAAGGATATACAAAGGGTGCCCCATGGAGGTAGGCCAGAGCAGAGGAGAAAAGGCAAACTTTACACAGTGGCTGACCAAAGAGAAAACCATATTTATTTGGGGACACCTCTAAAACTATTCCTTCTTTAAAAGGACTTTTTAGGGGCTGGATTTTATGTTAGTACTAGAGCTAAGAGTGAATAAAATTGCATAAAATACATGTTTATATGTATTTAAACATCAAAGTATCTTTATTCATGATAGAGCTGCCTGAGAAATATATGTCTAGGCATTCACTATTTTATTATTTATTAGATTTTATTGAGTATCTACTATGCTAGACACTAGGAAGATGTGAATGTCCAAGACACAGTTTCTGTTCTCACTTTGCATACTGGTGTAGCTGAGGAATGGGTACTGGAACAGATGTTTCCAAAAGGAGTATAAATTGCCATGGCAGAGATACCCAGGGTTCTACTTGAGCAAATGGGAGGCACATCTAATTCAGCCTGAATGGGATGAGGGCAGGCTTCCTGGAGGAAGTGGTCTTTTTGAAGAATCCCTCTCAATATAGTATATGGTTCCTTTGGATTAAATGGTTTGTGGCTTTCCTACTTTAAGTCTTCAAAAGTGGGAGTTCCACTAGAGAGTCTGTCCTGAACTTGGTCACCACTCCTTCAAATGGAAAGCAGCTCTGATCTGGGAGAAGCCTACACCCGAAAAACTTTCACTATTTCCTCCCCTGCAGCTGCTACTTGATCCATTGTGGAAGAGATCAGAATTACACTTAAATGCCTTTCTTCTTACACAGGCTAAACTTTGTTGAAAAGGGCCTTGTGCATAAGGATTTCTGAATTAAAAATAACCACTTATTGAAGTGTTTTAACTATAATGTTTTCTGATTCTAAACAAGCTACATTCTCAGATTAAGAAATCTGATTTGATGTTTTGAAGCTTTGAATTTTCCTTTTCAAGGAAGAGAAATAATTTATGTTCCATTCCTTAGTGTTTAATTTTGTGAAGAATAATAAGACTAGAAGACATTACAAATTGGGGGACTCTCTGTCATTGTGGTAGCAAAATAAAGAGTAAAAAATTGATTTGGGTTTAGAAAGTATCAATCAATTAAATAACAATAGTCTCCTTTAAAATAGAGTTCACAGTACATATATAATTATCTGTTGAGTGTACTCACTTCCTGTTCCTGCTTAGGATGAATTTTTGAGAGGTGTATATTTGAATTTATCGGTTATTAAAAGGAGAGGCTAATAATACTCTAGACAACAGGTGGTACTCAAGGCACTTATTGGCTGGTTCATAGAGAGCTTAGCTGCTTGGGTAGGTAGGACTGTGGTCACCAGTCACGGTGGGGAAGTCAGACGTGATGGTTGGCAGAGAATCAAGTTACCTACCGATCAGCTCCATCTGGATGACCTTTGTATGCTTCAAACTCAACCCTAAACCTAAACCCATCATTTTGTGCCTTAAACTTGCTCTGCGTTCTGGGCCCCTATACTTGTAAAGGGTATCACCATTTATCCAATTGCCCAAAGTAGAAACTTGGGCATGTTCCTTCTTTACTCCTCTCCTTCTTCTTCTTGCACTTTACTCTTTACGTCCAATCACTGACCAAATCCTATTAGCTCTACCTTTTAAATATTACAGGAAGCCATTCACTTTTCTCCATCCCCATGACCACTTCCTTTTCTTAGACTTTCACCTTCTCTTACCTGGCTTGTTGGCACGTGGCAGCTTTCTGATTTCTTCATCTCCCTTCTAACCTCACTCCCATCCTCCATGCAGCATCCAGAGCTGATTTTAAAGAGGATGCCTAATTGTTCCTCACTAGTTCACAACCCTTCAGTGGTCCTATACTCCTGCCAGTTAATGTTCGGGGGCCTATGGCTCAAATGCCCTTCTGGAACAGGCTTTGGTGGGCAAGGGTCTCTCCCACTTTGTATGCTGCCCACCCCAACTTCCACACCATAGACGGCTTCCTTCAATTCTTTGAATGCTCCTGGTTCCTTCTTGCCTCCAGGTTTTTTCTCATGTTCTTTCCTGTTTGAAGTGCTCACCAGTCTCTTACTTGTCTTTCGGATTTCAACTTAGGTGTGACTTCCTCCATGAAAGTGTTCTCTGATTTTCTCAAGGCTATCCCACGTTTCCCTGCTATAGGCTCCCATACTAGATGTTCTCCGCCATGGCCTTTATTCTGGGTCGCCATGGCTCATCTACGTCCTCAAGGAGATGATGAGACACTTGAAGATGGGGCCTTCACTGTCTCAGGAATTACCATGCGGCTGGTGTTCAATAAATATGTGTCTGTAGTTCCTGGGGAGTCCAAAAGAGATGATTGTCCTCAGGAAGATTTGATAGTAAATACATTATGATAGAAAATTTAAAGGAATTTTGTTTCCAACCTCACCTCTATTCTTTGCAGCTCTAGCGTCCATATACTGCAGTTTTGACAACAAGTGTGTATAATGAGAGAGTCTGCTATGGTAGAAGAAGCCCCAGACTTGGTCAACATTTGTTGAGCTCTTACATATACCAGGCTGTGTCCTAAACACATACATTAATTCATTTAATTCTTATAAGAATAATTCTTATAATTCTTAAAAAAGGTACTTTTGTCTTCATTTGGCAGTTGAGGAAACAGAGGCACAGAGAATCAGAGCTCAGTTTGAATCCATGTTCTCTCACTTGTTAGTTGTGTGACCTTGGGCAAACAAGCTCTCCTTCTGAACTTTCATTTTGTGAGCTATAAAATGGAGACAACACTTGATGACAACTTGACTTCCAATTTTTAGTTTTGTCGTACACCATGCATATTACACATTGGCTTCCCATAGTTTTGAAGGCCACTAATACACTGCTGTGTGTCCTTGGACAAATGCATGTGACCTGCGGCATGGTGATGTTTCCGCCCACTAGCCATGAGTACTGCTTTAGTAGTGTAACCAGCTAGGACATGTTTGTTCAATTAAATATTTTATTGCAACTTTCCCTTGTTATTTATAAAACTGTGTGGGAAATGAAAATAAAAGTTCCAATGCTGGTGATTAATAAGAATAACTAGCAATTATTCATAACTGGGCCAGTTATTAAACTATTCTCTCTTAGCTTCAGACCTACTCTTACATACTCTGCTTTGTGATTCAGGGGCTGGGACTCTACAAACCACATTTTTCCTTGGCCAGCTGCTTCCTTTTAAGCTCTGTCACCAAGGGACATGAGAGGAAGGCCACAGGGCTAGATGAGGAAGAAGGGACTGGCTTTTCCTCTTTGCCTCTGATTTACTTCTGGTTGGCTTCCTGTCCCTGTCATCAGCATCCAGCAATGCTGCTTCTTCACGTCAGCAGAGTCAGTTCACTCCAGAAGCAGTTGGTTATCGTTTAAATTGTGTCTCCTTAATATTCACATACTGCAGTCCTAACCCCCAGTACCTGAGAATATGACCTTATTTAGAGATAGTGTCTTTACAGAGGTAATCAAGTTAATGTGAGGTCATTAGCATAGGCCCTAATCCAACATGACTGCTGTCCTTGTAAGAAAAGGAAACTTGGACACTGGGATATGAATAGAGGGACGACAAGGTGCACAGACATAGAGAGAAGATAACTATTTACAAGCCAAGGACAGAGGCCTGGAACAGATCCTTCAGAAGGAACCTATTCTGCTGACACTTTGATTTTGGGCTTCTAGCCTCCGGAACTGTGAAACAATAAATTTCTGTTGTTTAAGCCACCCAGTCTGTGGTATTGTGCTATGGCAGCCTTAGCAAATAATACAGTTCAGTCCAGTTTGAGGTTTTACCAACTTGCAAAGCCAACCTCACTGTATCACTGAGAGACACCAGTACAGCTGGTGAGGGTCTTAATCCATGGAGACTGTCCTCCAAGCTTCTGAAAGTTAGTAATTCTAACCTCTACCCTTTGTTCCCCCAGCCCTATGAACTGCTTCCTGCTCTTGCTACCTCTGGGATAACTTAATGTTATTTTTTCCTTTTCAGTTACTTAGTTAATAATTTTTTAATTATGTAGTTAAATATTGTCTATATTAAACCCTCTGTGTGAAAATAACTGGAGCCCTGGGGGCAAATGTGCTGCTTGCAGAGCTTTGGGGCCGGCAGAGCGGTGCAGCGAGAGAGCTGCCCCAGTGGGTCTGAATTATTCTCAAGGAATAATTCCAAAAAGAATTAAAAAAGAATTACTCAAAAAGAATTATTCTCAAGCCTTAAGATCTAAAGAGATTTATCTTGCTAGGTTTTGGATTTGCTTGGGACCTATCACCCCATCCTTCCTTCCTGTTTTTCCCTCATAGAATGGGAATGTCTCTCCGATGCCTGTCCTACCGTTGTATTTTGGAAACATATAACTTGTCTGGTTTCATAATTCACAGCTGGAGAGGAATTTTGCCTCGAGATGAATCATACCTCATGTCTCACATGTCTGATTTAGATATTTAGATGACAATGTGAATTTTAGACTTTAAAATTGATGCTGGAATGAGTTAAGACTTTGGGTCTGTTGGAAATAAATGAATGTATTTTTTTAAGTCAATATATTTTCTTTTTTTAACTTTTATTTAAAATTAAAAAAAATCAATCCTCACCCAAGAATATGTTTATTGATTTTACAGAGAGAGGAAGAGGGAGGAATAGAAAGAACCATCGATGTGAGAGAAACATTAATCAGTTGCTTCCCCTATGTGCCCCAACCATGGATTGAACCTGCAACCTTTAGGTATACGGGACAATGCTCTAACAAACTGAGCCACCATGCCAGAGCAAAATGAATGCATTTTATATACAATAAGGACATGGATTTTAGGGGGACAAGTGCAGAATGCTATGGACTGAACTGTGTCCCCACAAAATTCATATGTTGAAGGACAACTTTCAGTGAGACAGAGAGATCCTTTCTGGCATAGCCTTGTCCAGATTGTATTAGGTACCTCCCCTCTAATGGGCAAGAACCATAAAACTTCCAAATTTAGTGCAATCAAGAAAAAGATGGCACCTTTTAAGCAGACTGAAGGGGTGGGAGTTGTTTTCTCACTTGAATGTACACTGGACTTACACCCATTTGCTGAGTGTTCAATTGTTAAGAAAAAGAACTAAACTGAAGAACAGAGCACAATGTTGAAAATATGTGAGGACTGGGTCTGACAGGCTTCATATAATTTAAAGCACCTTATTTTTTCACAGTAGCCTGCACGCTCCACATTCTGTTTAGCATTTTTCCATTTACATGTTGGCCTCATTAGGTGGGGAGCTCCTTGAGGGCAGGGCTGGGGGTGGTTAGTCCCCTGGGGTCCAGAACTGTGCCTGGCGCATGCTTGGCATTTGATAAATACTGATTAAACTTAAATGTTGATAAAGGGCTTGTTTCAGCTCCCCATGGTCAGTGTCACGTTGGACCGGCCAATGGCCCAGGACAGAGCCCGTGGAGTAGGGGCAACCTGGTGGAAGGGGTCCAATTTAGACAAAGACATACGGTAACTTTCCATTAAGGTGGGTTATTTTGAGAGGGTTAGACATGATTTACATGTCAGTCAGTCAGTCAGTGGCCAAAGTGGTTCTCATGTCTGGAGGGAATTTATGTCTCTGCCTTTTTTTTTTTTTTTTTTAACAGTAGAGTTTAAAAATTTTGTTACTTAATAATAGGTTTTTTTTTTTTTAGCACCACTGTATGTCAGGTGTGGTGCTAAGGACTTTACAAAATGATCTCTCATTTAATAGCCACAACACTGCCAAGAAATGGATAACCCATCTTATAGATGAAGAAACTGAGGATCGGCCAAGTTGAGCAAATTACCCAACACTGTGGGAAGTGCAATAACTGGGGTTAAATTGCATCTCTCTCTGACTCGGGAGTTCGGCCCCTTCCAGTGGTCTTCTGCTTTCCTGCTCAGGCAGAGCCCTTGACCCTGGGAACAGGGTGATGAACCCCCTGACGCCCTCTCATGCTGGGACCCCTTCTCTAGGTGTAAGCACTTCAAATCTCAATTGCCCCTGTGAGAAAGTGATGGCTGAGTTTTTCAGCCCCCAGTTTAAATTGGTTAATACACCTTCAGCTTCTCACACACCTTGTGGAAGGAGACAATTTGCAAAGTGGCGATGCAGTTCAGAAATAAGCTGGGAGTTTTACTTTTAGGTGCTGCCACCCTCAACATCTCTTGCCATGTTGGAACCTGGAAGGGTTAATATGATGATTAACTATGTTATGGATAGACTATTGATTCCACAGGGTGCCATTTAATATTGTTTTCTTTTTTCATTTATGTGCATCCACAGTGCTGAGCAGCAGTGTTGTTAACCCAAACTGGTAATTGGCTGAAAGTCCTTTCTAAACAGCTTTGAATATTTCTATATATTGTTAAAGTATCGTAAAAGATCAGAGCTATTATACTATATTTATTATATCAAGTTTCTAGTGTGTTAAGTGTAAAAGAACTTAGGTTAAATTAAGGATCTCTGAATGATTTGGGTGATAAACCCATGGATATACAGGAAAGCTCCTTTTGAAATGACGATATAGAAAAAGTAGATTTTTTAACCCCTCCTTTATTTTTCATCTCTCATTTAAAGTGTATTGAAATTCCGTAGCTTGAAATTTCAGACAGACTCGATCACATATCTTTACTCTGGATGAAGTGCCTTACAGGTAAGATGGCCCCCTGGCTGTTTCAGAATGAGATGGATTGGAAGTCCCCTTCGCCCACCTCTTCTGCTCCAGGCTCAGCCTTGGTCTTATCCTCAGCTGATCAAGTTCACACTTTAATTCTAATGGTTCACCCAGAGCTAACCTCTGTTGGATTGATTTACTCAGTTGGAGGTGGTGGTAAGAGTGAGGCCTTGGGGAGGCGAGGCAGGGGGCACAGTGCTGTCCCATGCCCTGTTCTAACAGCATCAGGGGTGCAAGCTGCAGCACTTCTACGTGGGGACAAGGAATGTGGCATCCTGATCAGGCTGATCCTTCAGAGTGATCTTCAGCCTGCTCTTGGCTGCATCTTTCAAGCCTTGTTCTAGCTAGAGATTTTGTGCTCCCTGTAAGTTCCCAAACATTGTAAATTTAAAACATAAAAGAATAGAGTAATGAGCTCTTGTATACTCTTTGCTTTATCTCTTTCTTTATATAAAACATTTTTCTTTGCTGAACCACTGAAAGTATAATGATGCCTTACCTCTAAAAGAGCAAGTGTCCCCTGAGTACAAGGATGCTCTCCTACACAACCACAATGCCACTATCACGTGGAAGAAATGTAATCCTCATGTAATTTCACTGAGTATAGTTCATATTGAAATTTTCCTTAGTCCTTAAAATGTTCTTTATAGACACTTTTATTTAGCAATGTAATCAAGCCTTTAAATTCATTTTATGCTAGATAAATCCACACATAAACTGAAAATGTCTTAGACTATTTCAAATATCCCAGGACTCAGTTTTGATTAATTTTCTATTTCAAAGCCAAGTCTATATTTAATGCCATTTCACCTAAGGGTATTTGGAAACATGGGACATTAGATGTTAATACTTTTGGAACTCTGGAATGCCCTGTGCCCAAATATTCCCAACGTGTTAAAACTAAAAAGAAAACTCTTTTTTTAAGCTGTTTTTTAAATTACTTTTATAGCTATTTTTATTTAATTAATTAAATAATTTATTATTTATTTTTCAAACACATTTGTCTCCATTTACCCACCACCACTTTCCCCTGCCCCACTCACCCCCACCTCCCTCCCTCAATCCTTCCCCACTTTGGCTTTGTCTATGGGTCCTTCATACATGTTCCTTGATTTGACCCTTCCCCTTCCTTTCCCTGTTACTCCCCTTCCTCCTTCCCTCTCGTTTCTGTAGGTTTCTTTTTTCTTTCAGTGTTGCTGGTTATATTTTCCTTGACTGTTTGTTTTGTTGATTAGGTTTCACTTATAGGTGAGATCATATGTCTTTCACCCCCTGGCTTATTTCACTTAGTATAATGCTATCCAGTTCCGTCCATGCTGTCGCAATGGGTAGTAGCTCTTTCTTTCTTTCCGCTGCGTAGTATTCCATTGTGTAAATGTACCATAGTTTTTTGATCCACTCATTTACTGATGGGCACTTAAGTTGCCTCCAGCACTTAGCTATTGTAAATTATGCTACTATGAACATTGGGGCGCACAGGTTCTTTGAATTGGTGTTTTGGGATTCTTAGGGTATAATTCCAGCAGTGGAATTACTCGGTCAAAAGGCAGTTCCATTTTTAGCTTTTTTGAGGAAATTCCAAACTGTTTTCCACCGTGGCTGCACCAGTCTGCATTCCCATTAAAGCTCTTTCTGTTATTGTTGCTGATTTTTTTCCCTTTACCATGCTAACCACTTTTAATTGTAGAGTTCAGTAATTTTAAGTATATTCACATTGTTATGCAACCAATCACCAGAACTTCTTTTGTCTTGCAAAAGTAAAACTCTGTACGCATTAAACTGTAACTTCCCATTTCCCCTCTTCTAGCCCCTGATAACCACCATTCTACTTTCTGTCTCTATGAATTTGACTACTCTAGGTGCCTCCAAGTAAAATCACAAAGCGTTTATATTTTAATGACTGGCTTATTTCATTTAACTTAATTTCCTCATCTATGTTGTATTTAAATTCACCCATATTGCAGCATATGACAAGATTTCCTTCATTTTTAAGGTGGGATAATGTTCTATGTATAAACTTCATTTTGTTTATTCATTTATTTGTCAATGAACCCTTAGGTTGCTTCCACCTTTTGACTATTGTGAATAATGCTGCTATGAATATGAATATGAATATAGATGTTGTTTTTCTTTTTAAAATCCAGGACCCAAGCAAGAATTACACACCCAATACTGTGCTAATAAATTCAGTTTCTGCTAAAAATCAGCTAGTGCTGACTTGTTGTTAGTCACCAGAGACTCAGACTCTATCCAAACATACAGGGGACAGCATAGTTTTCTTGCATGTGAGAGAGCTTGATTTATTAACCAGATGCTAAATGCATTAACTCATAGTGGGTGTTGGTGAGCATGAATGCTGCCTCCCACTTGTGATGTTTTCTTGCGTTAGCCTTACTCTCCTGGCTTTTCTCCATCCTTATATCCTTCCTCATTCTGCCTCAGGGAAAATGGCGAGTGAGCAATTGAAACTGTGAGTATGGCGCAGTGCTCTCTGCTTCCTACCTCTGGCAACGAAGTGGAGGCGGGGGCCAGCCCTGGTTCAGTGTTGCCCCGACTGGGTGGGTAACCTATTGATTATACACTTTGCCCCTCCAGTTTAGCTAACACGCAAGTATTTGGTTCTCATCTTCTAATTCTTTGCTTTACTTCTCAACTGGTTATCTTCAGGATGAGGAGGAAAGGTTGCTGTTTCTTGGGCTCCTTAGAACACCTCAGTTATCAGGGAGACACCTGGATCCTAACCCCGCCCGTTGCCTTTGTCCACTCAGGATGCCATGTTACAACCTGGAAGATGGCTAGATCTGTGTAGACCCATGTAAGAGAAGCAGGGGATTGCCAAAAAGATCTTAGCATTAAACTAACTGGGCTTTCCTCTGCTTTAGGGACATTGCTGCTGAGGTCACTAATTCTAGCTATGGGAAGTAGAGTGTTCTGTCTTGCTACCAGCACAGGGAACATTTTACTCTTTTTAAAAACTATTTAGTAAAAAATAATGTCCATTGCTGAAAACTTTATAAAAGTTTATCACCCAGAAATAACCACTTTCAATATTTTGGTATATCAATTAATATTTCCAGCACAAACTTCTTTGAGGCTCCAAACTCTGTATCAAACGTCTCACCTGAGAAGACATATATCTTGAATGTTTCAGATTCTGGACTCGGCACGACCAAGAATAAGCTCATACTCCTCTCCTCCAAACCTGTTTCCTTTCAGTGTTCCCTATATCTGAGTGTAGATACCTCCATTCATTCTAGGTTCACTGGAAACGTAGGTCCTTCTTGAAAATTCCTCTTCCTTTATGAAGTAACGGAAGGAGAATTCATTCCACCTGCAATCCATCCCCAAAACCTATTGATTTTAAGTTGCACATATGCTTCAAATTCATCTGCTTGTTTCTGTCCCCAGTGCTCCTCCCCAGCCCGTGCTGCCACCATACACCATCTGAATTATTGTGATAGATTCTACACTGACCCCTTCCCTTCTAGCTCATCCGTGCGGGCCCCTAGCAATTTGTTCTCCATACAGAAACAAATATTTTCTATTAAGAAATTTATTGTTATTCTATTACAGTTGTCCCAATTCTTCCCCTTTTGCCCTCCTCCGCCCAGCCCACCCCCTGTTTCCTCAGTCAAATCCCCACCCTGTTATCCATGTCCATGGGTCATTCATGCACGTCCTTTGACTAGTCCCTTCCCCTTCTTTCCACCATTAACCCTCTCCCCTCTCCACGTTTCCATGCCTCTTGTTCTATTTTGCTCATTAGTTTATTTTTGTTCAGTATGTTCTTCTTATACGTGAGATCATATGGTATTTGTCTTTCACCGACTGGCTCATTTCACTTAGCATAATGTTCTCCAGTTCCATCCTCACAAAAGGCAGGAGTTCCTTCTTTCTTTCTGCTGAGTAGTGCTCCATTGTGTAAATATACCACAGTTTTTGGATCCACTCATTTACTGATGGGCACTTTGGCTGTTGCCAGCACTTGGCTATTGTAGATAATGCTGTTATGAACATAGGGTTGAATAAGTTCTTTTGAATTGGTGAGAAACAGATATTTTTGAAGTACAAATCTAATTATATCTTCCATATTCCACTGTCGCTTGCTCCCCAAGTTCTTGACACAGCTCCTTAACTTGGCCTTAATAAGACCCTGCATGACCTGGCCCTGCCTCCTCCTCCAGCTGCATCCCAAACCCTTCTCTGCCTAGCTTTCTTGACTCCAACCACATGGCCATCTTTCAATTCCTTATACTGGTTGTGGCCCCTCTACCACTGGCTTTGCCTTTGTTGCAGGCGTCTGCCTGGACAAACATTCATGTAGCTACTGCATGCTCATCCATCACAGCTCAGTCATCAGAGGAGCTTTTGCTAACTAGGAAAAATAGTCCCTGATATAGGTTCTCAATCAAGTGGATCTCCCCCATAGCCCTTAGAATGAAACCAATGTAAGCGTTAGCTGTTATTATTAAACCTTTCTGGAGAAAAATTATGCATATTTCAGTCGAAATCTGGCCTCTGGTTTCAGACCCAAAACTCCTTAAGTGCAATGGCCTTAGTATCTAAAGGCTGTATTCATGTTGTTCTCCTTTGCTATCCTGAAAGATCCTTGATGGTAGGAACTGTGTCACTTTTTGCTCTCCATCATATCCTGAGCACCTAGAACATATTCATTAAACATTCAATGAATGACTGAATGCCTTACATTCTGATCTTTTATATATACTCATATTTGCAAAAATAAGAGCATTCTGTACCTATTATTTTATAGCCTTTTTCCTCACTTAGCAATAAGTGAACATTTGGGGACTGTTCTTATTAACAAAACCCACTTGCTAGAATTTTTGCCATTTGCAATTTACTCTTTGACTGTCGTTTGGGAAGTTCATTTGAGAATTGGCCATGGGTAGCAGACCTGAATTAGCACTGCCTGCAGCTGTGGTACCCGATCCTTTCTGAGGAGCCATCTCTGCACTTGGTAACATCCCTGGTCTGCGGAGGATGGGTAGTACAGAGATTAGTATGTGGGGATCAGACAGATGAGCTTTAGATGCTGCTCTGCTTCTGTTCCAGTGAGGCCCATTCAGATGTAAGAAACGAAGTCTCAATCAAGCTACATGAAGAAAAAAGTGAGACCAAAGCAATAATCTCTCTGAAATCCAAGAGCAGAGCCCTCACTAGAGCTAGAGAGGGGGTCAGATTCAGAGTGGCCTCAGGACTTCAGCAACAGGAGCCCATGGTTCTCTACCCAGTCTCAGGGTGACCCACCTACATGTTCGCTTGAGTCTCCTTTTTACCTTCCAGGTCCCTCTGTTACTTACAATTTTTGTTTTTCAGAAGTTTGGCTGGCAAATGACTTAGCTTTGCATAGTTCTGACTCTATTTCATGGCTTCTCTTGATGTATCCTTTGCCTCCTCTTTCTGCTCTTAAATGGCAAACTTTGTATTTCTTATTTAAAATAAAAAAGATAGAGATTCTATTTGTTCCATATGTTCTTTCTGAGCCAGCTGTATGTTTCCTTGAACTAGTCTCTCTCTATACACTTGGCTGTCTTTGGATGGGAGCACTCACTCTAGTCCAGTTAACAATGGGGAGTGGCGGAGTCCTGTGGTACCAAAAATGGCTTCCTCGGGGACAGCGATGTGGGCTGGGAACTTTCCACTAGAATAGGGCATGGGCCACTCAGATACTGTAACTGACATACCCAAAACAGCCTGCGTGACCTGGGACAAAGCACCCAAATTCAATTTTGAGCCTTTGTTTCCTTAGTTCTGAAAAGAGGAAAGTAATCTATTTTAGCAACTTATCATGATAAAAGGAATTAGAATGAGATAAAGCATGCAGAGCACTTAATGATGCCCTTTATAGTTATTGCATATCTATAATACATTGATATGGTTTTCAAATTACCTCTGTAACCTGGGTTACTTTTGGGAAGAATTTCCCAGGTGGATAAATCCTTCTGTGAACTGTTGTGACTCTTGGTACAATATTATTTCTGATGCGCAGGGTGGAGTGGTGGGAATGTTCATTTCTCTGGGGAGATGGTGGTCTGTGGGCCCCTCTACACTAACTATACTGAAATGATTCAAGATAACATGAGACAATAGGCAGCCTGTAGATACTAACAAAGGCCATTATACTGAAGGAATTTTGGGTCTGAAGCCAGAAGCGAGATTTAGACTGAAATAAACATACTTTTTTTTTTACAAAGAGGTTTGAATAATAATAACTAATGCTTACATAGGGGTTAATATATGCTAACCATTGTCCTAAAAGCTTCCCATATATTCATTCATTTCCCCCTCTTCACAACAGTTGAGGTGGGTACTCTTATTACATTCTAATTTACAGATAAAGAAACAGAGGCATTGACCTGTTTGTAAAGTCCTTTCCCTAAACCATCATCAACTGACCTGCTTTAACCTTACGCCCATCTCCAGTCCTTGGTCCCCTGGGTAGTGGGTTGGTGTAACTGTCCCCCCAGGCCTGCAGCTGTGCCTTGCATCTCCGCCTTCTTCCCAGACTAACATTCTTCTGTGAACACCAAACCTGAGGGCTGCCACCAGAGCCCTTAAAATCTTTTCTTTTCATAGTCCAGAGGAATTTCATTTATTTGTTTTCCACCTATTATGCCATGAATTCATATGCAATGGGTTCCAGTAGCTCAGGCTCCTTTCCATTGGTTCTCATATAATGAGCTGCTCTGGGTGGAGCAGGCTGGAACTTCAGCTGAACACAAGTACATTTCTTTTTGGCTTCCTTCTTTTTCTGACCATTTCCCTTCACAGGTTTCCAGAAGCTGTTTGGCTCTTAGAGTGCTTACTATGCTCAAGATGTACATTAATTCTCCTGGCAAGAATCTTGACCTCAACTTGAATGTTTAAAAGAATGCCTTCTGCATGGCGGGTGACACTGTCGTCTCTTCTAGTTTTGCCAAGGGAACATCTGTGGGGCATTCCTTTGGGAAAAATGTCTATTCTCTTGATATATGCAACTTTTCTTGTAAGATTCATGTGTATGTGGCCAAAGGAACAGCTCTTTGTTTTCTAAAAGGCCTAGAAGATATATAGCAGCTACCCATCCTCTTTCTCTTTGTGTGGATCATTTTGGTGAATTTCTGGAAGCTGGCCAGTTCTTGTTAAAAATGGGACACGAAACCGTAACAGGACAATGAGTGAGAGCCTACATGGGTCTAAATGGTTCAAAAATTAGCATCTGTTGGGAAATTCCCAGTGTGAAAAAACTGCATTTGCTCCGAGGGCAGGTGCAGAAGCTTGAAGGTGGGTGCCAAGTTGGGCTGCAGATGTGGCTTTTATAGTGAGTGTCCTGACACTGCTCTTCGCTGTTCCAGTGAAGCCTATTTGGATGTAAGGAAGAGCTCAATCAAACTACCTTGAGAAAAGGGGGACGTAGGCCGAATTTCTCTGAAATCCAATAGTACAGCCTTAACTAGAGCTGAAGGCTGGTCCCGATTCAAGGTGGCTTCAAGACCTCAACAGTCTAAAGGAGAATGTAGCATGTCAGTTGTGTATGGTAATCATTCCCACCTCAACTCTCCAAAACCATGCCCAGATTTGTAGCATTTACCAGTTTCTATGATGTAAATACTTCTATTACAGCCGATTTCAACCAATACGACATCACCAAACTTGAAGCTGGGAAGAAATGCATGCAATTGAATTTCTAGAGTCAGTAGGAGTCTATTCCAGCTCACCAGATGTTAACTTCAATTCTTTTCTGAGTTGTCCAGGTTTTCACCAGTGATTTATTATTGTTTATGATCAGAGAAATAGGTAACAGAAGTTGTTTTTCAAAAGAAATATAAAAAGTATATGGGATGGGGTGTGGTGTATAAAGGATGAGCTTCCCTGATTGTACCACTGGTGGTGGTGCAGGCTTGGCTTTAGCCATAAGTTGCCTCCACTGGGCCCTGGGGCCACCTAAGGGCTTGCAGCAGGTGTCGCTGGGCTCACACCTGCCTTCAAGAAGATACTTCCAAATTTTGACTCCCTGTTTTGTGGACATTGTTTCAGAGAGAGATTGCTTAGAACCATCTGGTGGGGCCTGGGGAACACCCAGCTTTCCCTAAATTCAGATCAGGAGAGGACATTCCAAGGGGATGCTCAGGGACCAGGCTAGGTGGCCCTGAACAGAAAGGTCTGAAAAACTATAACCCAAATATGACAAGTCTTTCATTATGTGGACTAAAAATGAAAAGTTATACCATGGAAAGTCTGTGCTATATGTGGAATTTATTAGGGAAAACAAAACATTGATGCAGAGCTTTTAAAAATAATCCCCTCCACTGTTAACTATGAAACAGGTGGCCTGGATTTGGCCCCGCGCTCAGATTTTGGTTTCCAGCCTCCTCACTTAGATTAGCCTGTACTTCTTTTCTTGCAACTTTCCAACTTCCTGTTTCTGATTCAGGTTGGACCCTAGCTCAATGTTCTTTATGAAAGTATTTGTCTTCTGTTATATTTATGCTGGAATATGGTTGGTAAGAGGAGTTGATCTGAGGAGCCCAGGGCTGGGCATTTGATGGGCAGGAGCTTAGGAGCGTTGGGCGGCCTTGAATGAGGTAGGAGGAGAGACCTGGTCAGCAGTGTCTGCAGGATGGGACTGGGGGAGGCTGGGCGGCTCTACCCACGCACTGACGATGCACAGGTGAACTGGGACCTGCAACAGAAGCTGCAGGCTCTCTGTCCTTTGGACCCTCAGGTACTAACTAAAACCTGAAGGTGTGCACAGGACAGAAGGCAAAGCTACTCTTATTTGAGGCATAGTAGATATTCCAGTTACCTCCTACCTTCAGAGTGAGGTACCCGTGAAGTCCTGATCCTGCTACTTCAGCCTGAGTGATGGATAACGTGCTGGTTCAGGAGCTGCAAGTCCTGAACTATAGTCTCATGTCAGCTACTAACTGGTTGTGTGACTTTGAGCAAGTCACTTAATTATCTGGATTTGTTTCATGATCTGTTGTTTGAGGCATGCGTAGGCCAGCCTGGACGGCTTTAATGATTTGAGAATACTTGATCCCGGTCTGCAAGTGCCTTGTCTTATTCCTTCCTGTTGGCTCTTATCGGATTCACTGGAGACATCCTCTAGCTTCTTCCTCCTGATGGCCTTTCAAATCTCATATCAGAGTCTTTCTCTTTTCTTTTGTTAAACATCTGCTGAACTTGTGAGAGAGTCACATATAACAGTCGTTCTCAAAGAATGGTCTGGGGACCAGCAGCATCAGCATCACCTGGGAACTTGATAGAAATGCACATTCTCAGACCCCACCTTAGACCCACAAAGTCAGAAAATCTGGGGCCCAGGCAATGCTGATGTCTGCTCTAGTTTCAGCGTCACTTCCATAGAGCATGGGTCCAAATCTCCTCACTGGCCTGGGCTCTTGTACCCCCTACTCATCTACTTGTGCTCCAGTTCTAGTTAATGGTATGTCATTCTCCAAATACTCCTTGTTGTTTTACTCCTTACCTCTGAGTATACATGCTATTCCTTTTCCCTGGAAAGCCTTTACCCAATCCTTTTCTCTCCTTATAAATTCTTCTTGACCTCCCAAGTCAGCTCACACATTCCGTCATCAGACAGGAAGCCTTTATAAGAGAGTCACAGGTCACCAAGGCAGAGCTCTTCTGTCTGCTGCCAACATAGGTCTCTTCATCTTCTCACAGCTTTGGATTATTCTTTCATCCAACCATGAAATCTATCCACCTATCTCATACTTCTTCACTGAATCATATGTAATTGAGCCCGTGCCAGGCTCCGGGATACAAGATACTATTTGGGAAACACAACCACTGCCTTTGGTGAGCTCACAGCTTACTGGGGAGGCGGACAAGTAGCCAGCTAATGACAATACATCCACAGAAGCACGAGCAGGGCAGCACGCACACATCGAGGCTGCAATGTAGGTGTGTTGGGAAAACTTGATGGAAGGAGAAGGGCCATTTTATCATGAAGGACGAATAGGCATTTTGTAGGCAGAGAGAAAAGTTTGGAGCCCAGGTCCCTTCCTAATGGAGTTTAGACCCTGAAGCAAATCTTACTTTCTTCAGTCTGCTGGTTCCAACTTCCCACACCTCTGGACCCTTATTCTGGAGAAATCAGGTTAAATTACACTGTATGTTTAATGCATGTATATTTAAATTTTTTTCTGACAAGAAACATGAGTTCTCTGAATCAGAGACCATTTATTACATACAGACCGCTTCATACAGGTTCCCTGCATCCCAAGCCCTAAGAGCAATGTGGTAAGAGCCTGCATTCTCCTGAGTGTGCAATGGGGGTTGCGCCACAAGAGAACAACCCCCAAATAATGAGACTCAGAGCTTATACAGGGCTGCTGGTTCATTGGTCCATTCTCTCCTCCAAAGAGAGAAAGAGAGAGAAAGGAGAGACGAGAGAGAGGGCCGTTATTCTGGAATGTAAAAAAAATCCTCTCTGGGGAGGCAAGCGGACAATCTCTAATCTCTAATCTCTAATTTTCCTTTACTTCCATGCAATGTAAGCAAATAGCTTCAGGGGGAAATAAGTTCCTAAATGTCTCTGGAGCAACATACTATCTCTAACTTATGAGGCATGCTTTTTATTTAATCTCCCTTTCACCAGGTGTGCCAGTGCTCTTTGCTCAGAAAGCCCATGACATGCAGAAACATGAGAACATTCACAGGTAATTATCTTCCAACACAGTGAGGACTGAAACCACAAATGTCAACATGTGACCTGTTCATAGGTTCCAGTATAAAAAGAATCTACTTCAGAGGATGCTGGGTAAACGCTCAAGAAATGGAAATGTAGGTGTGAGAAGATGAGTTGGGAATGAGATGAGGGGAAGACAGGACCATTTTCATATCCATTAAAGGGCAACATTACTAATTTCTCTTTTCCAACACTAATTGGGCACATGCTATTTAATACTTTTGATAGGCAAGTTGTTTGATGCCCTGGAGGACATAGTAATAGGGTGACCTAATTGTCTGAGTCCCAGATTCAGTCAGATATTGTCAAGGCATAGATATAGAAGATGACAAACAAAGATGTAAAGCTTAGTAAATTATTATAAGGCACATACACCCTTGTAAACACCATACAGCTCAACTCTACACTCATGCATGTAATGTGTGTTATACTTTTCTTTTAAATAGTATCTTTGGTGGCAGAATGGTGATAGTTTGGGATGAAGAAAGAGTGTATACAGTAGCGTTTTTATTCTTTTGTTTCCATTTCGTATATTTATGCAAGTTTTCTTTTAAATCTCTTAGTAAAATATGTTAATTTTCTTTTACATTTGTCGTTAAGGTTATCCTAGGCATTTAGATATGCTTTATTACCACTATGAATAGCATTATTTTTCCCTTATATTTTTAAACTGGCTATTGTTGGTATACTGGGAAACATTTAAAATATTTTTATCTTGTATCCAGCCACTTTTCTGAATTATATAAATCCTGCAGAAGGGAATCTTTCATTGCCCTCTCCTCCACAGACTGTGAATCAGGGAGGAGAGCCTTCTGCGCAGGGGAACAGATGACTTGTCTGGTTTGTGTAGGGCAATAGATAGCTCCTGTTGAAATGGTGGTAATCCCATACAGGGTGTTAATCCCACGTGCAGTGATAACCCCAATAGGAGGCATGGAAGAGCAGCAACTCAAAAATTCTGAGAAGCAGAAGATAAAGGATGTCAAGATGAACCCCTCTGACCTTTCTACTAACATTAGAAAAGGACAAGGGAGGATCCTCTGCTTCTCTAGGAGAGAGCAGTGGGCTGTTGGCAATGGTGATGGTTTAGGGTACTGTGCCCTGGCAAATGAACCAGGCAGAGGCCCAGGGGCACTGCAGGGGTAGCCTGTGATATTTTGCTGCCATTGCAATTGTGACTGTGACCTAGAAAGGCAGACAATGGCCTTGGCTTTGTGAAGTCCCCAGTGTCAGTGATGAGTTGGGCCCTTGAGTATCAAGATGGGCAGCAAAGAGTAGGAGCTGGAGCTGACTGAACATTGGCTAGGTTGGTGGAAAGAGAGAGAATAACCTGACTATGATGGATCAAAGTCACAGTTGCTTTAGAGTGTTTCTAAGAAAGGCTCTTCTTGGGACTGGGATTCTATTGAGGTCAGAGGAAAACATTGGGAAGTGGAAAGCATGGGTTTGAGAATTACCCAAACCTGAGTTCAAATCTTGATTCTGCCACTCAGTAGCTATGTGTCTTTTTTTAATCCTCACCCTAGGATATGTTTATTGATTTTAGTTGCAGTGGGGCAGGGAGAGAAAAAGGTGGAGAGAGAGCAAGAGAAACATTGATATGAGAGACAGACATCGATTGATTGCTGATATGGGATCAAATCTGCAACCTTTGGTTTCATGATGATGCTCCAACGAGTTAAGGTTGGCCACTGGCCAGGGTGGCTATGTGTCTTGATTTGCATTCCTTGCTCCGCCCCCAAACAGACCTAAGACAAAGATTGTGTGCAAGTGGTTTACTTGGGAAGCACAGGGATGCGGTGGGAAAGTGGGGTGGAAAGGGTGGGAAGCCCTCAGAGGATGAATAGGGCTCTACTGTGGGCAACTGGAGCCCCGCAGTCTGGGAATCCTCTGGCAGTGTAGAACACACTTCATTGTCCCACCAAGATAGAAGGAAGCTAGCCTTTCATCTACCAACTCCTGGCCTTCAGTTGGAAGTCACTCTTGGGGCATTAACTCTCCAACACTTCTCGTGAGCTGATGTTCTGTTGTAGTCAGGGAACGCTTTCAGACACAGTGATGTTTTTGGAATGTATGGGAACTGTCTCTGGGTGAACTCCAGGGTGAGCTAAGGGGATATGGGTGTGATACTGGTATTTTGTGCTGCAATTATGTGACCTGATCTGCTTTCTTGTCTCTGAAATGCAGATTGTTGTAGTGAACTGCATTAGATTATTGGGAGTATTACGTGCATTAGAGTTCATAAAGTGCTTCTCATAGTTCCTGGAATATAGTTGATGCTCCATATCAAGTGATGATCAATTTTGTCCCTAGTGATGTGCTCAGTTGGTTGAGTGTCATGCTGCAAAGCAAAAGGTCACGAGTTCTATTCCCAGTCAGGGCACATGGTGGGTTTCGGCCAGTCCCTGGTTGGGGCACGTGTGTGAGGTAACCAATCCATGTTTCTCTTATATATTGATGTTGCTCTCCCTCTTTTTCTTCCTCCCTTCCTCTTTCTCTAAAAATAAATAAATAAATTCTTTAAATAATAATAAAAGATCATTTTGAAGTAGTAAGTTATCATGAGGAAACAGTGGCTCTTCCTCACTGGCTGAGTTAAGACTTATGTCTATCATTATAATTGGTATTAGAGAAGACAGTTGATTGGAGGCAGAGGGGCAGTCTGTGGCCTTAGAAACTGAGGTTTTCCTTGATCCAACTTACCTGGGGACAGAATCTATTCCTTACAAGCATCATAAAGCCAACTAGCTTAGTAAGATATAATTAAATTGTTTTCTCAGTAATAAAGCTTTTGCACAATGCACAATGGCTTGTGCATTTGGTTACCTGGTAGGGACATTAAACTTTTGCAGAATAGCTATTTTGTCTCTAGTTATAAAGAATATTTACCAGTTCATGCTGAATTTTAGAGCACATCCAGGTTGACATAAATGCCCAATCAACTGTGTTTTACTTTTGCACTAAAGTGTAATTGTAGATATTATCATCCCAAAGGTGTGTGCTTGTTTACTAGGAAATGGAAGGTTGTGGGGAATGTAACAGCTATCTGCTTACATCAGAGATGGGATGGGGGTGCTTGGAAGGTATATGGAAAATAATAGGGGAACTTGGTGAACAAGATTCATCACAAATTCAAGAATTGTGTTTTATTTTTAGTTTTGTTTTATTTAGGGTGATTGGGGTGGAGTCAAATATAGTCAGTGTTGTTTACAATTTGAGTTCTTTCCAGCCAAGGCCTGCAGGGAGAGTTGGGGTTATGCATGCCCCTGTAGCAGCACAGGAGGTTTACTGCACACCCGCCTGTCCCCCTCTCCTGTGCTAGCAGACCCTGATTTTGTTCAGCTACTAGATCTTGGAGAAGGTGGACCAGTCTCAGTGGATGAATCAAGTTTTGTTCAAGCCAATCATGGTATTGCACTTATATTTCCTGGTGTTTGGTGTGAGGTGGCCAAATGGTGCAGCCATGGCATGTAGGCCTTGCAGTTCCCTTTGTGGGAGACTCTGGAGTTAAGTCAACATGACGTTACAGCTCTGAGAGCCTGATGGTGGCGGAGGAAAGAGTGGCTTCAGAGCCAAAGGGAACTGGGCCCTACCACTCCCTTGAGCAGAGCTTTAGTTTCCTTGAGCTGTAAAATGAGAGAAGTCATATCTACCCCCCAGTGGGTTGTTACAAAGATTAAAATGCATTAACTTCTAAAATTGTCCTAGGATATAGTGGAAGTTTAATAATAAAAGATAGTTACTGCTGTTTAATGGAGATCGGCAGAGGTCATGGAACTGCTTCTTGATCCCTCACTAGAGGCATGACCAATAGATGCTGGGTGAGATCAGGCCAATTTGAGATTTGGTAGGGTAATCTGAAGACCAACCCTGATTAGTCTTCTAAGGGAGAAGACCCTGAGGATGGAGTTTCTGGAGACGATTTCTTCTCTGTCCCCAGAGGCATATCTGAAACAATAGACCTTTTGGAAAGGAGGGTGGGGAACATTAATATTTGCCATGCCATTGTTTTCCCTGAGCAGGGAGGAAGACAAAGACAGAAGGTGTGAAGTGCTGATAGAAATGAGAATGCCAGAGATACTTGTATTTTCCAAGGTTCTCAAGGGACTCTGTGGGGGCTCAGACTCTGGGGAGGACAGAAGGGGATTGTACAATAGAATGCCCCCTGCCCATGCCATCGCTGACAATTTCAGTTATAGAAGCACCAGGAATACAAATGTAATAACCAGAACCAGAGGCTTCCTGCTCACGGATATGGGGGGGAAGTGGACCGAAATAACTGCACAACACTAATAGCAGACTCTGAGAAGCCACTCCTTCTCTCCCGGAGCCCCTTCCTACACACCCTTTCTATGTAATTTCTAACCTTGCGAATATTCACAGAAAGAAGAAGAATAGAACTTATTGGCGTTTGTAGTAACAGGATGAGAAAGTGCGAGACTTCCTGTTATGTGTGTGTGACAGCTGGTGATAAGTGGAGCGCCCTGCACAGGAAATCCGCTCTGCTTCTGCAATGTGACCTGCCTGAAACTTGGGCGCTCCTTCAGTCTGGATGTTAATGGCAGGACAAAGGGGTGCCTGGACTATGGGCGACGTGGTAGAGAAGAGTCTGGAAGGGCCCCTGGCACCTCCTACAGATGAACCCTCCCAGAAAAAGGGAGACCTGGTAGAAATCTTAAACGGGGACAAGGTAAAGTTTGACGACACTGGGCTGTCCTTAATTCTGCAGAATGGCCTGGAGACCCTCCGCGTGGAAAACTCTCTGACAGATGTCATCTTGTGTGTGGATATTCAGGAATTCTCCTGCCACCGCGTGGTACTTGCTGCGGCCAGCAACTATTTCAGGTCAGTAAGCGAAAGACCAGAGTCAAATTGGGTGCGAGTTGTCAGGAATCTCTATATTTACGTGAAAGTCAAATCTAACTAGTTGACTGTTGCATTTATGGTTTGTGTATCTATCTAGTCTTGGGTGTTTATTCAAGATACAAGAAAGGAAGCTAGTCAAACTTACATTTTAGGATTTAAGCTATATTAAGAAAGATTGGGATTATTTAAAAGCAATGTTTATATATTGTGATAAATCTTCTGTGTGAAGTGTCCTTGTTTTGAAAGATGGAAAATTACTAAAGTCATGGGGAATTTTTTCCCCTTTGGTCTGACTAGTGTGTGGGAAACACAACGTTGTCTTTGTTCACCAACAGAGGTAGAGAAAAGGATGTGGCCCCTCTTTTGAAGTTATCAAATGACTTGCTGAAAGTTAGGGGTTTCTGTTTGTGCTGAGGGGGGTGGGTGGAAAGGGAAAACGGTTACGAATTTGCTTTAGAAGCTGGAGCCTCCTTGTTATGACACACTTGGAGGCCTGGTTCCATCCCACTCTGCCCCTTCCTGACCATGAGGCGTTACGCAAAGTCATTCAATGCTTTGAGTTTCTGTTTTGTCATCTGTAAGGTGGGAATAATGATGACTACCTCTCAGGATTTCTATGATAATTAAATATGAGAGGTGAAAAAGGTCTTGCTCACTGTCTAGCATATAGTAGATACTCACTATATCTTTGTTGAAATGTATCTCCTCATTCTGCTTTGTGCAGCTGAGAACCACTTATTGAGTGTTTTCCATGAGCCATGCCTGGGGTAGGAGTGTGGGGGAATCAGGAACCCAGTGAGTACAGCTGGCTCCAGAGTGTTCTAGATCGAGGTAGACATGGTGGGAACCAGTCCCCATGGGAAATGTGGATGGAGAAGGTATTTGGGGACTTGGAAAAAGAAATACCCTTCTCAACTCTTCTCAATGAGATTTTATATAACTCTTGATTCTGGCTGAGAAAATTAAAGACTATTTACCTATGTAAATATCATTAAAGTTATTCTTTCTTTCTTTCTCTTTCTCTCTCTCTCTCTCTTTCTTTCTTTCTTCTTTCTTTCCTTCTTTCGAGAGTCTTAGGGGGAAATTTTTCCTTGGAATTCAAAGAGCAGATCAGGAGGCTCTCGTGGAACTGATCAGGACCCACAGGAGGGATCTGGGTTTGCAGGAAGTGGTGCATGCTAAGTGCCAGACATAGGTAGACGATTTTATTTTTGCAACAGTATGATGAAGGTGGCTGATATTCCCTTTTACAGATGAGGAAATGGAAACCCAATATTACTTGCCTAATCACTGCTGGAGCAGGGATTGGGCACATTCTAGAAATGCTTGTTTTTATTGCAATACAAACCGCCACTACACTTGGGGTTTCATTCCACAGGACGTATTATATATAAAAGGGAAAGCATAGGCACAGCCATGAAGGTGGGTTGACATGATAAACACATTACTTACTCCACCAATATCGACCATATGCTTTCATATGGATTACAACCCCATTCAGAAGTGACTAAAGGCAGCTTAGCTCAGTGTCCTGAGTTCTCACTTTTAGATTTATTCTATTTTGAATCACTGGAGAACTGCTCTTATAACATGTATGCCCGATGAGCAACTTTGTCAGTGGCTCCTCCTGGCTGTGGAACTGGACTGCCGCCTGTGTGCTCTCGAGGACATCACTGGCTTCTCTGATCCTCGGCTTCCTTGTCCTAAACAGATGGTGTTGTAAGCTTAGTCCCGCCAATCCTGCTGATGTAGAGCACTTAGGGAAGGAAGTCTCTGCCGGTCCCGGAGGAGGAGGCGGCGACAGTGAGAGACTGGAGGTGCATGTTCCTGCCTGTGGCTGAAAAATCTCTTCCAAAACTGCCGGGTCACAAAGGGAAATTCCTATTCTGTTCTTCAGAGCAGTGACTTTTCATTCATATCTTGGTATTTCCAAGATGATTGTCCTCCTCTCATGAACACATTAATCCTGGAGACAGGATTCCGTTTTCCAAGAGCACTATTAATAATAACTTCTCTTGTTGGGCACTTCTTGTGGGCCTGGCCCTGTGCCCCCATGCCACATATACTCTGGGAGGTAGAGAATTTTATCCCCATTTACAGATGAGAAACCAAAGTCTGAGTGCCTCAGTTAACGCAATGGCCAAGAGGGATATGAGCCCCTGCTGAGTAGCTCGGTTGCAACATCGACCTGATAATGCCAAGGTAGCGGATTCAATCCCTGGTCAGGGCACATGCGAGAATTAACTAATGAATGCATGAAGAAGTGGAACAACAAGTCTGTGTTTCTCTTTCTCTCTACCCCTACCTCCCTTCTCCTCTCCCTCTAAAAACCAATTAAAATTTTTTTTAAAAGAGGGATTTGAACCAAGGACTGATGTTAACTCTGACATTGCCTCACCCACTGCCTGTATTGCTTTGTCTAAGATTTTGAAAGAGGTGGAGAATCAAGTTCCCTTTATGCTCAGACTTTGGCAGGACAGAGAGTCTGCTCTGTCTGAGAGGCTTCTAATAGAGCCCCCTGACCTTTGGAGGGCCTGGAGGCTGCTTATAAAATTATGCAGGTTTCTTTTTAATCTTTATTCATTGAGAACATAATTATTTTCCACTAAGTGATAGAACTGTACTTTATTTAGCCAACTACTTATTGACAGACATTTGGACTCTTTTTAATCCTTTGCTTTTACAGTGTTATAATGAGTGATCTTTATACATATGTCATTTCATATGCATGTAAGAGTGTCTGGTGTGCATTTCTAGAACAGGGTTTGCTGAGTCAAAGAGAAATGCATCTGCAGTTTTAATGGATAGTGCCTGATTCTCCTTGATGGCAGTTGACCATTTTGTCCTTCCCACAGCCTTGCCAAAAGAGGATGGCCTCAAACTTGGATTTTTCCTAATTTGATTGGTGAAAAACAGCATCTCAATTTAGATTTAATTTGCGTTTCTCTTATTTAAAATAAGGTCTTCAGTTCTTGTGAACTATCAGTTCATGGCCTTTCAAATTTTCACATATTTTTAAAAATTAAAATTTATTTTTATCAAAGCAGTACATGCAAATAGTGTCAGAGTCAAACAGTATTTAAAGCTTATAATGAAAAACAAAAATTTATCTTTACCTCCTCTACCTTTCAGCCTTGCTCATCGGAGCCCATCATTTTCAACATTTAGCGATTTCTTCTATTATATTTATATTTCCACAAAGTATGCTTATATTGCTCTTCCTTGTTTTCTCAGTGTTAGACATTTATGAATTTCTAGTATGTCTGATAAGGACTTAGCACTTATATATAACTCTCTTACCATAAACTTTCCTTCTCTCTACTCTCTCAATATAATGTTTTAATATTTTATGATAAATTTGTATTAAGAGTTTACATTATATCTATGAAAACATTTTTCCCTCTTGAGCCCAATAGTGTGATATAATTATATTTCCTTTCTTGTAAATATTTTGTCTCTCCTGAAATTAATAATTCACTTTTCCACTTGATTCAGGGATATCTCATTGCTTCTCCATAATAGTTTTCCACATGGTCCAATGCATCAGAAAATCCACCAGTTCCATTTTCGCCCAGAATCTTCCTCACTTCTATCATCCTACACACGTTCTCTGGACCTGCTGCCCAGCTCTTGTCTAGCTGCTTGTGAAACCAGAATGGCTGTAAACAGGGACTATATTAGTAACTCGGACATCGTAGTTCCCTTTGGGGGCCCACTTAAAAGTTTTAAGTGGAATGAGGAAGTTGGGAAAATATGTAGAGTTGAGGCTGAGAAAATGGTAAGGGTGAATAAAGCTTCGAAAGTAGCTTATAACATACATTTAAATGTCAAATAGCCAAAGTCAGAGTCCAAATATTTTCATGGCATTGAGGAAAGCATAGATTTAACATTCATATTACTGGTTTTAAAATTTTATAAGACTGCTAGCATCTTTTATAAGGCTACTAAAGCTGTCTCATGTGCTGTGCTTTTGGACAGGTCCATAAATATAAATCATGGGAAAGGTTTGTTAATCCTTCATACTGAGCCCACCTCTCAAAGGACCTCCATTTAAACTAGTGGTTCTGCCCTGGCTGGTGTGGCTCAGTGGATTGAGTGCCAACCTGTGAACCAAAGGGTCACCAGTTCGATTCCCAGTCAGGGCACATGTCTGAGTTGCAGGCCAGGTCCCCAGTAGGGGGTGCATGAGAGGCAATCACACATTGATGTTTCTTTCCCTCCCTTCCCCTCTGTCTAAAAATAAATAAATAAAATCTTTTAAAAAAAACAAAATAAAACAAAACACCCCCCCTCCAGTGGTTCTCTCCATTTGGTGGGGGTGGAGGTGGGAGTGGGGGAGGGCGACTCACTGAAGAATCTGGCACACTCCATAAATGATGTTGACCTGTGAGAGCAAACATGTTGTGATCCCCAAGGTTGGTTGTGATAAAGGGAGAGCTCATCAGGCTTCTCTCAGTCTTACTGATGACTGGCCCCTCCTACATGCAAATAAAAACTTCCAGGCCAAGTGTGAGTCAACAGTGAACTCCTTTGTGGCTGCCAATGCTGAAATCCCTGCTTGGGCTTGGCCCCTGCCTTATACCTCAATACCTCAGTCTCTGGGTCTGGTTTCCTGAGGCTTTGATGAGAGGACGTTGACTACTTGCTACAAAAATCAAACATAAGGCCAGGAATGGGAAGGGTAGTGTGGGCACAATCTATTCATCATGATTATATATTAACCAATTACTGAATGGCAGGAATGTGGGTGGGAGGCTACTCTTAAGCTGTGTTTACATGTTGTAATCTTTAGCTTTTTCTCCATAATGTGTACGGTGTCTAAAAAGGAGCCAGCAAGTGTAGGTGATAGAATGAGTGCAAAGGAGAACGAGAATGAGTTAGGGCCAACGGGGCCTGGATTAAAAACCTAGGTAATGGCCTAAGTGTTGAGGATTGCTGTTGCCACAGTTCGTAACTCCAGTGAACTATTAATTGTACTTCTAGCATTTGGGCTCTGTGTTTTATACTTTTAATATTTTCCTCTTGGCAAGACCAATATGGTGGTTAATGTTTAAGTACTATAGATCTATAATCCCTTATCTGCCTTCCAATCCTAAAAAAAGTTCTTGTTGATGGGGGTTGCAGCCCCAGAGTAGAAGTGCAATCAGGTCCTTTGAATTTTCAATAAAATACCATCTCTGTCATCTCCATTCCAGGTGTCTAGGACATGTGAATCTTTTTTCAGTTAAGACCAGAAAATCCGTTCTTCTCCTGATTTGAATAATGTTTCATGTAGCTCTCGACTAAAATACAACAGAGAAATGCTTTCATCATTAACATATCAAGTTCTGAGCTTTATCCTTGCATCGAGTACATGGACATGTAACTGTTCCTGCATGAAAATGCCTTTGCAGAACTAGATTCTCATACAGAAAACATCAAACACTCCATGGGAAGAGCTGGCCCTGTGCAGAACATCTGTGCTTTTGGTCTATCACATTGCTCAATGTTTTGTATTAGTCAGCATCCTTTTGTTGTAAGGGATAGGAACACGAGTCAGAGCAGCTTAGGCAAAAGAGGAAGGTATTTGGCCACATAACCAAATCATAGGAAGGGCCAGGATGCTGCAGAGCCCAGAGGGAAAAGGAACCAGGGCGTTGAATGCACTCTCTTACCGCCTTCACTCAGCTTCTCTCAGGTGGGATTTGGATCTGCCGCATATTTGGGAGTTTGCCTATTGGCAGCTCTGAGACTTTGGGTCCAGAGAGAGAGATAGAATAGCTAGCTTCAGTTTGAAAGGCCCAGGAAAGGCTCTGAGGGGCCCAGCTCCATTCAATTATCCAATCTCAGACCAATCACTGTGTCAGGGAGGTGGGGAATAATAATCAGCCCAGCTGAGTTTAGGAGTTCACCTTTGGCCGAAGATGTGAGAGTGTGTATATGCATGCCACTTGAACCAGAGCATTTCCCAGAAGGGGAAGGCACTAGACAAAAGGAAAAATTAGTGTTCATTAAAAAGGAATAGCAAATCCTGGTTTGTTTTCTTTTATTAGCCAATTTATTGTATTTCTGTTTTTGCTTTGGCTGTCAGGAAGCTCATTGCATTGGCTTTTCTTAGGCTAGGTTTCAATGTTATATTCTCCTCCTACTTTAATTACATGTTTCTTATCTTTTTATTTGTTGTTGTTATTGTTTTGTAATTTATCACACCTCTGCTGCCTTAGCATAAGCCATCTTATGTTATTTGGAGAGCCATTTATCTATACAGATAAGTCTCCCTTGCTATGAAAAAATATTAACTGGGCAACCTATGTGTTTTATGCCAGCTAAGGGTAGGCATTCTTTCATTATGTTATTTTTTGTGAAAAGTTTTAAGGCCACGACAATTACATTAGTGCTGATAGTGATATGATTTTAAAACATAATTAATCCGAAAGTTACATCATAGCGCTTTCTGATGAGCTATAAAAATTAATCACCAACAGGTTTACATGTAATGATTTAGGTTGAGGGACAAGTAAGAGCTCACCGGCATTCAAGAGATCATAATATGTTATTGCAGAGTGAGCTCAGGCTTATTCATTATAATCTTCAGGTCCATCCATGCTGTCATCAAAGGTAAGATTTCCCTTTTTTATGGCCGAGTAGTATTCCACCGTGTAAATGTATCACAGCTTTTTTATCCACTCATCTACTGATGGGCACTTGAGCTGTTTCCAGATCTTGGCTATAATAAATAATGCTGCAATGAACATAGGGGTGCATAAGTTCTTTCAAATTGGTGTTTCAGGAGTTTTAAGATATATTCCCAGAAGTGGGATGCCGGGGTGAAAGGGCAGATTCCTTTTTAATTTTTTTGAGGAAACTTCATACTATTTTCCACAGAGGCTGCACCAGTCTGCATTCCCACAAACAGTGCACTAGGGTTCCCTTTTCTCCACATTCTCACCACTTGTTTGTTGATGAGAGCATTCTGATAAGTGTGAGGTAATATCTTATTGTGGTTTTAATTTGCATCTCTCTGATGAATATTAACATTGAGCATTTTTTCATATGTCTATTGGCCATCTACATGTCCTTTTTGGAGAAGTGTCTATTCAAGACTTTTGCCTATTTTTTTAAATTGGGTTGTTTGTCTTGTCATTGAGTTGTATAAATCCTTTATATATTTTGGAAATTAATGTCTTAGCAGATGTATCTTTGGCAAATATGTTTTCCCATTCAGTGGATCACTTTTTAATTTTGTTGATGGTTTCATTTTACTGTGCAATAGCTTTTTAGTTTGATGTAGTCCCATTTATTATTTTCCTTTGTTTCCCTTGCCAGAGATATATTGGCAAAAATATTGCTCTGAGGAATGTCTGAAATTTTACTGCCTATGTTTTCTTCTTCTAGGACTTTAATGATTTTGCGACTTGCATTTAAGTTTTTAATTAATTGTGAGTTTATTCTTGTGTAGAGTGTAAATTGGTGGTCTAGTTTCATTTTTTTGCACATTATCTGTCCAGTTTTCCTAACACCATTTATTGAAAAGGCTGTCTTTCCCCCATTGTGTGTTCTGGCCTCCTTTGTCAGATATTAAATACTATAAAGCTGTGGGTTTATATCTAGGCTGTCTATTCTGTTCTATTTATCTATATTCCTGTTTTTGTGCCAGTACCATGCTCTTTTGTTTGCTATGGCCTTGTAGTACAGTTTGATATCAGGCATATCAACTTTGTTCTCCTTTCTCGAGATTTCTGAGATTATTTGGGGTATTTTGTGGTTTCATATAAATTTTTGGAATATTTGTTCTAGATCTGTGATATATACCATTGGTATCTTGATAGGAATTGGGTTGAATCTGCAGATTGCTTTGAGTAGTATGGACATTTTAATGATGTAAGTTCTTCCTATCCATGAGCAGGATATATGCTTCCACTTGTTTGTAACTTCCTCAGTTTCTTTCTTCAGTATCTTATAATTTTTCAAGTAGACGTTTTTTACTTCCTTGGTTAAATTTATTCCTGGGTACCTATTTATTACTTTTGTTGCAATAGTTAATGGCATTGTTTTCTTTTTTTCTCTTTCTGATAGTTTATTAATGGTGTATAAAAATGCCACTGATTTCAGAATATTAATTTTGTATCCTGCTACTTTGCTAATTCATTATTAGATCGGTAGTTTTTTTGTGAAGTCTTTAGGGTTTTCTACATATTTCATCATACATTTGCAAATGACAGTTTTACTTCTTCCTTTTCAATTTAGATGCCTTTTATTTCTTCTTGCCTGATTGCTGTGGCTAGGACTTCCAGTACTCTGTTGATGAGAGTGGTGAAAGTAGACATCCCTATCTATTTCCTGAACTTAAGGGAAACACTTTTAATTTTCACCCACTGACTATGATGTTGGAGTGAGTTTGTCATATATGGCCTTTATTATATTGAGGTATGATCCTTCTATTCTCACTTTGCTGAGAGTTTTTATCATAAATATGTACTGGATTTTATCAAATGATTTTTCTGCATCTATTGATATAATCATGTGATTTTTATGTATCATTCTTTGTGTGATATATACCATTTATTGATTTACAATTATTGTACCAACCTTGCATCCCTGGAATAAACCTCACCTGATCTTGTTTTTGGAATTTACCCAGGTTGTCCATTTTTTTTTTTCTATGAATTAAAATATATATTTTTTATTTCTTTTTTTTTCTTTTTTTTTAAAATTTATTTACTTTTAAAATACATTTGTCTCTGCCTCCCCCCCACTCCATTTTGTTGGCATATAGTTCGTAGTATTTTCTTACAATCCTTCATAATTCTGTGGTGTCAATTGTTCTCTTCTTTCATTTCTGATTTTATTTATGTAGATTCTCTCTCTCTCTCTCTCTCTCTCTCTCTCTTTTTTTCCTTGATGGTCTGGTTAAAGGTTCCTCAATCTTGTTTATCTTTTCAAAGAACCAGCTCTTGGGTTTATTGATCTTTTATGTTGTTCATTTAGTCTCTACGTCATTTCTTTTTGCTCTAATCCTTATTTTTTCCTTCCTTCTACTTACTCAGGGCTTTGTTTGTTGTTCTTTTTCTAGTTCTCTTAGCTGGAGAGTTAGATTGTTTATTTGAAATTTTTCTTGCTTCTTGAGATAGGCCTGTAATGCTATGAACTTTATTCTCCAGACTGCTTTCGCATGTCCCATAGATTTTGGACTGTTGTGTGTTTATTTTCATTTGTTTCCAGGTAACTTTGATTTCTTCTTTGATCTCATCATTAACCCATTTATTGTTTAATAACATGTGTTTGAATGTTTTTTAGTTTCTTATGTTGTAATTGATTTCTAGTTTCATAACATTTTGATCAGAGAAGGTGCTTGATATGATTTTAACTTTCTCTGTTAAGACTTATTTTGTGTCCTAACCTTGGTCTATCTTTGAGACTGTTCTATGTGCATTGAGAAGAATGTATATTCTGTTGCCTTGAGATGAAATGTTCTATAGATATCAATTAAATTAATCTGATCCAGCATGTCATTTAAGGTCATTGTTGCCTTGTTGATTTTTTTGTTTAGGAGATCTACCTGTTAATGTCAGTGGGGTTTTAAAATCCCATACTATGACCGTGCTATTGTTGACTTCTCCCTTAATGTCCACCAAGATTTTCTTTATGTATTTAGTTGCTCCTACGTTTGTTGCATATATGTTTATAAGGGTTTTATCCACTTGTTGGACCAATCTCTGTAGTATTATGTAGTGACCTTCTTTGTTTCTAGTTAGGGCCTTTTTTTAAAGTCTATGTTGTCAGATATAAGTGTTGCTACCCCAGCTTTTTTTTGTTTGTTTCCATTTTCATGGAATATTTTTAAAATATATTTTATTGATTATGCTATTAGATTTATTCCATTTTTTCCCCTTTTCCCTCCTTCACCTAGTATCCCCATTCCCTCCAGCAATACTTTCCCTGAGTTCATGTCCATGGGTCATACATATAAATTCTTTAGCTACTCCATTTCCAATACTGTTCTTAACATTGTCCTGTCTGTTTTGTACCTACCATTTTTTATTTCTTAATCCCTACTCCTTTTCCCCTATTCTCCACTTTTCCCATCCCAAATGGTAACCCTTTAAATGATCTCCCTATCTATGATTCTGTTCTTGTTTTGCTTGTTTGCTTTGTTTGTTTGGTTTTTTTAGATTCATTTATGGCTAGCTGTGAATTTATTACCATTTTAAAGTTCATAGTTTTGATCTTATTTTTCTTAAATAAGTTCCTTTAACATTTCATATAATAATGGCTTGGTGATGATGAACTCCTTTAGTTTTACTTTGTCAGGGAAGCACTTTATCTGCCCTTCAATTCTAAATGATAGCTTTGCTGGATAGAGTAATTTAGGTTGTAGGTCCTTGCTTTATCTCACTTGGAATACTTCTTGCTAGTGCCTTCTAGCCTGCAAAGTTTCTTTTGCGAAATCATCTGACAGTCTTATGAGAACTACTTTGAAGGTAACTATCTGCTTTTCTCCTGCTGTTTTAAGATTCTCTTTTTGTCTTTAAACTTTGGCATTTTAATAATGATGTGTCTTGATGTGGTCCTCTTTGGGTCCATCTTGTTTGGAACTCTCTGTGCTTCCTGAAATTATGTGGCTTTTTCCTTCACTAGGTTAAGAAAGTTTTCAGCCATTATTTCTTCAAACAGATTCTCTATCCCTTGCTTGGTCTTTTCTCCTTCTGGCACCCCTGTGATGTGGATGTTGTTATGCTTGATGTTGTCCCAGAGGTTTTTTAGACTTTTCTCACTTTCTAATATTCTCTTTTCTGTTTGATCCTCTTCTTGGGTGCTTACTGTTATCTTGTCCTCCACATCGCTGATTCAATCTCTGGTTTTTATCATTTCTATTTCTTTTTTAATGATTACCATCTCTTTGTTTAAGGTCTCACTGAGATCATCCATTCTTTCCTTAAGGTCTTTGAGCATCCTTATAACCATTGTTTTAAAGACTGTATCTGGTAACTTGGTTGCTTCCATTTCATTTAACTCTTTTTTCTGGGGATTTCTCTTATTCTTTCATTTGGGGCATATTTCTTTGTGTCCCCGTTTTGTCTTTGTGTATTTGGTAGGTTTGTTATGACTTCCAAACTTGCTATGATGGCTTTACGACGTAAGTGTCTTGTTGGGTTCAGTGGTACAGTCTTCCAGATCACCTGAGCTCAATGCTGCAGGAATGTTTCTTGCGGGTTATGTACATTCTCCTGTTGTAGTTGAGTCTTGAATGTTGTTGGCCTTTTTGTTGGTGGAGTTAACCCTTCTGGCTGGCTGTCTATAAATATAAACCTCAATCACCATATCTGAGTCTCCATGCAGGGGTTGCCTGTGAAGGCAGAGTTGTTTCCAACAGGGTCTGGTGCCTTCCAGAATCCCCCTTTGAGTATGTTTCTTGTGTGGTTAGTTGCATCAAGCTCTGGTGTGGTCTGAAGCCCACCATTAGTTTTGTTGGTTCTGAGTACACCTAAGTGGGGTTCAGGTACAGGTTGATATCAGACGTTGGATGTAATTGGCTTTGGGCTACCTGTCTGGAGCTACCATGCTGTTTACTCCTTGTGGCTGTGCCTACTGGGCCTCGGTGTGCATGGGAGGGGCCAATCTGTGTTTAATGGTTTGCTTCCTCCAGCTTAAATATGGGGGCAGATCTATAAAAGGACAGGGCTCCCTGAGGCCTGCTTCCACCTGTCAGCTACTCCACCTCCCACCAAGGTTGTCTTTCCAAAGAAAGACTGTTGAGTGTGCCCAGGCTGGGAAGGACTACAGATTCTTCCACAGGTCGCCAGCTTGGTAGGGCAGAGCAACCAGGGCCAGAAGGATGAAGTCAGAGGTTCCCTTCTTGGGGGTCATGCAGGCAGACACTCAGTGAGGGGAAAGTGGTTCCTCAGAGTCAAATCACTCAGCCTCTTCCAGAGTCTCCAGCTGTAGCTCCCCTAGGAGGAGCACGCCAGAGGGTCAGGTTGGGTACAGCCAGCAGTCCTTTCTGTAGGAGCAATTTCAGCAGGGCAGAGCCACAAAGGTCAGGAAGACATATCAAAAGACTCTCCCATTGGGGAATGGTGCAGCTGAGCCTACAGGAGGGGTCTGAAAACTTTGCCTTGTGCCAGACAATAGTCCCTGAAGGACACATACTCCTAATGTCTCAGCTCTGAGCAGCATTCCCTTCCCCCTGCAGAACTGAGCTCAGCAGGGTGGGGTATCCGGGACTTGAAAGGCAGATCCAAACAGTCCCCTGTTGTGGTGCCAGCAAGCCTGTAGGAGGGGGTAGGCACTTCTTCCCCCTCCTGAGATAGCATGGGCTGAGTTCACAGGGGAGATAGATGTGCCCTGCCCCCACCCCCACGATGTAGCTATACTATCCAGCACCTGTCTGTTTGAGTCCCAGACAAAAGCCTCCCCAGGAGACACACTCTGAAAGTCCCAGCTCTGTGCACCACTCTGATGTCTTTGCATGACTAAACTCAGCAGGGTGGGCTGGCCAAGTGATTCAACAGGCTGTGCACTCTAGATGGGGGAGATTGCTCCCCTTTCCAAAGCTACACAGTTCAATCACTGAGTCTCCACCAAGAGCTTCTCCAGGAAGATAGCACACTAAAGGTCACTTCTGGGTACAGCCAGCAGGCCCCTCTGTAGGACCTGGGCATGGCAAATTGGTGTTGCCAGTAATTGGGGGACCTGCAGTGTACACCCCAGGTTGATACTATAACAATAGGAGTGCTTATTCCTGAGAAGGTAGAATCCGGGTCTTTAGAAGACTCCCTCCTCTCCCAGGTGGACCAAATCCTCACTGATTTTCACCACCAGATGCTATACAGGCTTCTCTTCCCTTCTCTGTTGCTCAGGGTTGGGGATCCCCAGGTGGGGTTTAGACCCCATCCTCCTGCAGAGAGGGATTTTTCAGTTGAGATATCCCTCTGGCTTCTCAGCTTCCACACGTGGGTGTGGTGACTAATCCTTTCTGTGTCTCCACCCTTCTTACCACTCTCTATATGGCTTCTTCTGTAAATCCTTGGTTATAATATTTTGGTTCAGCTAGCATTCAGTTGGTTATTCAGGATGATTGCCCTATAGTTGTAAATTTGGTTTGGCACAGGGAGCAGGTGAGTGTAGTTTCCACCTACTCTGCAGCCACCTTGGAATCCTCCACTGGCAGTATCCTCAAAGCTCAGGATAGTAGGTTGGGTTGGCAGGAAATGTCTGTCTCATTTGCAAATGAAATGGAAATGGAGAGAGAGAGAGAATTCTTAGTAACTACTATGAAAACCCACATTCCTCCCACACTTTTTCAGTGTGCCACCAGTGATTTGTAGGCCTTTAACTGAAGAACACTGGAACTTCTCTTAAGGTGCCAGTATCTGGGTAGGGGGAACAACACAAAATATTAAGCTTGCAGTACTATAGAGTCAAGTGGGTTTAGTGAAGTTCAGTTTATCTATCCATTCATGTATTCGTTCAATTTACATGACTTTATTAAGTGCCTTCTCTGTGCTAGGTACTAGGTCTACAAAGAGTTATGGTTTCTACTTGTCCTCGAAATCACAGTCACTTAGTAGAGAAGGACAGGTAAATCAATGTTTCAGTACAAGTGAGAAGTATAATGGTGGAGCTCTGCTTATTAAATCAGACTGGAAAGAAAGCAGTCAGATAAGGCTTCCTGAAAGAGGTAATAGCTGAGCAGAGTTTTAAAAGATTGATAAGCATTGGCCAGAATAGACTAGATGAGGGGAGAAGGCAGGCAGCATTCCAGGCAAAAGGAAACCCATTTGGGAAGGTATCATGCAACGTAAGCATGGGAACCATAGGTAGAAGAACAGGGTTGGAGTAAAGGATATGTCCACATATATCTTTTCAAGCCAAGAGATGAGTAAGGTCAGATGATGAAAGAGTTTGTTGGGCCAAGATGAAGAGGTTGAAATTTTCTTATAGGCAGCGGGAAGCCATGTAAGAGTTTTTAAGCAGGAAAGTGATCTGAGATCTCTGTTAAAATTGTTAAAAGTTCTATCTGGGAAGGCCAATTAGAAATAGAGACCCTTTTCTCTGGGGACTGTCACAGTCCACATTAGGGTACAAGGTATGGAGAGTGCAGCAGGGTCTGAATCTCAGCTCCAACTCTGGCCCTGGCCTGGGCAGCCCTGAGTGTAGGCAAGCCTGTGATGGCTGCTTTTTCACCTCTGGCTTTAAAACTTTTCTCCATCCCTGAGTGGAGGACCTTCTGTCTTCTTCCCTTTTCTCTCTGGATGAAAAAATAGGCCTGGCAGTCCAGATTCCTCTGTGGCAGCTGGCAGAGGGTAAGTCTGGAGCATGTGTATTACAATAGAGATAACTTTTATGACTGGGAAGCCTCACCATTTGAATACCTGGAGAGAAAGATTGGGGCCAGTGCCAATTCTCAGGTTTCTAAGTGGTCAGGATCAGAGGATGCTCATAAAAATCTCTAAGCAGAGGCTGATCCTTGATTTCTGGATAATGACATGGAGGCTATAAGGAAGCCAGCATGGGGTCTTGCGGGGCTGGGGTAAAAATGATTGGAAAAAGAGGACAACAAGGAGCCTTCAGAGCAACAGCCTGGCCAGGATGTGGCAGTGGACAGTAAGCACAATGCTGACCTTGCTCCCTGCCCAGCGGGAAGTGAGAATCAGACCAGACACTACTGAAGAGGGTTGGAGAGAAGTGGCGTTTTGTTAGGGGAAGTCAGGTTTCACCTCTGGCAAGAAGGTGGATGATGTGCAAAAGCAACTTAAGGTGAAAAACAACTCCATGGTTTGTAATGTAAAATCTCAGGCCTGAGAGCTTGGGATAAACATCTGGGGCCTGGGGTTCCAATTCTGAGAATCATTTGATAATATAGTTGTGCACACATGCATTTCACTCCAGGTCACTCAAACTTGGAGCTCTTCATTATTTAATCTCATGATATAGGAGAAATGGGTGATTGGAGAAGGTGAGGTAAAAGAAGCAAATCCACTTGGTTTACTTGAAGTACAGGACTCCATTTCATGTGTTGTTTCCTATCCATCCATCCATTCATCCATCCATCCATCCATCCAATAAACATTAAGTGTCTACTGTGGGCCAGTAAATCAGAATTAAGAGAAAAATAAAATACAACACTTGCCCTTCAGATGCTTAATACTCAAATAGAGAAGACACATTAAAATAGGCCAAAGAGAGCGTACATAGGAAGACCTGTCTAGAGCCCAATGGCATTGATGTAAATACAGGCACACATTGTAAACTGCTGGTTGTTAGGTGCAGCTACTCGTGGGAAAGGAAGGGGATTCACCAGACTGTGAAGGCCCTTGTATGCCAACGTTGAGGGTATTTTAACATTTCTTTTCACGGCATTTTTTAGATAATCTCCTTTGGCAGTTGGGCCCATTTGTTATTCAGGGTTTCACTTGTCAGGAGCATCAGGCAGGATTCTGCTTTGCAAATGGCAGATACTCAGATCTGACTCGTTCAAGCATTTAGAAAAGTTATTTGCTCACATGATTTAAAAGCCCGGGAGTGTTGGTTCAGGCCTAATTGGGTCTTTGTGCTCACATGATGTCATCAGGACTCAGTCTCTCTCTCTGTCTCTTGGCTCTACTTTCCTCCGTCTTGATTTCTCTCCCAGGGAGGATCCTCACACATGGAGGCAGGAAGATCTCTAGCAGCTCCAAACTTTTATTTCTCTCAGCTCAGCAATCCTAGTGGGAAGAGAGCTTCTCTTTCTCAATAATTCCAGAGAAAGTTCTAAATTTGGTTTTGATCGGATCACTTTGTTCCTGTGCCCATCCACAAATCAAGCACTTTGGCTTCGGAGGCATAATGTGTGACTTGGACCATGCTCATCCATGGTCTAAGAAGTACGGCCTGCTCCATCCAAACTTCCCAGACTGATATTGGAGGCAGGATAGTTCCCAAAGGAAAATCTGAGTGCTCTTGCTAAAACAATGGGAAAAATGTAGGGCAGGCAAAACAAGAAGTGCCCATTGTATCTCCATGGCTGAATCATCGCTGAATCCTGGCCACAAGCTTTGCTGTGATAGATGTTCTATCCTGGCTGATCTTGCAGGATAGAACAAGCCTTTATTTCTCTCATAAACTTGAATGGGTTGGTGAAATGGCATGCTGAGGCTTTAGCAATGGGTCAGTCGGGCTGGGAGGGATTCTGGCTCTATAGGAACATGGCTGGAGTTCTGGTCCCCAAAGGGTACATGTGCAGTGTCCTTGAGGAATGGTGAAGTTGGGCGAGGAGCTTGGCAGAAGGCAGTTCTTTTGAGGTCTGATAATGTTTAGAGTGAGGTGGGGGCAGCTCTGGAGTCCCAGCTCCTCTCTCAGTTTGGAGTAAAGACTCAGCCAGCAGTTGGAGGTTCAAGGAGCTGACTCCATGATCTGGAGAGAGATGGCAGAGTGCTGTTGGTCGTATCTCTGGAGTGGAAAGAGAGATGGCCATGAACCCCTAAATTCTTCTCTGAAGGCACCCCTACAAGTGTGTAAGACATGTATGTGCACAGCAGGTAAGAACAGAGAATTCCACACTGTCACTAATAAGGCTTTGGCATGACATCCTGTTTCAGAACTCTTAGCTCTAATGAACTGCGTTACTTGAATACAAGCTGCAGGGCTTCCTGTCTACGCAGAGAAGTTAGAGAAAGGCTTAAGAATCCAGCACAAGGTCTGCTTCCTTCTGAGCTCCTATCCACTCCCACCCCGTAATTTGGGAAGCAGCCTTAGGCCTCGTGAAATTCTAGGAGGAGTGAATCTCAGAAGATAAAAGGAAAAACCCAGAGGTGGGTAAGGCTTTCGAGGGCATGCTTGTCCATGGTCAGTTGTTTTTCTGACCTGGACCTTTGTCTAATGCCCTCATTCTCAGGGTGAACCAAGTGGTCCCTGTGTTGGGAAGTGAGGTGACCTCTCTCGAGAGCAATGGTTCTTAAACTTTGGTTTGCAAGCAAATTATAAGTGGGGGCTTGGTGAAATGGATAAAATTCATGGTCCCAGCTTTCAACTTAGAGGTGCTGGAGATCATAGTGATGTCATTCCATTCTCGGTCCCCTTGTACCTGCTGACTCCTTGATTTCTTTGCCACGTTGATTGGCCATATTAGGTCTATATCCAACAATCCTTTCTTAACAATAGTGTTCATTGAGCAGCACATTAATTAATTAAAAACTTTTAAACCAATTGTATATATAAGGACACTTATATTCTTAAGGAGAACTTAACTCAGTTTGCAACCAATGTTACAGCCGCTCCCACCCAGAATATCCACTGATGCAGAGGAGATAGTTTCTCTGGATGGTGAAGGCTTGGAGGAAGAACAAAGCAAGAAGTGACGCTGGTGGAGCCAACCTAGGAAGGAGATAATGGGGGTGGTGGAGGTGGATGTTGGTTTTTAGGGCTGTGATGGGGTCAGGGGTACAAGAGTCAGAGACTTCAGAGGCAGGCGTGTAGGTCTGGGGAGGGGCGAGCCACAGGCCATTTGGGCTGGATGAAAAATTCTGAACTGGTGACATTTAGGAGCAGCAGGAGCATGTAGAACTCATCAAAGTGGTAAGTGGAATGTTCCGGTGTGGGTGTGTCTTCTTCAAGGTCCAGCCCTTGGACGTGAGGGTGTGATGCAAGATCTCTATGCAGATGCAGGGTCCTCAGGCAGGCCTCCTCAGTCTCATCCTTCATAGGGTGTCTGCTAATTTTTGGCGATGCAGATTCCTATCCATAACAAGCACCCGGGGCTTGGAAAGATAAGTTCATTCATTCATTCGTTCATTCAATCATATTCACTTATTCATTTTCCCCCCAGTATTTCCTGAATCCCTACTGGGTTACAGGCACTGTTCTAGTGCCGGGGATACAGTGGTGAACTCAGCACCCAGGTCCTCACTCAGCTCACATTCTAGTGGGGAGACAGTCATTGAACTGGTTAACAAACAGATGCATAATATAATTTCAAGGTATGACAGGATTGTGAAAAAAATAAAGGAGATAAAGATGTTAAGGAGTGACCATTTGGATTGGGGGCAGCATCAGTGAGGGCTGCTCTGAGGAGGTGACATGTGAGAAGAGACCTGGATGGAATGAGGGCTGAGGCCTGCAGAGCTCAGAGGGGCATGTGGCCCAGGCTGATGGATGTCTTCATGGCAGTTGTGGGGGATAAGCTCACATGCCCAAGCTCTATCTGGGGTCCAAGTTGACTCACTGCTGAAGAATCGGGCAACTGGCTCCCTGCTGTGAGACTGTTTCTACTGTAAAATGAGGATTTTAATAGCTACCTCTGTTTCATAAGAGTCTCATGACAATAGGTCAGTGTCTGGCTAGAAAGTATTTTTTTATTGCACAAAATGTTCATTTTTCTCTTGTATAAGCTAAGGGGCAAATGGTTAGCAACTAACCCAGCTCTATTTCCAGAGAGCAAAGCTTGGTCTGGTTCACTCAGTGCTAACATTCAGTTGACCCCCTAAACATGATCTTGAACCTGTGCTGATTTTCTTGGTTTCGTGCCCTGTTGAGCTTTAGACTAAGAGCCCAAAGTCCTAGGCTTGGTCCCCATTTTATTGCTGACGGCCTGTATGGTCTTGGGCAACTCATTTAACTTCTACCTCAGTCTGTCACCTGTGAGAAGGGTGTAATATTCAAAGAAGATAATGTTTTTTCCCTATGAAGTACTATAAACATAAATGTAAAAGATTAGTTATTAAAGTGAAATGCGGGGGTGCCCACCTTGCCCCGGTTGTGTACATTTCATGGCGGCTCAACTTTGCCAAAGTGTTTCCATGGATCTCCAGGGGGAGAATCAGAAGCTTCAAACTCTGGCCTATGAGAAATACATAGATTTCTCCTTAGTTTCACCTTTTCTATGACTGGCATGGCGGTTATGGCCCAGGAGAGTGTCTTTAAGTGGCAGAAAGTCGGAGAAAAAGTCTCAGAGGAGAGCTGAGAAATGCTCTTTGGGAGCCAAAGCAGGCACAAGAGCTCCAGAGAGGGACTATAGTTAGGGCACTTGCTCCCACTCTCTCCCGGGAGCATGTATTGAGTTCCTATGTGCCAGGCACCCTGCTAATGTCTCTAGACCAGTTTGTGTGCAGCCTGACCCTGACTCTGCTCTGGATGGGTGGTGGACAGCAGTGCAGTGACTGGCACCCATTTACTGGTCTGGACTTGGGGGTCAAGAGTTGCAACCAGAATGTGATTGGCCCACCTATTCCAAGAATCTCCCACCAGCCAGCCAAGAATCCTCTCATCTGGCCAGAAATGCCTCCCCTTAGTGAGTGTTCATTACTTTGTGTACAACAATTCTTTGGGGTAGGGGCTATTATTAAACCATGTCACAGAGGAGGAAACTGAGGTTTGCTCACTTGTACAAAGTCACGTACTAAGTTAGCATCAGAGCTAGACCAGACCACAGCTCTCTCTCCACCTGCTAAAAGCCAGTACTGCAGTTGTCTCTCCACCCTCCCCGAGGCTCCCAGAGCCCCTTTGCTTGGGCACATGCACACTCACACACTGAAAGCCAGAAGTGCTGAGAATTTACTTTCTCCTGGGGCAGCCCACAATGAAAACTGTCAGCAGGTGTTAGAATATCACTGCCCAGCTTTTATGTCTCTTGTTGGAACAACTCTGGAGGTTATTCTGCAGCGGTTCCCTGCAGGATCTAACTAAAGTGACTTTCTGTACAACTTTTGTCTTGCTTGATCTCCGCCCCTCCCTCATCCTACTTCCCCTACACGCCTAAAACAGCCCTAGCTCACAAAAGTGGGCTTCTGGAGAATGCAGACACCCAGTCAGGTATGGGCCAAGCTGGGGCAGGGTGTGATTCAGTGAGTGATTCAAAGAGAGAATTCAGAATCTGCGTTTGAGTGTCCAATCAAGAGTCTAGACGGCCACGTAATTGTGTCACATGGGAAATACATAGGTTTCCTTTGAGAGCCCTTAGAAGTGCAAGGCCCTGAATTAGGGCTTACACACTTATCTCATTTGATATTAAAACATCTCTCCATTAGACTTTTTCAGTTTTCACTGGAATTTTTGAGATTATACGCATTCAACAAAATTCACCTTTCACTAATCTTGAAGTCTCACTCCAGGTGCAGTAGTAGCATTTCTCAGCTTGACCTTGGTGGGACTCTGGTGCTATGCGGCCTCAGTTAGCAGAAGCTTCATTTGACCTCATCATCACTGCCCACCCCTTCCTGCCGAACGTCCTCCTCTCACATATTCACGCACATGACATTGATGTGGGTGGCATTCAATTCACCCCCTGAGATGATTGCAGATCTGGGTGGCCCAACACGAGTGTTCAGGACAGATGCTCTAGAGCTGCACTGTCTAATACAGTAGCCATTAGCCACATGTGACTGCTAAGCATTTTATTTTGGTGGGTTGGAATTGAGATGTGTTTTAAGTATAAAATATACACGAAGGAGTTTGAAGACTTAGTATGAAAAAAGAGAATGTAAATTATCTCATTAATACTTTAAAATATTTATTGCATGTTGAAATGATGTTTGAGATGTATTAGGTTAAATAGAAGATATACCATTAATTTTATCTTTTTCTATTTTTTTAAAAAGAAAATCACAAGAAAATTTAAAATGCCACATATGGTTCTCATTATGTTTCTATTGAGTAACGCTGTCCTAGAAACTCAAACAAAGGAGGTTTAGGGAGTGAACTTGTCCAACTCCTCCCGGGAAGAAATTGTGCGGTTGTTTGATGGCAGGGTTCTTCGTGGAATCAGGAGGCAGCAAGGTGAGGCCCATGTGGCATCACTTTAAAAGGTGTGAGTTCTGCTGACAGCTCTGTGCGCCTCCGGCCAAGTGGATTTATGGCCGAAGCAAGTGGCTAGTAAATCGGTCATATGTCCAAATGATATCACTGCTCCTCTGGATCCAGGCTGGGAACTTTGTAAACTTTGCAGAATTCGCATTTTCCCTCTCTCTCTCTCTCTCTTTTTTATATATATTGTCATATTCTGTGAGGAGAAAGAAAGAAGGGGAGAGAGAAGAGGAGGGAGGAGAGAAAGGTAGGAGGGTTATTGTTGAGAAGGACAGAGGAAGAAGAACAGAGGGCGTTCGAGGGAGAAGATTTCACTGGCTAAAACAAAAGGCTCAAAAGTTAGCTAGTTGAGTAATTTGAAACTGATGAGTGATTTCCAGAGATAAATAGGAGGTATGGGAAAGGGAAGAGGAGCAGGATTTAGGGGTGTCATCACCTCCTTTTTGGAATGGAAGTCCCAGTTTTGGGAAGTACATTCTGTCATCAGGGCTCTCCTTCGGGACCTTCTCGTTTCTGTGACGTGGCTAGAAGATAATGGCACCTATTCTTATAATTTTAGAGACTAGAAGTCCAAGATCATGGTGCCAGCATGGTCGGTTTCTGTGAGAACTCCCTTCCTGGCTTATAGACGGTCACTGCGTCCTCACATGGCAGAGCGTGAATTTTGGTTTCTCTTCCTTTTCTGATAATGACACCAATCCTATTAGATTACGGCCCCTTCCTTATGACTTCATTTAACTGTTTCATGGGGCAGATAGCTCTGAAGGGGGTCTTTAAAGTCCTGGAATCAAGGGTCACAGTAGGGCTCACATTCTCACGTCTCTCTTCCAGGGCCATGTTCTGCAATGATTTAAAGGAAAAGTATGAGAAGAGGATCATTATCAAAGGGGTCGATGCTGAGACCATGCACACGCTCCTGGACTATACCTATACCAGCAAGGCGCTGATCACCAAGCAGAATGTCCAGCGGGTCCTGGAAGCTGCTAACCTCTTCCAGGTGTGTGGCAAACAGGCTCAGTGCTCTCCTCTGCAGCAGGGGAAAGCATGGTTCCCCAGAGACCTGCCTGGACTGGCTGCCAGGCCTGTACCTGGGACATGCACACACAATTAGCTGGGCCTGTGCTTACTTGAAAGTCAGAAGATGCTTCTTTGGAAATTTCCCGAGAGGTGGTGAGATGAGGTAGAGACTCCTTAATGAGATGAAACCAGGGGAGCTGGGTGCCTGGTACCTATACTTTGTTCCTGACTCCAGGGTTAGTCACTGTGATTTATAGAAGCCTAATTGGATCCAGGGACTGAAGTCACCAGTTCATATATTTAACTTCTAATCCTTAGCACAACCAGGGAGATACTTACTCTTCCCCACCTTCCAGGAAAGTAAGGCACATGGAGGATAAGTGACAAAGCTACGATTTGGGCCCTGTGCTTTCTGAGTTCAGAGGCCACATGGTTGCCACTACACCATGCAGTCTCTTGAGGAGGAGTGCCTAGATTCTGGGGACAGCAGGACCTTGACTGGCCAGCACTTTATGGTGGGTGAGAGAGAAGAGTACCTCTCATGAGGGGTACTCTAGAAGACAAGTTAGAAAACCCTCAGAATTAAGTTTCACTGTTGGCATTCGACTATGTTTGTTTCAATCTGATTATAATAATTATATTTAATTCATAGAATAATCAGACCTATAGATTATGTCAAATGTATTTACAATGATCACAGGAGTCCTGTCTCAAGGTACCCACTTTGCCTAGGTCTAATGTTACCTTTGAACTTGGTTCCATTGGGTTACAACAGAGATTGTCTCACTGAAGATGATGGTGTTTGTGATAAGTCCGGGCACAGGCCAGATCTTGTCCTCGGTTTGGGATTTTAGATGATGACATCCTCTTGGATCATCATTAGGTCGGCAATTGAGGGGAATAGAAAACAGAGTCTGGGAAGGTAGGGAATGAGGAATCCAGGGTCAAGACCAGGGGCAATCAGGTTATCTGTGTTGAGGGTGGCAATTGTGCAGAACCTATGAAGTCTAACAAGGAAGAAAGAGTGGAAAGAGAGAGCAAGAAACAGCACGATGAATTCTGAGTAATGGGATGTTGCAGTGTCTCCTATTTTATTGTCTCAATTACCTCAGGGAAGTTTAAATATACAAAGCAAATTACTTCCAGCAGTGCTGGTCACACCTTCCCTGGTGGTGTCTTCCAGTCAGTTACCGCCCACACACCCCGCCCCTTGCCCTCTCTCCGTCCTGACCTGCTTACACACTCAGGCTTACTGGCTGTTCGGGAAACAGCCCTTGTTGGGCGGAGGGACGGGCTCAGCAACTTCGTGCTCAGCACCCTCATCTCATTTCATCGCCTCTACCCCCTACTCCAACAATGTAACTTCAGGGAAGTTCATCCTATGTCATGGAGAAGCCTCTATCACTATAGCTTTTTCTGAGCCTTTTCTTAAAAGATAGCATCCCCCCTCTGCCCTGCCTCCCCACAAACAGACAATAACCTTTAGAAGGATCACCCCATTCTTCATTATTCCATCTGCCACCCCAGCTGCCATTGTTATCTTCATGCTAATCTCCTTTCCTGGGGCCCCGAGAGGGTTGCTAACGTCTAAAGATGGACAAGTAACACTAATAATAACGATAGTAACAGCATTTATTGCTTCAAGTATAGAGTCTGACCTCAAAGTAGATGCTCAGTGAATATAAATTTCATTGAATATATATTTCAGTGAATATAAATTTCAAATTTCATTGAGCGCTTATTTTGCGCATTGAGCGACAAAGCTGGGGCTGGTAACCAGGTCTCCTGCTTTTCCCACTGGTTGAAAGGAGGTCCTGTATGAGAGACTAAGGAGATAGGGCCTGTTTTTTCAAATGCAGTTTTAATAATTTTAAATTGCAATTATATTACAAAGTCATTATAGAAAAATCAGAAACCCATACTAACAAAAAGAATGTAAAATTACGTATGATCCCCTCCTATTCAGAAACAATATGGCAACTCCCTTGGTATATAGACTTTTCGGGTTCTTTTCTGCACATTGAGTTGCTGCCTCTGTACAATTTAAAGCACAGCTTGGAGCCAGACTGCTGGATTTAAATCCCAGTGCCACTACCTAGCTGCTGGGTGACTTTGGGTGAGTTTCATAATTGTTCTGTGTTCTAGTTCCCTTTTGAGTAAAATAGGAGCGATAGCAGGGCCTATTTCCTGGAGTTGTAATATGTGTAAAGCATTTAGGACAGTGCCTGGTAAATGCTATATATGTGTTTGTATTATTATCTAGTACATACAGATTTTAGAAGAATGGGCTCCTATTGGAACACTGTTTTTAGTCTGTGTATTTTATTGTAATCACCTTTTTATGTCAGTAGATGCATTTTGGTAATAACGCTTATAAGAGCTGAATGGAATTCAATGGCATGATAGTTTGGTGAATCAGTCCCTATAGCTGAAAGTTTAGGTTGTTTTAATGTATTTGACTGTTCAAAACAATGTCATAAATATCTTTTTACTTTTATTTCATATGGATGAAATTAATGTCCTAATAGAAATAAACTGTAAGGACATGAACAGGCAATTTACAAAAAATGAAGACCAAATGAGCAGCAAATGTATATTTAAATGCCAAACCTCATTAGTAATCCAAAAGGCAAATTAAGTTTTGTCTATCACTTTGGCCAAGAGTAAATAAAATATAATATTCAGCATTTACAAAAGTGAGGAAAAATGAGCACTTTCATTCATTGCTTGTGGAAGTGGAAATGGAAACTTTTCTGGAAGTCACTTTGAAAATAGATGTTAAAACTTTTTTTCAATATACATACTAAAGAAGTAACTAAAGGTGTTCAAAGTATTTCATTTAAATAGCTTTGTAGTGGGATGAATTGTGGCCCCTAGAAAAAAATATGTCCACTCTTCTGGACATTGTTTTGAAATGTTTTAAAATTTCATTTGTTTGTACATATCTCTTTTTGTATTTACTTCCATATGTCTCCGTTATTTGTGTATGCACATTGCTATGTCTTGATACATCTATTTCAGGTCATTCCTTTTGTGTCCTCCTGCTCCAACCCTGTCCCTTTCTAGTCCTGTGGCACAGCCGCTGTCTTGGACTTTGCTTTGCTGTCACCCTCAGAGCTCCTTTTACCCCCTTCTCTCTGTCGAATGTTCTCTCCCTGAATCGCATATCATCTTTTTTCTTGTATACTCCCACATTTTAATGGACCACAACCTTTAATAATTTATGATGAAAGAGTATATGATAGATATATTTTTAGAGACTTAAATGTCTAAAAATATTTTTGTTTTACTTCATATTTGATCAATATTATAGCTGGATATAAAATTTAAGATTGAAAATAATTTTCTTATGACATTTTCAAGGCATCGTTCTATTTTATTTACCATTACATATTTTATAAGAATTGGTTCCTATTGGACACATGTTTTTGATGTTTATTTTACCTATATTATGTTATAATAATTTTTTATATCCATTCGATTCATTTTTGCACCAGCATTTAAAATACCTGCAGGGTTTTTTGTTTTTTGTTTTCACCCATTGTGTTAGTTTTTCAATTTGGAAACTAATATATTTCAGTTCTTGGAAATTTTCTTGTATTATCTCTTCGATAGTTTCCAGCTCTTTTATCTGGTCACTCTTCTGGAGTTAGGTGTTGAATCTCTTGGCTTTACCCATATTTTCCTGTGTATAGTGTGATCCTGTGTATAATGTGCACCCATGTTTTTGGCTCAAACTTTCAGGGAAAATATCATTCACTTTATTTTTTAATTCAATTTTTATTTATTTATATTTAGAAACAAAACCAATTATCATATTCCAGGGTATTATTTTGCATATGGATATCATTATTGCTTTCTAGAGATACACTATAAATAAAAGAATTAAAAACATGTATATGGCTATGGGATTAGTACTACCCATGTATAATGTGCATCCTTATTTTTCCCTCAAAAATTTGGGCAAAACAGTTGCACATTACACATGTCAAAATACAGTTAATTTTATTTTTTCTTACCTTTTCTATTCTATTGACTATCTCCAGCCACCACCCCCTCCCCGCTTTTTTAAAAGATTTCTTCAACTTTATTTTTCAACTCTTCAGTTAATTTTTAACTTCTGTCAACATATCCTTAGTTTACAAGAGTTCTTGTTATTTATTTTAATAGATTCCTACTCTTACTTCTTTGAGCCTATTATATATTTTAGGTTTTCTTCTGCTCTCTCTCTCCCGAGGTTCTTTACTCGGCTTGTTTGCTTAGGTCTCCAACTTTCCTCTTAGAGAAGGTGTATCAATTTTCTGTTATCAGCTGCTGCCGTAACAAATTCAACAACCTGGGTATCTTAAAACATGACAAATTTATTCTCTCACAGTCCTGGAGGCCAGAAGTTCAAAATCAAGGTGTCAGCAGGGCTGTACTCCTTTTGGAGACTCTAGGGGGGAATTTGCTCTTCGCCTCTTCCAGTGTCTGGTGGCAACTGGCACCCCTTCCCTTGTGGCCACACCGCTCTGATCTTTGCATTCATGGTCCCATTGCCTCCTCCTTTTCTGTGTCTCCTTCTCTGCGTGTATGTATTTTATAAAGATGCATGTAACTGCATTTAAGAGCCACCTAGATAAGCTCCCCTTAAATTCCTCAACTTAATCACATTATTTTGCCATATAAGGTAATATTCACAGGTTTTGGGGATTATGACATGGAATATCTTTTGGCGGGGGCACAATTCAACCACTAAAGAGGGTTTCCTCAAATACCCTTTTGATGATTTGATCCTTGGCTGTTCAGTCATCTTCAAGTTTGAAGCCTTAATATGCTTGTTTGAAGCTGGGTGCCCATGAAGCAGGATGAGAGGCCAGTTAACTAGAGGGTTATCAGGTGACCTGCCCGTTTTTTAATTGGATCGCCAAATGTCAGTATCTGTCGGACTGTTTCTAGGATTGTTCAGTTTCTCTAGATAGTGATCTTCAGTGCCTTGCCTAGGGGTTATAAAGCAGCTGCATGCATTCTAGGTGGGGTGTGTGAGTGTGGGTGTGTGTCTTTATTTAACCTTCTTATTTTAAGTAAGATGTTCTCATGTGCTGTCTTTAGTTTATGGTGTTTCTGAGTCTAGAACCTCTCTGGTGTAATTTCTCCAGAAGACAAGTCTTCTTCTCGAGGGGGAGTGAGAGTGAGAGCCGTTAGACAGCAAGAAGTGAGGAGGAGGCTTAACTTCTTAAACTGACACCCTGTTATCAGCCCCACCTATCCTGGCCTTCCTGGTTCCTGGTTGCTGGCCTTTAATGTTCCTGCTTTTTGGGAGGGTTCTGAGGGACAAACTTCTTCTGGAGTCAGTTGGTGTGACCTTTCTCCTTTTGGCAAAGTCACTTACCAGTCTTCATATTCTGTGGTTTGGGGTGACTGATGTCTTCTAGTTTCATTGAAGATGGAGTTCATGCTTCTGTTTCTTGTTCTTCTTTCAATTTTGGGTGATTTTTCAAGAGGCTATGAGAACTCTTTAGATAACATTGTGACCTTTTGTAATAATGTTGCAAATATTTTCCATTGGCCATTTAACTCGTAATTTTAGTTGCAGCTTTTTTATGTAGAAAAGTTTAAAGTTTAGTCAAATCTATTGATCATTCTCTTGATGATTTGTCCCTTTGGTGTGCATTTTTAAAAAGGTCTTCCCCATTGCTTGATTCTATACTTTATCACTTATAATTTTATTTAATTTTGTTACATTGACAGCTTTGATATATAAATCTTTAATATACATGGACATTATTTTGCTATAAAATTGTTTTTTTCTTTTTTATCTTTTTTCTTTTCTTCTTCTCATTTTCTTCCAAGTGGTGAACAGAATTTTAGAGTTTTAGTGTCAGTGCAGAGCGTAGATTTGATGAGCCATGTGAGAGGAGGACAGAGACAGATTATAGGGAGAACACGCTGTTTATTGTTAATTCCCCATTTTTGGTAGTCTCTCACCTCAACTTTTTCCAAGTCTTGTCTACTTTCTAGACAAAAAAATAATAAGCTTCTCTCTGTGTCTATTTTATTCAATTTCCTATACTTGTTAATTTTTATGAAAATAAGAGTGCTGTGGCCTTCTGGATATGTATTCAACCCATTTTCTGATTTCTCTTGCTTCTAGATTATTTGCTTTGAAGTCTCAGACATAGAGAAATAGGAATGTTTTCATACTCGAAGGTACCATGAGGAACAGAAATTCATAGGTTGTTGAAGCAACTTTGTGGTTTTAAAAAATTATTTTTTTGGATGGAAAAACCTACCCCTGTTCCACATTCAGAAACACAAAAGGGGTGACAGCAAAAGATTTCTTCACTTTGGCAGAGTCTTACTGTCCCTAATATTCTACAAACCTACCGATACACATGGGCATATATCACTCCCACTCACTGCCTCCATTTTTGAAACACAAATGTTGGCACACTATACACTTGATTTTGCATCTTGCCTTTTTTTCTTTTTTTCTTTTTTTTTGGCCTCAGAGTATATTTTGGAGATTGTTACAGGTCAGTATGTGTAGAGCTTCCTTGTTCTTTCAATGGCTGTATAATGTTGTTGGGGTCTTTTTAGACATGAAATATGCCCTGTTATCTGTAATGATCGCCTGTAAGGCAGAGCGGCAGAGTGGAAAGGACATGGGCTTTAAATTCTGACTCAGTTACTTATTTGGCTGTGTAGCCATGGACAAGTTACTTAACTTTGTTGAGCCTCTTTTTTGTATCCATAAAATTAGGATAATAATACCTACCTTTTCAGGGAGAGTTATTATGAGGATTAAATGATATTTATAATGTACTTGGTACGTAATAGATGTTAAATAGAAGTTTCTTTCCCATCATTCATGATTTAATCTCTACCTTACTTCAGAGAGTTTTTCCCTTGGATAAACTGAGCTGACACTGAACTATGGGAACATTTCCCTAGTCCATCCCTAGATCTTTGTTTTTTTTCCTGGATTAAGATGGTAAGAAACCATGCTTTAATGTTTTGTTTTATCACATTCATATGACACACACATAGTACAATGAGTTGGACTGTGCTGCAGTTTAATTCACTTGGAATCATAGGTGGAGAAAAGTGTGTTAGAGTTGACATTTTATCTTGTCATTTTAGTACATCCACAAAAACCAGTGCTGCTTTTGGGGGACTGAAATCAATGGGAATCAGATTATCTTGGCGCTCTCCATCCATCCTGTAGGGCAGGTTTCTTAATTTTCACACCTTTGATGCAACTTGGCCTCTCCCCCATTTTCTGTTTCTCTTTTCAGGCCTCCTTGTAGTCTCTTCCTATGATGCATTGATTGCTTCTCTCCCAGTCCAGAAAGAGAGAAGTCTATTGACCCAGCCAAACACCACAATTCCAATTTGAAAAGAGCTTTTCATGTAAGACAACTTCATGAGTTGCTGGCCTTGGGTCAAGGGTCCATTGGTTCCAAGGGTCCATGGGTTCAATCAGCTATTGCAGGTGTGGGACAGTTTTTTCTTTTAGGAGGAGTCATTGGGTGTGGCATATACTGAATGATCTTCCCACTAGAGGAATTTTTCAGTAACCTGGCCGTAATTTATTGGCCAACTATGGTTTGAAAGAGATTTTTTTTTTAATTTTTAAAAATTGTTGTTCAATTACAGATGTCTCCATTTTTCCCACATTACTCTCCCCTGCTCTACCCACCCCCACCTTCCACTTTCAATCCTCCCCCACGTTGTCTTTTCCATGGGTCCTCTATGCATGTTCCTTGACTTGACTATTCCGCTTATTTCCCCTGTTACCCACTGAAACATATACTCTTTAAGTGGTTTTTTGAAAGGTAAAAGCAAGAGAACCACTAACAGGGGAAGAGCAAAGTGACCTGTTCATGTCTGAGGCTGGGGTGTTGAGATAAATATCACCCAAAGGGGACTCCAGAGAAGCAAATGGCCTTCATGGCCTTAACTGGACTTTCAGGCTTCAGAATCCTAAATAAACAAGGATCTCAGAAACTATAGATCTGGGACAACAACTATAAGAACCAAGAACTTGGTAAAATATTGCAGTCTTAGGGAACTTAGCCATGTTTCTTTGGGGAACTTCGTCATATTTGTCACTTTCATTTTTACATTAAAAACTCAAAAGAGTAAGAACTTTTGAGCTTATCTGCAGGACAGCAGGAAGATGCATATTGTGCTTACTTTTAGTCTTGGGGTAGGAGGATCCCTAAAATACAGAGCAGCTGGTTAGAAGGAACTTAGAAGAAACAAGGAGATCAGGCTGAGTCCCAAGAACCAACATGAGAAGACAAGGAGGGATGCAGAAAGGGGAGACTGGTCCTCTGGCCTGGACCAGAGAAGGCCCATGTGGTGCCTCTACAATGCCCTCTGAAGTGGGGACATAACTTTCACTGTGGTGGCAGCTTGTGGAGACTTTAGTGAAGGTTCTGGCATTACTTGTTTTTGTATTTCTTTTGCTAATGACAGGATGAACGGTGGTGAGATCTTTATGGATGAGGTAGCCCTGTGGTCAGGTCCAACTTGATGGCCTGTGTTGGCTCCTTGGCTTCCTCAATACCTGGAATATAGCATATAAATAGTTGTTGAATCAATGAATACATGTGTTGCTCTTATTCATTGCTAGCTGAATATGAAGGGTACCTCAGAAACTAATTGAGATGCTAACAAAAATATCCTAACATCCTTTAAGAGGGTACTAAGAAGCCCAGTCCTGGCTATTGGAAATACAATGAGCTAGTAAAAGAGGAGGTAGTTAGCAGGATAATACCAATAATTGTTTCATTTTAAGTACTTACTAAATGCCATGCACCCAGCAAAAATTAGGTCCCATTACTATCAGGTACAGATGATCTTTCGCTGTCATTGACAGGGGCCCATAGATGATGTTTACTCAACAATGGACTAGGCAGTTAATTTAGGCAAGAAAACCAGCCCAGCTATTTCTTAACCATCATCAAGGTAGAGTCAGCCTGTCTCCTATCTGATGCTCCCTCTCCTGCACCCACTCTTTGTCAACCAACGTTGTTGCTGTGTGGCTACTGTGAGTGTGAAGAAATCAGGATTAATCTCCTGTGTCCACAGGACAGTAGCGGTTGCCCTTTTTAGAGCATTCGTTATGTGACAACTGTTTTGCCTGTTCTATCTTATTTAACGTGAGGTAGGTATTTTTACCCCCAAATTATAGGTGAGGGAAATGAGATTGAGCAATATTAAGTAAATGCTCCAGGTTTCATGGCTAGTGAGACAAGAGCCTGAATAGACTCCTGTCGGTGACAGCCTGTGTGTTCTCCACTGCACAAACCACCCATCAGAGCGAGACCTGCAGCAAGCCATGGTCCAGGAGACAGCGGACCTTCAGCAGCTTCAGAGAGAGCTGTCCGATGGAAGGTTCTGGGGACCGCTGGGGCTCCGTGGGAGTGTGTCAGGGGTAAGACTGGCACAGCTGCTATCCCTCATGCCCAATTCCCTCTGGGGAACCTCGGACATTTGGGACCACCAGGTGTCCCCACAATGAGCCCGCTGCTGCCCACAGTGTCAACTTTACATTTCTGTTTGATTTAAATGTTTGCTCCGTTTTATCTTTAGGTATACCTTACATTTAAAAAAAAAATGCAGACATCTTGAATGTACAGTCTGATGATTTTTTACATGTGTAACAACTGTGTAACCACCACCCAGTCTAGAACATTCTGGCATCACAGATCGCTCTCTTGTGCCTTCCCCCAAGCAGTACCTCCCCAGGGGAACTATCACTCTAGCATCTGTCACCATGGACTACTTTAGCCTATTTTTGAATTTCATATTGTTCTTGTGTTCTAATTAGTATAGAACTAATTTGTAGTCAAATCTCAGGCTACAAACTCAGGTATGCAAAAACAAACAAAAAAAAGTGTGATTTAACCTATTATTTTTATTCAACTTAATTTTTATCCTGAGCTTCCCATTCTACCAGTGGCAGAACTTATAGTTAACTTAATGACATCTCACTTCAGGGAAACTGAATTCAGGATTCGGGTTACGGTTCCAGGGGGCATTTACGTAGTGCCAAGATCTCATAGAAAGAGACATCTGGCCCGGGCTTACCATGGTCATTTGTATCATGGCTCCATGCTGGAGCGTCTGTGTTCCCATCAGTCTCTGTCTGGCCATCTACCCCTTCCCCACTGGCATCAACTGAAAGTCCCGAGTCCCACCTAGGTCTGGCCATCCGTCCTTCTGGGTCACTTGACATTCTCTTTGTCCTTTGCAAGGCTTCTTCAGGTCTGCCTATCTTCTCAGTGACTTCTGAGCCTCTCTAAGGGACACAAGAAACTTCCACGTACTCTTCTGTGCTAATCTGTAACTATGGGGAACTTGGAACGACTACTGCAGGCTCCCTTTGTCTGGAAACAGCACACTCAGTTTCTGTTCTGCTGCTGCTCTACTGGACTGCTGCATTTCTGACGTCATCTCAGCAGTGAAGATACATATTCTTTTGTCCTGAGATCCACTACCCTTAATGGGCTTTCAGCATTCCCATAACTCTGGGGTTTACTAGACTCTTTCTCCTCTGTCTTCCAGGTCTGGGAATTGTTATCACCTCCCATGTGGGAAAAACTGACTCTTACATTATCATCCATTCTCCTACTTCTACTCTTTTGGCATAAACTTGAGGTCTAGACTCCTTAGGATTCTGGCTTTTGAAGCTCATAGGGCCCAGTTATTACCCCTAGCTGGTGTTTCAAAACTATTTTTATAGTATAAGTTCTGAAAGTGTATTTAGAAACTCAAAGTCGAAGTTGTCTTTTGTTGTCTACCTCACTGTTCTTCCCTGGTAAGCAAGCCTGGGATGCCCCTGTTGCTGCCCATAGGCCGTGGAATACAGGAAGTGGGGTGGGGGTTCAGTTGCAGTAAAATTCCATGTTTCTATGAGATTATGACTTTTAGTGCTACCCAACTACCACAAATTACTAAGCGTCCTCTATGTGCTAGGTACTTTGTGAGAAGATACCAGGGGGGAAAGATAAAAAATTATAAATATTGATCACATTTTTGTAGCAATTTATTGTGTCCTTTTCCCTACATGATCCCATGGGAAGTCGACAATATTTCTATGAGTGGTGATGCCAGTAATACCCTCACAATGTGCTTGCAAGTTGGGAAGTCACGACTTTCCAGATGAGAAAACTGGCTTAGGGAATGTTCATCTTACCAAGCGATCGATCTATGATCTGAGGCCTAAGCCCAAAACCTCAGGCTCTGTATACCTACCTCCATCCACTACCCCTGAAGACTGACAAGCAAGGATTTCCGATGAGCTTTTAACCCAGAGGGCAACCATACCGCAGCGCAGAATGCAGGGGTTGAGGAAAGTTCTGGCTCTGAAGGAGGTGACATTGAACCTGACTTCATAGAACGGGGAGGATTTCAATAAGTAGCAGTTGGGTTGGGGGAAAAGTGCTCCAGGCAGGGAGAAATTGTAAGCAAAGAGAGAGATTCCTGCTTTCTCTACCTGCTACCCTACATGTTCCAGCTGCCTGCATTCACAGGCCTGCTTCTCAGGACCTGGCTTCTGCTTAGATACTTGCTTCTACACCCTACACACACACTCTCACATGCACACGCAGCACACCCATGCACACCACACATACACACCTCGCATCCTGAGCATCAACCACATCCCAGATACAATCATTTCATTTAATCTTCGCAGTGGTGTCTCTCCCTGGCTTTCACACTGTCCCTGGACTGAGTCACCTAGCCCCCGCTGTGCCACTTGCCCCTTGAATCCTAGCACAGCTCATGTGATTCCTTGATGGTGCTATGCTGGCCTGATGGGGTCTCCACTAAGTTTTCTAGAAGCTCAGGGGCTGCTTTTTCTGCTGCCTGAATCGCAATGAAACTTGCCACAATGTTAAGTACTGCCCATTTTTCCCCCTTCTGATTCCATTTCTGGGTCAATTTACCTCTGTGGTTGGTTTGGTCCCCCAGCACCTGCCCCACCGTAGTGAGTGGACCATTTGCAAGACTTAGCTTCTGCCCTTCCTGCCTACTCTCTATAGCTTCCAGGAACCAGCAGATCTCTCAGCCAAGCCTAGATGAAGGACTGAAAGTCTTGAGGGAGCAGAGGACATCCTGGGTATGGGGGAGCACATTCTGACAGAGTCTGAAGTGGGTATACGCCCTGACAGAGAGGATGAGGCAAGGATGGGAGATTAAGACAGGTGGTAATTTACAGTTTTTAAGTATGAAGACCCCTCTTCAGCACCAACGGATAACTGACAGGAAAACAGCTTTACTTTCAGTATCTATTATCTGAGAAGAAAAATGGTGACAAAAAATTTACAATGAATTCAAAAACACTCAAATAAATTTGAATTTTATTTAAATTCAACTTACAAACTCTTCACATACACTGATTTGTTGGGGTTTAAGGGTCAGGATATCAATGTCTTGCCCTGACCAGTGGCTTAGTTGGTTGGAGTGTCATCCTGTGCACCAAAGGGTTGTGGGTTTGATTCCTGGTTGGGCACGCACCTAGGTTGCAGGTTTGATCCCTAGTCAGGGTATGTTTGGGAGGCAAACAATTGATGTTTCTTACATAGATTTTTTTTTTCTTTCTCCCTTCCTCTCTCTCTAAAATCAATAAACATATCCTGGGGTGGGGATTTAAAAAAAAAAAAGGAGTATCAATGTCTTTATAGACCCTTTGGACCAAAATAGAACTTCAGCTATTCCGGAATGGATTTGAAGGAACCTCTTAGGAGATGTGGAATTGCACTGATGGACCCGGAGGACCCCCACTTTGGCGAGCATGAAGGGAAGCCGAAGAGGGATAGAGGAGGTTGGGAGCAGGGGTGCAATCTCTTTGACACAGGCACTTCTCGCGGGACCGGCAGCCATGTCTCAAGTGGTTTTCTTTGATTGTATTTTTAGTCTCCCTGTTCAAGAGTCAGGTGCCTGACTGTAACCTTTTGCTCACATGTTCCCCAAACAGGAAGTTGGTTGTCTGTTGCCATTAGCTATCATTGTTCAGCTTTGATAAACAAGTTCATGTGCCCGTTGAAACAGGCTGAGCTAAAAAATTTACTCTGAAGTCTTAAATAATCTTGAATATGGAGAAGCACAAAAAAGAAATTTAAAACAAATAAATGTTCTGTCCCCTTGACTGCCCTGCTCATCAGCAGTTTCCCAGACATTGGCTGGGATCACATGATGCTGCTTTATACCCCTCACATTCAAAAGTGTTTATCGAGGCACATTTTGGAGGGGTGGGGACATAGGCAACTTGATCTTCACTTACCCTTGTCCTCAGAAAACCTCTCAGACTCTCCTGGAATTGTGTTAGCTCAAGAGTGCAACAGTTACAAAGGCAATGTAATACCCCGCAGGAAGAGTCAGCTAGCTGTGATCTCAGTATCATCTCTAACGCCTGCTAGCTGTGTGACCTTGGGCAATACACTTGACTCTGAGTTCTCTATTTCTGTCTCTGTACAAATCAATGGTAATACTAATATCTATCTCATTATTACTTGTTAAAACATATTTGCTAAAAAGTAAATTTATTCATTAAATAAAATAATGGATGGAAAAGTCTCTAGCACAGGTCTTCATACATATTAGGTATCTTAAAAATATTTTCTTCCTCTTGCTCTTCTCCTTCTTTTTCCAGAATTTGTGCTAGGTGCTGCTAGAATTGAAAACACGAGTATGGCCTAGAGCCTGCCCTTGAGATGCTCGGCCATAGTACAGGCAGGACTGTAACTGGTGCTCCACGAGTGGGCCGAATTGCCCAGCGGAGCGCAAAGGAGGGAGGAATTGGCTCCATGTCGGGCAATTGTAGAAGTGAAGGAAGAGTGGCATTTGAGAAAGAACTTCATGAATAGGTGGGATTTCTCTACTTTTTCCCCTTCCTTTTCCTTCCTTTCCCCTTCGTTCTTCTTAAACAAGTATTAACCCAGAATTAAAAATATCCAGAGGCAGGGAAGGTTTAAAGCTCAGTCTGTTGAGACTCTGGTTATCTCTCACCCTGACTTTGTCCTCAGGTGGATGGATACTAGAAAGCACCTCACAGTGTCTCTCACAAACTCAGTTCCCAGGAAATGGCACATGTACAAACAAATGTTTGCATATGAAGGTAGGGTCCACAGACTCTCCAGAGCCTGTCCATTGGTCTTGGATTTAACACCTGAATGAAGAAAGCAGCCCTGTGTAGATAAGGTGATGGTCATTGTATTCATTTCTTTCTCCTTCTTGAGGGAAACTTTAAAACTCCCCTCTTTTAAGCGGGGAGCCATCCTGAGGTTTTGTGCGTATGTGTGTGTGGTGGGGGGGACTCTGGGATCAAACTTACTGGTTGAGGAGAAGAGGACTTTAGCAACTAGTCCTGAGGGAGAAGCTGGTCCTGGCCGAAGGAGCGGCATAAGCATAGAAAGCCACCAGGACAGGCAGGCTTAGGGATGTTTGGAGAGGTGAGCAGACAGGTCTGTGTGCGGACAGATTCCAGCTGGGAGAGTTCTAGTGATGGCTTAAAGCCAGACTGTGCATGGCAGTACGAGTAGGGCTGTCTTCAGTTTCAAGCAGCAGAATCACTCACCATTGTTATGTAGCATTTATCACAGTTGTAATTTTACACTTGTGTGCTTATTTGATTACTGCCTGCCTCCCCCACCAGTCTGTCAGCTTCAGCGAGCTATGTCTCTTTCTGCTCACTCTCTGTATGCTCAGCACTAGCTAAGAGCCTAGCAGGTAACACATGCTCAGTACACATCTGGGAAATGAACAAGTGGACGAATGATGAACGCATGGTCCTGAGTGAGGAGAGACGTGTTTGGATCAATGTTTCTAACAAATGGGAACTTAGGTACTTGATTTGATTCTCCTTCATGGTGTCCTTCTTTGCTCATCGACAGTCATCAAGCGGGGGCAGGAATTGGCACCTTGTTGGCAGGGCCTCCCTGCGTCTGGGCAGATCAGGTTTGCTGAGCTCTCCAGAGAAGTGTGCAAATAAATTATGTCTGGCGTCTGCAAAGCTGCTGTCCTGCACACACACTAGTTTAATGGAGGCAGCTTGAAATAGTGTAAAAACATGCATTTCTGGAATCAAATAAGTGTTCCAAATTTCAGTTCTACTTAGTATTTATATGTCTCTTAGGAAATGACTTCACTTCTCTGAATATGTTTTTCTCATCTATGAAACAGGAATGGTAATATATATCTACTTTCTAGTGCTGTTGTGAGAATTAGATGAGTTAGTTAATATAAAGGGGCTGGTGCATTTTAGCTTCTCTTTATGTAATTATTTTTTACATTTTATTTTCTCATTGCATACTTAAAAATTGCAAGACAGTATTTATTTAATTTTTCTGATTTTAAAAGCAACTTCATACTTAGTGTAGAAAACTTGGTTTATATACAAAAAGCCCAAAACACAAATTAATAGCTTCGTAAAATGGCCTTTGACATAACCACTGTTAGCATTTTGATGTGTTCCCTTCTAGTGTTTCCTCTAGTCATGAGAAACTTACTTTACTTTAAATAGATAGCTCCTCCTCATGGCATGTGATTCGAGGGGGTACAAAAAGGTAAATAGTGAAAAGTAATTCTTCCCTTTTACCCTGAACCCAACCACCAGCTCCCCTCCCCAAAGGAAATCACTGTCACCAGGTTCTTAGGTGGCCTCCCAGAGATAGTCTACATATTTAGAAGATTGATTTGATTTTCACATCGTCTTCTCACGCAAATGCTGGTGTGGTCTACCTGCTGTTTTGCTCTGGAGGCTGCCATGTAAGGGAGTTCCCTTTCAGTCCTCAGACTTGTCTCTGTGGGCAGGGCCACAAAGGGCTCTGGTTACAAGTCCTGAGGGCGCAGCGAGGCTTGGTCTCGGTTGTGTATTTTTACTCTTTGAACTGAAAATCTGCGAACAACTGAACAGGTGTTAGAATTCTCAGTCTCAACCGTTTCCACAGTTGCTCATGCGAGGAGCAGAGCTGCAGGTGGTTGGGGCCAGCAGCCAGGGTGGTCTGAGGCAGAGTTCAGGCTCCCTCCAGCATTGCATTGACCCTCAGTCAATGTTTTCTAAAGTGACAATTGGAAAGTGTGGTGTGACGTGGAAAGATAATATTTTGCTATTGAAAATGATAAAAAAAAATCAGGGATATGCGTCCCCTAGATAGCTCTGGAGTGGAGGGCGAAGCCTGAGTCAATATGGTCCACTCTGAGACCAGTCCTGTGCCCACCCCCACCCTTCAGGCCCCGCAGCCCTGACAGCCCCCGTCCTGTCACCTGAGCTGTCTTCTTGGCAGGCCTGCCCATCTATACCCTCACCAGGCCCTGTCTTCAGAACAGCCCTCCCTGCCAGGCTCCCTTTTCCAATCTTCTGCTAATTGGGTACCTCAAGAATATAGAGAACTTTACCCTATATCGGGCCTGGAGGACAGGAGGGGAGATGGGAGATTGGACTTGGTGAAACTAAGCTCCAGAGAGCAATGAATAGGAAGGAACTGATACATTTGATTATTAATTTTTTTTTCATCCTCACATGAGGATATTTTTTCATTGTTTTGAGAGAGAGGAAGGGAGGGAGGGAGAGAGAGAGAGAGAAACATCAGCTGGATGCCTTCTCATGAGCGTCCCAACCGGAGATCAAACCAGCAACCTGGGTATGTGCCTTGACTGGGAATTGAACCTGTTACCTTTCAGTTTATGGGGTGATGTTCCAATCCATTGAGCCACCCTGGCCAGGGCTGAACTGATCCATTTGAGACACCTCTTCTGTAAAATGAATATTAAAAAACACAATGGATATGGACAGTGCTCTGTAAGCTGTAAAAGGCTATGTATGCATAAGGGGCTTATATTATGAGGATGGTGGTAATTGAAAAATAAGACATGAAAGCCAATCAATTTTACAAATTAACTTTCATTGCAATAGAGATTTGGGGGTTGTTTGTTATTGCAGCATAATTAGTCCTATGGTGTTTGATACCCAGAGAGATTGACAGCTGTTCATATTATCCTTCAGTTTTTTTTCCCTAGGCCTATATTCTACATATCTTTTCTTTATAAAAATAGGATCATAATGTACTAGTGATTTTGTGAAGTGCCTTTTCATTTCATATTTCACAAATATTTCTATATGTATCTCTAAAAGGTAAGATTCTTCTTTAAACATAGCCATGCCATTATCACACTTAAAATTATAATAACTGCTTCATGTCACTAACTATTAGTCATTGCCCAAATTTCTGACCTTTAAAATTATTTTGTTTAAATCAGGAACCCAAATAAAGTCTCTACTTTGTGAAAGGTGATGTGTCTCTTAAATCCCTTTTCATCCTTAGGCTCTCCTCCCCCTTCCCACCCCCTCCTTAGTGATGTATGTGATGAAGAAACTGAACTGGTTGTTCTGTAGTTTCCCACAGTCTGGATTTTGCTGATCTTCCCATGGTGTCATTTGACATGTTCCTCTTTCCCCTGTATGTAGTAGTTATACATGGATTTTCATCTCTGCTGGAGGTCAGCAGCCCAACCCCCATGTTGCTCAAGGGTCAACTGTACTTCCTGTAATTGCCGATTAAATCCAGAGGCTTGATCAGATTCCATGAACAGGTTTTTAAACTTAAACCATTATAAAAACTTTCCATGCCACTTTTCTTAATAACTACAGAGCTGTCAAAAACATGATGCATGTTTATGAATTCAGCTAGTCCCTTATTGTTGGTCAGTTGGGTTGTTTTCTAATTTTTCACTACCACACACAATTCACTGAAAAATGTCTTTGTAGACTAATCATTTTCTGGTCTTATTTGCTGCTCTTCTATCCTCCCAGTTCCTGCGGATGGTGGATGCCTGCGCCAGCTTCCTCACAGAAGCCTTGAACCCAGAAAACTGTGTTGGGATACTGAGGCTGGCCGACACACACTCTTTGGACAGTTTAAAGAAGCAGGTTCAAAGTTACATCATCCAAAACTTTGTGCAGATTCTGAACGCCGAGGAGTTCCTTGAACTTCCCGTGGACACTCTGTACCACATCTTAAAGAGCGATGACCTTTATGTGACGGAGGAGGCTCAGGTGTTTGAGACCGTGATGAGCTGGGTGCGGCACAAACAGTCGGAGCGGCTCTGCTTGCTCCCTTACGTCCTGGAGAACGTGCGCTTGCCGCTTCTGGACCCGTGGTACTTTGTGGAGACAGTGGAAGCAGATCCTCTCATCAGGCAGTGCCCGGAGGTCTTCCCGCTGCTCCAGGAAGCCAGGATGTACCACCTTTCTGGCAATGAGGTGAGATGAGAGGTGCCACAGATAACCAGCAAAGTAAAGGAGTTAGGGGGTCTCACAGAAATACAGGGGAGGCTGGCTGGCAAATCCTTAGGGCATCGAAAAGAAGATGCTTACACTGTTTGGAATTTGAGTCAGGCAGTCCCAGGAGCCTTGGCTTTCTGAGCCCTAAAATGCAGATGATAATGCTTCGTGGACAGCTCCTGAGAGGATTAGGTGAGACCCAGAAATCTCCCGGCATCCTGCCTGTCACGCCCCTCCTCTTCCCAGCTGCGAAGGGCGGGGGTGGGTGCGGGTGAAGCACACGTGGACAAAACGCGCCCTCTCCGGTCCCCTTCCAAAGGGCACCACCTTCCTCTTGCCCGCTCTGGGGAATCTGGTGTTCCCTTAGTTCAGACTCTCACTATTTCCTCCCTGAATTTCTGAAAATTCCTCAGAGCTCACCTTCCTTCCCCCAGTCTGGCCTCTCTCCAGTTCATTCACCAGCTGGATGATCTCAAACTCAAGCCTAATCATTTCTCTCCTCACTGGCTCCCCACCACTTTCAGGGCAGAGCCCGCACCTCCTGCCCTAGCTCCCAGAGCTGGTGCCGCTGCTTCACCCCTGCCCGTGTCTCCAAGTGCCCTCTCCAGCCCCGTTCTTCTGCTGCAGTCCAAATGCACGGGGTGGAATTCCCCGAAGGGGACCTGCTTTTTCAGCCTCCCGGCTAATGCAGGTGCTGCTCAGAGGCATTTTTTCCTCTTCTTTATCTAGTTAACTTCTGCTCCTGCCTCAACGCTGAGTTCAAGCATCATCTTCTGCAGAGTCCTCTCTCATTCTCATAGCACCTGGTGGGTGCACTGCTGTGTTATAACACCAACTGCTACATGTTAACCATTAAATTCATCTGTAATCATCTGTAAACATCTCTAGCTGGTAGAAAGTATGTCGTATTGGAATTTTCATCTCCAGAACTTAGGAGATTCCCAGGTATATAATAAGTGATTGATAAATGTTTGTTAGATAAATAAATGGGAAATGGGGACCAAGATGCTGAACACACATATCATTTGAATTTACCTGGGCCTCTTTTAACAATTGAAGAAATATTTTATTCACTACGGTGTAAAGACAAAACTAGGCTTAGTGGAGACGAATGAAACAATCAGAAAGTAATGATATAGGGACAATTACCTTCATACACATCAAACCCACACATACATATCACTTACAATAGTTCTGGGATTGGCTAGCAAGCCTTCTTAATTAGGCCATTGGTAGATACCTTAGCCAAAAATGGCTTAGGAATTCTCTGTCTGAAGCCCCTTGGGAACCTCCTCCTTGCCCTGTGTGTCTTTCCTAGTTCTGTGTTGTCCTCGGATTCACTGTCACTTATTTACTCTGCAAACACATCCTTAAATGTTCAGTAGAATTTACCAGTGATGCTATTAGAATCAGAGGGGTGTGTGTGTGTGTGTGTGTGTGTGTGTACATGTGTGAGGTTTTTAACTACAAATTATATTTCTTTAATAAATATAGGATGATTCTGGTCATCTGTTTCATCTAGAATGAGCCTTAGTAGTTTGTATTTCTCAAAGAATTTTTCCATGCCATAGAAGTTACCGAACCCATCGGTGTGATGCTGTCTGCAGCATTCCCTCACTGTCCTCCAGACACCTGCGGCCTCCGTAGTGATATCACTCACATCTCTCCTTCTAGATATTGGTAATTTGGGTTTTTTTTTTTTCCTTTCCTGATCAGTCTGGTTAGAGGTTTATCAATTTTATTGATTTTCACAGAGAACAACCTTCTGGTTTAATTTGATTTTCTCTATTGCTTTTGTTCTTCATTTCAGTTATTTCTACTCTGATCTTGATTATTTCATTTCTTCTGCTTTTTTTAGGTTTACTTTTCTCTTCTTTTATTAGTTTCTTAAGGCAGAAGGGGAGGTCATTGATTTGAGACCCTTCCCCCCTAATATTGTCATTAGTGCTATAAATTTCCCCCTAAACACTACTTTAACAGCATCCCGTATATTTTAATATGCTATACTTTCATTTTTTACAAGTAAATCCTGAACAGTAACTATATGCCAGATATGGCCCCAGGCACTGCAGAACAATCTCTGCTTTGCTAAACACAGTCAGCCTACTAAGCAAATGAAGGGTGATGAGTAGAGTAATGGAGGGAGTCCAGGCAAAGTCCAGGTCATGTCTCCTGCTGGGTATGTGGGTCGCTGGCAAGTAGCCCAGCACTGGGAATCAAAACCCTCCTGCACTTGAAGACAGGTGTCAATTTCTGCAACTGTTTTCAGTTGACCATTTAAAGTTCAGAGTGTTGATCAACTGTACTTACAATATTCTAGCTATTTTTTGTTTCTGCTTCCCATTTCTTAAGTCTCTGAAATGCAGGTGATAAAGACATTTCTCTGATATAAAATGTCTCTATTATATCTTCTGCAGAACTGCTGTTCTAAGAGATCTGCTCTGCCTTTTGTATTTGCGATGGGGTGGCAGTGTGAGGAGTGGGATTATAAATTCGGATTTAGGAGGAAAGAGAATTCTGACATTTAAAAGCCTCCAGTGGCAGGAACTTGGGCTCACAGTCAGGAGGATCTTGCTTTAACATTGACTGCACAATTTACCCACAGTGTGACCTTGGGCTACTTAGCTGCTCCAGAGCTCAGTTCTGACCTGTGGCGTGAAGATAACAATACCTACCGACTGCTAGAACTGTTTTGAAAGTTAAATAAGATAATGAATGAGATGTGCTTAGCAGTGTCTGGCACATGGTAAATGCCTCACAAATGAAGACTATTCTTATTCTCACTCAGTTCCTTTGTGGTGCTCTGTCTCCCACAATCAAACATTTTCCTTGTCTCAGGCTAAAATGTCTGTCTTTTGCTGCCCTATTGCCCCAAATCCAGTTCAAGGCACTTTCTCATTCCCATTTGGCAGTCTGGGCAACCAACCAACCAACCAACCAACCACTGTGATCCCTGGCTTGAGGTCTCTTTGCCAGTTGATTCTGTGAAACTCCCCATCTGCTCACTGCTTGGATGATCTTAGGTTTATTCATGATGACAGTAGTGTAAACATGGAGGCCACTCATGGAACTTGCCTTTCTTTCCCAGACTTTCACCCCTTTTGTCCTATCATTATCTCTCCCTCTCAACCTTGTCCCTCCTCTCAGTTCATGACAGTGATGACAGTGGGACATTTCAGAACCCTAAAAGCAAATGTCAATCTACATTTTAATTTAGGAATGGTATCTGGTACCTTCATTGGGAGAGGTCTTTTAGGGCAAAGAAAGTTGTTCCTTTGTTTCATTTCCTCCTAAATTTCCAGGGACCACGTTGACCTATACCAAGGCCTGATGGCCTAGAAATGATTACAGGCATTTAGAGAGAATGTGTCACTTCTCCACAAGGCCATAGGTGGTGGAACCAGGACCAAACTCTAGTGTATTTGACTCCATACCTTTGCTCTTTCATCTGGGTTCAAATAGCTGTGGTGTGGATTTCTTTGCTTGTTCAACGCTCTGAAGTCTCACGTGCTTGATGTCGAGACCCAGTCCCCCAACCTCCCAGGCCATACCTGCCCTCTTTTGCTTTTTTCTCTCCTAAGTCACTGGATGTTCCATTGTGCCCACAGTCAGGACCTCTCTTCCAGAAGGAGTCTGGTAGTGAGCAAAGTCTGGCGTATCATCAAAATATTGACATGTGGTGGGGTGTGGAAGGTGGCCAGAAGTGAAATTCCAGGATTCAAGGCTTTATCCAGTCAGGAAAGGAAAAGCAAGAAGTGCATTTGATGGTAAACAGACCCAGACTTCTTAAAGTGGCAGCGAAAACAACAACAAATAACCTTTATCAAGTATCTATTATTTACTAGGCTCTGGGCCAAACATACTATGTATATAATGTCACTTAATCCTCACAGCAAACCTGTGAGGTAGTTACCACTAAAATCTTTAACATGCAGATGATGAAGCGAGGCTCAAGGAGGTGGTTGCCTGGTCATACAATGGCAGAGCTGGGGATCAGGCCCTGCTCTGCTGACTCCGTAGCCTGAGCTCTGAAACACCTTGTCATCCTGCCTTTCTGGTTTTCCAGATCATTTCGGAGCGCACCAAGCCCAGGATGCATGAGTTCCAGTCTGAGGTGTTCATGATCATCGGCGGCTGCACGAAGGATGAGCGGTTTGTGGCGGAGGTTACCTGCCTGGACCCCCTGAGGCGCAGCCGCCTGGAGGTGGCCAAGCTCCCCATGACGGAGCAGGAGCTGGAGAGTGAGAATAAGAAGTGGGTGGAGTTTGCATGCGTGACGTTAAAAAATGAGGTCTACATCTCAGGTAAGCAGGAGCCACGTGCTACCAGGGCAAGCCGCCGTGGCACTACGTATTCTCCTGAGCGAGTGCAGGCAGCCGTCCTAGAAGAATTACTGTAGATTGCAGTGACCTAGCTCTGACTGGGTCAGGCTGTGAAAAGCGGGAGCTCAGGTGGTCTCACCTCGGAAATCACATTTTTCCTTAATGAACACTACCCTGTGCGCAGTATTGTGCTAGGGTCTGGGGCAGTGGTTGGCAGAGAGGCCCAGCCCCTCGTGGAAGAGGAACGAGGAGAGCAATACCAGAATTTACTTGATGTCTGCTAGAGGCAACTAAGTTCGGTACTGGGAACACAATAATGAATAAAGTGTCTGCTGCTCTTCTCTCAAACCTGACACCTCAAGTTTATTAGGTCATACTGTTAGGTTCTTTAGTAGCACCCGCTGCCTTTTCATTTCTTACTTCTAAGTAGTTCCATTAATTATTTACAATTACTTCATGCATGTCCCGGAACCTAGCACTGTGTCTGACCACAAGAGTGAGTTATCAATAAATATTTATTAAATGACTTTTTTTTTAACCATTTTTGCAGCATAGTAGATGAATTTACAATTTGGTAGCACTTAATCATTTGTCTCTCACATCAACTCTATAAGGTGGGTGACTTAAATCTCCAGGCTACAAATAGAGAAAACTAAGACTGAGAAAGCTTATGAAATGTACCTTAGGCTACACGCTGGTAAACATCCAGCAGGATTCCAACCAGGTTCTCTAAGTTCCATGCTCTCCCCATGTTGTCAAAAGCCACCAGCTCTTCTTGGGGCCCCAAGGGAGGAGACAAGTATCCCTTCCCTTCTCTAGAAGGTGTTCTTTAATCTGCGCTTATGTTGGGAAAAGCAGCTTCCCAGAGCCGGCTTCCTTCAAAGTCAAGGGCAAGTCAGTTCTTCTTTGGATATATTAGTACCATAGATTAGGTTATAGCTTTCTTTTATCTTGTAGAAATATATTTTAATTGTTGGAGAAGATTCAAGTAATAAAGAGTAAAAAGTAAAATATGGCAGTTTCTCTGTGCCATTACAATCCTATATTTTTAATTAAAAATAGTTTTATATTGTCTTAGAGTAAGTATGCCAGCTCCTGTAGCAAACCCTAAATCTGAGAAAATTACCATAACAATATGCAGGGGTTGCTCCACTCAGTCTTTCAGGAACCTAGGCTCCTTCCATCTTGTGATGCTGCTCTTTTCTATATTTCATTTCATTTCGAGAAGAGAAAGAAAATGAACGAGTTGAGAAAGCACACCTGCTCATAACAGCCTTAGCCTGGGTGTGAGGCCTCAGTCCTACTCACAGCCTATTGGCAAGAATGAGCCACATGTGTTTCCTGCAGCCCCACCCCCTGCAGGTGGGCTGGGAAATGCAGTTTAACCTTGTACTCAGGAGGAAAAGACAGTGTTGGTAATCACAGTCAGTCTTTGCCACTTCCACTGCACGTTATTCTACAACTTGTTCTTCCCCTCTCTTAAATTTGTTGTTGTCTTTTAAAAAATGATACAAGCAATACATGAAAGCATGCTTGTTATACAAATTAAATCAAAGGAAACTTGTACTTCAAGTCACAATGCATTTACCACTTCACTGCATGTTGGTATAATGGATCTATCATATGCGTTAAGTGATATCATACATGTAAAGCACAGCACAATCTCAAGCACAGGGTGAGAACTTAACAGTGTTAGCCATCTTTAGCATCATCGTCATTACTGTTATTCTTTTTTACCAGCCACCGGGCAGTCTACTGAATAGATGAACCACGATTTTTTTTTTTTTTAGCTTTTATTGTCCTACTAAAAACAATACTGTAATAGGCATTCTTATGCACATATGTTTATGAACTTGTGCTGCTGTTTGGAGAGATTCCTGGAAGTGGTCATAAGATGTGTGAATTTAGAATTCTTGTAGATATTGCTAAAGAGTCTCCCAGAAAGTTTGTATCAATTTACAGTTCAACCAATGGTGAATAACAGTGGCCATTTTCTACATCCTTGCTAACATTTTTTGTTATTTTTTTATTATCAGTCAATTACATTTTAAATAATCTAGAATGCTTAAATTTACACTTTGGATCAGGAATGAGGTCAAACATATTTTCATATATTTATTAGCTAACTGCATTTATTTTAAAATGTATCTGTTCACATCTTTTGTTTTTCTATTGGCTGTTTGCCTTTTTCTTATTAAGTTTTAGGAGCTCTTATCATATACTTTTGCTATTTGTATTGACAATACTTTCTCCCAGGCTGTGGTTGTCTTTTGATCCATATTTTATATGATAAGTTGTTTATATGACTCTGGGTTTCAAATCTTTCTTAGAAAACCCTTTCCTCCCACAAGGTCATTAACATCTTTTCTTATATAGTCTTTAGTTATTTTCATAGCATTTACATTTGAGGTTTATTTTAAGGGTAATGTGAAATAGGGATCTATCTTATTTTTTTCCTAAATAAATAGCCAAATGTTCTAATACCATTTGTTTAATTACCTCTATATACTTTAGTATGTTTCTCTACTCTTGTTTTTTAGTCATTAGTTTTTGTAGTCTGATATAGCACCACGTTGTTTTTATTATAGCTTTGTAGTATATTTTAATATTTGCTAGCGAAAGCCCCTTTCTTCATTATTTTTCAAAAGTTCCTTAGACATTTTTCCAAATTTACTCTTCCAAATGAAATTTAGAGCAATCTTTTCAAGTTCCCTGCAAATTCCTGACGGCCGAGTAAGTGGATTTATCTGAGGAAGGTTGACATCTTTGCAAAAACATGTCTTACCTATGCATATGATATGCCTGCCTAGTTAATCAGGTCTTCTTTTATGTCCTGAAATAAAATTCATAGTTTTTTTCTTTTTAATATAATTTGCATACATTTCTTTGAAAGCTTATAGTTACGTAATAATTTTTGACACTACCTAAATGGGACCAATGTCACGGTGTTTTACATAGAGACCTCGAGAAGGCACACAACCCTAAGAAAAATGATTAAACTAAATGAACAGAAAATTCACAGACGATAAAAAATCTCAGTCTCCCTAATAACCAGGGAAAACCAAACTGTGACATTATTTTTCTCCATTAAGCTATAAAACAACAACAAAATCCCCCCAAACAATCCCAAACCCCCCCCCCCACATCCACTGTGGGAGGGGTGCAGGGAAAGGTCAGCCAGGACAGCGTTAGAGGGCTCTTTGGCAGCGCTTATCAAAGTTCAGGGTATGCACCCCCTCGACCTAGGAAACCCGCGTCTGGGCTCCGTCCTGGAAGAGCACTTACCCATGACACGGAGCATCCCCACTTTCTGATCACTGCCGCCCTGGGGCACAGGAATAAGGCTGAAAAGTACACCTTTTTCTTTAAGATGTTGGTACTCTGCTGATGAGGAGATGGAAATACAAAGCTGTTGAAATATTGGATAAAAGTCACCAGAAAAGACAGGTCTTTGTTCTGTTCACTCTTCCTAACCGAATTATGTATTTTCTGTTTATGAAGAGAGTTGTCTTGAAAAAATTATTTACTAGCCCACTCTCACATTTTCTATTGTGACTATCTCACTCTTTTATAATAAAAATTTTTTAAAGACTGGACAACCCCCACTTATTTTTTTTACATAGATATAAACCAAGAGAATTGTAAAGATGTCTTGGTTTGCATTTTAAAAAAATAAAGAAGTAAAGCAAACACAGAACTTAAGCTGCTTTTTAACTTGCCTGCTGGTGAAGGAAGGCCCGACTACCCCGCCTGCAGCAGTCCAGGCTTCCCTGTCCTGCCTGACACTCTGCCTCTTAGCTGCACAAACACGGAGTCTGGGCTCCTGCTGGCCCCCACCTTCACAGGAGGGTGCCGTCCCACCTCCCTGAAGCCCACTGCTTCCCTGCACTTTCACGGCACAGAGGGGACACATGGCACAGTCTGGAGAATTATTCTCCCCAGGCTTACACTGTCTCTCCCTGTTCCTTTGTGTTGGTTCTGTCTCCCCAGCAGACCACATGCACCTTCAAGATTCCTCTTCTCTTTTCCGAGGGGAACTGGCCTGGGGATTTAGCATTGATGGGCCCGTGGGAAATTATAGGAGAAGCTGTATTTCTGACACATCTGGTGGGTTCTTAAATGTTCTGCGTCTTTTCTAGGTGGCAAAGAAACACAGCATGATGTTTGGAAATATAATTCCTCGATCAACAAATGGATTCAAATTGAGTATTTGAACATAGGCCGCTGGAGGCATAAAATGGTGGTGTTGGGCGGCAAGGTCTACGTGATCGGAGGTTTCGATGGCTTGCAGAGGATCAACAACGTGGAGACCTACGACCCCTTCCATAACTGCTGGTCAGAGGTAAGGAGATTACTTTTATGGGTAACTCTGTTTATATTATTACTTCAAAGCTTAAAAAAGGATCTATGTCAATATGGGTGTAAGTCTTTCTGATCACTCGGCTCCCACTGAGAACTTTATTGGTGGCTCCGAGCTTCCCTCATCATGGGAGCCATGGCTGATCTGGTCACAGAAATGACTCCCTTCTGGCTCCTGGCCAGAACCCCAGATGCAGAGAGAAGGTTTGGTCCTAACCTGGGTGCGTGTCTTGGCCCATAGTATCTGTGTCCTCAGATGCCACCTGCCCTTGTCCTCTCCACATGGGACTCACAGGGATCCCTTTAATACACTGTTCCTCACACGCAGAGCCATTTGGTAGTGTTTGGAAGTCAGCCCTTGTTTATTCACGTATTAATGAATAATCATTTACATAGCTGCGTGCAAGAGTTTAACAATGCAAACTCATGAATATATCACACCCAGGGAAAGGTAAGGCATTGCTAATCAATGGGCATAGGGATGGGTCAGCTCTGGAGACTTGCTGCACAACACTTTGCTTATAGAAAAAAATACTGTATTGTACACTCAAAAATTTGTTAGGAGGGCAGACTTCATGTTAAATGTTCTTAACACAATAATTATTTTTAAAAAGGTAAAGTGATCTCACTTTCTGGTATTTCCAGATTACTCCCATTTGCATTTTTTCTTTCTTCTTATCAGCTCATATGTCAGAGCATGTTTCACTTTAGAGAGTGGTCATTGTAGGTTGGGCATTGCAGACACAGCAAAGATAGCCAGGTCCTCATGGCATCCAGCCAAGACCTGTCAACCTAAAAAGTGTCAAACGGGGAGCCCTTATCGTTTACGGGGAGGGGGGTGTGCATAAGACCTTCTCTGTTTGGCAAGTCCCATTACTTGGCACTTGTGTGTCGCTCCATGGCCCAAGAGGGTTATGTCAATGGGCAAAAAGCCCTTGGAGGCCTCCTTCAGTGCCCTGGGGTTCACAGCGTGGAAGGAGAAGTCTGGCTTAATCCCCAGGTCTGCATGTTGCCCTAGAGTGGGAGAGCCTGCTTACCTGTGACCACCTGAAACCCTTTTACCAATTTTTCTTCCTGGATATTATGAGGACCGAGGATAATGTCTGGCACATAGTGAATAACTGAGTGAATAAACACATGGATGAATGTGAATATGCACACTGGAGAACGCATTCTTCTCCAACACTGGCTGCCAATTCCCCTCCTCACCTGAGAACTGAATTCCGGGAGAGACAGGCAGGAAACACCCAGCCCCTGCCGCAGTCTGGAGGGAGGATGGGAGACGTGTGCTTTGATCCTCTCCGTGTCTCAAGGGGAGTCAAGGCTACAGGCCTTGTGACTTCAGGCAGAGAATGTCCAGGCTTGTGTCCCCTGGCTTCTGGCCTGTGTCCTGTGAGCCGTGAGCCACGGCAGCAATCTGGGCAGTGTGACTGACAGCCTCTCCTGGGGCCCTGTGTCTCTGCAGGCTGCACCCCTCCTTGTTCACGTCAGTTCCTTCGCAGCCACCAGCCATAAGAAAAAGCTCTATGTGATTGGGGGAGGGCCCAATGGGAAACTGGCCACGGACAAGACTCAGTGTTATGACCCTTCAACCAATAAGTGGAGTTTAAAGGCGTCCATGCCAGTGGAGGCTAAATGCATCAATGCAGTGAGTTTCCGGGACCGCATCTATGTCGTTGGTAAGTGACCACATGGCTTCTCATTTATCCAAGGTGTCCCACCCACGCAGCCGTTCAGGTAGCTCAGACACAGCCCTCCTGAGAACTCACAGATTCCTGGTTGAAAAGGAAGCGAAGGTGGGATAGGTCCAGGCTTTGGCGGGATTTCCCTTGCTGCCCAGGAGAGAGAAGATAGCGCACGTTTAGGAGACGTGCAGAGCCGGTCATCGCTGCGGCTCAGGGGAGGCGCTGGAAGTTGCTGCAGGAACATGCACAGACATTGAAATGTGCCCAGTATGACAAGCGCCCCCAAAATAGTAGCTACCGTTATTTCTTATTTTGTGTTCATGGGAATTTTACTCTCCCTACTTGCTTTGGGGGCTCTGAAAAGTGGCAGTTTGCCAGAAGGAAAGCCTGGCCAGCCAGACCTTGGCTGGCACGCAATTGTTGGGGCTGATGGATCTCAATCCTGACTACTCATTAGAATCACCGTGGGAGCTTATTACAAAAGTACAGGTGGCTGGGCCTCACTGCAGACCCATGAAATGAGAACGGGAAAGAGGATGTTGGCCAACAGTGCAAGTGTTTTTACTATACAGGTGACTTTAATGTGCATCAAGGATTGAGAACCATTAATAAAGGAGATGCCAAAAATAAATTACTTCAGCAAATAAGAGCTAATCAGAAAAATATGAGATCAGATTAAGAAAAAAACAAAACAAACAAACACAAACCCCTCTCTCCTTTGCTTCAGGTTTCCTGTGTTTATGGTCAGGTTCATGACTCTGCTTAAAGGTCTAATCTCCAGAGGAGTAACCTGGGCTCGTGTCCCAGGTCATGCTCAGTTTAAAGAGGGACCTCTGGTTACTGTCACATATTGATGGCTTCTATGTACCAGGCCTTCTGCCAGTTACTTCATGCTCATGGTCCTGCTGACGTCTTCTAATCACGTGCTCGTAGTTACAGATCAAGAAGTGGCAGAGCTGGAATTTTGAGCAGAGTCTACCTGATGCACCGGGTGGCATTTCTTCCAGGGAGCAGTCTTGGGGTGCAGCCAGGTGCAGCCAGGTGTCCCTTGGAACCTGATTAGCACCTGGCTGCAGAATTTAATAAAGATGTGAAGTGCCTCTAGCACTTCTCGCCCCTATCTATCCACTCTGGGTTTTTAGAGAGCCATAAATCTACTTTCTTTTGGCAAGATGGTAGATTTTTGACCTAATCAGAAGCAGGGGATTAGTGGTTTTAGGGGAAAACCCCGGAAAAATAGCGAGATTCCCACCGTGCTTCCCTTTGGCTTCAGGTGGAGCCATGAGAGCGCTGTATGCCTACAGCCCCCTGGAGGACAGCTGGTGCCTGGTGACACAGCTCAGCCACGAGAGGGCCAGCTGCGGCATCGCGCCCTGCAACAACCGGCTCTACATCACTGGGGGGCGGGACGAGAAGAACGAGGTCATTGCCACGGTGCTGTGCTGGGACCCGGAGGCCCAGAAACTGACCGAGGAGTGCGTCCTGCCCCGGGGGGTGTCGCACCACGGCAGCGTCACCATCAGGAAGTCGTACACCCACATCCGGAGGATCGTGCCGGGAGCAGTGTCAGTGTGACTGTGGGAGACGGGCAGCGCGGCCCACAGACCCTCGGCACCCCTCACCTACGTCCCGCCCACTTCAGACGGCAGGCGGGGCTTGGGCTTTAGACCAAGCAGCGGCAAAGCCCTTTGGCTCCCATGGGGGGCTCCTCGGAAGTCACAGCGTTGAGACACTTGAGAGCAGCCAGGGGTGTTTGCGTGACCTACCTCAGGAGAGAAGAGAGTAATATTTAACATTCAGGACACACCTGCCCCACGCCAGATTCTGTGCCGCGCACTTTTGTACATCAATTCACTTAGCCATCATAACGACCTGGCGGCTGGATGATATCACCCCTGTCTTACAAGTGAGGAAATCAAGTTTCAGAAAGGCTAAGTGATTTGCCCCAGGTCACTCAGACGGCAAGCAGCAAAGCCAGAAGTCTAAACCCAGGTATTTCCATTTCCAATCCGGTGCCCTTTCTGCCATACTGTCTCTCAGAGAACAAAACAAAGGACAAAAACAACCCCCACCCCGACTCCCGACTCCAAAACTGGTTTGTTTGTTTTTTTTGTTGTTCTGACAAGTTTGCTAAAGGAGTCACTAAACAAGGCAGGGAAATAAAGGTGTTTCTTTCTCTCTTTTTTCCCCTTATATTTAAACCATCTGGAATCCTTGGTGCGGGAGCCCTGGATTCTTTGTTGAGAGCATCTCATAGGATGTTTCCTCTGACAGCTTCTGGGGTGAGGGGCCTTGGAAGGCCCTTTTGCTTTGAAAGAAATTAAACAAAGAAAACCCCAAAACCCTGTGTTCTGCTTTCTCATCAAAAACCACTAGTTTTTAAATGATCACAGGAGGCCCAGTTGGGACTAGAACTGTCATTACCAGACAGAATTGTGCCTTCAGCACAGTCCAGTCTCCTGGCCTCTTAATGTCTGACCGTTGTATTGTGTGGAGCAAGGGGGCTCCCAGAGACTCAGCACTGTTTTAAAAAGACACAAACATCCTCCCAGGCTTCTGGCCACCCCAGGACTGACCAACTCTTCTTCATTGTATACATTCCACTTTCTAGTTGGTGATTTGGGCTCATGTCTCGGAGACCCCACCTTTTTGGAACCTTCGTTTTTCAGGGTCATTGTAAGCTCTGCTCTTTGGATTTTGGATCTGCTTGGCACAATTTTGACTCAAACAGCAGATTCTGTCCTTGACTCTAAGCACTAGAGCTTTCAAATGAGCTCACTGGAAATTCATTCTAATCCCCAAGTTGGGGAAACAGATTAAGAGATCTTGTTTCATAGGCTGTGTTTAAAAGCAACAACAATGATAACAACATAGTAACTGTATTGCCCAATGTGCTTTATTTTCGTCATATGATTTAAAATCTCTTTATGGAGTTTTATTTCATGTCGGATGTGGCATATCATGCTTGTGCTTCTCAGCAGTTTGGAAATTGATAGTGTATTTAATTTTCATAGAAAAGTTATGGTTAGAAGAAGCTAACTCAAAGCAGATATAAAAAGACTTGGGAAACTACGAGTGAGATCTGTTTATGCTTAGAGTGAGGATAAATAGAAGTACCTGTTGGTGTGTGAAAAGCTCTGTGCCTTAGGGTCATGTGTGATAGCTCAGCTCCCTGCTATGAAAGTGAGATGGGAAAATATGAACACAGTTGTGGAAATTGAGAACACATATATCACTTTCTCATGAGCACTAATAACATTGACAAAGTTCTCAATTTAATTTAGTTTAATTCAGCAAACATTCAAGGCGTTCTTTATGTTTGTTAAACCTTGGGGGCTCCAAAGAACAAGACAAATCCCCACTACAGAGACACTCAATAAACAGGTAAATAGGCCACATGTCAATATTATAATTTTTTTTCATCAAGTCAGCAAAAATTAGATGTATATAAAGTTATGAGCTTGCATCCGACTCCTGATCGTCCTTCCAAGTGGTCTCTCTAGAGAGCTGTGTGCTTGGCTTAACGATATGGCCACTGCTTACATGTTTGCCTTTCTCTGAGGTTGCCTTCAGAAACTATTTATGAGCTACAGGAGAAATCAGTCATATTCCAAAAATGGTTTCAGGAGAGAACTTCCAACGTGGCTATCCAATGACACCATCACAGTCATACACGAAGAGCCTCCCCTCAGAAGGAGAACACTCCTTGTCATGTCAGTCCTCAAATAAGAGAAGGCAGCAAGTTTTGAGCCTATCAGTGGGTCAGCCCTACGCTAGGAAAGTGAAGATTTAGGATCTCTGTATTATGAACCTGGTTCTAAATGCAGGCCCCAAGTTTCAGGACTAGTTCAGAACACCTAAATGAAGACAAGGAAATAATTCTGTGTAATGTTTGTATCATCAGATGTGCAGGTGACTTGGGGTAAAAATCTGACATCCCTGGCTCTTAAGAGACAGGGATTCTTGATAATGACATGCATTCGTGGGCAGATATACCCATTAAGATGGCCCAGAGTTCTGCGCTTGAAGCTTCTAGTCTGTCGCTGTTAGGGGGAAAAAAGTTCAAGTCACTTTGGGGCAGCTTGATAGGTATAAAATTCTGGGCACTAGCCAGGCGTAGAAGAACATCTAGCTTGTTACAAGTTAACTGTCATAACCTATACCACCAGGAGGGGGATGAGGCAGACTGGTTTCAGGTGAGCCAGAAGCAAAGGGCCCTGGGACTTGGGCCAGGCATTTGGGACGTCCTAGCACAGCAGACTGGATCTTGAGGCAGGTCCTATGTGTGTGGACAGAGCACCCCTGGATGCAAAGAAGAAGATGAGGTAGAAGGAGGAGGAGGTCCTGTCAAAGAAAAATGATAGGTCTAGAAAATGATATCAGGACCCCTGGAGTTTGTGAGCATGACTCCATTTTCAAGAACTGTAAGGCGTGAATAAGAAGCAGTGTTCCATCCAAGGGGATCCCAGGAAGGAACCTGCTTCTTAGAAATAAGGCACAAGTTAGAGCAGCACTAGCAGTCAGACCCATGTACTCTGGGGCCTCTGAGCTGCCTGGCTGGGTCTCCCACCTCACTGGACCTATAGAGAATGAGGCCCCCCAGGTGCTTGGGGTGGAGGCTGTAGTGAAGATTAAGGGACCCCAATTGATAAGGCTGGTCTACAATGGGCATGGAGCTAAGCTCACTCAAGTACCAGCACATAAACATTCTCTTAGCTTTCATCACATTCTGCTGTTAATGACTTCATACCCCCACACCCCCCACACGCACCAGCGCAGACATTGCCCTTGAACTCAAAGCAAACTATGCTCTCTGGGAAATGCAAATACCCTTTGCTTATAGCTGTGAAAAGTTTAGCTTTGTTATTTATGAAAGTCCTTGAGGTACAGTTGTTATTTACTTATAATGCTTGATTTTGAAAAGGAAAAAGTACTCAATAAAATTTTCAAAGTTGGTAAACACCGCAGGAATTTCTTGCATAAACTTCTAACTTGGGGTTGCAAAATCTTTTTGTCTCTGAATATCTGAGCTAGATGTTGTAATAGATCTCATAATATGAAGAGTCATCTTTCATGGAAATCCACAAGTACTTCAAATATGTCTAACATAAAAATCAATTTTGACAGATTGGATTTTCATATTCTTAGGTAAAATAGTAAACAGTTAACTGAATTCTTTAAGTATTTTGGTTACTTGAGTTTGTATTTTTTTAAATGATCAAACTAAGGATATTGTTTTTGGTAAATATACAAATAAAGTTCTTATTTATTCAATAAAGTGTGTGTGCAGTGGATAAGAATATGTTGTATACAATTATTAGATGAATTTTTTCATGTTTTGGTTGATATAAATAAGTGATATCTGAATAGAAATTAAATTAGGAGGTAGAAATTTAAAACATTTCAGGTGGGTCAAGAGGGTATAAATAAATTCATAGGATAAGATTACTCAGATTTGGTTTATAGATTGAGAAAAAGTAGACAGCTTTTCTCCCCCTTGTCCATCATTGCCTCCCTGGGCCGGCTTTCACCAACCCATTTGCAAAGCATGTGACTCTCATTCTGCCTGGCCTTAAAACTCCGGCTACGAGAGGCTCCCTTCCAGCGCTCTGATTTCTGGTCTGACCTCCCAGCCCTGCGTTAACCAACCAGAGTCACCATGTTGTCCCGAAGGCTTATCCAACCTGTGCTTCTCAGATCAGAGCATGTGGGACTGGGCACAGGAGACAGAGAGCTGTGGTTCTCAACCACTGGAAAACTTGTCACTGACTCAGTTTCTTTCGGATTACAATGAAAATATCCTACACAATTGAAAAAGAAAACCTGAGGCTTTAAGGAAATGTGGGGTCACACGAATGGCTTTAGACCACTCCACTGGGCCTCCTTAGAAAACAGAGGGTTTTGCTCCTCTGCGGGGATTCTGGGGGGGAAACCTTGGGAAGCAGCGTCCCATCTCATGGGCGGGAAGGGGTCTGGAGTTCATCTTGGGCCATAGAGCAGACAGCCAGCACACCAGCTGCGGTGACTTCATTGCTGAGCTCTCCAGTTTCCCTGCGGGATCTACGTGGTGATCTGATGCCTGGGCCGCTCCGCTGGGCTGGGGCCTGGTATCTGCTCATCCTTTTTTTTTTTTTTTTTTGCTCCTCTCTTGTTCCTGGTGCTCTCTGCTGGTGTGTGGCATCCCTCGTTCCAGCCTAGTTTCCGGAGATTTGACCTCTCTACGGGATGTCAGTCCTTGCCTGCTTTCTGTGGGCCCATGCCCATTTTCTGTTCCTGTATGCCACCATGATTACAGGCCCTTGGTATTGGAGACTAATTCAGGGCAGGCCTGCCCACCCCCAGCTGACCAGCATCAGCCTGCCTGCTGACCAGTCACTCCAGTTTGCTTCTAGCACCCGGAGAGTTTCCTTTCCTTCTGGCATATTCAGATGTCTTCATGGCTACTGATCCCTGCGTGCCTGCTACCTTCGTACCCACACCTGCTCCATTGCTGATCATCTGACTGGTTCCCTGACCTGCTGCCTCCCCTGGGGTCTCCAAACACAGAAACCTCATTACCTTCCTTGTTCTCACTTCTAGCTACCCCAGCACCCAGGGCCTCCTAATTTCTGAGGTTTGGAGGAGCATAAAAGGAGATAAGTCTTCCTGGCTACAGATTCTTTAGGAAAGTTTGTGTGTAAGGAAAATTTCCTGCTCCTTTGCCAAACTAACCCAGTTGCTCCCAGTTTGGCAGTGGAGGGAGAAACTCCCAGTGGCAACAGATTTGGATCTCCTGGTCCCAGCTCTTGTCCCTATAAGGAAAGAGTCTTGCACGTTAATCTTCACTAAGTTTCCCAAAGGACATCATGACCAGGCTGGAAGAGCTAAGTAGGACTCGACTGGCTGTTGGAAATGGTCCTGCCTGGTTTGAGGAACTGCAGACCCGCCAACAGGCGAGAGGGCCCCAAAGCTGGAGCTGAGCAAGGAGGCCTTGGGAAAATAGGCCACTGAGGAGACAACACCTGTCCCCCTGGCAGGGGCACAGCCCCTGCCTCCCTCATATCACCCTGCTTGGCCCCGGAGGATGGCTGGTTAGTCAATGATGGGTAAGACCCCTTGATGGCAGGGGTAACCTAAGACAGGCACAGTTGCATAGGGGCCATCAGGGAAGGACTTGGGGGACATGGACGAGGGGCAAAAGACCTTCATCCTTCACCTTTGTCATGGCCGGAGTCCTCATTCTATCTGAAAGAAGTCTCCTCCTCTCTTGGCTGCTCTGCCCGCTGCCTGACAGGGTTAGTGAAACAACACAAAGGCAGGTACAGCCCTAAACTGGATCGGGCGGTTCCTGGGGACAATTCGGCCTGGGAAAGGAATGCATTAAATCCTATGAAACTTACTTTGTTAAGAATGTCCTTGAGTTAATGAGTGCTGATGTTTGGGGTTGAGCATAGAATGTGACCAATTTCCCAGGTTTCAGGGGTGAATGGGTGCCACCCTCTCTACCAGACCCTGACCTGAGGCAAATCTCTTGTGTTCCTTCAATTGTTATCTATGATCTCTATTCATTTTCTGTAAACATAGCCTTCTGACATTGATTGATGAGCTTTGTATCCATGCTGTATACCCCTGCGCATATGGCTCTCAATAAAAGCCACTTCGAGAAGGGCTCAGGGCATTCTCCACTAGAGGGAATCACCTCCCCTTTCCCTGGTAGACCGAGACAAGTGTCTGGGATGACTTATTTTATTTCCCCATCCATCACGACCCGGAGTGTACTCTGTGGGACAGAGTCCACCCTCCTCCTCAGCTGGCACCCGATAAGGGACCTTCAGGACCCGTACCACCTCAACTGATGATTTGGAGAAGGAACAAGGTCCTGGATGATGAGGACATCATGATTCCACTGTCCCTGAGAAGCAATGCTTGTCCTGAGGAGGGGGTGTGTGTGTGTGTGTGTGTGTGTGTGTGTGTGCGCGCGCACATGCGCACGTGCTGTTAAAGATAAAGGAAGCTGGACACTAAACTGGTAAAAATAGATTTTATTCTGTAACAACTGACAGCAGGGGAAAGTTGAGCCCCATTCTGATTTGTGCAGAGCTGACTGGGTTCTTAAAGGAAGAATGAAAGATTAGGAAAGGGAGCAAGCAGGAGCAAGAAAAGTCAGGGAAGTGAAATATGACAAAGGGTTGGTCAGTAAATGGGATTAGGCCAGCTGTGTTTGCTAGCTGTCAATCATGAAGTTAGGATTCTGTCTTCTCACAGAGATTGGGTGATAGAAGCCCTATCCTTCCTGATGATTACATTTCAAAGGAATGACTTTCAAGTTCTTGAGTAAGAGTCTCCTGGGCTGCAAGAGAGACATATGAGGTCTGTCCAGAAAAAGTGCAGCCATTGTTAATATAATGAGAATGGTTTGCATGACATTGACATAACCTGGCAGCCAAGGAGAGTGGGCTGAAAGGCACATGCGTGAACAATGATGACTTCGCTGTACTAATCAATGGGGGCGGTAGACACCATTGAGGGAGCATATGTACTGTGTGACTGTTGCATTCAAAACGAGTAGGTAGAGCAACGAATCTGCCTCAAATTTTGTGTTAAGCTTGAACATTCCTCTGTGGAAACTATTCAGGTGATTCAGAAGGCTTCCAGGGACCATGCAATGAGTGCAGCAGAAATAAAACTGTGGCACAAATGCTTCAAAGATGGCCGAGAATCTGTTGAAAGTGATCCATATTCTGGAAGGCCTGCAACAAGCAGAACACCTGAGAATGTTGAACTCAGCTGCCCTATAGCCAAGATTTGGTGCCCTGTTACTTCTGCCTTTTCCCAAAACTAAAATCACCTTTGAATGGGAAGAGATTTCAGACTGTCAATGAGATTCAGGAAAATATGAGGGGCAGCTGATGACATTTCCAACAAAGGATTTCACAGGGTATTTTGAGCAGTGGAAAAGGTGCTGGAAGAACTGTGTGAGGTCCCAAGGTGCCTACTTGGAAGGGGACTGAGACGTCATTGTCCTATGTACAATATTTCTTGTATTTTGTATCTTCTTCAGTAAATGTCTCTATTTGTCATAGTACATGTCATAGATACTTTCTGGACAGACGTCGTATACACATGGCTCAAAGGGAAAGAGGTAGGTTTTACAATTCTAAGACCTGCTTAATAAATCCTATAAGAAATGGAGTCAGGGGCCTATCATTAGGTCGAGGTCATAAAAAATGGTAAATTCTTTTGACAGCTTTTTCAGACAAACCCGGGGGGCTGAGCATTCTAAGGATGCAGTCTCAGGCTGCCATGCTTGGGTTGGTCCAGTCTCTTAGTGCAGGGGTTTGGAGAGAGTGTTTTGCAATTCTCAGTGTCCCATGGACAGATACTATTAAAGAAACAGGTGTGCCCACTGCCTCTGGGGTATCTTAAAGGAGACTGACAATTTTCTACAACCCAACAGAAGCCCACTCTGACACCAGGAATGCCAACAACCTCCCCATTCTAGAATATTCTGAAGATAGCTAAAGAGAAAAATGATACTAAAACTTTTTTGAATTTATGTAGGCCAGAGTGGTGCTTTCAAACATTTCAGACTACATCTCACTGTTTCAAAATAAAACCATTATCGATGTTTTCTGTTTTATTGTATTTTTCCTTTTTTTGGTATTTTTTCTTAAAATGATGGCCATAACTCACTGTATTAACTTTATCACCCACCAATGGCTCACAAATCACCGCCTACATCTGAAGAACACAAGTTTGGAGGCTGCAGACCTGGGCAAAGACAGGGCAGGGGCGATGGGGAGAGGAGACTGGTAAACCCCTGGTTTAACACAGCAGAAACCCACTGGTAAAATTTGATGGCACAAAGAAGCCTATGAGTCTGACCTTAAATAGACTGAATTTTTGTGGGTGAAATACTGTTCTTTCACAATAAAAATATAGCAATAGGAGCAGATGATCCTATTGAGCAATTTCCTAGAAACATGGGTCAGAGCCAGAAATAGTCAAAGAGTCTCAGAAAGTGACAAAAAATAGTCTAAGTAGAAATGTTAGGGTTTTTAATTATCAAAGTTCTTCTTGGTTGCATTCCCAGAGATGGTCACTGTAAAAACCCTGAGGAGAAAATGATATATTTGATTTTGTTCTAGCTGAGGCATAGATATTAACGAAGAAAGTAGCAGGGTTTGTGAAACAATGCAACCTATTGAGCATCTACTATGTGCTAGGCATAATTCTAGGTACCAGGACTTCATAGCCACCACCAAAACAAAGTCCCTGCTCTCATGAGCTAGCCTTCCAGTAGGGAGAGACAGGCGACGACCAAACAAGTGCATTATTTAATGTCAAGTAGTGATCAATGCCAGAAAAGCAGTAAAACAAGATAAAGGGCACACATGCTACTTTAAATAGGGTGAGCAGAGAGGTCCTTTTTGATGAGACAGTTAATCTGAAACTTGAGTGAAGAGAAAGTGTGTGGCCTGTGAATAGCCAACGCAAAGGCCTTGAGGCGGGTGGCTCAGTGTATTCAAGGACAGCAAAGAGGTCTCGGTGGCTGGAATGAGTTCAGAGGCACGCAAGGCTCTCAAGGCCACTGTGATCACTTTGAGTGTAAGCAGAGTGAGGTGGGAGGGCACAAGACAAGTTCAGAAATGCTAAAGATTCATAAATGTTACACACCCAGGTTTGTGGCTTACAAATGCAAGTCTGCTGCAGTGACTGTCTAGAACCTGCAGAACCCAAGGCTTTTGTGCTGCCACCAGACACTGAGCTCTTTCTCTACATCCATGGTCTTTCTGATCCTGCCCTGTATACTCACATGATGGCGGGCTGGGCTGGCTCTCCCTGCGGCCTAGTCCCGGGAGTGGAGGGCACTTTGGGGAAAGTCTCTTAAAGGAAGATCTAGCGATTCTTCCCAGTGGAAGTGGAGTTGACCGCATTCCGATACAAGGGCCTTCTGGCGGTTACAGGGCCATCGGCGCGGATGTTGGTGGGGTGGTGCCAGGGGGACGAAAGCCAGAACTTTGAAAATCGGTGACCCCCAGGAGGCCTCGGTGACGTTAGAGAAAAACTTGAACTGAGATTCTGCACTTTAAAAAACAAACTAATTAAAATCCTTAGTGGTTAAGCACCAACGAACAAACCATTTTAAAAAGTGTATGTATGTGGCACATAAAATATGTGGCCATTGAGATGCGAAGTAGAAATTAGATGTTAAAAGTGTTATTTCCCGCTGGTTTTAAAGACATCTTCCTGGGAGGAAGGTTGGAACCGCGGTAGAACCAGGAGGGGGACGCAGCGGGTGGATTCGGCTGCGGCTGCGGCAGAGTGGCTCCGCCCTCCTGACTCCGGGGAAGGGCAAGCACAGTCTCTGCCCGACAGAGCGGCCGTGAGGGTGAAATGGGACCACACACGGGGCACGCCCAGCTCGCGGGCTGGCAGGCTGTCGATGCCCCATGCAGTGGTCTGCTAAAAATGTCCTCACTAGACCAACGCCCAAAGCCCACGGGGCTGGGGGTTATTTCCTTGCTGGTCTTCGTACCTGCAGCCCCTGTTTCTGCACAGCCGGGCACACCGTGAACAAGAAGGTTGCTGCTGTCACCGCCTGCCAAGAATAATGTATGAGGGCGGCCCTGAGAAGCTACCACCCCAGAAATTGCCACCACCATTATCAATCATGTATCCAGTTGTATCCAACTGGCTGGAACAAAATAGGAAATGTCCTCTTTAGAAAGGGACCGTTCTCCTCAGTTTGCCAGACCTGCCTGGCCCCGGAGGCCTTGGCGTCGGCAGCCTCTGACACACACTATGTTGTTTAATCCTTGCACCAGCTCCGTGAAGTCCACTGATGTTTAATGGATGAGAAAACCGAGGGTCAGAGAGGCCGAGTAACTTCTGTGTCAGGGCTGGGCACGGGTCTGCTGGACACATGCAGAAACAACTGATGCTGTTTCTGCCATGCCCACTGCTGCTTGCGAAGAAAGGTACACACTGAATGCAGGGATGACATGGGACCCATTTAACTCCATGATTCCATGATTCCATGATTCAATGATTTTAGATCATACCAGTCACCATTCCAGAGTCACCCTGAAAAAAATCTAGAAATATGCATCACTATGTGATTTATGTGAGGACAGACACCTTTGCCAAAAAAACAACAAGATGTTGGAGGTGACCTATAAGGTGACTTCCAGCCCTAACAGGCTCTCATGTGGGAGGTAGGACTGTACTTTCAACGGTGTCCATATGGGGACAAAAGATGACAAGTTTCTTAATTACATCCTGGTGATAGGGCTGAGCCACTGACTCCCAGAGGGTTTGTTCTCCTAAAAAGACATATCTGACCTGAGCTGCCAGCCCCATGGCTCTGTCCTGCCCTCCCAGGTCCCTGCGGGGCCTCCTCTCTCAGCATGAGTTCTTAGAGCACACGTGGCCTGCTCCACACAGAGCTCGTTCACTCTAGGACACTGTTGATTGCAAGATGCATCTTTGTTTTAGGTGACTCTAACAAAGGAAAGCTGGTACAATGCCTCAGTGATAGAATTTCACCCTGCATGAACAGGTCACAGCAGCTTTTCTCTGCTTTGAAATTCCTTTTCTCTGCCTTTAGAGATTCTGCCATTTACCCTGCCCACCACTTAGATTCTTTGACATAATATAGGCAATTCTTTATTAAGCACATCTTCTCAGTAAGGAAGCATAACATAGCATCATTTACTTAGGTGTCCTACAAAACTTGTTTGTTGCTTTGCAAGGAAATATGGAATTGTTGCTATTCCTCTTGTAATGAATATTTGTTTCAAAGATATAAAATTTATGTCCCAATGTGCTAGTTCCTTGCTTTTCTGTTCATGGTAACGTTTTGTTTCAATTATAGCATTATTATCATTTCTTAGGGCAGCCTCAATGAGGTCTAAGTGACCTACAAAAAAACTGCACATATTTAAAGTGTACTATTTGATGTTTTGTCGTATGTATGTATCTGTGAAACAATCACAAACAAGATAATGAAACCACTTGCCTTCAAAGTTTCTCCTGCCCCATGGGAGTCCCTCCCTCCCACCCATCCCCACCCCTCCACCACTCCTGTACAGGCAACCAATTATTCACTTTCTGTTAGTATAGAGCAGTTTGCATTTTCTAGAACTTTCTATAAATGGGATTATACAACAGTACTCTTCTTTTCCTCTGGCTTTTTCCACTCAGAAATTATCTTGAGATTTATTATTCTTGTTGTATCAATACATTCATTCCTTTAAAAAAAAACAGCTTGGGATATTATTTATATGATATAAAATTCATCTGACTTACGTCAATGGGTTTTAGTTACAGAGCTGTGCAAACATCACCAAAATCTAACTGCAGAAAAACATCATTAAAAGGAAAAAGAAATCTGAAAACCCAGGTGTTGAAACACTTTTGTTGAAGTTCCCTCCAGCTGTGGTGGTTGGCACCCCTTCGTACTATGTGTACGTCAGTTGAATGCGGGGGGTTATAATTCTATTCATATAAATTCATATATATGTATAATAAAAATGTCTAATTACAGGACACTTTTCTTACCCCTCCCCCCAAAAGAAACTGCCTGCCCCTTTGCAGTCACTCCCACTTACGCCCCCAGCCCCAGGTGACCACTATCCTACTTTCTGCCTCTGTATGTTTCCCTGCCCTTGACATACCCTATAAATGGAATCATGTACTATGTGGTCTTCTGACTGGTTTTCGCAACTTAGCATGTTTCCAACTTTCATGTGTGCTGTAATATATATCAATGTTTCATTCCTGTTTATGGGCAAATAATACTCCATTATTTAGATATATCACATTTATCCATTTTTCTTTGATGGAAACACTTGGGCTGTTTCAGTCTTCAAGTTATTATGAACAAAACTGTTATAAATATTTACGTACAAGTTGCCATATGGACCAACATTTCATTTCTCTTGGGTATACACTTAGAAATACAATTACTAGGTCATTTGGTAATTCTATGCTTAATAGGCTGAGAAACTGCCAAACTGTTTTCCAAAGTGACTGTACCATTTTACATTCCTTATAGCAAAGTACAAGGATTTTTAATTTTTCCACAGCCTTGACAACACTTGCTATTGTCTCTTTTTAAATTCTATCCATTCTAGGGGGTGTAGAGTAGTATTTCATTGTGGTTTTGATTTGCATTTTCCTAATGACTGGTGATGAGCATATTTTTATATGCTGACCGGCCATTCATATATCTGTTTTGAGGAAATGTCTCTTTAAATCCTTTGCCCATTTTTACATCAAGCTATTTGTCTTTCTGATTGAGTTTTAAGAATTTTCTATATATTCTGGTTATGAATTCTTTATCAGACATATGATTAGCAAAGACATCTGTCTTTGTTCTCATGTTTAGGTCTGGGGTCCATTTTGAGTTATTTTTGTGTACAATGTGATATGCAAGTCCAAATCCATCCTTTTTTTTTTTTTTTTTTTTTTTTTTTTTTTTTTTGCCTGTGGATATCTCAGCACCATTTTTTAAAAACCTAATCTCCCCCCAAATGAATTGTCTTGGAAATAAATAAATAAATAAATCATGATTGGAAAGTAAAAATTAAAATAATTTTTATTTGCAGATGACATGATTATTTATGTAATTTCATGGGATATATCAAAAATAGAAAAGAAAAACAACAAAATTTTCAGAATCCATAAGAGAATTTAGTATTGTTGTAGGAAACATTAATATATAAGAAAATGGATTATATTTCTCTAAACTAACAATGAATAATCAGAAATCAATATAAAAAACTATGTTACCAACTACTCTTTTCCTGGATCCGATTCCAAATCCTAGACTGTGAGGTGTGGTGGTTCTAAAATACGTACACAAAGTCTTCATGTTCTTCCCTTTAAAAGGTAGAGGCTAATTCCCCTCTCCTTAGGCAGCACTAGACTTAGTGACTCATGTGTAATGAATAGAATATGACAGAAATGAGTATGTCACTTCTGAGACTAGGCTGTAAAAAGCATTGCGCCCCCTTCCTTTCTCTTGGATTACTTGCTCTGAGGAAAGCTGACTGCCATGCTGCTAGGAAATGCAAGTGTCGCTGTAGAAAGCCCACCTGGCAAAGGGCTGAGGCTTCATGCCAACACTCTGCCGAACCAGGGCTCTCCAGTGCTCACGCTTTCAGATGGCCTTAGCCCAGCCGTCAGCTTTACTGGACCGCCTGGCTGAGCTGCCCCTCAGAAACCATGAGATGATAAGTGTTTGTTGTTTTAAGCTATTAAGTTTGGGGAATTGGTTACATGGCAAGAGATTACTAATATACAGGGGACGAGTGAGGGGTGGAGAGGTACAGGAGAAATGGGCTCAGGGAGGAGCCTCGTACGGGCCTCCTCCATATGTGACTTGGGGGCATCTGCAGTGGCCCCCAGGGATGCCTCTCTAGGGTGAACATACAACCCCTGACCCCTGTGCCAGGAGCAGACAGCGAGGACGAGGAATGGTGGTCCTGCTGAAAAGCTGTTGGGGAGCCTTGGCCAGTGTAGCTCAGTGGGGTGGGTGTCATCTTGCAAAGCAGAAGGTCATCCATCTGATTCCCGGTCAGGGCACATGCCTCGGTGGCAGATTCGGTCCCTGGTCAGGGCACAAACAAGAGGCAACCGGTAGATGTTTCTCTCCTTCTCTTTTTCCCACTCTTCCCCTCTCTCTAAAACAAACAAACAAGCAAGCAAACACACAAATAAAGTATGCTAGGCTTAAAATAAACAAAGTATAGGAGCAGCCATGCCCTTGACCACCCCCTTCCCTGTGTGAACGCAAGGGCTGGATCTGAAGCCTCAGTTGCCCAGGAAATGCCACTGTTGGGGCCTCAGAGCCACCGGCTGGGAGGCTGGGGGGTGGGCCCAGCTCCGGCTTTGGCCTCAGTTGACCAAGAACACCCATAGCCTGGGGTGGGCAGGGCCGGAGGCAACTCGGGAATGGAGGGCCTGAGAAGTTCCAGCTGCTCTGCAGGGTAAGTGGTGCCTGGGGTAAGATGATGTCCTGGGCTGGAGGCTGCTTCCTTCCCTCCCTGCAGGAGGAGAGGGGGGTGCAGCCTGGCACAGGGTGGGCACGGAGGGACTCACCTTTGGTGGGTGGACGCATTATTTCAGGGTCATCTGGGACATCCCTGCCTCCGGGCTTTTGGAGGATTTGCCTGAGCCTGGAGAGAGGACGGATCCTCCCAGCACTGCCAGGACTCAGACGGTGCCTACCTGCTGGGGACTGTCACCTCACATGGCTTCCCTGGCTGATGGCGCCACAAGTGAGGGTGGAGGACAACTAGGGCCTCACAGCATGGCTGGTTTAGTCTATAGCAGTTTTCTATACAGCTTAGAGAGCAACCAGAGGAAGATGCAAATTTCACATCGCAACGCAGTACACACACGTGAATACACTTATAACACAAGTTTATGGACTAATAATACTCTCACAGTATGTGGCATTATTCTATTTCTATTCCGTTCTATTTTTCTGTTCTATTCTATTCTATTCCATTATTTTATTCTGTTCTGTTGTGTTACATTCCATTCTGTCCTGCTCTAGGAGGTAGAGGAGGAAAGGGGCTGTGGGAGGGGGTGGGGCACCCACAATCACCTCACAAGACCCTTCTTCAGGGAGAGTCTCTTCTGAGACAAACTGCAGCTGCTCTGCGTGTGGCCTCGGGTGCCTCCCCGTGAGCCCTGGGCTCCTGGCGGCAGAGACAATGCCCTATTCACCTGGTAACCCCCCTGGCTCCTGGAAGAACCCGGAATTCTGGGAGGCAAACCTTAGAGAACGTCCTTCAGTCGAAGCCCCTGTTCTGCAGAAGGTGAACGTGCAGCTCACGAGCTGCCTTTGGCTGTACCTTTGTCACGTTCCCATTTAACACCCTCCTCCTGGATTCACTGGCTATGGGCTCTGTGGCACTAAGAGTCTTAGGTAATGTCTTTGGTCCTATGGAGGTGGCAGCACTGAGGGGCCCCAGAATCTCAGGCCCAGGTTCTGGCAGGTCACAGGCACGTGGGTGAACAGACGAGAAACCCACTGCAGAGGCTTCGGAGTCAGTCAGACCTGCGTGGAGCCCCGCCTTTGCCACTCACTCACTAGCTGTGTGATCTGGGGTGAGCCGCTTCACTTCTCTGAGCATCCGTTTCCTTGCCTCTAAAATGGGGATAATAATTTCTACTTTGTAGGGTTGGTGTGAGGATTAGCAAAAATATATTTAATTAGAGTGCCTGGTACCTCAAAATAAGCACGTTCTGCAATTATAGTAATTATAACGACATTAAAGGGTCTCAGAACAACACTGGGTACTTCAGGAGATTAGGCTGCTGTTGTTTTTAATCTAGACAGGGAAGGAAGTCCTCATAAACTCCTAGGGGAGGAAGCAGGTTATGTTTGTCATGAACAGCCTTAATAATAAAAGGAGAGGAAAAACACCCACTCAAACATGCCCTCAAATCCCCCCACCCATGCAAAGGCAGCCAAGGACACAGGCCCTGGCCAAGTATTCAGCGAGGTTACAGAGGACGGTTGCATTCTTGGAAAATGAACGGAATGACTCTGGTCCCAGGCAGTGTTCAGCAGACTGTTGGGAAGGCACGGCCCTGGTCTGTGGGAAATTCCTTGTCCACATGACAGAATAAACACAAAGCATGTTGGTGGAAAAGGACCAGATGAATGGGAATGGTTGGCCATGAAAATTCACGCTCATGAGACCTGGGACCATTCTCCCTGCCTTCAGCAGACCTTCTTTGTCAGGATATGGTTTAGGAAATTTAACTTTGTGGCTTAGTATTTAAATACTAGTATTGTCTTTTTGTCTTAGCTAATAGGATAAAATCTTTTGTCTAGTGAGCAGAGGATTTAAATTTAAGTTATCCGGATTACAAAATACATTTTCCATGAATTACAGACTTTGAAAACAAAATCATGGCAATCACTTCTTTTGCGCTAAATTTGGTTTTTCTCTGGCTGTCCACTAGATGGCGGGATGGGACCACTCTAGATTTCATCAGTCCCAAGGCAACTCCTCCCACAGATTTAAAGTGAGAAAACGTTTTGTTTTGGTTCCATCTAATTTTTGTTCAGAAAAGACAGGTAAACAACTTATGCACAATCTTTTAAGGACTCTCTCTGGTACATAAAGGGAGGATCGCCATTTCCCTGTCTGAAGGTATAAACCCCAGCTCTTTTCCTCTTATCTTTGAGGAACAGCTGATGAGGAATCAGCAATGAGTGGAAGCTCACCCCGAGCCAGGTGTGAACTCATTCTGCACAGAGAGACTAGATGTTGTTGTTCCCATTTTATTGATTAAAAAAAAACTAAAAGAAATGATCAATTTGTTGCATGGACATTTTGTTGGTAAGAGCTCTGATACTAGAATTTTATATGTGACTTCATGGGCCAAAGCAAGAGCCTAGCTGAGAGAATCTAGGGATGCTGGCCTCCAGAAAGAGAAATGTTTTGGGGGCCCAGGTTTTCATTCCTGTGGGAGGGGATGGGGCACCCACAATCACCTCACAAGACCCTTTTTCAGGGAGAGTCTCTTCTGAGACAAACTGCAGCTGCTCCACATGTGGCCTACTGGGACAGAGCTATATGCTTCTTCACAAAGAAGCAGGAAACTCTGGAGAAAAGAATGGGCACAAAGCCTGGCCCAGAAATGAAAAGCAGGAGCTGTGGGACAGAGGAGCCGCGGGTGATTACAATCGCGAGAAACAAAGGGCTTCCTTCCTTCCAGCCTGATCAAGCTCCTAATGTCAGCCCTGGGGCTCAGCATTCAGCACCTGCCAGGTGCCAGGCAGGGTGCTAAGTGCCTTCAACATGATTTAATCCTCAATTACTCCACATAGACAGAGGTGTCAAGAGGGTGAGAAGACGCACAAGGCAATTCCATTGAGCCATTAAGGTTATTTATGCTGCCATACCTCTGAGAGGGTGGCAAATACCTACTCCGGGAAGTGGAGGCTAAAACAGAAATATAGGCCATAATTCTTGCCTCTGTAGAACTTATGATAAAAATACTTCCATTGCTGAATTACAAAAACTAGTCCCAGAGGAGACAGAGTTTTTTCAGCGGAAGTATTCCAGCTTCAGAGGCTGTTGGTGCCAGCCAGGACCTAGATGGACTCCAAAGGGATCTCTGTCCTGCACTGGATTCAATGGAGAAAAACCTTTGAGACATGGACAGAAATCAACTTCATCCAGATGGAGATCCACAAAGACAGTGTCGAAAGGTGTATTCTTCTGTGATTTGGCTAAGTTGTGACTAATTGAGCACACAGTTTGGAGAAAAATTAAGTATCAAAGGGAAGTTTCTCTAGGTGTTTTATTTACGAATTCACCTACTCAAGCACAACTGCTTCCTATTACAAAACCAAGCTAACTTTGGACTTCATGGTTTTAAAACATAAGTCATATCATGGCATTTCTCTGCTCAAACCCTCTAATGCCTCGTCCCCAAACTTCCCCAAAGCCAGAGTTCTCCCAAAGGCCTAGAGAGCCCTGCACATTATTTCTCCTTCTAGCCTCATCTGGTTTCTTCTTTTCTTTCTCTTTCTTTCTTCCTTTCTTTTTAACACATCAGTTCTACAACTAAAAAAGCTTGCTCCTTGCAGCTCCCCAGTTCCACCACCTGTTTCAGTTTCTCCCTCAGGAGTCAGCAAATACAGCCTGCAAGCAGCCCCAATGCCCATTTGTGATTTACATTTTTATCCCTCAGGGCTCCTTGCTCCTAAATACAGATTTCTTTAGAATAACTACAGTACAGTTATCAATTTCATGAATTTACTTTACTATAACACATTTATCCAACCAACATACTCCTTGTGTTTTTAACAACTAACAAAGAATAACTTCAAAAAAGATTTTATATATTTATTTTTGGAGAGAGGGGAAGGGAGGAAGAAAGAGAGAGAGACAAACCTTGATGTGTGAGGAAAGCATTGATCTGCAGAGCAAACTAAGGATAATTTTTATATTTTAACTAATTAAAAATATTAAAAGAATATTTTATCACATAGGAAAATATAGAAATTCAAAGGCCAATGGCCATAAATCAAGTTTTATTGGAACAGAGCTATGTCTATTTGTTTACCTGGTGTCTATGGCTGGTTTCGCGCTGCAACAGCAGAGCTGGATAATCTTGACAACATGGTATGGCCTGCAAATCCTGCAATATTTACTATCTGGCCCTTTACAGGAAAAGTTTGCCAATCCCCAAGTTAGACCTCTGTTTTCCACATCTCTCATATTTTGTCATCCTCAAATTTTCAGTTCCAGTCCCACCCTGCAGTAAACCAAATCACATTCAGCCAGAATCAGTACCACAGCTCTGGTCTTGTTTCCCTGTCTAAAAATAATCATATGAATTCACTAAATATTTATTGACTTCCTGCTATGAGCCAGGCATAATTATATGTACTTAGGATAGAAAAACAAACCAGATGTATCCCCAGCCTTTTGTAAAAACCTAAGACAAGAAAAAAACAACAGTGCAATAGAGATGGTAATAGTGATATTTACACAAGATTTTACATCAACTGGAGGAACATCTAATTTAGCCCAGGGTGGGAGAAGACACTGGAAATATTTAGTGAGTGAAGTCTGAGTAGAGTCTTGAAAAAAGACGTAAGAGAAACAGGAATGGAAAGTGTGTCTCAGGCGGTAGGAAACAGCATGGAGGAGGGAGCCGAGAGGCAGGCTCTCCCGTACTGGTAAGTTCTGTGCGGGGGCTGGGCAGCTACAGTAGGTTCATAAAATTCTAGGAGCAGATGTGACCTTAAAGGCCATCCAGCTCATTCCCTCAATTTACTGATGAAACATGGAGACCCTGAGCCGTGAAGTGACTTGCTACAGACCTAAGGCTTTGGAGTTCGAATGGAAATAGGTGCTCCGACTCGCGCTGATGTGATGCTCTTCCCCCTTTATCGCGATACTTTGGACCCTTGTCGGTGACTGTATAAAATCCTATCTGCTAGCTATGAAATAAAACCCAAATGAAACGAGTATATTATAAAAATACAGGGAGTCAGTAGGCTACAGCTCCAAGACTATTTCTACAACTAACATACTGGGTAGCCTTGAGCAGGTCACTTCTTTTCTCGGGGTCTCAGTTTCTTTATGTGTAAAAGAGCTGGACTAATCTTCTTTACTATTCTCCCTTGCTCTATAATTATTCTATAAATATATTTTTATTTCTAAAAAAACAGTTATGATGTTGTCTTTGGTTTAATTGTGCCCTGCTTTTCATTTCCACCAGAAGTGAAACAAAGGTCATGAGACTTTCTATTTATTTATAACCTCAATTAACTAAAAAGTTAATGTGCAACTGAAGTGGGCAGTAGGACAGCAAGGAGAAGGGGGATCAACGTGCCCAGAGGGGTCTTAGAGAAGGTGAAATGTGAACCATCCTCTGTCAGAGGTGAGGACTCCACCAGGAAGACAGGAGGATGTTCCAGGAAGGACACATGAATGAAACGTAGGAGTCCTGGCTACCCAGGGGCCTTGTGGGACCCAGGTTGCTGGGGCAGGGCCTGGAGGGGGAGCATGAGAGGCAGGGGGAGCCCAGATGGAGGTGATGCCAGGCTACCTGCGGGCCTGATGCGGGAGGGTGGGGGAAGGTATAGGAGATTGATTTGGCCAGTAGGGTAGATGTCTACTCAGGAGCCTGTTTCTTTATGCACAGAAGGGTTCTGAGGGTTCAGACTTAAGGAAACATGTTCTTAGTTTTAGTTTTACATCCTTCTTCTATTTCAGTTAGGTGTTTTGTAATTACACTACTAAATTCCCAGAGCTGTACATGTTAACAACACAAAACATGGTAGACCCATACAATGATCATGTTGAAATCAATTGTTTTTTTCCAAGAATTAATTTAAAAATCTGATGGCTGCATAAACACTTCCCCTGGTTCTCAAGAGCCAGCAGTTGCGAGTTTTTCTCGGTGGCTCCTCTGGTACCTGCTCCTTCCTCTCTCATTTTGTGTCTCAGTTTCTAGCTTTCTGGTCATTGGACTTGGTCTTATATTTTACCATAATAAACTACTTCAAATGCTTTTTCTAAGTGAGTGGGTTATAAATAAATTATTGTTGAAGTTTCTCTAGATACATGTTCTCCAATATCTCATTATACTATGTAACGACCAAACAGCTTGTCATACATGCAGCCATTTTGGAATGAAGTTGTAAACCCATTCTATTAAACCCTAATTCAAGTTCATTTGCCTTTGTATCACATTTTAAGAATTAAAAATGTGGGATTTTTTGTTAATTTATATTATTTTATTTGAGTTAAAATCCGCTGAGAGTGAGCTGTTTCATGCCCAGTACTTAGCCTTTGACCTAGATTGAGTCTCCATAAATGCTCATCGAAAGAAGGAATAACAATTGTTGGAGCAAGGGTACATACTCATTATCATTCCCATTCCACCAAAGAGGATGCAGTGGTGTGATGGTGTCAATAGGACCATCTCAGGAGAGCCAGTGGTTCGTATTTCTTCCCAGCTCCGCTATCATTAAATGACTTCACCTCATATTGCCAGCATGCCACTGAAATAAGGATTCAGACTTATTCAGTTAATGACTAGACTGATGTTAAATTCCTAGCTAAGAGGTCAGGACCAGGCTCTTGGCCCTAAGACCACTAGGGAAACTGATGAGTCAAGAATGAAATAGCAGCCAACTTCTGACTCTGCTGCGGGGCCCGGTGAGTGAATGGGCCTGCATAGCAAGGACACAGGTGAGCAGGTCAGAGACAGGAGGCTGCCCTGAGCCCTCAACTGTCTTTTGTGTAGGATTGAAGGAACCTGGCCTGAATCTCAGAGACACTGTGTGGAGCACACCTATAATCCAAACACAGCAAGACACTGAGTGAGAGGCTTCTGATTCACCATGGAGGTTCCCGGATACTGCAGACGGGAAGTGCTGAAAAAAACATGTTTTCTTCAAAAGGAGGGAAAGAATTGTGCGGACTGAATTCCAGCAGGCATGTGCAAGTAATGAAATAATTTTCAATACAGAAAAACCTTCTGCAATGACCCATGTGCTTTCACCTGGATTACAGAGAATTACAGGCAGGTCTAGTGCAAAAATTCTCAAGGGTTAAATGTGAGTATTTAATATTTCAAGAGCCAAAAATGTTTAGAAGAGCCCCCTGCCTTCTGTAGGCCCATTTTCATCTTTATCAGCCCAGCAGGTACTCTGTTATTCTACTAATCTCTTTACTTCCAAGAGAAATGTATTAAATACAATACGAATGTACCTCTATTGGATACTGTCCACTGCTCCTTATATTTTCTTTCTTTCTTTTTTTTCTTTTTTTTTTGGCTATAAATCTCCAGAGTCAATAAGGTATTATTATTGTGCTTTAGACCATTTGACCACCCAGGATTTTTTAAAAAATTATACTATTTCAGGTCTCCTGCATGTATCAAAGTCTTTAGTCATTGGCTTTTAAGAAGTTTTAGTATAAGAAGATTCTTAATGGGAAAAATATTTTTAATACTCAACCAACAGCCCACTTACTTAAAAAAATATTCACTATAAATTCCAGACAGACTTATAACTGCCTTTTGGAATTGCTTTGAGGAGGATTTGAGCCACATACGATCCATAAAACAGGCAATGAGAACTTAGTAATTGTTAACTAACTTAGTAATCACTAACTATAAAGTTAGTGATTGTTAACTTAGTCATTGTTAAGCTGAACACCTAAAGCAGGCAATGAGCACTTAGTAACTATTAACTATTAAGAAAAGGGAAATAAAGAATTCTATTCTAGCTGTCCTTAAAATATCAGCACAACCAACCTTACATGCTAAATTCCTGACACAGATGGTTGCACCTGGGCCAGGCCTGCGCCCCCCTCCCCCCCCCATGGGAGTCAATAACTATTTCCCCGGCATCTGCTGTAATTTTGTTGTTTTCTCCGTCACACGACCCAAAGTGTTTGGCTCCGTTGAGGTAGCTGTGGCAAGGCTGGTACCAGTTGTCTCTTAACGTATGACCGTTAATCCAACGGCACTGAAGATTGTCCCTACACAATGTCACTCCTTCACTCCTGAGTAGGGGACAAGAAGATGGAGTTGGAGGCAGTCCCTGGGAACCGGCACAGAACCCTGAATGGCTCTGGGAGTAAAGCGTGTGTCTGATCCGCAGGTGGGGAGGGGAGGCCATGCCGAGACCCTCGGCAGGGAGAGGGACCCGGCCACGGTCCCTGGGGCCGTCTGAGCATTTGCCCCGCGGAGGAAACCTGTGCCAGCCTCCCTCCCGCCGCGGTTCTCTGCCCCCACCCTCTCCCCCGAGTGAGGCCCACCCTCTGCCCAGCACAGCTCTGCTGGGCCAAGGAGGGTCCCAGAGACCAGGGCCTGCCTGTCCCAGGCTGTCCCTGCCCCTGTCCCTGGGGGGACCCTGCTGAGGGGTCGAGGGGCGCAGAGAGAGGCAGGCCTTGAGCGTTGATGTGGGAGACGATCGGCGCGGGAGGCCCCTGCAGGTGCAGGGAGGCGAGAAGGGAGGAAAGTGGGATTGGAGAGCGGCCTGCGGCGAGCGCCTCTGTGCGCCCCCCGGCTCCCTGGGCTCCCGGTTCCAGGCGTGCCCAGCGCGGCCGGGCCCCGTCCAGCCGCCAAGTCCCGGAATCGCGGGACGGTGCCCAGGCGCCAAACCACGGGAGCAGCAGCGAGAGCCGACGGAGGGGCCGCGGGCCGCCGGGGCCAGCTCTGCGGCCTGCGGGCCTGAGGGAGAGGCACGCCGGGGCCCTGGTGCTGCGGGCCAGGCTTCTCGGAAGGAGGGTCTGAGCGTCGGAAGGCTGCGGGAAGCGTTCAGCAAGCGTTCGACGCAGGCGGCAGTTGCTGCGTGTGTCTCCACTCCGTGCAGAGCGTCGGGGGCTTCTTCAAGGGGCCCGGAGGCCGGGACGAGGAGGCCGTGCGCTGCGCCCTCGGGAGGCCTGCGGACTCTCAAAGCGCAGGGAACACAGGCCCGCAGACAATGTATGCGGCGACAAAATGCCCGCTGTGCCTGACATGCCACGCCCTGGGCTGGGTCACCGGTGAGGGGAAGAGGATTCTGGCCCTTGGGACAGAAAGTTCCATGCAGGCAGCGGCTCCCAAACACGTGTTTGATATTCCATTTTAGACACGTTAAGCTGAAGACTCGTGTGCCACGTTGAAGTGAAGGCAGTCACGTGCGGAGCTCAGAATCCACAGAAATATTAGTCAGGGGTCAAGGCAATGGATGAGCTCCCCAGGCAGCGAGGGCGGGGAGGCAAGAACACGCAGCGGCCCGCGTGGGCGGCAGTGGCGGGAGGGCCGCAGAGCAGGCGGCGGCGGCGGCGGCCGAGGACGTGCTGCGTTCCTTTAGCGGCCGATGCTGGATTCCAGGGATGGAAACGCAGCAGGCCCTGCGGTAGAGACGACGGGCTGCGGCATGAAGACCGCCTGGGCCAGCTCCTCAGTGACAGGAGCTCTCCGCAGCCCGAGGTGGGCGCGAGGACGGGGCCGTGCACCGGCCCGAGGATCGCCCTGCTCGGCCCGTCCCACTCGTCACTGTTTCTGCATTCGGTCCTCGCTGCACCCTTCCAGGCAGCAATGACCGTGGGGTGCAGGGAGTTCGGGCACTTGCCCAGACCCAGCGGCCAGCGGGAGGCCAGGGCAGGTTCCACGCCATCTCTCTCGTGCCGCCCGGCCTTGCGTGCACACGCTCGGGTTTTAGAACCTGCCGCGTGTGGTCTGTCTGGATTCACAGGACGGGGCCTGGGCAGGGTCCGTGAGGGCACATCCTGCCTAAGAGAATTCAGGAAGGGCACGTTGTCTGGGCCAGCCGAGCCTGGCGTTACGTCGATATCCTTCAGTTGTGTTAGGCTCTAAGCTGGTCAGCTGTCGAACCTGGTTCTATGTTTACTCCTGTTTCTCTTGGTTTCAGGTTTGAACATATCTTTTCAGGGTTGATAAAACGCACCCTATTTACTGAATTTTCCCCATAAGTTTACTTCTCCCCATCCTGTCTCTGCCTTATCTACACCTTCTAATTCTGACAGGCAAATCACAACTCCTCTCATTCTTCAAGCCTGTCACCTTGATGCTGTAACATTCTTTTTCTAATAGTTTCTGCAGGTCCCGTCTGTTCTGCAAATCAAATCCTTACCTTCCTTCCTCTAGAGCAGCCGCTGCCTTGTCTGCTATCTTCATTTTAGTTATCACAGTTCTGTTTATTTCCAAACTGTTTCAAAATCTTTGTGTACTTTCTCCCAATAAAAATTTGACAGTACTTTGTTCTGAACCACAAAGCCTTCTTTTCTTGGGAAAACAGCCCATTGTAGGAAATGCTCCCAGATGAACAAAGGAGCCCAGGCTCCTGCCCCTTCCCTTGGTGGTGTACGCATGTGAGCACCCAGGCAGGTGTCCTGGGCCACTTTCTTTGTCCCTACCTGTCACCCACACCCTCTCTCTTTCTCCCAAGAAGAGCCACACATTCTCTCACCAACCTCTTGACTCATTCTGAGGATGTTTATTTATGTGGGGTTTTATTCTGTATATAAGATTGTGTGAAGTTTTTGTTTGTGTCACTCTATAGTTTTGGGGGTAGGGGTATATATAGTTCAATGTGTTTTTTTAGTGCAAGTCTGACATGGAGACCTGGGAGGAACATAAGCTTGTGCGAACATTTGCACATGTATGTAGTATCTAATAGTATGCCTGCTCAGGACTTACAATTGTACTGGGTAGAGCAAAAGAACAGATGTATTTGTTCTCTCTAACAATGAATCAGCTTATTTATGGTTTAAAGCCAATGGGTTTTTTAAAACAAATTACCAACTATAAATTATTACTCTGTTTTGATGAACTGAGGCAAAAACACAAAAACAAAAACAAAAATAAAAACCCAACTGTACATTTTGTATTAAGGCCAAATAATGTGAGTGGTAAGCCATGGGATCTACAGAAAAAAATGGAAGGACTGAAATATCTGATGCAACTGGAGAGAAAAAAGAAAAGAAAAAAAGAAAGCAATCATAAATTTAAAAAACAGTTTATATTTTGCTTTCTAATAACTGAAGGAATGCTTTTCCAGGGATTGGGAGTAGGGTGGGGGAAATGGGGACAGGTCAGCAAATAAGTTTCTCTAGATAAATTTCCCCTTAAAACATGCTCAACAATTGCTGTATTTTATCCTTTTCTCTCCTCTCCTCTCCCTGTTGCTTCTCTCTCTCCACTGCCCCCCTCCTGCCCCCGACCCCGTCTCTGTTTCAATCTCTCTCTTTCTACCATTACACTGACGGCAGCATTTGCCACTTCCGATCCCCATCCCCGGGTGTGCCAGTTCTTTCTGGGGAAATCCTTTATGTACACAATGGAGAACAGCTTTGCCCCTTATCTAGTGAAGCAGTGCTACTTAGCAAGATGAAGATGAAGATGCGATGCGATGAAGGATTAGAAAAAAGTATGTTGCAAAGAAAATGAGAACAAGCTCTGACAAAATGCAGGTGGCGGGTAGCAAAACACAAGTGACTCCAAACTTCAGACGGTGAAGCAAATTCTTTCCTCCCTGGGCCGCCTGTCTCGGCCCTGCCCCACCTGCACCCTGCCCTCCACCCTGATGGGAGCTCCAGGGGGGCCGCTGTGCCAGCGCCGGGAAGGACAGGCAGCCGAGGAGCTCAGGGACGGGACCTGGACCTAAGCTGGAAGTTATGGGGGTTACGTGGTGAACCCCACGTCTCTGTACCTAAGTGTCTGCTTCTGCAAAATGGAGCGACCATTTCTCAGAGGTTGCTGTGAGACAGAGAGAGTGACTGCATATGTAAGGCCTGTGCTGTTCAGTAAGCACACCCATGTCAGCGACTGTTGCTAGAGTGGACAAAAGGAGTTTGCTTCTTAAGTGGGCAAGAACAAAACTGACAAGAATTGTATTTAAAAGGAAAGCAGCACTGGCAACCCAAACACCTGTGCTCAAGAACGAATACGGAGAGGGCCAAGCTTAACAACGCAAATGTTTGACCTTTATGAGGCCTGCTTTATACTTCAGCCTTTTTGTTTGTTTCAAATTCTATATACTCAACCTCATTACTGGAAATTTTTAATGATTTTTAGCATAACATCTTTAAAATATAATAGCGCTCTATCATGCGCATGCTACAAGTTTCCCTGGTAGACTCAGGGCTTGTCTTTGCATGCTTGTTCATTCAGCATTTATGCCTTTATTCTTCCATGCAGGGAACAGACATCTATGCCCATGTGTAACTTGTGAGGAAAGGTAAACACTAAGTCTATGCCGGTGGGGATCTTGTCACTCAACTCACATAGTAGGTCTCAAGTGGCCAACAGTGAGAAATGGTAACATAACCCAGTTTTCCCCTCTGCCCACATTCATGCTAAGTTGGAATTTAAAGTCTTTGGACTAACACTGAATCAAGAACTCACTTATTCTTCGTGAAGAGAGAACTCCAAATTGCCCCTAATCGTGACATAAGCTAAAATTTCATAGCCGAAGTCATAGCTAGAAAACACCTGAGGACAGTTATTGAGTAGAATTGGTACTTTCTAGAAGAGCCATACTAATGGAAACTCCTTCAAATTTGAGTTAATAAGTGATATAACTAAGAGAATACTTAATTTTCCATGCAAAAAATGAATTATAAATTCAACTTCAGTTGTTCCCTTCCTACTGAGGCAGATGGGATAAGCAATTACTACCACTGCTTTTTTGTTTTTTATGTAGTAATGTAGCAGTTACTACATAAAAGCAGTGACCATTTATGCTGTCAGCACCAGTTGGTACAGTGGACTTACTAAGAAGATCTACCAATTTGAAACTATAAGCTTTCCAGTAAATTCTGAATGACTTATGCTTTTTCTTTAACAGGCTGTTTGACTCCTGGCCTGGTTTTAGCCGGGGCACATTTGTTTAATGGGGAATAATAAATGACCAGAACAAGCTAGGAAGAAACAGTTCTTGGAATGTGGAAATTGATGTAGCTAGTATATAGTATTTACTGGTAATTTTCTGTCTTTCCTTTGTCATCCTGGGACAAGAGCCAAGGATTAGCCTAACATGGGACTTGAAAGATTAAAAGAAAAAGTACAAAGTAGTAAAATTGATTTTTACTGTGGCTTCCTAGAAAATCCTCATCAGTTTATGCTCATAGCTTTTAAACCTGCCACTTTCATCTTTACTAAATGGTTCATGGAGTATCTCGAATATTAGATTTTTAAAATGAGAACACAATTCCTACGAAACTATTCAGACTAGGATAAGGGACTAGAGTGTATTTCCACAGAGAAGATACAGAGACATTCAGAGGGGCAATTTTTGTTGTAATATTTTATTTCCCCATCAAAGAGGAAACCTGGAGTTAGAATGAAAGAATTAAATGACTTAGTTTTTTTCCCCCTGATAGTCTGAGTTCTAGTTCTCTAGTCTTCCCTTTGGATTATATCACTTACTCATATGAACCCTGGGGTTTGTCTTTGTCTCGGCAACACTCAGACGGGAGACGATCCCTTCGCAGTAGGAGAAACTTTGGAACCCTCCACTGAAGGTTTCTTCAAAGGGCAGGTCTCTATTCAATGGTTCATAGAATCCACTGGTTGCTGCAAGAATTTTTTTTAAGTGAAAATATGCCTTGGAAATAGTAAGCGTGAGTGTTTTTGGTGAAACCTTGTTTCCACTCTGCACAGATGAATGCAGAATCAAGATTACTGGCCAGTCTGGAACATTCAGCACTAGCCGGCTACACAGTCAGCAACAGGATGAGGGTGGAGGAGTGGGGCAGGGCTGAGCCGATACACACAGGACTGGATCCTGTCTTGATTTAAATTCTGCTATATTGTTCATTGTGGATTTTTGCATTAAAATTTATTTTTAAAAAGAGCTTTGCCTTTAAAATGGACTGATTTTGATTATTGCACTCTTTTGTGTTCCCTTGAATGTAGTGCCCCAAGTGAGCGCCTCACGTGCCTCGCCGCAGTCCTGGCCCTGACCTTCGGCGCCTTCGAGAAGGAATGGAGGGGGCTGGCGGGCCTGGGGCGTCCGTGACACTTGTCGGGATGAGAAGCTGACCATGTGCGATGTCTTCTCCTTTCCCTATGAGGCGGGAGGTAAACGCATCAGCTGAGAGTGAGGAGGACAGGCCTTGGGAGCGGGGAAGAGCTAGCATGGCGGGTGGAGAGGCTGGGAGAGGAAGAAGGTCCAGGACAAGTGAAGGACAGTCGCACAGCGTGTGCTCTGCCCACGGCTAGATACTGCCATTTGCGGTGAGGGTGCCTGCCCGGTGGGTCGCACGCTTCTCCGACAGCCTGGCAGGTGTTGTAGGAGCAGAGAAGTAGGGAGTCACCTGAGATCTGGGGTTGTTGGATGGAAGGACAGGAACCAAGGAGAGGAGGGCAAAGGTGCCGATGATTCTTCATCTGAGACAGGAAGGGGGTAAGAAGAAAGGTCAGGAGCTTGCTGGGTGGGGTGAGGGGGTTAGGGGGCAGGCAGGGGTGGGCAGAGTGTTCTAAACGAATATAAAGAGGATGTGGCTGGAGACGGAGTGTCCCGGAGAGTGTGTACTAGAATTCAGAGGAAATGGAGCTCAAAGTGAAGCCGCACAAAGGACTTTCTTGATGATAAGTTGTCTTGTGTACAGTGGAAAGGAAATGGGAACACAATCATACATACATCATGAAATAAGGGGTCCTTAAACTTTTGAGTGTTGTATGTCTACTAAATAAGATGTAGAAATGTGTTTCCTTAGGATTAGATGTTGTTAATATATTACAACAGTGGGCAGAAACAGAGGTCAAGAAAAAATGAATGGACATAGAAATAGATGCATTTTTAAATTCTAATTCACTGGCTTTCTCTCCTTAACTTTACTCAGCCTCCAGGTCTCAGCTTCAGTGCCACTTCGCCTCCTGGAAGATGTCTCCCCCAACCACCACTGCACCTCCAAATGGGCCCCGGCATGTTCCGACCCTTGGGTGCTCCCTGTCTTCCCACTCAGAGCTCTGTCCTGCCTTGCGACTATCTCCCTCTATCTAGTTGTTGCCTCATCTAAATTTCCTGAGGCACTAGCCTTTCCAAATAGTTCCTTTTTCCTTTGACTCCTCCCTCTTCTCCTTGCCTGAGATTACTTTTCTCCAGGACTGTCTGCTCTGCTCTCCTCTGTAGAGCTTGCCTGTATCCATAGCAACTGCCTCTTTACGCTCAGAGCACCCACCGCATCTGCAGCCCCGTCTGCCTCCATCTCATAACCGGCTGTACTTCTCTACCCTTGTGTCTCCAGCACCTACACCCAACACAAGTCTAAAACCAAACATGTTCCCCCCTCACTTTAACTCCGGAAACCAGTGTTCCCCACTCTGTCAGCAGTGCTTCAAATTGGATCCCATTCCTCCTCCTCAACCCCCATTCCAGATCGCTGAGCAAGTACTGCTGGGTTTTTGTTTTTCTTCAGAGGGTCCTCTCTGTTCCTTCCTTCCCTCCCCACTTCCACTCTGCACCAAGCCCCCCTCACCTCACCTGCCCCACACGAGGCCCTGATAGAACCGGCGTCCTGATCCCCAGCCATCTGCGCCCACCCTGCACGCACTCCCTTCTGCACAAAGCTTAGTTCGCATTGAGAAGAGGGTTATCATCAAAAACAGAGACACAAACCTCTCTGACTCCCTGCTGCCCCGGTGCCCGCTGGCTCCTCTGCCTTAGCCTTATCGCCAGGGTCTCCGTGAGCAGGCCCCGGCCTCCCTGCTTTCAAACACCTGCCTGTGCCTCTGGCGTCACCCCTGCTGCCACTCTGCCCTTTCCGGCCTCGAACAGACTGCCGCCCTTCCTGCAGCCGCCCAGATCCTGCTCCTCCTCAGGCCCTCCTCGTCCAGCTGTCCCTGCTCCCTCCTCCCAGGGACACTGGTACTGTGCCTGGAGCTGCTACTGCCCAAATTAGCGCTGACACAGTCTGCGCCTTCTGGGTCATCCGTGGGAACGGTGTTTTCACGGGGGCACCATGAGTCTCTTCTCAACCAGACGGTGGATGTTTCCCACTGGAGACTCTGAGGTGCTACTTGACGGCCCCCACCGCGCCCGGGGCAACCATGGCCACAGCGCGCACTCAGACACTTGCAGGGGTCATTGAAACATGGGGCCCTGAGGTGGTTTAACTTGAACTTACACTGCACCATCTGGACTAAAACTTCACAATTTAGAGCAGGTTTGCATGATGTTTTAGGATCACATATGTGGACTTGGCAAAGACATGAGTGGACGGCATGGGTGAAATACCAGAGAGTCAGGGGCCATTAGGGAAACTTGTGGCCTCCGTGGGCGCTAACTCATTTTTCCAGAGAAGTGCAAAGAGCTCTCTTAGGAAGAAATGTCACTGAGTAACTGAGGGGCACACAGCGCCCATCTTTTCTGATGTTCCTACTTCTGTTCTTCCTTCTTCTGACCACTGTCTACGAGGAAAGAGAATATTAAGGATGTCTGTTCCTTCTCAGTCCCCCTAGAAACAAACCCAAGTCATAGTCCAAATATTTGCATATTTTCCTTTAAGCAGTTCTTTGTCCTTTCCTCTCCTACAGTCTTTCCCGTTTCCTACTTCAGCAGGCTCTGAGGCATCTGTAATTTCTATATCCCCTCATTAACAAGACCCTGAAATTCACTCCGGTTGCAGGTGAAGTCACCAAGTCAGAGTGCAGTGAGGGGTGCTTGGGGTTGCGCAATAAATCCGGCCCCCAAGGGGGTAGCCCCTGCGTTTCCAGCCTCTTGATTGGTCATGGATCGGAGCTGCAGGCCCACAAAGGAAGCTGCGTCCACAGCATTCTGTTGTGGACATGCTGAGCTTTGCGAGCTTGTTGGGGTGGCTTTGTTTCCTGTGAGGCCCAGCATTTCCTTTCTCCAGGTCGGGCAGCTCTGTGGACTTCAGCCCAGTCCCCTCCCCAGCAGTTTGAATATGGAAGCTAGAAAATGTGCTTTGAGAAGCTGTAAGACTGCAAATCAGAAAAGTGGGCGTCAGTTGCATGTGCAAGGTCTCCATCAGCAAAGCCAGAGTTGGGGGCAACAGTGCTTCGTTTTACTGAATGAATTTAGATCATGGGGGAATGCCACCTACTGTGTTCTTTTTGGAATTTAGGTGTTTTGTTATAAAAGAGAAGCTGGGTACTGTAAAAATGTAGTTTGCCTTTTCCAAATCTTCCCCTCATCTGCTGAGTACTATCCCTGGAGTTTAGTTCTGATTGATGTAAATGGTGAATAAAAAGTTCTAGCTGCTCTGGATGGGAGGTTTTGGTTTCCACACTTCCTAACTACACTAAACTGAGGAGGGGGGACCCTTCGCAACGAGACCTGAGTTTTAGTTAACAAGATGCCCTCTGGATAGGCCCTAAGGATAGAGGGTGGTTGTTAGTGGAACCAACCGTGTTATTGGAGAGTTAGAGCTCAGCCCCACTTCTTGATCTCCAGGGATGGGAGAGAAGCTGAGGGTTGAATTTATCACCCATGACCAATAGTGTAATCAATCATGCCTCCAGAAAGAAGTTCCATGAAAACTCAAAAGTACAAGGTTTGGAGTTTCTGGGTTGGTGAGTTCATGGATGTGCTGATGGATAGTACACCAAACCGGGCATGCGAGCTCCAGGCCCCTTCCCCCGTGCATTGCCCTCGCCTTCTCTTTCATCTGGGTATCCTGACCTCTCTCTTTCTATATTAGACTGCTACTCTGGCAAGTAAAATGTTTTCCTGAACTCTGTGAGCCACACTAGAAAGTCAATAGAACCTGAGAAGGCAGCCATGGGAATCTCCAACTTATAGTCAGAAGCATAAGTAACAACCTGGAGTTGCATTTGGCATCTTAAGTGTGTGAGAAAGGGGCAGTCTTGTGGGACTGAGCCCTCAACCTGTGGGATCTGATGCTGTCTCCAGGTCAGTTAGTGCCAGAACTGAGTGAGACTGTAGGACACCCAGCTGGTATCACAGAATTGCTTCATGTGGGAAAACCCCAACATTTAGTGACCAGAATTGCCAGAAATGAAGTATTCTGTGAGTAGAATTTGGTGGGTAGAGGAGAAAAATAGTTTCCCTTACAAGAGCCCAGAAATAGATCCATATAAGTACAGTCAGCTATATTTATCTGCTCTTACACAACAGCAAAGACAACATAATGAATAAGATAGTCTTTTCAACAATTGGGTACCTACAGGCACAAAAAATAAATCTCAGTTACCTTGGGTTTTGTGATGACTTTTTAGATGCAACACCAAAGGCAGGGAATCTGAGGCAGAAAGGAAAGCCATTGAATACTTTATATTTTTATGAGACCATCCTGTGATCTGAGTGGTAAATGGATTGGATAAGGCAAGACCAGGGCTGGGAGACAAGTTTGGAGACCATCACCAGAGTCTAGATAAGGGAGGGAGGTTCAAGGTAATGAGACAAATATCACTGGAGCAAGATGGTAAGTTTGGTTTTGGACATATTGGCTGAAGTGCTAATGGTCATTAGAGTCATACAGGAAGCAGCTGGTCTGCTGCTTTGAGGAGCACCCAGGAAGCTGCAGAGGGCAGAGAGGACAACAGAGGGCCCCACTGGGAAGAGAGCAAAGTGGGAGCGGAGCCCAGGGAGGGGAGCGTGTGGAGCGGGAATTGGTGCCTAATGCGACCGAGTTTACGGAAGTGATCAAAGGTGTCCTGGGATGGACATAATGGACGGCCTTGACTCTAAATATAAAATCTGTATCATTAAACAGGGCTGTGAAGGCCTCCTCACAAATTCTGTCATTACCTTTTCCTCACACAACACAGGACATGCTGGTTTGTTCTGGTCTCATCTTTGTGCAGTTCTCTGCACTGCCTTCCCACCTTTGCTGGGAATGGGCATCAAGGCCCAGGGCCGCCCGCTGTTTCATTCTTGAGGATCCCCTTCTGCACACTTGCTTACTGGAGACGGTGATGACTTTCAATCGATCTGATACTTCTGAGGCTTCCAGCATTTGTTTTGTCTGTCACAGCAGCAGTTTTAGGGTGAAGAAGGTGGCAAGCATTGGTACTGGGACTCTAGAGAGAAAGGACAGAGGGCTGCTCATACCGAGAGATTGATTGCCATAATTTTTTTTTTTTTGTAGGTGATACTAATCGAAACTAGTGAAATATTCACTGCCTGTCAGAGTGGTTCTTTTTGACAAATTATAAGCTGTGGTCAAGATAAAGATTGCTAAATAAGCAATTTGTGAATAGGAAAAAATAAGGAAAAATACTCAAATGTCAATCCTTCCCTAATAATCTTGTTACAGCAACTCCATGTTATTGTTATGGAAAAATAGTTTTATTGATTAGCTTATTAACCTGGAATCTTGGATGTTGAGTAGCTACTTTGTATTACACCAGGAAATGCTGGCCGCCCCAGGGGAGGGAGAACCCTTGCATTGCCCTGCTGCTCCTTCCGCAGAGCAGCAGCGCTCAGCAGGCAGCAGCTCCCAGCAGGCAGCAGGTGGCACACCCGCTACGGAGCTGTCTCTCTGCTGCCGCCAGCAGCAGCTGACTTGGGGTGATTAAACCTTTTTGTGAAAAGCCACATTAGTTGCATTCTTTGTGTGTAATTTTATAACTGCAATAAAATATACTATAGAGTGCTATTTTATCTTCTTCCTTTCTCTCTTTGGAAACATGGAGTTATGGCAAAAAGTACAAATTTTAAGGAACAGCGACTGAATGACTTTAAAGAAAAATCTATTTTATTGTCATTTATGGAACATTCAATATATAATATGAAAATTTTTCTGGAGTTAACCCTAGGATATAATCATTGGTGCTTAAACAAAAGGCTCCATTTCACACCTACCAATAATAAAATGCTTTACTGAATAAAAACACAATACCAGATAAAATAAATTCAAATATTTTCTTAAAAAATCATTTAATATTTATTCTATTCAGTCTGATGATTAACACAATAAAGGCTGATATACTACTGAATGGAATTAGCTGCTTTTATACAACATGTATCTTTCACCCACAAGTATACTATTGAATGACAGAAAACAATATAACCATTTTTATAGAACTGGGAAATAAATTTCTAAGAAAGATTTTTAAAACCTCATCTTTCATACCCAACCCCAACAGTCTAACTTGAAAGAGGATAAAGCCAGTGACTTTCCTCGCAGAGCTCATGACTTACGTTGTTTTCTATCAAAATCTGTATTTCTGATCTGTTAAGAACATGAGACAAGATGCAAATACTTCCAGAGAAAGAGGCATATGCATGTGTAGACGCCTATTCTGCAACAGTGAGCACTGCATTCAAAAATATCTCATCCCAGGAATTACAGTGTAAATCAGTCAGCCACATTTATTGAAATTTCCCCCATGACAGTGTGGCGGAGAGTCTGTGTTGTGAGGAATCCTCTTGTCTTCTTTGATGCTTATGGCTGTAGCTTTCCTCCCAAATGTTCCTTCTACTGCCAATTCTGAACAGAAGGAAATTATTCGTCAGAATATTACTTACCAAATACTAGATGAACTACTAACAATATGAGCTACTTACTAATCATCAATGGCTGTTTATTGGACAAGACTATACATAGAGTACTTGGAACTGGAGCACTAGATGCTAATCACAATATCTGGGGGGAAATATTTCTTTTGTAGTTAGTGCAAAGAAATTCATCTGGCTGTAAGATCAATTTCTATCAGGCATCTTGAGCATTATTTTTTATAAAGCAGATGGTGGTATTGTGTTTGGGGCAAGGAAATTAAACCCCAAGCCAATGTGGGCCAAGAGCAGGTGTCAGCCTGGGACAGATGTAAACACCAGGGACAAAAGCAAAAGAACAGCTATGCAATCCATTTGCACACACATTTGGAACTATAAACTGCAAATATAAACTTTGGAATGTTAACTGTTATTAGGACTATGTTGTCCAAAGCAATAGTCACTAGCCACTTGTGGCTATTTAAGCTGAAATTAATTAAAATGAAATAAAATGGAAAATTCAGTTCCTCAGTTGCCCTACCCACATTTCAGTAGCCACGTGAGGCACGTCACTGCTGTGTTGGGCAGCACAGATACATTTCCATCTGCAGGAAGTTCTACAGGACATACTTGATACGGGACTTAAAACTTTCCCAGTATATGGGGGGTGGAACTTCCAAAAATTTTCTGTGGTAACCCATATTTATCACTGTTTTCCGATCCTCTCATATGCTATAACATAAACAACTGAAATATTTTTACCACCAAAACACATAATACTACAAATAAAAAATGTCTTGGCTGTAGCAACTGAAAAATAACCAGGACAAGAAAAAACCAAATATGGAAATACTGACTCTCTTTTTATCCAAACATCATGCTGTTTCACTTATGAATCTATGTCCCAAATCAGGCCAACACCATTTCTGAGCACCACCTTGTCACGTATTCGTATCAACTATTATATTTTTTAAACAAAATTATTTTTACATTAATAGCAAGACATCATTCAATTAATTTAATGACAAAGCCCCATACCTATGCCGGCATCAGTAAATATTGCTACCAGAAAATGCTGAGAAAACCCCAGTAACAGAGGAATCACCAAGAAAGCACAAGATTCGAGCAACATGAACAAAAACAAACAAAAAAAGACTCGTGCAAGTTAAGACAACCAGAGCTAACAATATTGATTTTTCCTTTGAATATCAACTATATAAAGTCCAAAATTTTGACTTTTAACTTCACATTTACTTTCACATTGTTCTGATCAACCACAAATCTTCCCAAACTACAATTGAAATATATCTTATCATATTATGAGGTGATAAGGTTATTCTTCTCATTCATTTATCTGATTTTCATGGTTGTCTAGCTGACAAAAACCACACTTGAAAAGCAATACATGACTTTAATTCACCAGAATAAAAGCAAGTAATTCAATGAAGATGACAAATACTCAACTAAGAATATAGTTTTCACAAGTAATGGGCAGATCAGTTTATAACCATAGAGACGAGTTATGCACAACAGTCATGAGCTTGAGATAACAACAGTATATATTCACACTCTGATTCAAAATCAACTGCTGCACACTCTTCTGGGCCACGAAACAGTAACGAACTTCACAGACAGCATATAGTTTGCTGTGGAGTGTGGTCTTTATTACCCACCCCCTGTCCTCCCACCCCCAATAGCTTGAGCGGACAAAAGGCGACTTAAAATCTTCCCCTCAAAACCAACTTTTGGGAGATAAATATTTTAATTAAATAAGGAATTGAACTCCCAATAAATCATAATAATCAAAATGTGGTGTGTCCCTTATGTGAATTCCCTCTCGATAATGTCTCTGTCATCACCTGCAAAATATTTCAGTGGTAGTAAACATAATGCTCGGGAGTCACTGGTCAACTCAGCGTCTGGACTGGGACACGTGTGTGAGACCATGCATCCCTGACGGCTACAGCTCCAGGCCGGCAGGGCTAGGCAGGAAACAGCTTTGTTTTGAGCAGGGACAAAGACAACGCAGCACCTCACAGCTACCTTGTAACTGGATCCTGCTTCGGTGTATTAAGGAAATAATTAGTAACAGTGTCTTAATTACTGAGGAATAGCCACTCTTATCACATTAGAAATTGAAATTCCTGTCACATATTTTTCTCGGAAGCCAGTCTAACTTTTGCCTTGTGTTCTGAAGATCAGCCTGTGCACTTGTTGATCTCTCACACATTGCAAAAACATGCAATTTCCCTCCCTACAGTATTTCAGAGAGGAAAATGTTAATTCATATCAGAGTTGCAATAAAGAGCCATTTGATTTCTAACTCTCATCTTTACCACTGAAAGAGACCAGTTAGAAATCCCTTCTATTAATTCTCCCCAAATACAGTTATTATTGTACCAAATCTTAGAACAAAGTACCCTGGACTTAAAAAAAGAGATTCATCTTATTTTTTTCTACTAACTATAACAGTTGTTTTTCTTCTTGTGCTTACTCTGCCAGTTTTATTACAAATAACATGATACTAGTTTCTGCTATTTTAGTACAGAGCTTAAATAAGAAGGTTTAAAAAAATCCTGGCTATAATTTTAGGTATATGAAAACCATTACCCTCTTTCAAGGGCCAATTCTTCCTCCTTCACCAGAATTTGAAATGGATCCGATGAACAGATGATTAGCAACAGATCGACTGGTATCAGGCAGAAAGCAACACAACCTTAAAAAGAGACAATGACTATGCTGATAAATCAATTAAGCAAATATCAGTTTTCACAACAGTACTTGAAGGAATAATGTTTGAGACCAAGCGTCCCTGTCTTACTACAGAAATGAGCCAGACAGAGATTGTAGGAAACAATTGCTTTCGGCAGGGGAAAGGACAATATAGCACTTCACCGCTACATTGTGACAGTCAGCCCCACCTGCCAGCTACAGGAAAACCATGTCACACTGAATACTCAGATTAATTTCTGGTAAATCTCAGGGATTTGATCCTTAGTCCCTTGGCTCAACATACTAACTTGCTTCATCCAAAACAAGCGTCTCGATTCACTTTGGAAAGTTAAAAAAAAAAAAGTCTTACTTAAGTGTGGGTTGAACACAGAGACTTCTTTCCAAAGACTGTGGTGTGGAACCGGAGGGAGAAGAGGAACTTCACAGTGGAGGAACCTCACAAATCCTACTTCAGTCAGGCGATCAAGGTCAATGTCAACAGTCAACCCCTTGATGTAATGAGAAAATGGCACTTTATCTCTGTGGTTTATAAAGCAGATGGTGGTATTGTGTTTGGGGCAAGGAAATTAAACCCCAAGCCAATGTGGGCCAAGAGCAGGTGTCAGCCTGGGACAGATGTAAACACCTCCCAAAAAAGCCCTAACTCTAGTCTAAGCTTCAGAAAAACATCGGACAAGTGCCATTACTGAGGTATTCTACACGCAATCGGACCGATGCTCCTCAAAACTGCCAGGGTCATCAAAGCAAAGAAAATTTGACCATGACAGTCAAGAGGAGACATGACAATTACAAGTAAAGTGGTACCCCGGGTGGGATCCTGGAACAGAAGAAGACATTAGGTAAAAACTAAAGAAATCTGAATAAACTCTTAACCTTAGTTCATAATAATGTATCAATGTTGGTTCATTAATTTTAACAAATGTACCATACTAATATGAGATGTTAACAATATGCAGACCTGGTGCAAAGTGTATGGGAACTCTCTGTACTATCTTCTCAGTTTGTTTGTAAACCTAAAATTATTCTTTAAAAAAATAAAGTCTATTAAGGAGAAGTCTTTGTATTACCTCTAGATATTCATGCATGACAACTGGTTTAAGCACTTAGGCTAATTATACTTTTCCCATAACCCACATATCACTGGTTAAAAAATGCTTTAGGAAAAACATGGTAATATTTACAAAGATATATTTTTTTTAACACATCTTGTTTTCCCTGGAGTAGCAATAACCAGTATGTGCTGCGGACTGGCTGCATTTTTTTGCATTTCATTTTGATCACCGATTCCACAAGGCAGGCATGACAAGTTGCTTCCAGACAGTATTCAAGTGCCCGAATTACCTTTTGAATCTAAAAGTCAAAAGCTTTAAATTATTATGTTGTAGAAATAAAGGCTCTATCAAATGACTTCTGAAGCACAAGGGCAAATGCTGGACTGTTCAAATTTAGTTTAAAATTCTGGTCTGCAAACAGCTTTTATACAGCACAACACAATCCTTCCAAGTTTATAATTAATCAAACTTCTTCATCATAAAATCCTTTTAAGTGTCCTATTTAAAAAAAATCCTCACTTGAGGATGTTTATTGATTTTAGAGAGAGAGGAAGAGAGAGAAAAACATCCATGTGAGAGCGAAACATTGATTCTCTCTCATATGTGCCTCCCATATGTGCCCTGACTGGGGATCAAACCCACAACCTAGGTGTGTGCCTTGACCTGAAATCGAAACTGCAACCTTTTGGTGTACCAGACGATGCTCCAACCAACTGAGCCACCAGCTAGTCTAAGTGTCTCATTTTTAATTGGATTTTTGTGCGTTTTCAGACTGGGGATCCTCAGTCTCTTAGAGACAAAACAAACATTTCCTTTATTATTCTTCTATATGTAAGATACGTAAGTAGTAAAACAAGCTGTGTTTACAGCTCCAAAGTAAATTGTTCTGATACGTATTTGCTGATTATGATTACTTTAAAAATAAGTACTTTCTCAACAGGAAACTGTGACTTACACAGCCTTGATCATAATAAAGCCTACAGCTTTGTTAAGAAAAGTTTGATTAAAAGAAAATATAGCAGTGAACTTTGATAACAGTGTTGGGGCCCATGGCAGGCCACCTCAAATTACCCCCCAACGACATAGTGATTACATTGAATTAAAGTTACTTAACAAGCAGCTGGCATGAGAAGGGCCCACACATTGACCCTCGCTTGCCTTGAATGCAGAGAATAAATCTCTGCAGCTAAAGGTGCCCTCCTTGCTGCAGGGGAGCTAAGGGAGATGCCCTTCTCACTGGAGTGAGGGAGCCAGGGCCACAAAGCTTCCATAAACCAACCCTGTTACTTCTTCACTAATTTACTATACAAGCCCAAACTTTGTTTAGATTCCTCACTAATGAGCATCCAAAGCTGAGTCTTTGTCCCGTCAATTCTTCTTGAATATATTGTTTCTTTGTCTAAAAAAGAACAAAAAGCGGACTGGATCATCATTTCTCAGAGTGTCATTGATGATCTATATACACACATATTAAATAGATTTTTCTCCAGTTAATCTGGTCTTGTGTCAATTTTATTTTCAGTCCAGCCATAAGCACTCAAAGATAGAAGGGGAATTTCCCTTCCCTGAAAATAGAGATTCCCAACTAATTACACATCACAGCAGATTTCATGTCTTAAAGCTGCACTTAAAACTTAACCATAGCACAGAGGGCATGGATTCTGCCTAACCTGAAGGAAAGAAAGCTTCAGTTTCTCAGTTTGTTGAGCTACAGCCCTGCACATCCTATCTGCCAACCTAGTTACTATTTAATTTGCTACAGTAGCTCTACGCATGCATGCACAACAATTGAAAAGCATATTCTGAATGGACCACTTTATACTGTTTGTCCAGGCCCAAGAATCCCTTGTGAAAAATATGCTGATGTGTCTTCATTTATTATAAGAATATAAAAGAAAGATTATACAATAAGCATTCAATGAGAATTTATTAATGAATTTGGAAATGAACAATCTTAAATATAAGAGAAGAATACATTTGATTTTTTTGTCTTTTGCTCCAAAGGTCAGCATTAGCCTGAGTAAAAATGATGAGGGTTGTTGGAATGGCACCCATTCCGGCTCAATTTAGAGGGAAGCACTTTCTAATGGAGAGCTGAATGAAACTGTACTAAACTACTTCTGGAGGTAATGGATTTCCAGCCTTCTGAGGTCTTAGGAAGAGTGGAGCAACAATTTAGTGGAGATGCGAAGGGTGGGTGGAGGGGCAATACGTGCATGTGGCAGCCAAGACGAATCCCTGTTGCTGTCCTGCCTGTGTTCAGATCTAGGACACTGTGAGGTGTTGAGGTGTCCTGGTAGACAAACGTCAGTCATGGTAAAGAGGATGGTAGAGAGGAAATAGCAACAAGAAGCCATGGGGAACTCAAGGTCACCAGAGTCTCCAGGGTGTGGTTTCGAAGGAGAAGCCATGGGCTAGCCAGCCAGCCAGCCAGCCAGGACCCCGCAGCAGAGCTCCATTTTAGGCCCTGTGTCCAGGAAAGCTGCAGCAGGTAGACGATACAGCAAGGTGGACCACGAGGACAAACGAGCTACATAAATGGGAAGGGATCAGCACAGGGTGCCAGAAGACCTGGTGTGTGGGTGACAGAGACCCAGTTCTACAATGCTAGGGAAATAATTCAGCCTTTATGGGTGCCTCCATCATGCGTGGAAAACTCTACTTGGTAATAAAACACAACAGCAGAAAATGAGGTCAAAGAAGCACGTTTCAATGGGGCTTTAAACAAACTTGACAATCAACTTGATGAATCTTGAAAATCAGGAAATAGAAATGTATCCTCTACTTTGTGTCATGCCTGAATGTTGAAAGCACTGGTCCCTGCTTTCTCCTTGAGGATGAGCCCCAGAGCTGCCAGGCAGAGAAGTTCTCTGGCCGAGGCTCTTTCAGGAGAGGTTGATCCTTGTGAAACTGAAAGATTCTTAGGCGCTTATTTCCAGCCTCAAACTCTGGGTGGCCTGACAGGCCGAGTGAGAAGTCAATGTGGAGGGCAGTCTGACAATGTAGGAAGAGGAAGCATGACAGAGTCCCTAACAAATGGTAAAATATCATTTTCAGGAACACTGCTTATAGGGCATGTGCTCCAGTAAATTATGCACTTGCAGGACTCAAATTGAATTATGGTGTGACAAGGGGTCACAGGCGGGTGGGAGAGCACATATTGATGGGCTCATCTTAGGAGAGCACTAAGTGCTAAGTAATAAGTAATAAGCCTCATCACTTGTCACTCAGAACGCTCCCACAAAATAGAAAGATTGCACACAGCAGGCAGGATTGCTACACTGGGAGGGGACTGGACTAGATGACCTCAAAGGAGCTTCTTTCCAATTTAAGATTTGAATTTTACACCTGGACATGAGGAATGAGAAATGTACAGGATAACCCAAGGCCACCCCAATAAATAGGACCAAAAGTAATACCAGTTGTGTGAACCTGAAACAGATGCATTTATTTCATAATCAGATAGTTAGGACTTTCTAGGTACTAGACAATGTAGGACATAGCAGGAGAACAAAATAAAGTCCTTGCCCTAACAGATCTCACCTTCTAGTGAGGTAGACAGTAAACAAGTAAATAGGAGTCCAATTTCAAATGGGTGGCCAGGGAAGGACTCCCTGAACTGGTGACAACTGAGCAGAGATGTGAGTAAAGTGATGGAGGGCTCTACTTTAGGCTCAATTCCTGGATGTAGAAAAAAAAAGTTAATTTAAATGACTCTCGCTTTGAGAAATCCTTACTAGAAACTTCCAACATACTCAGTATTATATTTTATGCATAAAATTTAAGAAGATAAAGAAAAAAAAGTTACGCATTTTATCTAGAAATGCTATGTATTTCAGAAACTGTCACTACACCACAGATTAATGGTCTGTATTATTTATTATTTCCATAAATTCTAGATCTTACTCAGCATAATTATGTATCTTTGTCACCTATACTTAAATAATTGCATGACCATGTGCCCATTTTAGAAATATACTAATATGAAAATTTTCAATGATTCTTCAAATATTTAAGCTCATATATTTAACTTAAAAAAAAAGGATCAATTCCTTGAAAACCTACCAAAAACAAACTACTGTGAAATAAATAACAAGAATAGTCCTCTAACCATTAAAAAAATAAATTTGTAATTAAAGATTCCAAAAAAGAAGTTTTGGGGCCCAAATGCTTACACTGGAGAATTCTACCACTTAAGAATTAACATCAATTTATACAATCCCTTCCAGAAAATAGAAAAGGAGGAAACACTTCCCAACTATTTTATGAGGTCCATATTACCCTGGCACAAAATATAGACAAAGACAGTACACACACACATGCACCAAAGAGAGAGGAAGGAAGGAAGGAAGGGAGGGAGGGAGGGAGGGAGGGAGGGAGGGAGGAAGGAAGGAAGAAAACTAGAGACCAGTATCTCTCAACAAGTACTGGCAAGGATGTGGAGACATTAGAATCCTCATGCATTTCTGATAGGAATGTGAAATGGTTACAGCCACTTTGGAAAATATTTTGGCAGTTCTTCAAAAACTTAAACATAGTCACCAGATGACTGGCAAGTATATGTGGACAATCCCATTCTTACATATACATCTAAGAAAAATGAAACCATATGTCCACACAAAAACTTGTATATAAGCATTCACAGAAGCATTATTCATAATGGTCAAAAATGAAAATACAACCCAAAAGTCCATCAACTGAAAAATGAATAAACAAAATGTAGTATATCCATACAATGGAATAGTATTAAGCCATAAAAGGAATAAAATACTCATACATGGTACAATGTGGATAAACCTTGAAAACATATGCTAAGTGAAAGAAGCCAGGCAACAGGACCACATATTGTATGATTCTGTTTATATGAAGTGTCCAGAAAAGGTAAATGCATAGACAGGAAGTAGATTAGTGGTTACCAGAAGCTGAGGGAAGTGGAGAATAGGAAGCAACTGCTAATGGGTATAAGGTTTCATTTTGCAGTGATGAAAACATTCTGGAATTAGATAGAGATGAAATTTGAACCTTATAAATACATATTGAAAACCACTAAATTGTACCTCTTAGGTAACCTTACGATATGTAAATTATATCCCAAATGAAAAATAGTGGATTTTTTTTCTAGTCAACGTGCTGAAATGCATATAAAAATAGTGTTTTAAAAAGAGAAGAAATAGGAAGACCACATAGGAGATTAAAGCATTTGACCAGGCAAGAGATGATGGTGATTTTGATTTAAGGGTGCAGTGGTATTAGGTAGAAAGCTTCTGATTTCAAAATACGTATGTAGCCCTGACCGGTGTGGCTCAGTTGTCTGGGTGTCATTCCACAGAGAGAAAGTTCCCTGGTTCGATACTTGGTCAGGGCACATGTCTGGGTTGCGGGTTCAGTTCTGGTCAGGGTGCACACGAGAGGCAACCAATCAAAGTTTCTCTCCCCCTCTTTGTCCCTCCCTTCCCCTTTCTCTAAAAACAAAGAAATGAAAACTTTAAGAAATAAAAATATGTAGGCAATATAATTAATAGCACTTGATGATTGCTTAGGTGTGGGTGGAACAAGACTGCAGAAGGGAGAGAGAGAAATATTCAAAGACTCCCAAATTTCTGGCATTAACTTTATGAGCAATAATGCTATAATCTACGAAGTTATGAGAGTTTGTGGGAAAAGCAGGATTAGTAGAAACTGTGAGTTTAATTTCAAATATATTGAGTTTGGGGTACCTGTAGCACGCCAAGTGAGGATGTTATGTAGGCAGCTGAACACACACGTATTATGCTCAGAAGAATTTGAGTTAGAAATTTTGGGGTTTTCAACAAAGCTATAGGAACAGATGAGATTCAGAGTATATATTGAGAAGATCTCGCTTCCCACATAAAGTGTTGAAGAATTCCAACATCTCGCTTCCCACATAAAGTGTTGAAGAATTCCAACATCTAAGTGGCTGGTAATACATCAAGAGACTAAAAAAGACAGAAAAGTAGAAGGAAAACTATACTGACTTATACAAGGATGTAAGAGCCAAGAGAATAATTTATTTCTAAAAGGAGAGAGTGATCTCTGGAAAAGGTTGGCAACTTTTTCCTGTAAAGGGCTCGCTAGTAGATATTTTAGACCTTGCAGACTGAAGACTCTCTGTCACATACTTTGTTTTCTTTTTACAACTCCTTAAAAATGTAAAACCCATTCTTAGCTCACAGGCCATAAAAAACATGCTGAAGCTAGATTTGATTCCCATGCAGTAGTTTGCCCGAACACTGGTCTACGGTGTTCCACACTGCTACAAAGTCAGCGATCCACTGGATTTCAGGGACAGGAAAGTTACTGGTGACCTTAGCAGGAACAGTCTCAACAAAGGGGTGAGGGGAAAACCACAATAGGAGTGAGCTAAGACACAGGAAGTAAAGAAATAGAAACAGAAGGGCAGATAATAATAGTTAAAAATTGATTATAAATGGGAGAAGAAAGTGTGTTAGGGGTGAGGAAGAGTAGGGACTTAAAATTGTTCATTGAAGAAGGGAGAGACTGCAGAATATTTAAATACTGGTGGGAAGAATTTAGTATAGAGGGAGTGGTTAACCATGCAGGTGACAGAAGGGATAACTGATGGCAGAGATCCCTGAGATGGAGAGAGGGAAAGGATCCGGAGCACGCACAAAGGGACTAGCCTTTGATGGAAGCTGGATGGGTGCAGGTGAAGGTGGACGGGCAGATTTGCTGGCAGGAAGCTCAGCTCAAGTGTTCTATTTCCTCAATAACACTGAGATCATTTGCTGAGAATGGTTTGTAAGGGATGTCATGTGTGTGAAAAGAGTGAAAAGGATTTGATACAACAGTTGCATAAAATGGAAGAATGAGGTGGCTAGAGAAAAGGGCCTGCTATGCAGTGCTGAAAGCCCAGGTGAAGTTGACTACCACAAATTAATTTTAGTACCAAGTCTTTCCAGTGTTCTAGTTTCTCCAGCTCTTCTAGGAGGTTTGTTGCGGGCACAAAGAAGATATATAGTTGGATTCATTCATGGTTGAAATTTTCTCTGGTGGATAATATCTAATAATTATTGAAAGCATTTATAAACCTTGGGGATGAAGGAGTAGGTTTTTGTTAGTTATGGTATTACAAATAAACCAAGGCTTGGATATGTCAAGTGACTTGTTTATGATCACTTGGGTAATAAACAGTAGTTGCAAAAATTAGAACTTGAATCTTCGTAATTCCATATTTCTTTCTAGGTGGTGAAAAAGTTTTGTAGTTTTTTTTTTGGAGAAAAAAATGAGAAAAGTTCCCAAGAGGAATTTCAGGGAATAGTTTGTAAGGAAACTACTTTAACATTGCAAACACTAAGAATATAAATATATATAAAAAACTCAGCCCTAGCCACGTAGCTCAGTTAGGACATTGTCCCAATACTCCAAGGTTGCAGGTTCAATCCTTGGTCAGGGCACATTCAAGAATCAACAAATGAATGCATAAATAAGTGGAACAACAAATTGGTATCTCTCTCCCCCTCTCTTCCCCTTCCTCTCTCTCTAAAATCAATAAAATATATATATGTGTATATATATGTGCGTGTGTATACATATGTATGTGTATGTGTCTGTGTGTGTGCATCTTCTACAAACTTTGACCTCTAGTTTTTAAAATATACTGTCGCCCTGACCAGTGTAGCTCAGTTAGCTGGGCCTCATCTCACAAAGCAAAATGTCACTGGTTTGATTCCCTATCCGGGCACATTCCTGGGTTGAGGGTTCAGTCCCCAGTCACGTATGAGAGGCAACTGATCTATGTTTCTCTCTCTCTTCCTACCTTCCCCTCTCTCTAAAAATAAATAAATAAAATCTTTAAAAAATTTTAAAAAAGAATAAAACACTGTCTACCTAACTAGAAATAGCCACTAAATATAAATCCATTTTCTGACTTTAACAATAGCCCTGTAGTCATTTTTGATGCTGGTAATGTTTCCTCCTGTTTATATATAACATAATAAAAATGAAAATACATAAAACCATACATGCAGAAAAATCAATGATACAAATATATAAATATTTTATTATATTAGGCCAGCTTATAGATATTTGATTTGGTAAAATTGTTATATTATAGTCTAAAATATATGCTTTAATTATTATTGACAGTATTTTTTTTTCCCACTGAAATTCAAGATATCCATAATAACATTCTTAATGGCTTGGCTTTTTTCAACTTCAAATTTGAAAATTTAATAATTATTTAATGATTTATGCCAAAGAATCACACTTATTAAGTCAAATTATAATGGCTAATATCAGCTCAATTTAATTTCAATGTCCCAGACACTTGACTAGGATTTAATACAACAATCCCATGAAGTGAACAATTATTATCATCTATACTTTAAAGACGAGGTAACTGAGACCCAGAGAGATTATGTGACTTGCCCATTGCCATCAGAGCGATGGAGCGGGGCTCTGGATCCAGGTGTATCTCATTCCAGAATCTGAGCTCTTAACTTCTATACTGCTTTAATCCTACCTTTACAGTAATGTATGGATCTCTTGCAATACATGTGAATAAAACCTCCAATAGCATCAAAACCAATGATATGCTGTGATATAATAGATGAAATATACTTTCAACATCATATAGTAAATAAATATTCTTTGACCATTTAATGCAGTTATTTCTTCCCCAAAATATAGGGTAAATGCCACAGTGGGGAACTTGAATATAAAACAACTTTCTAGCCCTTCTGAAAGATAAATCTGCTTTTGTTAACTAGATTCATTGCAACAATGAGAAAGAATTCCCCAGGAATCTTATTTGGCACACCTAGTGAAGAACAGCAGAACTGAAATGGGCTTTTAAGGCATCCTGGCCCCATTACTCACTAGTTTTGTAAGGATGGGCAAGTCCCTTTCGCTTAAATCAGAACATGGATTTTCACCACTCGCCACACAGGGAGTGCTGTGAAAGCACACTGTAAATGGTTAGGAGGTGTACACGTGTTATTCTCGTCTGGAGTTGCCAGATAGCAAACAGGATGGTCAGTTAAATTTCAGACAAATAACGTCTTATATTTTAATTTTATTTTATATTGGGGACAGATTTATACTAAAATTTATCTGAAATTTATCTGTTTATCTGAAATTTAGATTTAACTAATATCCTGTACTGTTATTCCTAAGTCTAGCAACCTTATTCTCGCTCTCAGGGCGAGAGGAGCATAAAGGATGGCAGGCCCAGCGCCATTCCCCTACCTCGTGAATGGAGAAACTGAGGCAAACGGTAAGGAAGGGGATGAAAGGGAAGGGCTAGTTGTAGGACTCCCATTGAGGAGACGGGATTTAAAGCAGAATTCCCTGACGTTCAGATTCTTTCTTCTTCTCCTCCTCCCCCTAGACTCTGCATCTCTCACAGCTCAAAGGAGACAAACACCCCCCAGCCCCTCCCCCTCTCCTCTTCCCCCTCCCTCCGCCCGTTACCTCGGCGGTGGCAGCACGCTCCGGACACGCTGCCACCGGTTCCTCTCGGGCGCCACCAGCAGCAAGACATCGCATGGGCCACCACCATCTCCCTGGAGCCCGGCCGCTTACAGTGCGTCTCAGATGCCGTCCCAAATCGCCCCTCCATCCCGTACACAAACATCTTGTCCTCCTCTGGCCACCGTCCTGGTCAGGACCAAGAAATAGGCCAATCCGAGCGAGGTAATCGGGAGGGCGCGTCACCGCTCAAACCAATCAGAGAACAGAGCAGGGTTCAGCGGCGATTGGCCAATCGGACTGCGTACCCGTTGGCGTGCGGTCCTTGCTTCCCCCGCCCCGCGGGCTGGGCTCCTGATGGGAGGGGTCTGCTGTGTCGTCTGCCTCCTTAGAAACCAAAAGGTGCTGGGACCATCTGTCCTTCTGTGGTTCTTTTTCTCCCTTGGGCTCCAGGGCCAGGAACCCTCATGACCTTTAATCTTTAGAGCCTTTAAGGACAGAGGGCAGCTATAGTCAGATATAAAAAAGTGTGGGGTAAGAAGAACCAAACTTTTGTTTTCTAGAATGTGAAAACATTTTTAAAAACTATCTCAAAAACAAAATGACAGAATTTTAGGACTTACTTTTTTTCTATAATGCCATTTTTAAAAAATTGATATATAACTGACACATAACATTGTGTAAGTTTAAGGTGTACCTGTACAATGGGTTGATTTGATACGCTTAAATGTATTGCAGTAAGATTAGCATCATAGCCATAGCTAACACCTCCATCGTGTCACATTATTATTTCTTATTGTTTCTTTTTTTTTGTGGTAACAATATTTAAGATTTAGTCTCTTAGCAACTTTGAAGTATATAATATAGTATTGTTGACTATAACCACTATGCAGTGCATTAGATCTCCAGAACTTATTCAACTTTTAGCTGCAAGTTTGTGAACTTTATTTTTTATAGCAGTTTTAGGTTCACAGCAAAATTGAACAGAAGATACAGAGATTTCCCATATACTCCTTGCCATCACATATGCGTAGCCTCCCCCATCATCAACATCTGGCACCAGAGTGGTGCATTTGCTATAATTAATGAACCAACATTGACACATCATTATCACTGAATCGATAGGAAAGTCCACCTATTCTTTCCTCCCTACTCCATAACTCCGGGCAACCAACAATCTTTTTACTGTCTCCATAGTTTTACCTTTTCCAGAATGTCATACAATAGGAAGCAATCTTTTCATTGTCTTCTTTCACTTAATATTTATTCATTTAAGCTTCTTCCATGTTTTTTCATGACTTGATAGCTTGTATCTTTCTAACGCTGAATACTTTCCATCGTCTGGATGTACCACAGTTTATTTACTCATTCACTTACTGAAGGACATCTTGGTTGCTTCCAAGTTTTGGCATTTATGACTAAAACTCCTACAAACATCCATGTGCAGGTTTTTGTGGGGACATAATATCAAGGAGCCCAATTTTTTAATCATATGGTAAGAGTCTGTTAAGTTTTGTGAAAAATTGTCCAAACTCTCTTCCAAAGTGGCTGTATCATTTTGCATCGCTACCAGCAATGAATGAGAATTCCCATTGCTCCATATCCTTACCAGCATTTGGTGGTGTCAGTGTTTTGGATTTTGGCCATTCTAGAGCAAGTGTGCAGTGCTATGTCATTGACATTTTAGTTTGCAAGTTCCCTGATGACATATGATGTGGAACATCTTCTCACATGTTCATTTGCCATCTTCTTTGGGGAGGTGTATATTAAGGTTTTGATTCATTTTTACCATCAGCTTGTTTGTTCTCTTACTGTTGAGTCTAAAACAAAATTTTTTATTCACTGATTTTTAGAGAGAGAGAGACATCAATTTGTTTTTCCACTTACTTATGCATTAATTGGTTGGCACCTGTATGTGTTCTGACCAGTGATCAAATCTGAAACCCTGGTGCATTGGGACCAAACTCTAACCAAGTGAGCTACCTGGACAGGGCCCTCACTGTTGAGTTTTAAGAGTTTCATGTATCTTTTAGATAACTGTCTTTTTGCAGGTATGTCTTTTGTAAATATTTTCTCCCAGTCTGCAGCTTCTCTTTTTATTCTTTTGTTATAATTAATGAACCAACATTGACACATCATTATCACTGAATCGATAGGAAAGTCCACCTATTCTTTCCTCCCTACTCCATAACTCCGGGCAACCAACAATCTTTTTACTGTCTCCATAGTTTTACCTTTTCCAGAATGTCATACAATAGGAAGCAATCTTTTCATTGTCTTCTTTCACTTAATATTTATTCACTTAATATTTTGTTAGTATCTTCACACAGCAGAAAACTTTATTTTTAATGAAGTCCAGCTTATCAATTCTTTCTCTCATGGATCATGCCTTTGGTGTAGTAACTAGACAGTCTTCATCAAACCCTCGGTAATCTAGATATTCTCTTATGTTGTCTTTTTTAAAAATTATATTTCATTGATTATTCTATTACAGCTGTCCTGATTTTTCTCTCTTGGCCCCCCTCCACCCAGCACTCTCTACTCCCTCAGGCAATCTCCCCTCCATTGTTCATGTCTATGGGTCATGTGTATAAGTTCTTTGGCTACTCCATTTTTAAGAATGTACTTTACATCTTCATGGCTATCTGGTAACTACCTATTTGTACTTCTTAATACCCTCACTTCTCCACCCATTCCCTCACAGGCCCTCCCATACAGCAACCATCAAAATGCTCTCCATGTCCATGATTCTGTCTCTGTTCTTCTTGTTTGCTTAGTTTGTTTTTTAGATTCAATTGTTGATAGATAATGTATTTATTGACATTTCACAATTGATCTTCTTTTTTCTTAAATAAGTCCCTTTAACATTCCATATAATAATGGCTTGGCGATGATGAACTCCTTTAGTTGTTATTGTTGTTGTTTTTGTTTTTTTTAATCTGGGAAGCTCTTTATCTGCCCTTTGATTCTAAATGATATCTTTGCTGGGTAGAGCAATCTTGGCTGTAGGTCCCTGCTTTTCATGACTTTGAATAATTTTTGCCAATCCCTTCTAGCCTGCAAAGTATCAGCTGACAATCTTGTAGGAACTCCCTTATAGGTAACTAACTTCTTTTCTCTTGCTGCTTTTAAGGTTCTTTCTTTATCTTTAAACTTTGGCATTTTAATTATGATGTGTCTTGGAGTGTACCTCTTGGTATCCCTCATAATTGGGACTCTCTGTGCTTCCTGGACTTGCATGTCTATTTCCTTCACCAAATTAGGGAAGTTTTCTTTCAGTATTTTTTCAAATAGATTTCCAATTTCTTGCTCTTTCGCTTCTCCTTCTAGCACCCCGATGATGTGAATGTTGGACCTCTTGAAGTTGTTCCAGAGGCTACTTATTCTATCCTCATTTTTTAAAAAATTCTTTTTTCTTATTGTTGTTCTGATTGGTTTGTTTTTGTTTTTGTTTTTGTTTTTGTTTTGTTTTGTTTTGTTTTGCTTCCTTATGTTCCAAATCATGGATTTGATTCTTGGCTTCATCCACTCTACTGTTGTTTCCCTGTAAAATGTTCTTTATTTCAATGAGTGTATCCTTTGTTTCTGGTTGGATCTTTTTTAAGCTGCTGAGGTCCTCACTAAGTTCCTTGAGCATCCTTACAACCAGTGTTTTGAACTCTGCATCTGATAGATTGCTTATCTCCATTTTGTCTAGTTCTTTTTCTGGAGCTTTTGTCTGTTCTTTAATTTGAGCCATGCTTCTTTGTCTCCTCATTTTGGAAGCCTCATCGTGTTGGTCTCTATGTATTAGGTAGAGCTACTTTGACTCTGTGTCTTGGTAGTGCAGCCTAATGTAGTAGGTGACCTGTAAGGTCCAGTGGCACAGCCTCCCCTATCACCCAAGCTGGGTACTCAAGGTGCGTCCTTTGTGTGGGTTGAGTATACCCTGCTCTTGTAGTTGAGCCTTGGTTGATGTTGGAAGACAATTGGGAGGGATTTACCCAGGCCAGGCAGCTGCAAGGACTAGTTGTGACTACTTACCACCAACCCCAACCCTCCAGAGTGGATCAGCTGTGCAGGGGCAGGGTGATGGTGCTCCAACGTGGTCTGTGGCTGGCCCTGGGTTTTCCTGGGTGGTGCAGGCCAAAGTCAGCCTCCACCGGTGTTTTGCACAGGGCCACCCTGCCTGAGTTATAAAGCAATCTGAAATGGCTGCTACTTGTGCTGGGCTTGGAGATTCCCAGGCAAAGCCAAGCTGTGAAACTAGGTTGACTTCTGCTAGTGCCACACCTGGGGCTCACTGAGGTCACCTGTTGCTTGTTTGATAGGATTTAGGAAATTTTGAAGCATGAGCCAAGACCAGCCATTCATGTGGAAAAGCAGCTTGAGTGGGCCCTGTAAGTTGGGTGGGGTGGACTCTCTGGGGATCTCCAAAGTGGGTCAAACAATTTTAGCCAGCTTGATGGAGTCTCAGGTGTGGCACTGGCTTGCCAGCTCTGTAGGGGGAGAGTTTAGAAAAGGGACAATGGCCTCTGCTCGCCTTGTGTCAGATCCTTCAGTTTCTTCCTGTATGGTATTGGTGGCTTTCAAGCTGCTACCCTGGTGCTGGAGCTCAGAGGGAGTGAGTCTGAGTAGGCGAGTCTGTATGTGGGTTCTTTAGGAGGAACTACTTGGGGCTCCAGCAGTTTTTTCCACTGATTCCATCACTGCTGGCTTTTACAGCGAGAAGTTGTGGGGACTTATCTTCCTGGACTGGAACCCTGGGCTGAGGGGCCTGGTGTGGGGAGGGGACTCCTCACCCCTGAGATATCCCTCCGGGATTTTTATCCAGCACATGTGGGTGAGGGACCAGCCTGTTCCGTATTTGTACCCCTCCTACCAGTCTCAATGGATGTGGTTTCTTTAATTCTGTAGTTGTCCGACTTCCATTTAACTCGATTTCTGATGGTCCTGAGTGATGGTGGTTCTGTATTTTAGTTGTAATTTTGATGTGGTTATGCAAAGAGGTGAGCCATGTCTGCCTATGCAGTCATCTTGACTAGAAGTATCTCTTACGTTGTCTTATAATTTTGTATTTTACATTTAGGCCTGTGGTCTATTTTGAATTAATTTTTGTGAAGAATATAAGTTCTGTGTCTGGACTGTTTTAGTTATTTATTTATTTTGCTCGTGGGTGTCCAGTTGGTCCAACATATTTGTTGAAAAGAAAATCTTTGCTCCATTGTATTGCCTTTGCTCCTTTGTCAAAGATCAGTTGGCTATATTTATGCGATGTCTATTATTTTCAGTTGATCTATCTGTCTATCCAGTTGCGTTCCACAGTATCTTGATTACTGTGGTTTTACAGCAAATCTTTTGTTTTAATTTAAAAGTTGTAGTTATTTATTTTTAGAGTGAGGGAAAGGGGAGGAGAAAGAAAGGGAGTGAAACATCAATGTGAGAAACATTGATTGATTGCTTCTTGCATGGGCCCTGCCTGGGAACCAAACCCACAACCCGGGCAGGTGCCCTGACTGGGGATCGAACCAGTGACCTTTTGCTTTGGGGGAGGACACCAACCAACTTAGCCACACTGGTCAGGGCCATGGTAAACCTTGAAGCTGAGTAATATTGGTCTACCAATTTTGTTCTTTTTCAATTTTGTGTGTGTTGGCTATTCTTGGTCTTTTGTCTTCATATAAACTTCAGAATCAGTTTTTCAATATACACAAAATAACTTGCTAGGATTTTGATTGAAATTGCATTAGAAAAACTAATATTTACTGTGAGGACCTGGTAGGGCTCATGGAGGTAAAATTCATAAAAGTATTGCCCCCCCACATGACTGAATCCCCTGGAGTTTTTCTTTGATTTTTCCACACTGCGCCTCCATCAATCCATCAATTACAGTTCACGTTTCCCTACCTCAGCACTAGTTCCTGCAGAGGTTGCTGCATATGGGCTTTTGTAACTTGTGATTTTCTGTACTTGCATGTCAGTCTCTCCAACTTAGGGACAGTGGTTTGCCCTGTGACCTAATGTCTCTTCTGGAGCTAAGAAGAGTTATTGATTCTTCAGTTTTTAGCTTTTTCCTTGTTGTTAGAATGGAGTGGCAACTTCCAAGCTTTTTTCTTGCTCAATTGGAAATAGGAAGTCCCAGAATACATGTTTTAAAAATAAAAATAGGTAAAGCACTACATATTAGTCTCTGTGGGATACTCAAAATCAGTACTCAAAAGAAAATACAAAGTAAATTAAATATCCACCCAATTTGAAATTTCTGATTTTTAAATTAGAAAGCAATTAACAAAGTCATCCTAAGGAAAGCAAAAGAAAGGAGTTAGGATAAAAGAAGAAATTAATCAATTGAAAAATAGATATATGAATATAACAAATGCAAGATTTGAAAAAAACAGTAATAGGATCGTTGGCTAAATACTTAAGACAGGAAGCACAATCAAAATATAAAATGATAAGGGGAAATAACTACAGATATAGAAAGTATTGACAGAATTGCATGGAACTACTTTACTGAACTCCATGAAATAAATTTGAAAACATGTATGAAATTATAAGAAAACATAAATTATCAAAACATCCGCCCAAAAGTAGAAATTCTAAGAAGACCAGTTACCATAGAAGATATAGATGGTGATAGAAAACTTTTTCCCACACCTCCATGTATAAAGGTACCAGGCCTGTATTATTTCACAGAATTCTACTGAGAAACTTTAAAGAACACATGAGTCTGTTGCTATTGTTCTGTCCTGAGCACAGAAAAAGAAGGAAGCTTTCCAACTTCTATTCGTGAAGGAATGTAACACTGATAAAATCTAATAAAACATCACACATATACACCCTGACCATAGAAATTCTTAAACAGTAATCAAGGCAGCATGATATTTGTGATATACAAATGTCACAAAATAAAAGATCAAGTGAACAGAATAAAGTCCCCAGATATAGACCTACACAAATACACTCAACTGATCTTTGACAAAAGGCAATTCAGGCTAGTTTTAGGAGACAGAAGATGACAGTGGAATGTCTGTCAAAAATGGTGTGAGCTCAAGTGACTTCACTTCTTGGGTTCACCTATCCAGTCATTTGAGCAATAGGCGGCAGTCGTGTGACTTTCGTAGACATGGATCACAGTCTGGTCCTGCATATTAAAAGCAGTTGGGTGCACAACTCAGAGAGGGTTATCCTACCAAGCAGAACTGGAGGGAAGAAGTACCATCATAATGGTGAGGGAGGTCCAAGCCTCCGTAAAACGTGAGGCTTTCACTGAGGGATGTTCTCTCATTTTGGGCTTCATCTGGGAGCTACGGGGTTTACAGAGATGAATAAGGTATTTGTAGGGGTGAGTAAGCACAATATGTATGGTAGGCAGTACTGATAGTACTGTCTAGCCCAAGTCCAGTGGGGAAGATACAGTAAAGGCAGAGTGAGGTGTGTAGAAAGAGGCCCTTTTGAGGCATTTGGGGAGAGCCCTGCCACCTCCGGCAGTGCCCCTCTACCTACTTGATCCTCTATTTCCTGTCACCTTCTCCCTCGCCTTTCCTTTTCACCACCAATTCAGTAGGCCCAAATAACTTTGTAAGTCTAAAAAACTTTTTAAATTATGAAAAATTTTAAACATGCACAAAAGTAGAATAATAAACTAACCCATATACCACCATAATTTAACAATTTTTAGTGTTTTCAAGTATTTATCTCATTTATTCTCTTTGGCAGTTGAAATTACAATGACATCTCATCCCTGAAGACTTCAGGATACTCACACATTTCTAAGAGAATAAGGATATTTTCTTACACAACTACAATACCATACTATCTAAATGCAAATCTCCCCAATTTGGACCATTGTTTTGAAAAAATGAAATAGAATAGAAAGTATATTAGGGCTTCACATGTAGTAAGGGAAAAAATTGTTTCATATAATTTTTAAATTATGCACATGTATGTTTACTGTTTCATGATGAAAAATTTATACTAAACTGTGGTTTGCAGTTTAAGAAGTTTCTGGCATTCAAAGTGTGGCCCCAGGACCAGAAGCATCAGTATTCCTGGGACTTGTGAGAAATGCAGATTCTCAGGTTCCTTCCATGTCACCAGATCAAAATCTCTGGAGACGGACCAGGAATCTGTATGTTTAAAAAAATCACCTGGAAAGTGATTCTGCCAGTTTGAGAACCACAGATCTAGACTAAACTGGGAGGTCCCAGTGGTGCCCCAGGCATCCTTTACCCCCACCCAAGGTAGGTCCTTTGTCTTTTCTTTCTCAAGGCAGCACTTACACTCCACCAACAGGGCAATGGAGTCTACCCCCATGGCAGTGTTTGGAGGACGGTCTCTCTTTGCAAGCTCAGGCAAATCCTTACCTGAAAGAAGAGAATGGTCTAGATTCATAAGATTAGTAATATGCAGTTTGGTTCTTGCATGAGCAGCATCTGGAAAAGGAGACTAAATCCCTTACAGGGTTATTGTGAGGCTTAAATGATGTTTGTAAAATGCTTACCATTATACCAGGCACAGAGCAGCCACTTACTGTATGGTGGTGGTAGTTGCTCTACTTGACATTGTCTATCATAACTCTGGGCACATAACTGATGTTCAATAGATGTGACTGTTAATTAATTAATTGGAGAGGGAGGCAGGCTATTCTGGCTTGTTCCTTAATTTTGCCATATTTTAGAGCAAGGAAAGATGATAGTTAGGAAGGAGAAAAGGAAGCACTGAAGGCATCAGGCTGGGGAAGAAGGAGAGAAGACCAGAAGCATGTCCACATTTGTAAGAGCAATGGAGATAGTGACCGTTTTCTTGAAGGAACGAGTTATGAGCTATTGAAAACTGTGTGCTCATTTCTTTTTACAGTTACAGGATCTGTACACTAGACGCTCAGAAAAGGCGCTCCTCGAACTGATGAGGTGAGAAGGGCCCGCAAGGGTGCTGTGCCAGAACCTTTCCAGGATGTAGCACTGGCTCGCTTGACAGTGGGCATATGGAGCAGTGCCGCACGGGAGTAGCGGCACAAAAGGAAAGGCCCACAGGGGGGAGACATGTACACGCACACGCGTGCCCAGCCCTGTCCCGGCTCCAAGTGCCGGTGTGTCCAGTGGACGCTGATAACTGCGTGAAAAAAACCCCTAAAGAAGGCGGGGCGGGGCGGGGGTAGGTTACAACTACCCTCACCCCTCCACAAGAGCCTCCCAGACCCGAGTCTGGAGAAGGGAACCGGCAGCAGGCCGTCACCCAGCCCTCCTTTCCGAATGCTGACGGGATGGCTTTGCCTCACCCACTGAGCCCCCTTCTCACTTCAGCTTCTTCGCAGATACCTGGAGGGAAAGAAGGAGCGGCGAGCCAAGAAGGTGCGCCACTGGCGTTCAGAACTCGGCGCTGGCGGAAGCGCCCCAATCGCCCTGCACTCTACCCGCGCCGAGTCACCCGGGGACCGGGAGCGCCGGCTTCTCGCTAGGGAAGGCGCGCGGCTGCCCCACGCGAAAACGAAAACGGGCGGCGCTGGGGGGCGTGCGCGCCACCCCTAGAGCCCTGGGTGTTACCCAGGGGCGGGGAAAGGTAGGTGCCGAGGCGGAAAGTGCCGGGAGCGTTGTGGGGCGGGGAGTGGGCGGTGCGCTGAGCAGCGGGTCCGCCAGCCAGCGCCGCTCCTCGCCCTCTGCGCTCGCAGGTTCCTCGCTTCCAGTGCAAGCGGACGGAGCATCCTGGATCCTGACCCTCCTGCAAGGCCGTGCAGGAGACCAGACAACCCAGGACCGCAGATCCAGAAACCCTGGCGCTCCCTCGGCCTGGGAAGCCCTAATACGCAGTTACAGCGAGACTGGGGAGACTTGCTTTTCTCACCTATCGAGCTGCCATTCTCTATTCTCCCAGAGCCAGACGTCACGTTGGGAAAGCTGCTGGACTTAATCTTTAAAATAATCCCCTGAAGGGCGTGGCTGGCACCGTCTGGCCAAACGGCCCAGGAGAGTTGGCCTTGGCAGACAGGGACTCGTTTTGTATCGGAAGAGAGCGAGGGAGTATATGAGCGCAGAGCATCCTCCGGAGAAGATGCAGTTTGAAAATCATCCAGAGCAGCAGTAGAAACAGTTTTGTGTGGCTTTGTTTTGTTTATATACTGATTTTTTTTTCCTGGTGTGTGTGAAATGCTATTTTGGTTAAAAGAAGAAATGGCCCCCCAAGAGCTCACCCGGCGACTGGCCACAGTGACCACTCATGTCGGTAAATGAAACCTTTTTTTTCCTCTCTCTCACGTTTGTTAATGAATGGTGTGGGCATAGTCTGGGGCTGCTTCTCCCCCTGCTCTCGCTCGCAGCCCAGGGGCAGCACCCTCTCTGTGAAGGCCGTGGGGCGCGTGCCCTGCGTCTCTGCCTGGATGTTGCTTGGAGCAGTAGGTAACAGGCGTCCCCGGGGCGTGGCGTGTGTGGCCCTGGGGTCCTCATGTCTGGTAAGGCCCGGGCAGGCCGTGGCGCAGGTGCTTTTTCCAGGTGGTTTACTAAGTCTGTTGGGCCCTAAACTGTGGTCTACTGGGCTATTAAGGATGCATTACCCGCCTCTGACCAGGAGCGAGGGTGGGGAGTTGTGTCGTAGTTTATCGGGTGATGGGAAAGGAGTGGGAACAGGAGGGACTAATGCTGGTGTTTTCAGTAGAAACTACTGCCAAGCCACTGGAGGCTTGTTCACGAGAGAGCGTAGTGAAATGAGGGTTCTTCCCGCCTCCCGTCTCTGGATGCATTCAGGTTGAGAGCCTTTAGATGCGTTTGACTAGAATTTTGGGGTAATTTTTTCTGTTGCTTACTTCACTTCGAGACCCTTCCGTGAATGCAAATCAGTTTTTTTGCTGCTAAAGTCTGGAAGCTTATACCTCAGTGTCCCATCCATTTGTTAAAACTGCCTTCTTGGTATTTATATGTTAAATCTTGATTCTATTAGCGAGTTGTCATTGCTCTTTGAGTGCCCTAGTCCAGTGTGTTTAGTACAATAACGATGTACATTTTGAAGGACGGACATGTGGGGATATACTTTCTGAAGATGATTTATGTGGCAAGGCCCGGTTTTGATGATTCTGTTTTCAAAAATGTTCCTGGGGTCAAATGTGGCCACCAAACTCGTTTTTCAAAACTGGTTTGACCTAAGTGAAAAGGTCAGTGGAATCCTGACAGGGAAGGCTGAGTGTGAAATAGTGCTGAAGACAGGATGAAATAAAAAGGAAAATAATAAAAGAGAAATTGGAATTTGAAATATATTGAATGCTGAGATGTCTGTGCCAAATACCAGCTTTCAAGTGAAACTGTACTGTAGAGAAATATCAGTGGACTGGGGGGCATGAGCTGTTGGATTTGAGTCCTTCCCTGGAGCCATTGAACCTCAGGCTGAAAAATGGGAATTTTAATAATTCTTCCTTACTCAGCTCCAAGGCTGCCTGTAAGATAATGTGGGTAAAAACACTGTTTACACTGTACTGTGTCATTGATCATATCTCTGTGTCCTGTGCCACTAAAGATCTTGGGCGGGTCACAGGGCCCGTAGGTAGATCTGGATGGTTACTAAGGTCCTGTTCCTCTGGATGTAAATCTTCCCCAAGATCTGATAGGCAACATTCCTTGGCTAACATGAGGCTGCCTATGGGGCTCAGGCTATGGTATTTTTTGCCCACTTTGCTCCCTGCCTCCTTCCATAGTCAGCTCCATGTAGGATACAAATGTGCATTTGCGTAGTTTCTTCCCCCAAAGAACTATTACTGACCCTGGGCATTTGTGCCCTTTGCAACATTCTGTTTCCTGTGTAACCTCACAAGCCTGTGAAATAGGTGGGGTACACATTATTATCCCCATCTTACAAATGAAGGAATTAAGATTTAGGAAGTTCATATCTTATGGTTGCATGGGGTAACAAGTGGTAGGCTTGGGACCAGAAGGCAGCTCTTCAGAGGCTCTGTTTGGGGATCTCATCGAGAGGGTCTCTAACCCTGCAACAGCCCCGGCCTTCATGGGAGTCGCAATGAGTAGCCAGCAGAACTTCTGCTAGGGTGTATCAGCTCTGCATTTGACTGTTCTTTTCAGGAGTTTCCTTGGGGAGCAGCTTCTGAGGTGTGGGATCATGAGTTGGGAAAGAGTTGTGATGTGCTTGAAGCAAGGCTGTGGAACATTCTCCTGGTCCTGTCCTAGACACTCATCTGGGTAACAGTATGGAAGTGTCGTATGGATACAGTGTTCTACCAGGTCTGGGTCACCTTCCTCTCCATCTACTGCAGCACCAAGGGCAAGGTCATGGTGGCTGTGGAGATCTCCATCTTGGCTTCAGGTGCTGGACTTCCAGGCTACATTTTTACTCCAAAGTACTACGTTATTCTGGTAAGACCCAATAATAACTCTCCAAAAAGTTTAAGGAATAAAATAGGTTCCAGGAGAAATAGGCAATCAAGTTTTATCTTGTCTCTATCACATTTTTCGACTTTTGAAAAATAAACTCAGTTATATCTCAGTTATAGATTTTTTAAAATGTACTTCCATATTCACTGCCCACCTCTAGCCCTTAGCGAGTTCCTCCTCCAGCTGGGGTTTCTGCTCTTTCCACGGCCTCAGAGATTTGACGATTGAGGTCTGGGTCCTGTTCATTCAGTCTCTGAAATATCTCATGAGTCTCTTTCCTCATGTCATTTCCACTGCTACCTGCCTCTAAGTTGATCAGGACTTCATTCCTTCTGACTAACCATTTTGTAGGCCTCCTGCCTCTCCTGTGTTTGCCTCTAACCTATACCAGGAATAAAAACAAAACAAAACAACAACAACAACAACAACAAAAAACTCACAGCAACACAGTACTTGTGTATTACAAAAGCTTTCATGATACCCTTATGTAGTCATTCTATGTAGGCTGGAGTACAACCTTTTCATTCTTTGGCACCTTATAGCCTTGTCTCCCAGTACTTGATATCTTTATACTATGGTTGGTCCATTTGAGCTACTGAGTCCTTCAGCTTTGTTCCACTATATTTTCCACTCTTTGTGTTCCCGCCTCTAAACATATTCTTCTGCTTTCCCTCCTCCTGGAATGACCCTTTAACGTATTTCTTCCCACAGAAATAGTACACACCTTACAAGCCTAATTGAAGGCTTCTTTTTTCAGGGACTTTTTCTTATCTTGCCAGTGGGATATAATTGGCCCCGCTTCTGATTTCCCAAGTAGGTTTTGTTCTGTTCACATCATGCCCCTCACACTCTTCCTTGTATTGTGGCTAGCTGATTATTTGTGTGCTTATCTCTGCTCCCAGTCTCCTCATTACTTATCCGTGTGGCCTAGTTACCTAACACAGGGTCTCCCTCTATGGAGGTGCAGAATAAATGTTTGCTGACTGTATGAGTGGCTTGTTGTGCCTTGGAATGGAGCCTGAGTAATCAGTAATACCAAGCAATTTTTATACTTTTAAGGACAGCTCTGAGGTATCTGTGGACAACTCTTTTGCCTCCTAAGTCCCATTTGTCAAGTATACATCAAGCCCTTCAAAATTTTTTATATGATGTGGTTCACTCATTTTTGGACTTGTTAGTTTGTCAGGCACCCTCATAAAATATGTAGCTCACATGTAACCAGTGTCCAGATGCATTTTTGCCCATGCAGGACACAAGTAGGAGTATCCTCTACTATTTGTCTGGACTCCAGAGTCACATGGGTTCAAATACAGAATTTCAGAATCAGAAAAGAGTTGTTTGATTTTCTCTACCTCATTCTTTTTAGCTCTTGAATCACCTCTGCCACTTTTGCTGTACTGCTATTTATATGCAGAGGTGCTGCCTAAATACACATGGACTTACTCCTAATACATCTCAGATTGCTCTAGGATTTTGATAGACAGGGCACATATGGCTCACACGGGGCTGCCAGTCAGTGGAAAACCGTAGTCATCTAGCTGGTTGGTGTTAGTAGTCCCCCATGCAGGTTTCACATTTCCAGGCCCGTTCACTCTCTCACCTTGTCATCTCATATTAGAAGTCATGAGTTTGATCTTACACTATTGTTGTTCTAAAATAGTTTCATATGTTTGGCCACACCCAATGAGAATGTGAGGCAGAAGGGAATGTCCTTTGTGGCATTCTTTATATAATTGGAGATTGGATTGGCACCTGTTTTGGTGATAAAAGCTGTAGGATTTTGACTTGTAACCCAAGGCACTACTTTTAGGATGATACTGGCACTGGTAATATGCAACCAGAAGAAAACCAGACTGACAAATGAAGGCCAGGACTCATTATTCTACAATGGAGAGTAATGGCTGAAATGGCTAGGATCCTGTGCTGTTGGTACTGTAGGAAGGATCTAATTAGAGTATTTGCTGCTTAGATGGGAATGAGCCCAGTGGGAACAACTAGACATGCTGGAGTAAAGGCTTCATCTACCCCAAAAGTGAATTAACTTGACTGCATCTGATTGATTTTTTTGTGTGTTAGGCACTCTAGACACTATGCCTAGGGCTTATGGATTCTTCAGGGTCCACTAAAAATTTTTGAACACTAAAATTGATTGACAGCTAAATTGCAAAGTGCAAAATAAAATTTAAGAAGTGCTCAAGTATCTACAAAAGCTCTTTTACTCATAATTAAATAATATTTCATTACATTAACAAACAGTGCATGGTTGGAACTCCACTATAGACGCTCCTTGACTTATGATGGGGTTATGTCCCCATAAACCTATTGTAAGTTGAAAATATCATAAGTTGAAAATGCATTTAATACACCTAACCTACTAAACATCATAGCTTAGCTGAGCCTACCTTAAATGTTCACATAGCATTTACACAGAGGAAAGTCCAGCACCAGATGGCTTCACTGGTGAATTCTACCAAACATTTAAAGAAGAATTAATACCAAACTCATCACAAACTCTTCCAAAAAATAGATAAGGAGGGAATATTTCTCAGTTCGTTTTATAAGGCCAGTATTACCCTAATACCAAAACCAGACAAAAACATCACAAGAAAAGAAAACTACAGGCCAGTATCTCTTGTGCACCTGGACACAAAAAGCCTCAACAAGTACTATCACCAAGAACTGGCTGGGTGGCTCAGTTGGCTGTGTTGTCATCCCATACACCAAAAGATTGAGGGTTCGATTCCTGGTCAGGGTACATACCTAGGTTGTAGGTTTGATCCCTGGTTGGGATGTCTATAGAAGGCAGCTGATTGATGTGTCTCTCTCACATTGATGTTTCTCTCTCTCTTTCTTTCTGCCTCTCTTCCTCTCTTTATAAATCAATAAAAACATATCCTTGGGTGAGGATTAAAAAAAAATGCTAACACCAAATCCAGCAACATATAAAAAGGATTATATACTATATTCAAATGAGATTTGTCCCAAGAATGCAAGATTGGTTTAACATCTGAAAAATCAATTGATATAATACACCATAACAATAGAATAAAGGACAAACACCATATAATCATATCAGTAGAGGCAGAAAAAGTATTTGGCCAAATTTCATACCTATTTGTGATTTAAAAAAGAAACAACACTCAACAAACTAGGAATAGAAGCGAGTTTCCTCAATTTGATGAAGGGTATTTTTTAAAACTCCTGCAGCTAACATCAGTTCATATTGAATGACTGGAAGCTTTCCCATTAAGATCAGGAACAAGGTGAGGATGTTCATCCTCACTACTTTTATTCAGCATTGTAGTAGAGATTCTAGCCAGTGCAGTTAGGCAAGAAAATGAAGTAAAAGTCCTCCAGATTGGAAAGAAAGAAGTAAAGCTATCTGTATTTGCAGATGGCATCTTGTGTATAGAAAATCCTAAATAATGCACTAAAGCATCTATTAGAATTAAAAAATGAGTTCAAGGTTTCAGGATATAAGGTCAGTATTCAAAAACAAACTATTTGTAAATGCTAGCAATAAACAATCTGAAAATGAAATTAAACAATTCAATTTACAATGCCATCAAAAAGGACAAAACACTCAGGAGTAAATTTAATGAAAGAGTTGTAACACATGTACTTTAAGAACTATAAATCATTCTTGAAAGAAATTAAAGAAGCCCTAAATAAGTAGAAAGGCATCCCATTTTCACAGGTCAGAAGACTTAATTTGTTAAGATGGCAATGTTCCCTAAATTGTTCAACAAGGACTTTGGAGTGAAAAGTATATACCGATTTCTTAAATGAAAACTACTTTTCCGTAGGAAGACTTATTTAAACCAGACTTATTCTCTTGATACAACATGATTAGTAGGCCATGAGCTTTTTTTGTCACTGTTGTTGGATAGTGTTTTGTTTATGTGTTGTTGGGTAATAAAGGACTCCAAAACAATCGCCATTTAATTATATCTCATGATTCCCTCCAGTGGTTGTAATCAGATGGCCGGTGGCCACTGGGGCTGTATGGGTTTCACCCTGGTGTCCTCTCACGTGGTTTCTCTCTACATGGCGTTATCTCATCTTCAGCAGGGTAGTCTGGACTTCTTACCTAGAAACTCATGTCATTGATAGATGTGAAGCAGAAGCTGCCAGGACTCCTTGATAATGGGCTTGAAGTCCCATTAAGTCACTTCTTTACTGGTCAAAGCTATTCCAGGCTCAGCCCTGATTCAAGGGGTGGGAGCAGATGCCCACTTCTTAACAGGAGGAATAACATGCCTACCCAGGAAGGGGTGGAATTGTTGGTTGCTGTATTCATTTTCTATGGCCGTTGTAACAAATACCACAAACTTTGTGGCTTAAAACAGCACAAATTCATTTTCTTACAGTTCTGTAGCTCAAACATTAACATAAGTCTCACTGGGCTAAAATCAAGATGTCACCATAGTGGTATTCCTTTCTGGAGGATCTGTGGGAGAATTATTTTTCTTGCCTTTTCCAGCTTTTAGAATCTTCCTGCTGTGCTAGGCTTGTGGCCCTTAACACGACCTTCAAAGGCAGCAACTTCTGCCTGGTCTTTGTTGTGTTGCCATCTGTGTGGTTCTCTCTGTTGTTTTCCTCTTCCGCTTTTAAGGACCCTTGTGATTACATTGGGTCCTCTTTATTTTAAGGTCAGCTGATTAGCAGCCTTAATTCCATCTGCAACCTTAATGCCCCTTGTCATGTAACCTGACTGACACAGTTTCTTTTTGGGTATTAGGACACAGATATCTTAGGGGTCGGGGTGAGGGAAGACATTTTCCTGCCTACCATGGTTGCCACCTTGGAGACTGGCTACCTCATTGCTCCTTAGTGATGCTATGACTTCTACCTTTGAATTGTCCATATTTGGATGGTGAAGGCAGAGAAAGAGAATTTCAGTTTATTGGTAACCTGAGGCAGGTGTTGTATTTACTCAGATATAATGTGGTGCTCTAGAAATTGAATGGACGCCACTGTATTTGTGATGCGAAATGCTAGCTTTTGGTGAAGGGTAACAAGCAAATATTAACACAAATGTTGCCACAATAACAAGAACACATGTTATACAGAATAGCCATTTATTAGATCAGGATTCCTTAAAATCAGTATAAATAATATTGATTCTACAGGTGATCCTTTTCTCTACTGTAGAGAATGTCAATGAAAATTCCTGTCTTTCCAGACGGGAAGTAAGGCTACACCCAGGTTTTGCCAGCAAACAGCTGTGGACCCTTTAGCACATCACTTTGCCCCTGAATCTTAGTTCCCTTACATTTAAAATGAGGATAATAATACTCATTCCACAGGACTGATAGAAGATGAATATCTAAATAGTTCCTTGTGGGTGCTTAGTACCTATTGGAGGGAGAAACACAGCATGCTCAGAAATGCTGGTTGCCTTGGAGCTAGGCCAATCCGATTCTCCAGAGTGAGAATTTGTACAGAGACCCTGAGACCGAGAGTCAGTTGGTGATGGTCTCTGGAACTGGGGTGGCTCAGCGGCTGAAGGTGGCCATCTGGCCTCCTAACCCGTTGATAAATGAATAGAGAGCTGGTCTGCAGAGTCAAGCAGATGAATGGTACAAACATCAGCTGTGGGCTCTGAAACTGGCTTGGTTTTGGACGGGGAGGAAGTTTTCAGAGAAGAGGGCTTTAGGCTGTGCAGTCACCTCAAAACAAGTATATTAACTTGGAAAATGTTGCTCTGATGCTCTCAACCTTTAGAATCAGTAAGAGTATGAAATAGTTGGGTAGTGTTAAGGGCTGGCTCTGGACAAAATAAAAATTTTGCCCTGGGGTCAGTGTGCTTTTGTAACCAGAAAAGTTAGTGTTCATGCTGCCTATTGCTAGCAGAACCAGTAAGTACAGACAGGGATTGAATCTTAATGGGCGCTTTATTCAGATGGCTGGAGATCTGAGGAGATGGTGGGTTATGTACCCTAACAGACTATCTTACATCCCCTCTCAAACCAACCCTTTTTATAAAGAGGAGAAAAGTGTAGGTGAGGGTTTGGAACTCAAGAAAAAGGTTAATCAGGTAAAAGTCGCAGTCTGGTGATTTCCCTCGCATCCTTTCATCTGCTGGCCAGTGATTCTTTATCTGCATCCTGGGCGGCAGTCAGTCGTCTCTCCCTGGAGCACAATGGCTCAGATACCATCTCGATCGCTTGCAGCCCTCCTGGGGCACCAAGGTGGGATTGCCTGTGGGTCTCCTGGAGTCAGGGTGGGTCCAGTCGTAAATTACAGTTTTGGGAACAACAATTTTCTGCATGCATTAATTACCAAGCCTTTTAACTATAACTTAAAGCTAAAAAATGTTCAACTCTCGAGTTCCCCCGTCACTTCTTTTTTCTTTTGGATTATATTCCAGGCCTAGGTACCACAGCTACATCAAGATACCAACTGGTCAGGAAACAGATTTTTAGAGGGCCCACCATGAGTAAGGTACTGTGGCAGGCCTACAGCCCATGAGCTGTCTTGAGGAGAGCATTAGGCAGATGAGGAGCCAGAGGCCCTGAGCTCTAACGCCAGCTGAGTAACCCACTAGCCGCTCCTGCAATAGCTAACCAAGGATCTGAGGGGCTGAGGAGGGGACCTGTGAGCCACTGGACAGGAGGAGAGTCTGAGGCCCAGCTGACATTTCTAGCAGGAGACAGGGCAGAAAGGTCACAAGTTAGACTCTGACTGGTTGCCTATTCAGACAGTGCTATAAGCATTTGGAGAATGAAGTGGTCGTGAGCTCCAGTGATTCAGGAAAGCTTCATACTAGGTGTGGGGCTTGAGCAGGATCTTGAAGGAAGGAGAGGATTTAGTTAGGTGGCCAGGGGAAAGCTTTCTTATTGGGGTAGGATAAGGGGAATGGCCGCTCTTAGTAACTGTGTTGGTCTTCCTGTGCTGATTGTCCCATTTATTCCATTGTTTGCTCAGACTTTCCTGGTCAGTGAACCTCGCCTGGACAACTGAGGAGTTTTCAGCTTTGCCTTGAAAGAAGGAATGACCTCAAGCTGGAAGGCAGATCTGTGGTGTCTCACTTCTTTTCCTTGTCCGCATAGATTTTTTTTTCCCTGGGGGAAAAGGTGGCAGAAGCTACAGAACATGAAAATAATATTTAAAACAATGTTATTATAGTTACCATTTATTACCTGCCTGTTTAGTGTCACATATTGTGCTCTACAAACAATGTGGTTTAACTAAATTTAATCAGAAGTACAGTTTATTTGTGGCAAAACCAGGTCAAGAGGTTTTCCCAATGTCATGCCGAGAGAAGGGTCAGAATTAAAAGTCAAGCATGGCTCGTCTCAAGGCCTGTAAATAGTCACGCATGGTTTAATTTCCCATTACAGAATGGTGATAGTTATGTCATCTATCAAGCCAGTGAATGATAAGTGCTTTATTAGTAGGTAAATCTTTTGAAAAACCTAATGGAAGCTAAAAGCATTAGTTCCCTAAGTATTTTCCAAGTTGCCTGAAATGTTCATTCATTAATATTCACTCACTTTCTTCTAAAGAAAAACTATCATTTAAAACTTGAGAATTTACTTTATAATTTTTAAACATGCAAAGATAATACATATGTAACACTTAGTTAGGAATAAGTCTTGTTAAGGAAGAAATTTTTAGGAGTCCTGACTGCTTGCACTTCCTTAGGAAAAAAAGTCTGATAAAGTTACAATGCCCGGTTATAACGGCAAGGTAGCCGCACCACCATGCACTTTTACTTGGTATAGAAGAGTACCTATATTTAGAGAACTTTATTATGAGCGAGATTAAGGAACAAAACATACATGTTTGGTCATGTAGGTCTTGTCGGTCTTTTCCAGCGTAGAAGATTTACTTCTGGATTTCTCTGTCCAGTTATCTGATCCCAGATCTTGTCCAGCCCAGGTTTTGGTTTGTGTGTCTGGTGTTTTTTGTTTGTTTGTTTTTACCCATTATCAGATCAGTTTAAACTCATTTAACTCTTTTCTCTTTCTGTAACCCAGGAAGCTATAATTAATTCAGTTACTGAGGGGAAGGAGGTCCTTCTGCCTGTTTCTCTTTCTTTACACTAACCAATTTAAGACTAACCACATTTACTAAGGGCCACTGGATATCGGCATGGCCAGGGATCTAGGTCTTGACCGGGGGACAGGGTGGGAAGGAGCAGCCTGCCTGTGGCCACCGGCCTGTGAGGGCCAGGTCCCAGCCTCTCCTCCCCTGCTGCAGCCCCAGAGCCCTGCCGGCCCCTCGGGTATGCTGGGGGCTGCAGGAACGAGACATGTCAGTCTAGTGGGAGAGGTTGATATTAACCAAACCTGTGAACATTTTTAGGCAGAGTCACCGTCGGCCCATCAGTCCCCAGTTCCTCTCTCATGTCATTGGGCCTCTGTTTGTCTGACTTCTGCATGTGCTGCTTTGCTTTTGCATGAGGGTGACTCAGTTGTGAAATTCAACCTATTCCCCGAGTATCTCAAGACTTATGTCTACAGAAGACTAGGGGGAGGCGTACAGGGGAATTTTCTGGAGATGGGAGAGGAGACATTTATGGTCTAGAGACACGGACATTTTGAAATGGAGCTGGAGGCGTCATTATTTTTAAAGTATCCTCTGGTCACCCCAGCTTCTGGGGCTTTTTTCACAGCCTCTTCTCTTCACCATTTCACTGGCTCCTTCCTTCCCCAGTGGCTCCCTTCTCTTTTCTCTCTTTTATTCCCCTACTGGTGAGGAATATCTGGTATAGGACCTAGACTAGAAAGAAGGGCCTTCTGAACCTCTGCCCGTGGCATCCTGCTTTTCCTTTCATTTTGTTTCCCCTGCAGGATCTATCCTGGCAACAACCAAAAGAAGCTCTGCTTACAGAGGAGGAAAAATCCCTCAGGCTGTGGAATGGGAATTTAAACCTTGACATATGGTATAGTGATAAGAAGGAAAATTCCACTACTCAAATCTGGTTTGCCCTTCAGATGTGGTGTAGGCATTTTTTCTCCCTCAGTCCCTTGGGAAAACTAACCTAGATTTTAAAGGGAAAGATTGTGTGTTTAATTTTCAGTGGCTTTATGGTATAATCTTAAAAAAAAAAAAAAAGCTGAAGAAATGAGAGCAGAATGAGCATTATGTGGTATTTCATAAGGGCTTTAAAAACTTTCCTTATAAAAACAATATATAGTCTGCGTTTGAGGTTTGGAAGAATCAATATTAAGATGTAAGTTCTCCCCAAATTGATCTATAATTAAATACAGTCAAAAGTCTATCAAGTTATTTTGTAGTAATCAATAAGCTGATCCTAAGATATAAAAATATCTAAAAGGTACTATTATAATAGGCAAAAAGAATTATAAAAGCTATTTTTTTTTAAAAAAAAGGAACAAAGATGAAGGACTCATACTACTTAACTTCAAGAGTTACTATAAAGCAAAATAATCAAGACCATGTGGTATGGAGGAAGGGGCAGATACATAGATCAGTGGAACAGAATAGAGAATCCAGAAATAGTCCCACATAAATATGGTTAATTGATTTTTGACAAAGGGGTGAGGGCAGTTCAGTGGAAAAAAAAAGTGTAAATGCAGTTTCAACAAAAGGTGCTTGAAAAATTAGACATCTATGTACAAAAAAAAATGTTTCTTGACCTATGCCTCACCCCATATATGAAAATTAACTCAAAGTGGATCATGGACCTAAATGTAAAACTGATTTAGAAATCTTAGAAAACATAGAAGAAAACTCTTAGTGACCTTGGTTGGACAACGAGTTGTTACAGCAACACCAAAAGAGTGATTCATAAAAGAAAAACTTGTTAATTAGACTTCAGCAAAATTTTTGCTCCACAGAAGACACTGTTAAGAGAATGAAAAGACAACCCACCAACTGGGAAAAGAAATTGGAATCACCTATGAGGGGGGACCCCAAAACCCCCTGGAATTTATTTATTAAAAAATGTGTTTTTATTCTTACCTATTTAAACTTCAGTCACCTTCAAAGTACTCTTAATTAGATGCAATACACCTGTTGAGACTTTTTTCCCACAGCTCAAAACAGTTTTTGAACTTGTTGATTTTGATGCCTTTCAGTGCTTCTGCCATTTTTTGTTTCAGCAGTTCCACATCAGCAAAACATTTCCCTTTGGAGACTTTTTTCATCTGGGGAAACAAAAAAAAAAGTTGCTTGGGGAGAGATTGGGTGAATAGGGAAAGTGGGGCATGGGGATCATGCTGTTTTTTGTCAAAAAAAGCTAAACACTCAGCACGGTGTGGGCAGGTTCCCTCCTAAATCACCCATCATGAATTGGGCAAACCTGTTGAAAGAGTTCTCAAAAAAAAATTCACTGAAGCCAAACATAGCCTCTCACAACAACGCCAGCTGGTATACTGATACAGATGGCTTCCTAGAACACTCACTTAGCAGGCAAAGCCTGTACTACCAGGGGCCTGCCCTCCAGGAGATAAATATGGATTTTTCTGGGCCCTCCCTTGTATCTGACAAAGAGCTCGTATTCAGAATATATAAAGAACTCTTAACAATAAATAAAAATGAACAACTCAATTTTATAATGGGCCTAATTTTCTAAAAAACATTATTTTTAGAGGCTGGGAAAAGGAAGGAGAAAGAGAAAAACATGTTTTGAAGTAATGCATGTTAATGCATGGCACTAAGTCCATGTTTGCCCTCTTTGGTGATATGATTTGACTTTTTGCTGGTTTGATAAGTAAACATGATATGGTATTCATTTTAACTGAATTTAAAAAATAGTAATGATTAAAATAACTTTTTATATATTTTATTGATTATGCTATTACAGTTGTCCCACTTTTTTCTCCCCTTTAGCCCCCTCCACCTGGTACCCCCGTTCCCTCCAGCATTCCCCCTCCGTACTTCATGTCCATGGGTCGTACATATAAGTTCTTTGGCTTCTCCATTTCCTGTACTATTCTTAACCCTCCCTGTCTGTTTTGTACCAACCTGTTATGCTTACTATTCCCTGTACCTTTCCCCGCTTCTCCTCCTTCCCCCTTCCCCTCCCTGCTCCCTGCTGATAACCCTCCATGTGATCTCCATTTCTGTGATTCTGTTCCTATTCTAGTTGTTTGCTCAGTTCGTTTTTATTTTTGTTTTTTTAGGTTCAGTTATTGATAGTTGTGAGTTTGTTGTCATTTTAATGTTCATAGTTTTTGATCTTCTTTTTATTAGATAAGCCCCTTTAACATTTCATCTAATGAGGGCTTGGTGATGATGAGCTCCTTTAGCTTTACCTTGTCTGGGAAGCACTTTATCTGCTCTTCCATTCTAAGTGATAGCTTTGCTGGATAGAGTAATCTTAAATATAGGTCCTTGCCTTTCATGACTTTGAATACTTCTTTACAGCCCCTTCTTGCCTGCAAGGTTTCTTTGGAGAAATCAGCTGCTAGACTTATGGGAACTCCTTTGTAGGTAACTGTCTCCTTTTCTCTTGATGCTTTTTAAGATTCTCTCCTTATCTTTAATCTTGGATAATTTAATTATGGTATATCTTGGTGTGTTCCTCTTTGGATCCAACTTCTTTGGGACTCTGAACTTCCTAGATTTCCTGGAAGTCTACTTCCTTTGCCAGATTGGGGAAGTTCTCCTTGATTTTTTTTTTCAAATAAGTTTTCAATTTCTTGCTCTTCCTCTTCTCCTTCTGGCACCCCTATGATTCAGATATTGGTATATTTAATGTGGTCCCAGAGGTTCCTAAGCCTCTCCTCATTTTTTTGAATTCTTGTTTCTTCCTTCTGTTCCAGTCGGATGTTTATTTCTTCTATTCCAAATCATTGATTTGAGTCCTGGTTTCCTTCCCTTCACTGTTGGTTCCCTGTATATTTTTCTTTATTTCACTTTGCATAGCCTTTCTTCCTTTATTTTGTGACTGTATTCAGTCATTTCTCTGAGAATCCTGATTACCAGGTTTTGAACTCTGCATCTGATAGGTTGGCTATTTCCTCATCACTTAGTTCTTTTACTGGAGCTTTGACCTGTTCTTTCTTTCTTTCTTTAAGATTTATTTTTAGAGAAAGGAAGGGAGGAAGAAAGAGGGAGAGAAACTCCAATGTGTGGTTGCATCTCACATGCCTCGTACTAGGGAACTGACCTGCAACCTAGGCATATGCCCTACATTGGGAATCGATCCGATGACCCTTTGGTTTGCAGGCCGGCACTCAGTCCACTGAGCCACACCAGCTAGGGCTGATGTGTTCTTTCATTTGGGCCACATTTCTTTGTCTCGGTGTACCTGTTATGTGGTAAGGGGCGGAGCCTAAGGTATTTGCCAGGGTGGAGCAACCTGCTTCTCTGCACTGTGGCACTGTATGTGGGGGAGGGGTCAAAGAGGGAACAATGCTGCTTGCTCAGCTCGTCCAGCTTTCAGTCACTTTCCCCTCTTCCCACAAGTGAATTGTGCCCTTTCAGATCTTGATTCCTGGATGGGTAAACTTGTGTATATTATAGGATCCCGTGGGCCCCTCCAATGGACTCTCCTATAAGGCTGGCCGTTTCTCCTCCACTCCTGCAACCAGCACAGGTTTTTATAGCCAGAGGTTTTGAGGCTTTATTTTTTTTCCCTGTGCTGGAACCCTGTGTTAGGCAGTCTGTCTCGCTCCCAAGTTGTTCGCCCTGGTTTATCTGTATGTGCACGTGGGATCGCTGAGTTCACCAGCTGCCACTTTGCCCACTGAGTCCACTAGCCGCCACCTTACCACACATCCTCTCTGCCCAGCTACCCATCTCTGCCCCTCCTGTCGGTCTGGATGAATCTTTCTTCTTTAATTCCTTGGTTGTGAGAATTCCATACAGTTCAATTTTCTGGCAGTTCTGGTTGTTTTTTTGTTTTTAAATTTGTCATTATCCTTCTTTCAGTTGTGTGAGGAAGGGAAGGGTATGTGCCTACACCACCATCTTGGCTGGGACCCCTAGAATAACTTTAAATAAGTTTATTTGCTGTTTTAAATTTTGCTCTGTGACTTGTTTATGTGTGTTTTGGCACCAAGATACTTTTGTGTTGTTTTTTTCTATGCTAAGTATATTAAGCCGTGTTGTTTGTAGCAGATTTTTTTTTTTTTACAGTTTGCTGTTTATTTTATATTTTTGCTTTTGATGATTTTTATGGTAGTCTTTAAAATTTTATGTAGTTAAATCTATAGATTTTTTTATTTTGCGATTTCTTCTATTGCTTTTAGAGCCTTCCTCCAATAAAGATGTAAATAATCATTAGGTTTTTTCCTAGTATTTTTAATGGTTTTATTTTTTAAATTTGAATTTTAATCTCTGTAAAGTGTTTTGTCTGTGATATAAGGTTAGACTCTAAATTTTCTCAGTTGCATTTATTAAATACTTTAGTAATTGATGATGACATCTTTACATATTAGGTTATTTTAGAATTTATAGTCTGTTTCTGGGTCTTCCTGTTTATTCTTTTGTTTATTTTTATATTATTTCCAAATAATTTGTATTATTAATACTATGTAATATCTTTAAATATCTGTGAGGAGAGATTCCCTTTTTCCATCCAACATTTAAAAAAATTTTTTTCTTAACTCTAGAGTTTTTAATTCTTTCAAATAAATTGTATAATTATTCAGTTAATCCTCTTGTCTCCACACACTTAAACTTACTATGATTTTTAGTAGAATTGTATTATGACTATAACTTCATCTGGGAAGAATTGACATTTTAAGATTAAAAAAATGTTTTCTTCCAAGAAATATATTTCATTCAAATATATTTCTTAGCAAAGTTTCTCATTCTTTCCATATAGATCTCATACATTTTTGTTAATGTTATTCCTTAACATTTCTGTGTTATGTTGATGTTGTGAATGTGTTATGTTGATGTTGTGAATGTAAACTTTATTTTTTACTATATCTTTTTATCAGCTATTGCTATAGTATAAGATATTGATTTTGGGATATTTACTTTGTAACCTGCCATTTTATGGCTTTAAGTTTAGTGGCTTTTCAGTTGATTTCCATTTTTTAACATATAGATACCCAGTAAATAATGAGTGATAATTATATCTTCTAGGAATAGTGATAACTCTCTTTGGCTCTATGTTTCCTGTAGTTATGCCTTTTAGTTCCACTTCTTGTTTTTGTGTTAAAAATTCCAAAATGATGCTAAATATATAGAAGTACCATATTTTTCCGTGTATAATGTGTTTTTCTTTTTTGCCCAAATTTCTGAGGGAAAAGTAAGGATGTGCATTAAACGTGGGTAGTACCTGAAATACCTTGAATCTGTTCTTGTGTTTTGTAATTATTTGTTACATATAATTTCTTGTACCATAATATGTTCAAAAATAAATGCTAAAATGTCTGTGTACTACAAAAAACAATTATATAAATATAAATAAATAAAAATTGAATTAAAAAATTAAAATAAAAGATTTTTTTCATGAAAGTTTGGGCCAAAAACATGGGTGCACATTATACACAGGAGCACATTATACTCAGCAAAGTATGGCATTATTAAAAAGAATTATTTGTTTTGCCTTGGGTTCATATTACATGGAGGGTTTTATACTTGTTTCTGCTAAAGCCCTCTGTTTTAAAAGCTATATTTTAAATATTATTTTAAATATTAGCTTAAATAATTTTTTAAAAACCCACCCTGACTAGGTGGCTCAGTTGGTTGGAGTGTCTTCCAATACACCAAAAAAGGTTGCAGGTTCCATCCTTGGTCAGTGCACATACCTAGGTTGTGGGTTTTATCCCTTATCAGGGTGCATGCAGGAGGCAACTGATGGATATTTCTCTGCCCTCACCCCCAAATCAATAAACATATCCTCAGGTAAGGATTTTAGAAAAACAATTATAATGCTCAAGTTATTTTGCATTGTTCAGGGATTCTACGCTGCACGCGTATCTTTCTGCACTGAAGGCAACTGGAAGATTCTTATTTGTGTATCTCACTCAGTTTACACTAACCTTTGGGGGGGTACCTTTTATTATGAAAATTTTAAGTCATCACAATAATAGAATAATCTTACAAACCTTACTCACCACTCAGTTTCAACAACCATCAACACTGCCGTAGGGGTCAGTAATATTCATAAAGTGCAGGCAATATTTGCAAAATGTTAGTGAGGGACATGTTGGAGCTATGCATATGGAATGAATAACCCAGATAAAATAATTTCAAAAAATCTTTATTAGCACATTTTTAGTTTAGTAGTGAAAGTAATCCATGCTCTTTGCTTAAATTGTAAATAGTACTGGAGTGTGAATTTAAAAGTTGGAGTTGCCCTGTCCCCCATGAACTCCAGTCCCACTCACCAATCTCTATTCAGCACACTTTCTCTAGTGGTCCCTCAGCGTCGCCAGCTGGATGTTGCCAGCCCCTTCTCCATGACCTGAAGGGAATGAGGTTCCCTGTAAGGGAGGAGGTCAGGAGTTGAGTGGGCCCAAACTTGCAGCCTAGTCAACTGGTAGGAATGTGGTGGTTCTCACAGGCCCACACCCAGCAGGGTCCTATTACTGTCTTCACCCCCAGGTCAACTCTGGGAAAAAGTCACTTTAGTCTCCCCAGCAAATACACCTGGCCATTCCAGTGTTTATATTTCTGCAAAGAAAACAAAGACTGATCTATATAAGAAAAAAAATCCCTCCCTTCTATGACTTCGACTCTTGGTAAAATTATAACCCTGATGTTCTTATGCTGTTGATAAGTTCTTCTTGAACTTGCCGATTACTTCTCATTCTCCATCTTGCCTTGATAGGTAGGGGTGAGTGGATGGCTTCAGTTCATTCTTCTACACAGATGCAAAACACACATAACTTTTTAAAAAGTAGGAGCAAGTCTAGCAGTGCTAAGAAAGCTTTCCCTCCTCTCCCTTTAAACCTATAATGGTAGTTTCTTGGCTGGGGGGAGATGGGGAACAGAGTCATGTCCTGTTGCCATTACTCCTGAAGTAAGTAGCTCTTTTGTAATCAGTTACCTTACCTAGCACCCAGTTATTTCAGAATTCATTGTTAAATATAAAGAAAATGCAGTCCTTTATTGGATATTTGATCTTGGTCAAATGATAAAGATCAGTGCATGGAATATAGGATTTATGAGAATTGTATAGTTGGTTCATGTAATAGAGACAATCAAATGTAATAAAGTTTCCAAGATTTTATAGTCTACTTCTCCCTAGAGTTCTATAAAATACAAAAAGAGAAAATTATGGTCATTGGTGTGTGCCGTTGCACACACACTGCTGTTGTGAATTTACGTAGTCGGCAAAATTAGCTCTTATGTTCAGAGGCGCTGTGATGCCAGCCAAGCATTTGTGCCTATTCACATCTGAATGAAAGGGTAAAGAAGTTAATGTTTAGTAAGAATTAGGCACTTCCTATATTGCTGGTGGGAATGCAAACTGGTACAACCATTTCGGAGGGAAATTTGGCAATACCTAACAAACTGTTGTTTCAAAACTGCTATATTTGCTGCCTTGTATTAGAAGACTTTCAGACTTTGCATTTAGTCAGAGTCAGTTTATTCACAATATCTATGGTAGGGGGCAAAAAGAGCTTTCCTAAGTTTTAGAGTCTTACATTAAATTTCTTCATCTTAAGTGTTTTCTTAAAGTACTTTAATTTATATGCAGTTAACACTAAGAAAGAACTGACTCAAAGGATTATTAAACGGAGAACTTGGTAATCTTATGAGGTGGTGCAGGTCCTGAAGGTCCCTGTTCGGGCGCCAGCTGAGGAGGAGGGCAAACTCTGTCCCACAGAGTACACTCTGGGTTGTGATGGATGGGGAAATAAAATAAGTCATCCCAGACACTTTTCTCGGTCTTCCAGGGAAAGGGGTGGTGATTCCCTCTAGTGGAGAATGCCCTGAGCCCTTCTCTTGAAGTGGATTTTGTTGAGAACCATATGCACAGGAGTATTCAGCATGGATGCAAAGCTCATCAATTAAGGTCAAAAGGCTATGTTTACAGAAAACGAATAGAGATCATAGATAACAATTGAAGGAACTCAAGAGATTTGCCTTAGGTCAGGGTCTGGTAGAGAGGGTGGCACCCATTCAGCCCCGAAACCTAGGAAACTGACCTCATTCTGTGCTCAACCCCAAACATCAGTACTCATTAACTCAAAGACATTCTTAGCAAAGTAAGTTTCATAGGATTTAATGCATTCCTTTTCCAGGCTTAATTGTCCCCAGGAATTGCCCGTTCCAGTTTAGGGCTGTACCTGCCCTTAGTATTGTTTCAAGCCTCAGCCAGGTGGGTGGAGCAGAGCAACCAGGAGATAAGGAGACTTCTTTCAGAAGAATGAGGACCCCAGCCATATTAAAGCTGAGGGGTGAGGGTCTTTTGCCCTTTCTCCATGTCCCCCAAGTTCTTCCCTGATGCCCATGTGACTGTGCCTGTCTTAGGTTGCCCCTGCCATCGAGGGCTCTTACCCATCATTGACTAACCAGCCATTCTCCGGGGCCAAGCAGGGTGATGTGAGGGAGGCAGGGGGCTGCGCCCCTGTCAGGAGGACAGGTTTCATCTCCTCAGTGGTCTGTTTTCCCAAGGCCTCCTTGCTCAGCTCCAGCCTTGGGGCCCTCTGGCCTGTCGGCAAAGCTACAGTCCCTGAAACCAGGCAGGATGGTTCCCAGCAGTCTTAAAAGGCCTTCTGGTATAGCCAGCTTGGGAAAAGGTTTGGCAGTTTCTTTCCAGACAAATATACACCTCTCCTTGACTTAGCAATACCACTCCTAGGTATTTATCTAAGAGGAAGGCAAACATATGTCCACACAAAGACCTTTACATGAATATTTACAGTAAAGTTTTTCATAACAGCCCAAATTGTCTATGAGCAGAAGAATGGACAAACTTTACTGCCCCTATGATGGGATCCAACTTAGCAATAAAAATTAATGAACTACTGATACAACATGGATGAATCTGAAAACCAGTATCCTGAGAGAAAGTAGCTAGACATGAAGTAATACATGCTGCAAGGTTACATTATATGAATGTTTTGAACAGACAAAACTAGTCTCTATTGAAAAGGAAGTACAACAGTTGTTAGTCACTTGGGAGTTAGGAGCAAGGGCTGACTGGGAAGCAGCATGTGAAGGTACTTTTTTTCCTATAGATGGATATGCCTTATATTTTGAAAGGGGTAATGGGTTACATGGATGTAACCATTTGTCAAACTTCATTAAAATGAATTTCACTTCAGATTTGAGTATTTCAACATACGTAAATTTTACCCTCTTTCTAAATTTTTCTTTTCTTTCTTTCTTTCTTTTTTTTTTTTTTTTTTTACCAAAAGAGGTCTTATGTTTCTCCTTGGCCAACTCAAAGCCTTACTCTGAAATTTTAGCTTGTCTCATACAAATAAAAATTAGAAGCTTGTATACAAATTTATTTATTACTTCTCAGATATTTCACATGGTGCTCTTTCTTTAAATATTAGAGTACAACATTAATAAGCAAAACCATTAAGCATGAAGAACCAGAATAAAATGCATTATGAAAAAATGGCCTTTCTCTGAGTATACGACACTTGGCAAAGCACAGTTCTGAAAAGTGAACTCCCTTTTCCGTAAGAGGTAGTAAGTGGGGTTGTGGTCAAACCAAAGAACTTCCATCCCTACAGTCATGATAATGTACTGGCACCTGATCTTTAGAAGCAGTTCAGGAGGTTACTCTATATTCCATTTTAGGATTTGAATCTTCACCATTGCTGTGCTAAACCATGTTGTACTGGTAGTGCAACAACACATCCATGTTGCCTAGATAGTGACTTCTATTGGTTGCATTGTTAATTCTCTGGATCTGGATTGCATTCCTTAGCAGCCTGGAGAGGTCAAAAGAGAAAGGGGAGAATTGTGGCCTGAAATAAATTTTCTTAAGAGCATTCTATAAAAAATTTATCCCTGTTATTTCACTTTTAAACATCCAGAAGCCTGATGTATGCCTCGTGATGGGATTCCTCTTAACAAGAAAAAAAAAATTCCGATTCTCATGGACTCAAGGATTTCCTCGTCTACCCTAACATCCTCATCCCCGAGTTTTCTTTTTATTTCTAAATGAGGAAATCTGGAAATCTGTTGGGCCTTTAATCCTGTGAGCACCCACCAATAGGAAGGATCAGCTCTCAGCAATGAAATGACATTGAGTGAACTTCAGAGAGATTAGCCAGGAAAAAGGATTAAACACACCTACAGGAGCGCAGGGCTGAGAGAGGAACGAGGGAGAGAGAGGCTGGCACCATCTCCTGGAATCAATCCAATGGCTACCTGGTGTGAGAAGTGTGGGCTGCAAGACCCCAGTTACTTCCCCCACCCCTCGGTACAGATATCGGAAGCAGAGATGAGGGCTTACCACCATTTCCTAGAAAGCTGCATCAGGCTGGAATGTATGGCAAAAAAAGGTACTGTGGAAGCAATAATGCCTTTTTTTAATGTGTGTTTTGTTATTCAGCCTCATTCTCAGTGGAATAATGGTTTAACTAACAAATTTTACATTAAAAAAATTTACTTTGCAATGCTGCTTCCAGTTTCCTAAGGAATTTAAGAAGGAATTTTTTTTTTAAATGGCTATAAACATTGTAGAGGGTCATTTATTGAAAAATGTATAATAAAAGAGATGTCCAAATATTATGAAAAACATCAGGCTGTAAGATGAAATGTGTAAATATGAACTGATTTTAAAAGTTTGTTCAAGGTGTGTTTGTCTTGCCAAAGCAGTTTTTAAATTAGTTAATTTTTATTAGTCTTCTCATATTGGGATTTCTATCCTACTTTGAAAGGCTGGTCCATTTCTAGTATTATAAAAATGTTCTTCCATATTTTCTTCTAGCATTTTTGTTTTTTTATTTAATCTGTCTGGGGTTTATATATTCTGATGCCAGAAGTGAAATACAGATGCAACTTAAACATTTTCGCAATAACGAAATATCCCTACATAGCACTTGTCATATACCAGGAATTTTTTTAAAAAGTTCTCTAGCTACATTAACTCAATTTTTACAACAACCATAGTAGGTAGATGTGTTATAATTTCCTCTATTTTCAGATTAAGACGTTAAGACACAGGGAAGTTAAGCAGAGGTTACTCTGCTGTAAGTGGCAGAGTCAGGATTTGAACCCAGGCAGTGTGGCACCGGAGGTTATACACTTAATCGCTGTGCTTGATGTCCTGCTATGGCCAGCAGATTGACCCAACTCTATATGTTAAGTAATCTCCCCCTGGCCCAACCGGAAATGCCACTTTAATCATATTCAACATACCAATTTATATTTTGGTCTAATTCTAATCTCTGTTGTGCTCCTGAGTCTTTCCAAACTCAACAAGTTCTATCAACGTTATTTCAAAATGAAATAGAAAGGGGTAATATGACATCAGTGGGGATTTATGGGCAGATTTTCAAAGCAAACCACCAATACCTGGCAATAACATGGGTGTTTGAGAAAAATCTATTGTATACTCAGGATCATGACTCAAAGAACTGAATAATAAATTTAACTGGCTTCTATTTGAATTGAATCTTTTATATTCAAACTGCTTCCACATGTTATTTTAAATTAAATTAAATTAGATAATGTATGTAAAGCTGATAGCACAGCACCCAGTAGGTAGTAAGTGCTCAATAAATGGTATATTAATCCTCACAATAGTCGTCGAAAGAGATAATAATTATTATTATTAGATATTATTAAGAGATAATTAATTATTACCCATTTCCGTTTCACAGAGGGAGAACCTGAAGGGGGAGGGGCTGCTCAGCACTGGGTTGCAGTACAATTATTTTCAGCCTGCTTTCATAGTCCCTGAGGAGCAAATTAGTGAGAGAAGAAGGAAGGAATGTTAGGTTAGAGCCTCCAGGGATTTTTCTTAAACAAAAATAACATTAGCTCTGACTGGTGTCGCTCAGTGGGTTGGGTGTCATCTTGCAAACCGACAGGTTGCCTGTTTGATTCCTGGTCAGAGCTCATACCTGGGTTGTAAGCCAGGTCCCCAGTTGGAGGCATTGCAAAAAGCAACCAATCCATGTTTCTCTGGCATATCAGTGTTTCTCTAACTTTCTCTCTCCCTCCCTTCCCCTCTCTAAAGGTAAATAAATAAATAAAATCATTAAAAATATAAACAAAATTAATTAGCCATCATATTGCTAAAATGTCTAAAATCCTACTGTTTAGATTCATTTATGTTAAGGTATTTTTCCTCTAAGGTGTTTTAGAAAGAAATGAAACTCTTGGAAGAATGCCATGTTCAATGATCATTAGTCATATGGCTATAATAGGCAATTACACAGACATGAACAGAGTAGAAATGGTAGGCCAGGTACAGAAGGTCACCAGGGTGCAAAGCCCTTGGTGCCTAGTAATGGGCAAAACTGAAAAAACAGGTATTGTAGGGTGGGCCCTGACCCCCAGGATGACATTTCCACCTAGCATATAAGTAGTCATGCGGTTTAGACTCCCTTAGAGAAGGAATAAGGGGGCTGGAGAGTAGCCTTATCTGATTCCCATACAAGCCCTTGCACAACCACTCCCTTAAGCATTAAGCCTTCAGGACAAAGAGGTTCTGACCTGCATCAAGTCATCCTAGAAACAAAGCCTCTGGTGTGCTCACCACAGAGTCGGAGTGTTGGTCAAACTGGAGATGACTCTAAGCCTCATTTGTGTTTCAGCTCCAGGCCCAGAAAAGCAGCAAAACCAGATGAAGTGCCACCATGGCTGACATCAGGACCAGGTGCAATGACTAATGACCCCCTGCCCTAGTGCCGACCAATCAGTAGTGATCATGACTCTGAAAGGACACACCTGGAAAGCTGATGGATATTGATATCCTCCCTGAAATACTTTTAAGATGAAGGACCCAGCTCCCTCACTCCCTCCCAGGCACATGCCTTTCCTTCCCCTTTCTTCCCTCACAGTGTATATACCTTTGTTCTGTTTCTTCTAAGCTCCGAGGGCCCTAGTTTTGCCTCTATATCTTATTTCCTGAGTCTACTCCAGGAAAGTCACTTCTACTTCTGTGACTTACTAAGTAAAACTTTTGCTTGTATTTGAGTTCTTGGCTCTGGATTCTTTCCAAGGACCGTGGTCTAACTTCACCAGTTAAACATCTGGTGCTGTTTCTTTTTTTAAGATTTTATGTATTTATTTTTTTAGAGGGTAAAGGAGGGAGAACAAGAGGGAGAGAAACATCAATGTGTGATTGCCTCTTGCATCCCCCCTACTGGGGACCTGGCCTGCAACCCAGGCATGTGCCCTGACTGGGAATTGAACCAGTGACCCTTGGGTTCGCAGGCTGGCACTCAATCCACTGAGCCACATCAGCCAGGGCTGTTTCACTACTAAAAATATCAAGTCTTTTCATCTCCTCATGTTATACCATATTACATTGTCTTGCCTAAGACACTGCTTCCAGTTGATAGACTTGGTTGAAAACAGAGCTGGGAGTGAGCTAAGCATGAGAGAGTATGAGCATTAAAGGGCCCAAACTGAGCCCTTGAGGTGTGTTGGAAGGAGAGGTAGGCAGATGCTCAAGCCAGGGTTGGCTAGTTTCCCAGGGTGCAGACTCCAAAAATAGCACAGAAGGAGATGTTAGGCCAAAAGTTATGCCATCTAGGCCTCAGTTTCAAGAATATTTTGGATACATATAGATGATTATTTTTATTGAATGACGATAGAAGCAGATTAGTGGACAACCCATGTTAACCTCCCCCCAGCCCCCCTTTTCCCTCTTGAGCTGTATTTTCATAAGCAACAGGAAAGGACGAAGACTCTAAGGATGAAGGTCTAAGGCCCTGGAATCACGGTGTCCTTTCCTCTCTGTTGCCTGTGCAGCAGAGGAAAGCTCGTTAGAAATGCCCCACCCCAAATCTACTGAATCGGAATCTGCATTTCAGAACCCAGGTGCTTTGAATATCTCTTACAATTTGAGCACTGCTTTGGGAAAGTATTGATGATAAAAATGCTGGTGGGGCACTTTGAAATTTGGTGCTGAAACATGAGGGCATTATGGAAAGGAGGAATTTGTTATTTTCACAAAATTTTAAAATTCCCCTCAGGCCGTATGCTTTTCATTCAGGTTACCCCAGGCAGCAGAGCTTGTTTTGTCTCTCTTGTAGTTCTGAAGAGCGACAGGGGAATGTCAGCCCCAACTGTTGTTGCTAAGGAAACTCGGCATAGAAACCTCCACCTCAGCAGTGCTTGTCTCATTTAAGTGTACAATGTGCAATGTCAAAAGAAATTAAGAAGCTCTAAAAACTGTATCAACTTTGTAATGGGGAAAACTAGGAGAACAGGGACTTGGATAAATATTCAAAAACAGAAATGCTTATGCCTAGTGATGTTTTATTAGTTCTCAAAGCAGTTTTAAACAGGCATTTGCAGAGCCTGGGGCAAGAGTGCAAAGGGAAGCCTGCAGGCCACATTTCAGTAAAATACATTCTGTCTTCCTACCTTGACAAACATACCCTCATGAGAACTAAATGAAAATATGTATAAAGCTATGGTTTATATATGACTAAAAATCAGAAAATAGCTAAGATGACTAAATTGTATTGCTGCATGTATGTGTCATGCTGATTAGCTAGTGAAATTTGGATGAACAATAAAGATATTCATAATCCCCAAGTCACTAATTAATCTATAAATATTTTTTGCCTTCATCTCAGGAAAGTACTATATTGTTATAACTGAGATTTTTACATAATTTGAGCTTTTGAGAGAATGTGACCTGAAGTAAATGATTTAAGTAAAACGTTATTGGGTTTGAGTTCAAGATTTGAATGCTTGCTTAATGACTTGAAAGGAAAAAAGAGCAATGATGCTTGGTAGTGCTGGACAAAATCTTTCATTATGTAAGAATCTACAGCATTCATGCCTCATGCAAGGAAGGATTCGACAGATTAATTGATTTGTCTTTTCTTTACCTAAGCACTTCCGCTGCTCGAATCCTCAGCGCTCAAATCCTCCCAGCGCTCAGAAGCAGTGACTGCCCTGGCGCCAGCCCCGCACAGCTGGCACACCCGGCACACCCTCCTAGCATTCGGTCACCTTTCCTTTTGGGGATATAAATGAAGAGATGTGGAGAAGTGTTCCCCTGGGGCCCCAGCGATGTTAAGAGAGTAGATGTGTAGAGCCACGGTGTGCCTGCCTGCACTGAGGCCTGGGCCACGAGTGATGGAGGCACCCAGGTGGTCTTTAACTCACGTATTTATGGGAGGGAGGGTTGTGATATGTGGAGCTCTCAGAAGTGTGGCGCTGGGGACAGGGGACACAAGGAAGCTTTGCGGGGTGATGGAAATGTTCCATATCTTGAACTGTTTGATGGTTACATCAGTGTATATATTTGTTAAAATTCACCAGACTGTACATTTTAAGATTTGTGCATTGGATGGCATAGAAATTATACTCCAATAAAGTCCTGTTACTTTGTGAAAAATAAAGACTATCAGAGCATGCTTTTTCTCCATGTGAACTAAAGGGGGTTACCACAGTATGATTCCATCACTCTAACAGAGCTATTTCATGTATTCTTTTTTCATATGCCTGCATGCATATGCACAAACATACCACATGCTTTCTTCTTTCTTTTTCTTAAAACATTTTATTTGTTTACTTTTAGACAGACAGGAAGGGAGGGAGAAAGAGAGGGAGAAAAACATCCATGTACTGGGGAAACATCAATCAATTGCCTCTTGCACGCCCCCAACCTGGGACCTGGCGTGCAACCCAGGCATGTGCCCTGACTGGAAATCAAACGAGCGACCTTTCAGTTTGCAGGACAACCCACTGCACCACAACAGTTAGGTCTCCTTTTTTTTTAATTTTAATTTTTTTTTAATTTTAACTTGGCTGCAATCCCACCACAGATATGATTTCTATATCCTTGATATTGTATCTTAAATCTTTATATGTGGACATAATCTTAGTAATTTTACAGTTGGTCCTCGATTAATGATGGTTTGAGCTAACAATTGTTGACTTTAAGATAGTCCTTTTATGAAGGCAGCATTATCCTGATACTAAAAACAGATAAAGACACTACCCCCCAAAAAGAAAATTATAGGCCTATATCCTTGATGAACATAGATGCAAAAGTTTTCAACAAAATATTAGCAAGTTGGATTCAACAATACATTAAAAGTATTATAGACTATAACAAGTGTGATTCATCCCAGGGATGCAAGATGGCTCAACATTCATAGACAAATTAATACTTTATATTAATATAAGGTAAAAACCATATGATGCAGAAAAGCACTTAATAAAATTCAACATCATTTTATGATAAAAACTCTCAACAGAGTGGGTATAGAAGGAACATACCTCAACATAATAAAGGCCATTATGTGACAAACTCCCAGCTGCTATACTCAATGGTGAAAAGTTGAAAGCCTTTCCTCCAAAATTAGGAACAAGACAAGGATGCCCACCATCATCACTTCTATTCAACAGAGTAGAAGTCCTACTCTGTTGTATTGGAAGTCCTAGCCACAACTATCAGGTAAAACAAAGAAATAAAAGACATCCAAACTGGAAAAGAAGAAGTAAAACTCTCATTATTTGCAGATGACATCATACCAAATATAGAAAACCCCGAAGATGCCACCAAAAAAAAAAAAAAAAAAAAATACTAGGACTTATCAATGAATTCAGTAAAGTTGCAGGACACAGACTCAATATAACAGAAATTTGTAATGTTTTATACACCAATAACAGAAAATCAGAAGAAGAAATCAAGAAGATGATCCCACTTACAATTGTATCAAAAGTACAAAATACCTAGAAATAAATTTAACCAAAGATGCAAAAGACCCATACTTTGAAAACTATAAGGCATTGAAGAAAGAAACTAAACAAGGTACAAATAAATAAGGATATGCCTTGCTCGTGGATTGGCAAGATTAATATTGTTAAATGTCCTTACTACCTAAAGTAATATGCAGATTCAATGCAACCCCTATTAGAATACCAATGGCATTTTTCTAGAAAAACTTAATCCTAAAATTTATATGGAGCCCCAAAAGACCCTGAGTAGCCAAAGAAATCTTGATAAAAAAACAAAGTGAGAGATAACCATGTTCCCAGATTTTAAACTCTACTACAAAGCTACAATAATCAAAACAGTATGGCACTGGAATAAAAAGATTTATAGAGATTAATGGAATAGAATACAGAGCCCAGAAATAAACTCTTGCCTATGTGGTCAAGCAATATATGACAAAGGAAGCAAGGATATACAATGAAGAAAAGGCAGTCTCTTCAATAAGTAGTGTTGGCAAAACTGAGGAAATACATGTAAATAAATGAAATTGGTCAATTTTCTTACCCCATATACAAAAATTAACTCAGAAGATTAAAGACTTAAATGTTAGACCTGAAACCATAAAACTCCTAGATGAAAACATAGGCAGTAAACTCTTTAACACTTAGCAAAAAAGATCTTAGCAATATCTTTTTTGATATATCTCCTCAAGCAATGGGAACTAAAGAAAAAAATAAACAAGTGGGATTATATCAAAGTAAAAAGTTTTTGCACAGCAATGAAAATATCAACAAAATGAACAGACAACCTACTGAATGGAAGAAGATACCTGTGAATGACACATCCAAAAAGGGGTTAATATCCAAATATATAAAGCACTCATATAACTTTACACCAAATAACAGTCAATCCAATAAAAAATTGGGCAGAGGACATGAATAGACATTTCTTCCAAGAGGACATGCAGATGGCCAACAGACATATAAAAAGATGTTCAACATCACTAATCAGCAGAGAAAAGCACATCAAAACCACAGTGACATAGCACCTCATACTTGCAGAATTGCTGTCATCAATAAATCTACAAATAACAAGGGCTGGCAAGGATGTGGAGAAAAGGGGACCCTTGTGCACGGTTAATGGGAATGTAAATTAGTACAGCCACTGCCAGAAAGAGATGGAGATGTCTCAAAAAATTAAGGATTGAGCTGCCATGGTATCCAATAATTCCACCCCTGGGTATTTATCTGAAGAAAATAAAAACACTAATTTGAAAAAATATATGCACCTCTATGTTCATTGCAGCATTACTAGTGATAGCCAAGATATGGAAGTAACCTAGATGTCAATCAATAGAGGAATGGATAAAGAAGAAAGTGTTGCGTATATACAATGGAATATTATTCAGCAATAAGAAGAATGAAACCTTGCCATTTGCGACAACGTGGGTGCACCTAGAGAGGATTATGCAAAGTGAAGTAAGTCAGACAGAAAAAAACAAAGATGTATGAACTCACTTAAATGTGGAATCTAAAAAACACCCAAAATAAATGAATAAACCAAATCAAACAGAAATGGAATCATAGATACAGAGAACAAGCTGATAGTAGTGAAAAGGGAAGGAATAAAAAACGAGATGGGCACGTACAACACAGGGAATATGGTCAACGACACTGTAATAACCTTGTAACCCATGACAGATGGTTACTAGACTTAGCATTTTGTTAGGTATATTAATGTTGAATAGCAACCTTGTAAACCTGAATCTAGTATAATATTGTATATAAACTGTATTTTAGTGAAAATAAATAAAAAATGAGATGAGGCAAGGGATGGTTGGCGTACTCAGTTCTGCTTTCCCTTCCACATCTTACTTCTCTAATTTAAAATATTTAATTTAAAGCACACCTCAAATATTGAGGTATAATAATAATGAATTGCATCTATGATCTTGGTTTTTCTCTGGGGTCATTGCCTTATTTTTTTTTTTAAGATTTTTTATTTATTCTTAGAGAGAGGGGAAGGGAGGAAGAAAGAGAGGGCGGGAAACATTGATGTGTTAGGGAAACATTGATCAGTTGTCTTGACTGGCGACCAGGCCCGCAATCCAGGCATGTGTGCTGACTGGGAATCGAACTAACAACCATTTGTTTTGGGGGACGATGCCCAACCAACTGAGATACACTGGTCAGGGCAGGGTCATTGTCTCTTAATTATGTTCCCTCATGTATGAAAAAATAATAATCTAGCTCTTTCGTTGAGTATACCACTGGGAGATTATTTTTCTGAAAACCTCTGGCTACATAACCCCTGCTTGTGCTTAAATTCTATATGTTGTTGTAATACTTTAATTGTATTTGAAACACATGAAAGAATTATACAATAACCCCCATGGACCCATCAACCAGCTTCAACAATTACACACTTTTTGTCAGTCTGGTTTTACCTCCTCTCTTCCTTGACATTTTTGGCAGAGTGCTGCTGTATTTTTAAGCAGGTCTCAGACTTCATATAATTTTACTGTTAAATAATTTACTTTGTGAATCTAACAGAGAAGGCCCTGTCTTTTTATAAGATATAACAATGCCATTATTGTACCCATAATAGTAATAGTGATGCAGGAGTTCCTTGAATTTTTAGTGAATTCAGAGAGGAAAGAGTATTGGGATGAAGGAGCTCTGGCCTGAGTGTATCCCCTTTCCTCCAGGAAGGAAAAAAAAAAGGTAGAATTCACTGAGAAAGGGTCTTGGTTTTTAAGCTGGTATTTGCCCAACCCCTTATATGACTTTCAGAAAGCAAATATGGGAAAGAACTGTCCAGAGTGGCGGACATAACCAGCATTTACCCAATACCTACTGTGTACATCTCCAGGTGCTTCATCTCCTTTAACCTTCACACCAAAGCTGAGAAGTAGAAACCAAGGCTCTGGGAGGAGCTTCCAAAATATAACCTGGGATGGGTCAGCATTAGAATATTGTAACATCACCCTGACGCTATCCTTAATTAATAGGAGATTGCTGTTTAGTGTTATTGTACGGACTACTCGCTTCATGCCTTAATATAGCCAGATGTTTAACTGTTGTAGAAATAATAACCAGTTCACTCTTTGAGATTCCCTGGGAAATAGTTAAATGAGGATAATAATGTCCAGCCAAGAGAATATGAAAATGGCTTCCTCCTCCCAGCCCAGGCTCAGGGACTCCACTTAGTCTTCTCTCTCTAATCCTCTTTCCCCAAACAGAGAGAACGCAAGTCATAGGGCTAGAGGACATTTGTAGATGTGTGCTTAAAAGATTTGACTATTTGTCTTGGAAACCTGTAATCTTTTATTCAGTAAGGAGCATCTTTAAACAGCAAAATAAAGAAGTGCCTCCTTAACCATGCTTGGCGGTGGGAAGAGGCCCCTTGAAGTATTCCAGGAGGTGAATAAAAACGAAGGAAGGATGGGAGGGAGGGAGGCAAAAATTAAAGAACCTTCATAAATCTAGATGGATTTTATGATCCAGCTTGAGATGAACGCTGGTTACTTAAGTCGTTTTTGTTTAAAATACCCTTCTGCAAACCCAAAGGGGTAAGCAGACACCTCAATACCTCCCTTGGTAAGGAGACCATCCTAGCAGGTTTACTGTGAAGCTATTGAGGCTTCAAGTTCAAGGCCCAGTCCTTGCACGGATGCCTCCCAAAACCTGGGGAGAAGCTCTAGAAATGTGTTCCTGTGCTCACGTCTATAATCTTCAACCCACTTAACGCCCAGATCCATGCATGCATCTCAGCAGTCAAGTTCTCAAGAGAATAATGTGTTCATAACGATATCTTGATAAGTCCCACATTTCCCTAGTTCTAGAGCTTCCCTTCCTTTTAATTTCTCTCTGTAATTTCCAAGTATTTAACCTAATTTGTATTTCATTTGTGCAGATGAAATTATGCAGCAGGAAGTCAGGCCATTGTTGGCAGTGGATATAATTGAACAACTTCACAGACAATTTGCCATTCTTTCAGGTAAGGGGCTAATTCATTTGTATTTCTAGATTTGGTGAGGGTTCTTCTTGGAGGGCCCAGCCTGCTGAATCTTGGCAAACATTATACTCAAGTTTCAGTCATCTCTTAAGGCAACAGTCCCCAACATTTTTGGCACGAGGGACCGGTTTCGTGGAAGACAATTTTTCCACAGACTGTGGTGTGGGGTGGAGGGGAGACAGGAGATGGACCTCAGGCGATAATGCAACTGTGTCCACGGATGGGGAGGAGGAAGGTTGGGGACCGCTGCTTACCCGGCTTACCCAGGCTGGGCTGCACTGAGGACCATTCTGCTGGAGGTGGGATCTCAGAGATGTCATTCATGTGCTATTGGGTACAATTTGATGTTTCTCAAGGGAGTACATTTCTTTGAGGTTGTAAAAGAACATAGCTGAAAAGATTTTGAAGAAGAAATAACTACTGACATCAGCTGCCACCACGATGTTCTTCTAAGATCCAACCTTAAGAGTGTCTTGGTTTTGAGGGTTCATGAACATTGCTGAGGTCATTTATTCTCGAAGAAATTTGTCTTTTATCCGTAGCTCTTAAGGACATCATTTTAATACATTATTTATTTATTTTTTTAAATTAAGCATTTGATGGGAAAAGAGAGAGGCTAATATTGGTAAAAGACTAGAAACTGTCTGAGCCTGGGCACAACTCTGAAATTTGTCGTTACTAGAGTACTGTTCTTTCTTATTCACTTGGGGAAGGATAATATGACTTTAATTACTGAAACTGGAGGTACATACCAAACCCTAAGTAATAGACCAAATTTGGAAGCATTGCATAGTAAGATTAGTTGTCCTTAGCACATATCACAGAGGAATAAGGTGACAATCACTCTCCTTTTATATCTCTTGTGAAAAAGGCAACAAAGTCATCTTAGTTACATCGTGGAGAGAATATGTAGTTAGTATGGATTTTACTTACAATATGGGATGTAAAAAAGTCACATTTCTTTCCTTTCTCTAAGTCCTATTTTATCTGCTCTATATTCCTTATTCTATTGAGTTTAAGGGAAATTTAATCTTTGCCATTTGGATGCCTCTCCCATCGCAGAGTTGTGTCTCACATGGGGACATCTTATACAATCCAGAACATCTGGGGAATTCTCTGGCCTTTCCTCCCCATTGACCACTTGCTCATGTAAGACACTGAGAGTTCCTTAAGTACAGGGTCCTCATTTTTCTTATTTCCGCCTGCATTGCCAGTACTTAGAACAGACCGAAACATAATAGATGCTCAGAATTATCTGAGTCCCCCTGGTCTGCCCTGTGAGGCCAGGGGATCCCCTGCTCCCCGCATCCCTACTCAAGGCACCCTCGTCCTGGTCCGGGGGGCATGCCCAGCCATCCTCCTGAAGGAGCAGTCTCACGGCTTCCCACAGTGAACCCAGGACAGTGCAGGAGAAAAGGCAGGATGGGAACTGTCTCTGGGTTTCTGGTGACTGCTGCTGTGGCCCTCCCCCACAGGAGGCCCCCCGGCCGAAGTGCTGGAATGGACCATGGGGTAGGACGGGGTGGACTCCTACAGCTGTACACCAAAGCTCTAATGCCTCAGTATATGGGTGTATACACACACATACACACACAGTGAGTCTAAAGCAAATGTATGATGAGTATGTAATTATACAATGGCTCATCTGGGGAAGGGGTCCAGCCGCTGATTAATTTATACCTTTAATGATACAACGTGACTTCTTTTGAGTGTTATTGAGGTGTTTCTTTCTTTTCTTACTTCCTAGAGGCAGAATAGGAGAAACATGAACTGGTAACAGCAGCCTTAATAAGGATTTAGATTATGTGTCGCCTTGGGCACTTTAAGCCTCTGTTTCCTCTTTTGAATAATCAATGGAGTCATTGAAATTTTGAGGATTAAATGACAATGTATGAAAAATGCTTAATATTGCAATTTCCAAATAAAGGTTTGACCCTTTTTTATGATATATTTTAATCCCATAAATTGTTTATTTTAGGGTTACATTAAGAAAATAATTTTCAATATGATATAATTTTTATAATTAACTGAAGCCATGCTCACAGTGAATGTGGCATAAAAATGCCACAGTTAAGTCAGGAAAAGAGTTGGTTGTCACTCTTCAATGTAGAACATAGTACTGTGAGAACTCACACCAGACCAAAAGGACACCTCTGATTTAGCAAAGGCACTTTGACCGTGGCAAAGACAACCCTTTTGTTTTTTTCTTCACAAAGATGGTGCCCAAATCAAAGAAAGAAGCACACACCGCCCCTAAAGCTGAAGCCAAGGCAAAGGCCTTGGAGGCAAAGAAAGCAGTGCTAAAAGGCATCCATAGCCACAAAAGAAAGAAGATCCACATGTTACCCGCCTTCCGGAGGCCTAAGACCCTGCGGCTCCGAAGGCAGCCTAACTATCCCGGGAAGAGCTCCCCCAGGAAAAACAAGCTTGGCCACTATGCCGCCATCGAGTTCCCCTGACTACTGAGGCAGCCATGAAGAAGGTAGGAGACAACAATACACTCGTGTTCATTGTGGACGTCAGGGCCAACAAGCACCAGATCAAACAGGCTGTGAAGAAGCTGTATGACATTGATGTGGCCAAGGTCAACACCCCGATCAGGCCTGATGGGGAGAAGAAGGCATATGTTCACCTGGCTCCAGACTATGATGCTTTCGATGTTGCCAACAAAGTTGGGATCATCTGAACTGAGTCCAGCTGGCTAATTCTAAATATAAAAATTTTACACTAAAAAAAAAAAAAGGCAACCCTTTCATAGCTAAGCTTCTGCTGTCATCCTCTGGCCCTTCTCGTAAGACAGAAGCATGGCTTAGAGGTGGTAGCATTTGCAACACTGCAAGTATGTCAGAACATCAGCAACCACGGGGTTCTGAGCCAGCACTTTTTTGGAATTAGGCCTGCTCTGGTCTTTCGTCTTCCATCTTTATCTGGCAGAGGCAGCAGACGTCAGCCACGAGGCCATCGTGGGTGCCTGTGTGATTGCAGGTGTGGAACAGAAATTTCTATGATTAGTTCTTTTCCTATCACTGTGGCCTCTGTGCAGAGTCACAGCAGTTTGCCTTTTCCTGACTGGGGCAAGGAGGATGAAGATGCTCCCGCTGCAGGTTTTTCTACAGATTCCATTGAGCTCTGGAAGGAGCCAGAGGCCCCATCAGCCAGGAACCCTGAAAGGACAGAATGCGGCCCTCCTCTCACTGAGGCCCCGCTTGCATGGCGTGCTGCGCCCTGGGAGTGTGCTCCCGTGGCGGTAGGAGAGCAGGGCTCCTTGCATGGTGCCTGACCCAGGTCTGTGGCCCGATGGTTTGAAGCTTCTGGGTGGCGAAGCCACCAGCAGGAATTTTATAGTGACCAAGGCTGAGGCCTGTGGAGGCTCTGACCCTGGAAGACAACCTGATGTTCCCAGGGAGTTTGGGAGATTTCTAAGTTCAGGGCTTAGCTAGGAAACAAGAGAGTATAAGCAGGTTAGTGTGGTGGAAACACTAGGCTTTGTATTCAGACAATTCTGGGTACATACACTAACACAACTCTGAACCTCAGGGTTCCCACTGGTAAAGTAGATTGTTTAAAGGAAAGTGCCTAGAATGGTATCTGGCTACAAGAGAACTTAGCATATTGGACTTGTTTGTTTGTTCTTTAAACCACATAACAAGAGACCTGGAGGTAGAAATTCAGTATTGGATCAGTGGCTCAATAACATTTAGTCTGGAATCTTTGTGATTCTGTTGATGTTTCTTTTGTTTTTGAAGTCCTGATTCCAAGGTGGCTGCTGGAGCTCCAGACATCAACTCTGTGTCCATAGCATGGAGAAGGAAAGGAGCAATGCTGGCTTCTTCTTCTGCCAGAAGAGCAAAAAGTTCCCAGAAGCTCTTGGCAGACTATATCATATAGCCATTCATAGCAGAAAGGGAGTTTGAGAAGGCAAACATTTAGCTTTTTAACTGCTATGTAGATGGTGGTCAGGGAAGAAGGGGTCGGGAGTGAATTAGCCATTTATCAGTGTTTGCCATAATGAGGAATTTTTAATTATGAGGAATTATCCTTTTTTTCTACATCTTCACCTCAGGACATTTTTTTCATTGCTTTTAGATGGCGAGAGGGCAGGAGGGCAGGAGGAAGGAAGGGAGGGAGGGAGGGAGAAAGAGAAGAGAGGGAAAAATGTTCTATGTGAGAGAGAAACATTGATTGATTGTCCTTGCATATGTGCCTCAACTGGAGAATGAACCTGTGACCCAGGCACGTGTCCTTATAGTAATATGAACCCACGACCTTTTGGTCTACGGGACGATGCTCCAACCAACTGAGCCACAATGGCCAGGGTCTTTTATTTTTCTTTATCTTTTAGTGGTTATTCACCCCCTTGGAATTATTGTCTGGATTCCCCCACCCCGCCCCCTCCCAGTAACACCTTTAATCCTCTTAGAAATAAGTAATAATAAAGGCATGAAAATACTCTTAGGGTTGTGGGGTGCCCAGCATTTCCCCCATATATGCACTAATGGAGCCCAGGGTTGGTAGAGGTGGAGTGTAGGGCAAGTGGGAAGTTCTCACCAAGGAAGGGAGCAGAGTCAAAACTCATACCTAAATTAGCGATGTAAATAAGCTAGTAACTTGGCACCTGGGAAATGAGGACCAATGCAAGGAGATCTAGAGCAGCGCTATTTAATAGAAATATAATGTGACCCACATATGTGCTTTTAAATTCTGTAGTAGCCATATTAAAAAGCAAAAAGGAACACATGAAATTAATTTTAGTAATATATTTTATATAAACCAATATACCTAAAATATCATTCAACATGTTATTAATATTCAAAATTATTAATGAGATACTTAACATTTTTTGTACTAAGTTTTGGAAATCTAGTTCGTATTTTATACTTACAGCACATCCCAGTTTGGACAGGTCACATTTCAGATATTCAACAGCCACATGTGTCTCATGGCTACTGTGTGGGGCAGTACAGGCTACAGAAATGGCTGGCAGTCATGTTGGACCAAATGCCTGCTTTTTACCACATGATTTGTTTTGCTCCTCACCATCCTTAAATGAAATTAATAGGTAATATAATCTGTAACAAATAGACTCCAAAGTGTATAGTGGCTCAAACAGTGTAGAAATTCAGCTCTTACTCTTGGAACAGTCCAGCATGTACGTTTCTGGTCAACAGATGACTTTTCTTCATATGAACTTTCGCAATGGAGGCTTCTTTTACTTTGTGTCTGTTATTACTGTTTTCCATTTAATGACCTTTTTATCTGCATCCAGAAAGCAGACAGGGAAAGTGAGCATACGCCTTCTTAAAAGCCTCAGCTCAGCAACAGCACACACCATGTTCCATTGACTTGAACCTGGCTTAGTCATATGGATGCATTAACAGCAAGGGAAGCTGGGAAATGTAGTGAGCTGTGTGTCCACAGAGTGTGAACAGCCACCTCCCTCCTTACTCATATACTTTAAAAAAATTTTTTTAAAGAAATTTAAAGGAGAACAGCAATGTAAAGGAGAAATAGAAGGAAAATAAGCATAGTAAAATAATACATGTTTAAATATATATTTCTAACTACACTAGAAAAAAATTATGCAAGAGTCAGGTGCTTGCCCCTGTATGTGAGTCATCGTGAATGTGACAGGTACGAATGCTGGGGTGTGCTATGGGTGATCAGACGCCCTGCGTGGCCTTGCCATGGAGATATTCCAAAACAGTGAAACAATTGTTGATAAAGTTCTGAACAAAGTATTATCTTCCCTCAGTTTATAGGGTAGTTGTAGCCCTGGAAAATTAGTATATATTAAAACTGTTTAAGAATACTTTGTGATTTGTGACAACGCAGGTGGACCTTGGGAGCATTATGCTAATAAGTCAGGCAGAGAATGACAAATGCCATATGATCTCTCATCTGTGTGAAGTCTAAAAAAAAAAGAAGTCATAGAAACAGAACAGATGGGTGGTAGCCAGAGGTGGGGGTGGGAGGTGAGGGAAATGGGTGAAGGTTGTTAAAGATACACACTTTCTGTTATAAATAACTTCTATAGATGTTAACTAAACTTATTGTGGTAATCATTTTGTAATATATAAATATATCAAATTATTATGTTGTACACCTTTAATACAGTGTTATATATCAATCGTATCTCAATAAAATTGGAAAAACATTAAAAACTTTATGGTTATATGTAAAACAGAATTAGAGTCTAGGATCAGATCATTATAAATGGATTTTTCATTATATTGAGTTTCTAGTAAGACATTAAAAAATCACATAGGGTGTGGAACAATCCTTTATTACGTAGGACAGATTATTTAACTTAAGCCCTGAGGTTTCCTAAGTGCCTCCTGGGGAGCGGGGCTGCCATTTTGCCAGTTAAAATCAGTTCTTTGGGAGAAGAGAAAGGGAAAATAAATCCTAGAAGGCAAATAGCAGTAACTGCCTCCCTCTCTTCTACTGATGATCTTTACCATCTTTCTATAGGATTTCCCAGCATTCCATATTCTCCTCATATGATGTCATCATGCCACTTAATGAACAGGAAAAAATTATACTAGGAGAAGTCAAGTTTATTTTATTTTAAGTAGCCATTTTACTCAACTACCCGTCGTTTGCTTTTCTGTATCTTCCTTGAGTAGGGATTTCCTTGGCGTGCTTTCTTCCCTTTGCACTTCCACGTTTCCTCACAAGGTGGCACTGAATGCCTTGTTGTGGGTTGTCAACAGCTTTATAGAGGCTCAGCTTTGCTTCTTTAGTGTTCTGCCTCTTAAGACTAACAATATTCAACAGCAGGAGGTGTCCTCAGTTAACCTGGGGAGCAAGGGGGAGAGGATGAGGGCCTCTCTGCTCTCTGGTGTTCAGCATTGGTATTAACTAAGAAACTAGAAAATTCCACCTACCTTTCTCCATTTAGGTGTGAAGAGCTTTAATTTATAATTTATGATAAAAGATGAAATCATTAAATGGTGTAATCATATCTTAATGAATATTTTAGGGTGTTTTGGTTCTCGGAAATGTTTTAGCCATTCTCTTGGCAAATATTGGTTATACAATTAATACAGTTTTATAATGCATCTAAATTTAGCCTTACTAGAGATGGAAATTCTCTTAATTTAGGTTTCTCTGAAACTTCTTATGGTTGTCAAACTACAAAGAGGAAGGATATTAGGTGAAAGCTGCTAACAGTATCCTGATTTAAATTGTTTTCAGTCAATATAAATAGGTAGCTCAACCTCTTTGTCAAAGCTTGGTATCTTTGTTCAAACTTTAAAATAAGCACACAGGATTAATAAGGAGGGACTTCCTGGAGAAGTATGACTGGTCATCCAGACGAGCTCACAGGGTGTCATTCCTGAGCGACTGGTCTCTGAGAACTTAAAGACTCACACTAACAATACTCTCAAGAGACTTTGTAGAAAAATCACAATGCTGACTTTCTCTTTACGTGATACAAATAGTCCTATTGGTGCAATAGCATATTCTCTCCCTTGAAACAAAGTTACGTGGAAAGTTAGACATGTAAGCAGAAGAGGCTTAGCAGGCGTGGACTCAGAGTAGCAGAATGGGCTGATGTAATGGAGATTACACCTTTGCTCACCTTTGCTTCTCTGAGTCTCTCTCGTTCTGTGATTTCTTCACGGATTCCCATACGCACATCAATCACACAATGCTCACCAACCACGCCCTACACTGATACCCCTTCTGTTAGATATGTGAAATACGTGCACTCATTTGTAGTCATTGGCTTCACTTGGGAGCCTTTATTCCTCGTAATGCAGTCCTGCTCCGCGACATAACCTGAGGGGGCCCAGGGCGCGTCAGCTCTCCCTGCTCGGGCCGGCGCTCCGGTTTCCCAATTGTCTTAGTTCTGGGTGCCTTAGTATCTCATTAATTTTTTTATAGCCCTTCTTGGCCAAAAGCAAAACCAAACAGTTAAAACAACTTAATAAGTCTACAAGTCCTAACCACTTAGTAACAGTTTGAGAAAATAAGTAATACATAAATGGAAAGAAAAAGCAATTCTGACCATTTCATTCTTAGACACTAGAGTTATCGCAAACCTTGGAATCAGACTGATTTCAGATTTTAACCACCGTTTTAGCTTTTCAATTTAGTGACTACAAAAATGAAGAGAAATATTGTATTTGTGTTGGCATTCCTTACTATTCTACCTATGCTAACATGATTTTTAAAATATTACCTTTTATACAGTAACTGTCTTCAAAGGATTCAAAAATCGAATTCTCCCAACACCTCTGAGCAAGCATGAAGGAGAAGAGATTTGTTCAAAAACAGTTCCGTGCCAACCTTCCCCCACTCTGCTCTGAAATAATACGGCTAGGAAAAGGGGAGGCCAGCACACATCTCCTGACGTGCTATTCGTCAGAGTGCTGTGCCTGCCGAGGCGGGACATCAGAGCACTGCGCTAACATCCTGACCCCCCGCCGTCTTTGTTGCAGGAGGCCGAGGGAAAGACGGTGCCCCTATCATCACATTTCCAGAGTTTGTGGGGTTCAAACACATCCCAGATGAGGACTTTCTGAACGTCGTGACCTACCTGACTAGCATCCCCAGGTGAGCTGAACACAGCATTCTACTGCCTTCTTCGTCATTGGCTTTATCCCCCGTGGGGCAGGGCTGGGTTGAAATGGAGTCTTCCATGAGCACCGCTCACGCTGGCAGGTAATTTGTCCAATTTCATCAGTCACAGACCAGGGATATAGAATGAGATTAGAAAACACTGATGAACGAGCATCAGTTCTGTTCATACTGTGCCCATAGAAGGTACTTAATAAACATTGCTGAGTGAATAAAAAGGTTGACAGAACCGCTGAAGCTTTGTTCCTTCAGGTTCATTGCTCAGGTTCGGTTGATTCTGGCTTCCTGGGGCCTCTCGTCTGAGACACGTGTCAATTGCCCACGGAACTCTAGTCCTGTTAGGAGTTATCTCATTTATCTCCCCTGAATAAAGAATTTAAGGGCAGATTTTATGATTGTCATTTTCAGATGGAGAAACTGAGGCACACAGCAAGGAAATGGAAAGGCCAGGAATAAAAACCGTGTTGTAGTGGAAACCATGGCAGTGATGTTTTTGGGCAACTGCTAATTCCATCCTCTGCAGCCCATGTCTCGTATCTTTATGCCAATTGAGTTAATGCCCAGATCTCCAAGGGATGGAGTGTGGGACAGAGTTCATATTGGTAACAATCCTTTTACAAACAGAAACAGAGCTGGGAGTGGGGTCCAGACCCACTGCATAGGTAGTGCTGTGTCCACTCTCCAGCAAAGCAGATGGGCCCCACCCTCCATGGGTTTGTATTGCTTATGATATAATTTCTTACTTAACTGCTGTGTGGTTTGGAATTTACACAATAGCTGTGTGTGTGTGTGTGTGTGTGTGTGTGCGCGTGCGTGTGCTGTTGTGCTTGCTTTTAATCTGCCACCTACGATTTAGAAGTAAACGCCAGCTTTGTGATTGAAAGGCCACGTGCAGCCTGATCCCACCCGTGCAGATTAGGAAGTTGCTTAGTTTGCTTTAACCAAAGCCACTCCACGGAAATGAAGAACAAACTGATAGTGACCAGAAGGGAGGGAGGAGGGTGGTAACGTGGAAAGAAAGGGAAGGGGCAAGCAAAGGAACACAGATGGAGGACTCATGGGCATGGAGGATGGGGGGATTGACTGCGGGATGGGGGGAGGGGCAGGGGACAGCAACGTGGGGGGGAAGGTGGGACAACAATTTAACTGAACAACAATTTAAAAAAAGACTTTTTTTTTGGTTTTTTACGCTTCTTCCTTTCTGAGAGAAGGTTATGGGTTCATTTTTAGTGCACTTCTTCAAAGTTCAGTACTTGATTTCTATTTTGCCACTTTCTTCTCTCTCCTCCTCCTACCCCCAAATGGGCCGTACGTTATGCAATCACAGGAGGATTTGGCGCTTTGTTGATTTAGGGGAAGGATACTGAGCTTGGTTCGTGCTGTTCTCTTTGCAGGAGCACCTCTCCAACCCTTCTGGGCCTGGCTCACTCCTACATAGTCATGAGAGCTCAGTCTGCTGTCGTTTCTTCCGGGAAACCTCCCTGTTCTGCTCACAGTTCTGCCCTCCCAGATCCTACACCTCCCAGAGCACCTAAAGCTTACCCCTTATGAACGATGTAGTAGATAGAAATTCCTGCCCCTTCCGTTTGATGGTGCTTCCTTTTTTCTTTTCTTTTCTTTTTTTTTTTTAACAGTAGCCCTAACACAGTGCCCAGGATATGGTAGGTTCTCAAGAAGTAATGTTGGTAGAATGTCCAGTTCTGATATAATGCATTTCAATCTAAAGATATTTTTATAGGGTGAGAAGGAGGACACTGACAGAGAGAGGAGACCCCATTTCTCACTCCTGCACTGACCTGCTGGGCAATAGGGAGTTGAACTTGGTCTCCCTCTTTGGCTCTGTTGCATCCAAAAGAATCACCCATCAGTTCAGCACTTTCTCCTTCTGTGGGGAGCAGCAAGGACGACAGTGAGCAAGGAAGTAGGCAACAGGTGGACGCCCCCCCCAACCCGCCCCGTTATATTTGTTTTAATCTCACTGTTTAATTTTACTGAATCCCTGGTTGCAGTCATGTGCGGTACAAGGCGACTTGCATCTTGTACTTTCAGCCTTTTCCGAGCCACACTGAGGACCTGCATTGAGTGTCATCTGAACCAGAGGAGAGAGAAGCATTGAGGGGTAGAAACCCTTATCTCCCAGATGTGGAAGATAGGACAAATCAAGGGGCTGCTCTTCGGACCCGATTTCCTTTTTCTTCTCTATGTTCTTTGTGTAATTGCTGACAAACTTGAGAGTATTTTCCTTTCCTCAAATGCTGTTTTTCCCCTTGAGAAAGCGTGCCTGCTTGACCGGTCATTCCCGTTTCTTCTTCCTAGCGTTTGCTCGTACCCTCTCTGACCCGTCCTTTGGTTTCAGCATGAAAGGGGAATTTGACCTGATTGTTCAGTTTCTATTTCAGGTTCCTATTTATCAAAATTGGCATCTTCCTAAATGTTACAGTGGTTACCAGGCACCAGAGCTCTTCTCAGGTTGCAAACTGTTTATGGGAAGTTAGCAGAGGGCTCATGACATAGAACGAGCAGCAACTGATGCAGTAGAAGACTGACAAGATACTCAGGAACGGGCCACAGTGTTCATATATTACTTAGATCTATTGCATTCCTCTTCCGTACCTTATTCGTTCCTGCCTTCATCTTTAATATCTTCTTTCTTGTGTTTTCTTTTAGTTTTCTTAATTTTTTCATATTTTTTGACTTAAAAGTTATATTTACTTTCATTTTTAAATTTTATTGCTATAAATGGTTAAGGTTATGAATTTTCTCTGATCCCTGCTTTAAATGTATTTCATTAATTCTGATATGTAGTATTTTTATGATCACTGCATTTTAGAAATTCTATAATTTCATTTTATATTTCTGTCTTTACTGAAGAGCTGTTTAATAGGAGGTTTTATGATTTTTCAGGTATTTTCTCTGTGGCCTTGTAGCATGATAAATTTTTGTGGATGCTCCATGTGTGCTTGAGAAGAGGATGGACCCTCTATTATTAGGATGTAGGCTTCAACACATATAACTTTATGGACGTGTTGTTGTTGTCTGCCCTGTCTTACACTGCAAGTGGTGTATTAAAACCTCCTGTGTAAAGTATATTTCTGTCTCCTTGTACCTCCTTTAGTTTCTGCCTTAAAAAGTTGGTTATTATGTCATTTGGAACATCAATATTTACAACTATCATATCTTCATTGTGCATTGTGGCTTTTTGCATTAAAAAGTACTCCTTGTTATGTTTAATGCTTTATGACTTGAATTCTACTGTGTCGATATCAAGCCTGAATGCCCTTGCTATTTTTCCCATTTGCTTAGCATACTCCTGCAATTTCTTTTAATCTTTCTGAATCACCTTGTTCTAGATTTTTCTCTTGTATACAGTACATAATTGGTTCTTACTTTGTGAGTCAAATTGAAAATCTTTTTCTTACATTAGGTGAATTAAGCTCATTCATATTTACTGCTATGATTGATATATTTGGCCACAACTTTGTCATGACTATTTTGTTGTAACTATTAGATGTATTATATTTACTGTATTTCTCTACATGATAGGTTTTCTTTCTCTCTCTCTCTCTCTCTCTCTCTTTTTGACTTCTTTTGGTATTTAGGAAGATATGTGATTTTGTCCTTGTATTTTTACCTTTTTTAGTGCCATTAGTCCCTGTTTTTAAATAGAATCTTTTACTGACTGGCTTTCCAGTTTTCAACACTGTCTTCTGATTCCCACCTATTGCCTCTACAACAGTCAATGACTTTATTATTTTTCTCTTCTCCTCTCTGTCTTATTCCATCTTTTAACTTGCATTATTTCTATATGTTATCCTTCCATCATACTTAATATTAGACTTACCATTAAATATAATAATCTCTTTGCTGAGTTTCTCTAGATTATCTTTTGATTGGATCTTTACTAGATTATTCAAAAAGGGCTCATAAATACAGAACTTCCTGAATTTTTACATGTTCACAACTGTTTTTTATATTGTCTTAATACTTGAAAGTCAGCTTGTCAAGATATAAAATTCTTGGTTCACATTTTTTGGTCATGAATTGTTATAGAATGCTGCTGTTCAATTATTGTCATGATTTTTATGTTGCTTTTGAGAAATATGATGCCTGCCTGTTTATTTTGTCCTACTAAATTATTTTATACTTTTGCTTGGAGGTGCTTAGAATTATTACTTTATTCTTAAAACGTAACAGTTTTGCTAAAATATGTCTTAAGAGGTGATTTTTTTCAGATCAATTTTCCAAGGTACCTGCTAGGCCCCTTCAGGTATACGTAGATTCAGATTTTGTTTTTTGGAAACTTTTCTTGGACTATATTTGTATATATTATTTCTGCCCCTTTGTTTTGTTTTTAATCATCAGGGACTTCCAATGTAAGTATGTTGGTTCTTTTGGGACTGGCTTCAATTTCAACCACTTAGTGACCTTTTTTTACTGTTTTCTTTCCCCCTCTATTTTGATTCACTTATTTTTTTTATGGTATTCATTGTCCCTTATTAAATTTTTGTTCAAATATGTTCTCTCTGTGTATCTTTAGACTGCATTTCTTATCATTTTTCTGACTTTAATAAGCTCATTTTATTTCCTCTTTTCTTTATATGTTAAAAAAATCTATTCCTGCTCTTGGTCTTTGAGCTCCTTATTGAAAGTCTTTCCCTCCCACATCCCCAAATGCTTGTTTGTAAATTTTTGGAGAGCTATGTAGCAGGGTTTTTTCCTTTAATAACTAACTTTTTGGAGGAATTTTCATTGTTTAAAATATTTTCATGAAATAGACTTTTTAAGGGTATTTTTTAGATCACAGCAATGTTGAGTGGAAAGTTCAGAAATTTCCTATTTATTCCCTGCCCCCCCAAGGCAAATCTCCCCAGCCATTAACATCTCACACGTAAGCGGTATATTTGTTACAACTGATGAACACACAATGACACACCATTGTCACCCAAAGTCCATAGTCTATATTAGGGTTCACTCTTGGTGTTGTACATACTATGGGTTTAGACAAATGTATAATGACGTGCATTCACCATTATAGTATCGTACAGAGTAGTTTCACTGCCCTAAACATTCTCTGTGATCTGCCTGTTCACCCCTCCCATGCCCAACACTTGGCAACCACTAATCCTTTCCTGTTGTCATAGTTTTGCTGTTTCCAGGAAGTTATATAGTTGGAATCATACAGTATGTAGTCTTTTAAGGTTGACTTCTTGTTTGCACATGCAGACCCAGGGAAAGTCCTCAGACTGAAAACTCTCCTCCACAAGTGGATGGCAGGGAACGACTGAAGAAAAAGACAAGCTGCTTCAGTCTGGGAATTAACAGGGTTTATTAAAGGAAACTTGCATATAAGGTACTTCTCGAGCCTGACAAGATGAAGTGGATATCCTCCATGCTGTTTGGCAGGTGCTGAAGAATGTTACAGAGCAAAGCAGGATGGATGGGACACTGGTACATGATCCATCCCAGATAAGGGAAAATGCCTCACATGCTTGTTTGTGGCAGGGCCACAGTATGTTCTAGGAACCAACACATTGTGGGGCATACGGAAGAGGTCGATCAGATAGTCTCTGTGGGGACTGACAGGACATAATCTCTGTTCTAGGTTTACAGGAAGCAATCTCTGGTCTGGCCCAAATCTAGCACATGATCTGACATCTGTCACATCATGACACAGTCTCTCTTCAATTCTTCCTTCTTTTAGTAATATGCATTTCCGTTTACTCCATGTCTTTTCATGGCTTGATGACTCATTTTGTTTCAGTACTGAGTAATATTCCATTGTCTGGATGTACCAAAGTGTATCCATTCACCTATTGAAGGACATTTTGGTTGCTTCCAAGTTTTGGTAATTATGAATAAAGCTGCTATAAACATCCATGTGTGAGTTTCTGTGTGGACATAAATTTTCAATACATTTAAGTAAATACCAAGGAGCACACTCACTGGATCATATGGTAAAAGTACGTTTAGTTTTGTAAGAAACTGAGAAATGGTCTTCCAACATAGCTGTACCATTTTGCATTCCCACGAACAATGAATGACAGTTCCTATTGCTCCACATCCTTGTCAATGTTTGGTATTGATGGTGTTTTGAATTTGGGCCATTTTAATAGGTTATCTTGTGGTATCTCATTGTTGTTTTAATTTGCAATTCCTTAATGACATGTGTTGTTAAACATCTTTTGGTTGGCAGGCCAACGCTCCATCCACTGAGCCACACCAGCCAGGGCTTAAACATCTTTTAATATGCTTATTTGCATCTGTATATTTTCTATGGTGAGGTGTTTGTTTTGGTTTTCTGCCCATTTTTAAATTGGGTTGTTTGTTGTTTTTTTAGTGCTGAGTTTTAAGAGTTCTCTGTATACTTTAACAGTTTTCTTTTTAATCAGATATGTCTTTTGCAAATATTTTTTTCTAATTTATGGCTTGTGTTCTCATTCTCTTGCTAAAAATTTTTAATTTTAATTTTTTGCCCTCATTATAGTCACACCCTATAGATTAATACTCCTTATATTTCTGCATTTAGTGTACAGGATGGGTGGTTGGAGGTGGTTTCCGATTCTTAGTTCAATAATACCATCTTTGGTTAGTATATCTAAATGCAATTTCTTTTATTAATGACCTAAAAAACTTTTTTTGGAAGTTAAGGAAAGGAGTTTATATCCTTAATTTTTTGTTTTGTTTTGTTCTGTAGAATTTATCTCTTACCTCTTTTTGCCTTTACCATACAGTCACTACTTCTCCTTTCATTTCCTTTTCTCTTCCAGCAGCTTTACTTTTTCAAGACGGCCTCTTTGAGTCCTTTCCTAGTTAGTACCCTGATATACCAGGCCTGTTTTTCATGATCTTTGCACTTAGGGTGGGCTTTTTCTTTCTGGCAGAGGTTTTATTTTAATCTTCTTTCCTCTTGACACTCCCCATGCATTAGTCAATGTTCTTCAGAGAAATGGAACCGGTGGGAGATGGATGATAATTTTATGATCAATTTATCTTGACTGGGCTAAGGGAGGCCTAAATCGCTGGTAAAATGTTATTTCTGGGTGTGTCTGTGAGGATGTTTCTGGAAGAGATTAACATTTAAATAAATGAGCTGAGTAAAGCAGATTGCCTTCTCCCTGTGGGTGGGTATCACCGTCTCTCAGTGCTAGAATAGACCAGAAAAGTGTAAGAAGAGTGACTTCTCTCTTGGCCTGAACTAAGACATCTGTATTGTTTCCTCATGTGCTTGCTTTAATCTCATGTTTTGTTTATGATGGTCCCTAAGCATACAAAATCTACTGCTAGTGTTGTCCGCAAGAGGCCACCTTGATTGACTGGCATGGAAACAAAATGATTAAGAACTACAAATGTGGAAAATCAGTGATGGCTATTGCCCGTCAGTCAAGCATGCCCTATCCCACCATAACTAGGATCTTGAAGAACAAGGACAAAGTGATGGAAGCTCTTAAAGGATCTGCTTCCTTGAAGGCAATGAGACTAACATAAATTAGAAAAGTGACTATATCAGACATAGAGAAACTTCTAATGACCAGACACAGAAGAGTATCTCTCTCAGCACCATGAAGATCACAGCCAAAGTTAAAAGTTCCTTTGTGATGCTGAAACAAAAGGCTAAAATGTTGAATTTACTGCTAGTGCTGGGCGGTTTAAATGATTCAAGAATTGTTATTCATTACAGAATGTGAAAGTGAGTGGTGTGTCTATGGGTGCTGATGTGAAAGCAGCTGAAGCATTTTTGGAAACTCTAGATAAACTGATTGTGGAGGATAATTACTTACCACAGCAAATTTTCGATATGTACAAAAACTTTCAGTTGTGGAAACAGATGCCTAAAAAGACTTTCGTCCATCAGGAGGCCAAATCAATGCCAGGTTTCAAGGCTTTTTAAGGACAGGATAACAGTCTTGCTTGGGGACAATGTTGCAGGCTACAAATTGAAACTCTTTGTAACTTGGCACAGTGAGAACCCCTGGGCCTTCAAACATATCAATAACTATACACTGTCGGTGCACTACAGGAGCAATAAGAAATCGTGGGTAATACCCCATTGATATCAATGGATAAATCATCCAGATAGAAACTCAATAAGGAAACAGTGGCCTTAAATGACACATTGGACCAGATGGACTTAATTCATATTTTTAGGACAAATCACCCAAAAGTAGCAGAATATACATTTTTCATAAGTGAACATGGAATATTTTCCAGGCTAGATCACATGTTAGGCCACAAAATAAGTCTCAGTAAATTTCAAAAGACTGAAACCATATCAAGCATCTTCTCCAATAATAACAGTATAAAACTAAAAATTAGTTACAAAAAGAAACCTGGAAAATGCACAAACACATGGGGGCTAAAAAACATCTTACTAAATAATGAATAGGTTAACAATGAGATCACAGAAAAAAATCAAAAGATACCTTGAGACAAATGAAAATGAAAATACAACCACCCCAAATCTATGGGGCACAAAGAAAGCAGTCCTAGGAGGGGCATTATAGCAATACAGGCCTAGCCTTAAGAAACAAGAAACTTTTCAAATAAACAATCTAACCATATATCTAAAGGAACCAGAAGAAGAATAAACAAAGCTCAAAGTCAGTAGAGGGAAGGAAATAATGAAGATCAGAGCAGAAATAAATGAAATAGGGTAAAAAAAATAGAAAAGATCAATAAAAGCAAGCTCTGGTTCTTTGAAAAGATAAACAGTATTGATAAACCTTTAGCCAGATTCATCAAAACAAAAGAGAAAGACAAAAGTCAGACAGAAAAATGCAAAAACCGTATGATTTCATTCATGTATAATCTTAAAAAATAAAAATAAAAATGAACAAACAAAACAGAAACAGACTTATAAATACAGAGAATAAGTTGATGGTTGCCAGATGGAAGGGAGGTTGGGGGAAAAGATTAACAAGGGGAAGAGATTCAGATGTACAAATTTCCAGTTATAAAAAAAGTCACGGGGATGGAAAGCACAGCATAGGGAATACAGTCGATAATATTATAATAACTATGTACGGCATCAGATGGGTACTAGACGTGTTGGGGTGGTCACTTCATAAGTTATATGAATGTCTAATCACTCACTATGTTGTACACCTGAAACTAATGTAACATCGTATGCCAACTATAATTGAAAAGCCAAATGAGAAGTCACGGGTGACCCAGCTCCTCTTCCAAGATGCCCTCCTGAATTGCTATGTTAACAAAATGGGTAGAGAATAACATACCTTTTAAGATTTTTACTTATTGTAAAATCCCCTCAGATATCTTCCCTTTACTGGTGATCTTTAACACAGTATCAAAGTGGTGTTTCTCCCTCAAAACACCATCTTTTTGATCCAACCAAGAGATCAAGGAATCAGAGCAGCTTTTAAGGCTGGCTACCTGAGGAGAACCTTTGCCCAGGCTGCTGCTGCTACTGAGGAAGACACTGATATAATTCTGGAAGGATTAGAACATCTATGACTGCAGCAAGAACCTTGCTTAGGTTTAGGGTGATTCACCAAGGGCTGTGTGAATAGCAAATGGAAGAAGACACTCAAGAGGTGGTCCACGACTGCAAAAGATTTGCCAAGAATGAGAAGTTTGCAAAAATCAGCAAGGCTATGGTTGAGATGGCAATCAACAACTTTAAGCTGAGTGTGGATCAGGACGACTTGAGAAGCTCCTAGACATGGTTCCTAAGGAATTGACTAATAATGAGTTGTTGGAATGGGAGTAGGCACACATAGATGAAGAATAGGCAAAAGAAAGGACCCCTAGAAAATCACACTGAATGGCTTAGCAGAAGCTTTTGCAGACCTCAACAAGCTCTTTAAAAAGTTTGAAAACATGGACCCCAACATGAAAAGGTTTTCATTAATTGAGAGGAACGTTTGTGGTGCATTATCTGCTTATAATCATATCTGTGATGTTGAAAAGAAACAAACCAGGCAAACCACCATACACATATTTATGTAAAAAGTGACATCTCCTTGAGAAGTGCCTCAGGCAGCTCCTTCAGGAGACACTCCAGAAGAAGGCATTGTTATCATAGGAGAGGACCGCTCCATGTGTGTTATTGCCCTGGAGACCTTCCTGAGGGAAAAGATGTAACATGGAAGACAGTGATTAGCCCAGCCCTCACCCTTTGTAGTTCTGGACTCATGTGTGTGTTTGTGTCTTAATTTTTAACATAAAAGAGTAAGAAGTAAAAAAAAAAAAAAAAGAAAAGGAAAGGAAAGGATAAAAGCTCATAAAGATATAAAGAAAATATTTTATACATCTATATAATGTATTTGTGTTTTAAGCTAAGTATTCTTACAAAAGAGTCAAAAAGAGAAAATTTAAAAGTTTGTAAAGTAAGAAAGTTACAGTAAGCCAAGTTTAATTTATTATTGAAGAAAAATAACTGTGTACAAGTTAGTGTAGCCTAAGTGTGCAGTGTTTGTAGAGTCTACGGTCGTGTACAGTAATGTCCCAGATTGTCACATTCACTCACCACTCACTCACTGACTCACTCAAAACAGCTTCCAGTCCTGCCAACTGCATTCATGGTTAGTGCCCTATGTAGTTGTACAACTTTTTATCTTTTATACAGTATTTTACTTTTTCTGTGTGTAGATACATAAATACTTACATTGTGTTACAGTTGCCTGTGGTATTCAGCACAGTAACATGCTGTATGTGTTTGTATCCGAGGAGCAATAGGTTATACATATAGCCAAGGCATGTGGGAGACTATACCATGTAGGTTTGTGCAAGTGCACTTATGATGTTTGCACATGGACAAAATCACCTAACAACACATGTCTCAGAATGTATCCCTGTTGTCAAATGATGCATAACTGTATAGCAAAAGATAAGGTAAGGTGAAATTTCAGGTTTGGAGAGCAACAGTGATGATTCTGAGATATTCAAGAGATTAAACTGATTGTCTCCTACATGTCCATTCTTAATTTGAGATTATCTCATAATCTCTTTCATACACCATAAAAATTATCAGCTGAATTTGAAGGAGTACATCAGTCGTCCCTGGAGACTTGACATAGAATTAGTGAGTCATAGAACGATAAAGTTGGAAGGACTGTTTAAGACCAGTTCCTGCCAGCTCACCATTTTGCAAATGAAGATGCCAAGAATACCATGCACCTTGGAAAGCATTATGAATTCTTTACTTCTGAAGTTAGAACAATAGTAAAAACAAAGAAACAATAAATCATAGGTGAATCATTTTAACTTCTATACCAGAAACAACCTTGAGCACTGCTCTTTGAAAGGGAATTTCTAAGGCTACTGATGATCCCAGGGTAACTGTCAATAAACATAAACGATCCTAAAGACTAGTTTGATTCCCTTCAGTAAGAAGCCCCGTAAACAGTATGCCGTGACCTTCATGTTCGTGTTTGGAATTTGGCCTTTGAGTTGCAGTTACCGGTGGTGGTGGTTTTCCTGGGACTGTCCCATGTGTCGCACTGGGCAGTCCGCAGGAAACACCTCAGTCCTGAACAAACTGGGATGCTCACCCTACATTTGTGACTCAGTTCTTACGGCAAGTTCTTTATCCACAGCTTGAATTTGTTTGATCCTTTCAGTTTTTAAACTGAGTTACAGTTTACATATAGTATACAGATCTTAATGGTATAATTCAATGAATGTTTACCTGTTCATATACTACCATGTAATTTAAAAAAATACCACATTCAACCCAAAAATTTTCTGGTGTTTTTGGGTCAGAACACATTTACCTCTTTCTTCTGTGTTCCATTGGCTCTTAAATCTGAGTTCTTAATTTTAGATATTGATGTTTTATAATTACAAAAAGTCCATTTGATGCTTTATTATAGATTTTAATTCTCTGTTGAAATAACACATCTTTTAATCGTTTCGTTTATTTTCCCTCTTTTATTTTTTTTTTACCATATTGATCATAGTTATTTTGAAGTTTTTGTCTGCCAACTACAAGGAAGGATATCTTTGAGACTGCATCTGTAGACTATTTTATCTCTTGATTATTGGTTACTTTTCCTGCTTCTCTGCAATTCTATTAATTTTTTATTTTATGCTGGATATAGTGGGTGATATGTTGTGGAGGCTTATCTGTTTACAAGCAATGTTCAGTTTTGATTTACCAGGCAGTTAAATTACTCGTGGATCGCCTTGATCTTTCTGAGGCCTGGTTTTAGGTTTTCTTAGGGCAACTCCATTTCTGTTTTGTCCTTACTCTTAGAGAGTAATCTCAATCCTATGGCAATTCTTATGATGTTGCATTTATCCTAGACTATGGCCTTTGTAGAGTTTCACCTGAATGCCCAGGGTGCTCAACAAAGCCTGTCTCTTGTGCCTGGGCCGAAAGACCAGCTGACTCTCCCCAGAGTGGTGTAAGTTGTATCATTTCCCATCAGTTCTGACCTTTGCAGTTGTTATTCTCTGCCCCTCTCCTGGGGTCTTACCTAAACTTGTGGGGCCCAGGAATGGACCAAGCATTAAAGTGGAATTTACATGAAGGCTTCTGGAGTTCCCCAACGAGGCTTGCCATCTTGACAGCCATTTCCCTCAAATCCTGGGCACTTTTCCATTCATAACCTCCAGTCTCTGCCTCTTCCACCCAGTGAGAAGGCTGCTTCTCACACCATTTCCTGGGAAATGTTCCCAGAGAGAGAACCCAGGTCAGCTTGGGACTGTGGTAACGGTTGGCCTAGTGACCTTACTTCAGATCAGCTACTTATGTTTGCATGCAGATTTTGCTTAGATAGTCTGCCTTATTCACATACAGATGCTTTTTAAAGTAAAGCTCACCTTTTACCAATATTAGTTACTGAAGGTTTATTATAGGCCATATACTTTTTGTGTACTTTATGTACTCTCTAACAAGTACATAAGAAATAATAATAATAGTACTTATATAGTATTGCAAAGTGCCAGGCATTGTCCTGAACATTTTATATATCGCATTTAATATTTTATATATTCATTTAATCCTCACATCTACCCTATAGGTAGTACTATTATTGTTCCCACTTTACAAATGAGGAATCAGAGGAACTATAGAGACTAAGTAGTGTCCCCTCCAAAATACACAATCTGTTAGTGAGAGTAGCCAAGGCTTCAAACCTTGGCAATCTGGCTTCAGAAAATGTGTTTTTAACCACTTCACTGTTGGTGGTATTGTTCTTATTTTCCAGATAAGGAGACTGGGCTTTAGAGAGGTTAGGTGATCGCCCCAGCCATCTCGGTGCCAGTAAGTGGCAGCACTAGGATTTGAACCAGGCTCCCAAGCCCTTGCTCTTCCCTGTGTACTTCCTCCCAAAGAGAGAAAACAGTGTTTACCCTTTTAGGACTGTAGTTTAAGAGGATTTTGTGAGACTATTGTGGGGACTTAAGAGGAGACCAGACAGCTTCCTTCTGGTCTTAATGAAGATATCTTCTCATGCATATGGTTTGCTGGCTGTTTCTGGCCAGGCACTGGAAGGGAATAGTTTTCCCCATTGGTGTGTGTTATTTCTGAACACCTCTCAGAATGGCTCCTAGGACAGGATATTGGTGGCACCATGAATGCCACTTTTGGGTGTGGAAAGATGGCTAGAGCTCAGCCTTGAGGTCTTCTGACTACATGGGGACACGTTGTGCTCAACCAACATGAGCTCCTTCGGGTGGGAGCATCTGAGCTCTTGGGTGTGTCATACATTCTCCAGCCAGAAACTGAAGCCTTGAGAGGGTTTAGCACAACAACTACTTCTGTGCTTAAGGCTGCCAGGTGAGATGTGGAGAGGAAGCTGGTTCCATTGTCGGGGAAGCCAGGCCTAGTATTCCCCTGTGCCGTGTGGGGTTTTTACACCTGATCCTCGAGTGCGTGGAGGCTGTGGCGCGCCTTCTCTGAGGGAGCCACCCAGAACCCATGTTTCTCTCCTGGTCTCTGATACTGACCACCCTTTTTTGCAGTGTGGAGGCTGCCGGCATCGGATTCGTCATTGTTATCGACAGACGGAGGGACAAGTGGAGCTCCGTAAAAGCATCCTTGACACGAATAGCTGTAACTATTTATTTTGTGCTTTTTTAGAAAAGTTATTTAAAATGTGTGTTCAATTATTTCGTATCAAAGTCACAGGGAAAAGGTGATTATTTTATGCCAAATTTTAGGGAAGTCTTTGTTGTGTCCACCCACATGACCTCTAGCATCTAAAGGTCACCGCAGAGAATTCTTCAGCATGTTGATGGCTTCCTGCGTTTCTCCATTTTATTCATTTCTGTGGTCGCTGAAGAGGGGTAGGTAGAGAATGCTGGGAAGTTAATACCCCAGGAGTGACCTACAGCTGTTGAGTCATGGAATTTGGTGAATAAATACCCCATCTTCAGTGGGACAGTTCTGAGGTATTGTCCATACAGTATCTCAGAGGGCCCCAGCCCTCCTTGCCCACAACAGTCCCCCCTCATTGATGCACTGGCTCTCTAGCCATCGGCGTCTCACCCCCCCCACCCCCACCAACTTCCTAACTGTGCATCCTGGGATCACCTCCTTAATAAACCCTTTATACCCAAATCCTTGGCTTATGGTTTGCTTTGGGGGTCACCCACTGTAAGACAGTCTTCATATTATTTTTTCACATATAAGAAAGACACTGGTTAAACCACACAAAATGATATTTAAAGTAGCTTGATTGAAAGTGTGCTTACTTTTGGCATTAAATTGTACAACATTGGATGAGTTTCCATTTTATCTTATTAGCCTGCTTTTGACCCCTGTTTGTTGCCTTTTAGCAAGTAGATGTGTCCTTTCTCTGTAGGGACCTCAGACCAGAGAACTCAGTCACTTAGGCAGGCAGGACAATGCTGGTGACTCAGGGCAAACCACACCAGCATTTCCACGGAAGCGTGGACTCCCCGGGGCAGTTGAGACTGGCTGAAAAAGGTGGGATGTGGTAGGGTGGCAATGTGTGTGTAGAGGCTGGGACAGGAGGGGGACATTAGAAACCCTGCTTATGCCCGCTTCCAGCAGCAGTCACACATACAGATAGGCACAAACGCGGAGTCTCTCTCAGATCACTCTAGAGCCTTAGCCAGGTACACAGAGAGCGTCTCAGCTCTTCTCTCTCGTCATGACATAGCAAATACAAGGTTCTTCTGTTTAGGACCTTGCCTTTCAGAGATGATAGAAGAGAAGTCTCCCTTCGTGAGTGGATTGTTTCATCTCTTTGGTTTAGTCTTGGTTGCAGGATTTTTGGGGGAATAACTACAAAGATGATTGATGCCCTGAGGATTTGGACATTTGACGGTGCCCGTGACTATTCCAGAGGTCTGACCTCTAGAGAGTTCTGATTTTCCAGGGTCCACAGAAAACACTTGAATCATCTAATACTTGAGCCTAATTGTCCAAGAATTACACTGATCACAATGCGTAAAAGATATGGTAGCGTGGGATCCCTGGCTACCAATCACAATCCCTTTGTGTACTTATTGAAGATACAGATACCTGGACTTCATCAAGTCTTAATGAATCAGAATAGTCCAGGTCAAAGAGCAGATTTTTTTTTCTAACTAGCACCTCAGGAGGTTGCTCTTGGGAACCATTGGAAGAATAGAAAACCACGAGCAAAGGGAGAATTGGACTCCTAACTTTGCTACTATGTTGTGTGAATCTGTATTATCTATTTCTCAGGCCCGCAACTCAAGGTGAGCACAGTATTTCCTGAAAGCAACTTAGCAATAATATGCATCAAGAACCCTAAAGTACTAGGTCTTTCACTCAGTAATTTTTCCAGGAAGCTATCCTAAGAAAAAGTTCCAAAATGTGTATAAAGATGTTCATTTCACTGTTATTTATAATAGCAAAAATATGAAAATGCCTAAATCACTAGCAATAAGAGATAGTTAAATAAATTTTACACCCATGAAAAATAATATTTCCAAAGAATTTTTAATAGCAAGAATAAAAGCTCATGATATTAATATTAAGTGAAAAGTCTGGTACAAAATATTTCTATATGAGTTTAACCATGATAAAAATGTTTAATCAGAGAAAATAGCCTATAAGTAATTAGATTAAAACATTAAAAATGGCTTTGAGATCATAACTGGGTTTCTTTTTCTACCATATAGTTTTATTTCCCGATCTTTCCATAAAGGGTATGAATTGTTTTTATAGTCAGAAATATTTTTTGTGTTTGTTTGGTTTAATTTGTTTTTTAAGGAGGGGTTTGGATGATCTGATCTCTAAGATCTCTTTCAGCTTGGAAGCCCTGTGAAATACAGTCCAATTCCTTGGCATCCTTGGTGTCCACTTTAACTTTGTCATTTGTGATCTTAGACAAGAGCAGACCAATGGATGTGATATTTGCTCTGACACTTTTTGTGATCCTTCCAGGTAGCATTTCCAGGAAACTTGCAGCTCATATTCATCCTTCGTCCATCTCGCTTTATCCAGAGGGCACTCACAGACATTGGTATTAAATACTACCGGGATGAATTTAAAATGAAAGTACCGGTAAGCATGATGTTTTATCTTGTCTTCAATTGGTTAGGGTAGGTGGTGCTGGAGCTGGCTTTTTAAGAAGGTAGGACTCCACAGGTAGAGAGGGAGAAAAGGACACCTGGGCAGAGGGAACAGCACGTATGAGGAGGTGGAGGCAGGAAACACAGACTCCATGTGAGGTTGGTTCATGGGGAAGCCCCTTGCTAGAATACATATAGGACAAACTTTTGGAAGGAAAGGAAAAATACATGAAATAGGTCTTACATGTAAGGATAATGGGTCTGGATTTTATGCAGTAGGAAATGGGGATCCAATGAAGGTTTCTGAGGTGGGGAGTGATTGGGTGAGTGGTACTGGAGTCATATAAATCTGACGGTGCTGTTCCAGACTGTGGAAAAAGGTTGAAGGGTGGAGAGAAATTGCAGTAGTATGGGTGAAAGAAAATAAGGATCTAAAGTATGGGGGTGACATAAATATAGGCAACTGTAGAGTAAAAATAAAAACCAACAGTGTGATACTCATAAAAAGAAATCAAATTCAAAAGACAAAATTAGAATTTTTACCTATAACTTTGGCAGAGATGTGAGAAAAACTGCAGTTTCATACTTTGCTGACAGGAATGAAGTCAGTAATGACCACTATGAAAGACTAATTAGCAGTATTTGTCAAAAATTAAAATGTACACTTTCTTTGACCTACCTATAAAAGTTATTTTACAGATATGCTCATACATGTGCACAAAACTACACATTCAGTGATATTTATTATTAAATTGTTTGTAATAGGAAATGATTGGAGATAGCTTAGTGCCCAAGAACAGGAACTAGTTAAATAAATTATGGCCTACCCAATCATTTTAAATACATTGCAGCTACTAAATGTGGTAATGTATGATAAAACCACAGTGGAAACAATGAGCAAGTTTCTTACAAAGTTAGACATATACCTAACCTATGACCCACCCAGGAGAAATTAAAACACATGCCCACAAAAAAGCATGCACAATGATGTCCATCAGCAGGTAAATAGATAAAGATACTGTGACATAGAAAGAGAAATACTGTAAGATTTTGCTTATATGTGGAATCTAAAAACAAATGAATAAACAAAATAAAACAGAAACAGACTAATAGATACAGAAAATAAACTGATAGTTACCAGAGGGGTGAGGGTGGAGCTATGGTGAAAAAGAAAGGGGAATAAGTGGTAGAAACTTTCAGTTCCTAAATAAATAAATCACAGGGTTGCAATGTATAGCCCAGGGAAAATAGTCGATGATAGCATAATAATAACTTTGTATAGTAATAGATGGTTACTAGACTTGTGGGGATCACATTGTAAGGTATATTAATGTCTAATCACTGTGTTGTACACCTAAAACTAATATACTGCATGTCAACTATAATAAAAATGGATTTAAAAAAGAAATTGTGGCATATTCATAAAACATAATAACATTAAGAAATAAAAAAGGTTGAAGTACTAAAACATACAACAGCAATGGATGCGTCTCAAAAATATTCTCTTGAGAGAAAGAAGTTAGACACTAACAAGTACATACTCTGTGAGTCTTTTTATGAAAAGTTCAAGAAGAGGCACACTAAGCTACGGTAGATAGAAAATCAAACAGTGGCTGCTGCTAGAGGTGAGGAGTAGTGCAGATTGATTGCAAGGAGGTACAAGGGAACTTTCTGGGAAAATGTGCTATATCTTGATTGGATGGTGTTATGTGTGTATACATTTGTCAAAACTAATTTAACTGTATCCTTAAAATCTGTGCATCTTTAAAATGTAAATGATATCTCCATTGAAAAATGAAAAAAAAAGAAAAATATATAAGATAAATCTATAGTGTTATAGAAAAATTTCTAATACATATTTTTGGTTTAGTTGGAGATAATTTCAAACTCATAAAAAAACTTCAAGAATAAGAATAGTACAAAGAATAGTTCATACTCTTTATCCAGATTCATTTACCTATTGTTAATGTTTTATCCCCATTTACTTTATTATTTATTATTTGCTTTTCTATATACATTATTATTATATATAGAGATGTACACATGTATATATTATTATATATTATATGTATACATGTGTAGATGTGTACATCTATACATGTTACATATTATGTTAATATAATCAATACCTGTATTATTACATTAATATATATGAATACATACATAATACACACATACATATTTATATTTATCTTTATATAGTATAAACAATATGTTATATAATAGAGGTAAATATACATATAAAATACATACATACACACATGTTTACATAGTAAATGATTAGAAACAACTTAATGCTCAATTACAAGGGACTGGTTAAATAAATTATGGTCTGCCTAATCAATTAAATACTTTGATAAAACTTAATGTGTACTTAAATACTTTAATATGTGTACATACATATAAAATATGTGTACCCTTGTATAAACCCCTGTTGCTATTAAGGACATTCACTACAGGGTTACAGGTGTGTGTATACATGTGAGAGGTATATGTGCAAATGCATATAACAGGACCCAGTCTAGGATTAGGTAGTGCATTTAGTTGTCATGTCCCCTTAGTAACTTTTAATCTAAACCATTTCCACAGCCTTTCTTTCTTTTATGACATTAGCATTTTTTAAGAATGAAGTCTCTTAAACAAAATAAAACATACCTCGTTTGGGGCTTGTGTCCTGGTTTCTCAGGGTTCGCCTTGGTTTATGTATTCCCAGCTGGACAACTGCTGAGTCAATGTCATGTCCTGTTCAGGGTGTCACGTGTGGAGGCACGCATCTCATTGGTGGTGGTAATTTTGATCCCCTAGTGAAGATGGTGTCCAAGTTCTCAAACGTATTATAATGTATGTCCTTGCAAAGAATAAGTAATTTTTGGGAGACAGCTTTTAAGACGGTACAAATATCATATCCTCAAAAAAAAATTCCTCTCTATATTTAATAACCATTGATGGTTCTTGCCTGAAACAACTTTTATTATTGGTTGTAAAATGATGATTTTTCAGTTCTAATACTCTCTCAACATTTACTAATCAGAAGTTGGTTTTCTACTGTAAGGTAGAACTTTCCCTTCTTCCCTACTTATTTGTCTGTTATCACTATGGATTCTTATTTTTCAAAGGTTTATAATTCATTACTATTCTTAATTATTTTGGTTCTCAAATTGTCCCAGATTTGGCCAGTAGGAGCCATTATAAGCTGCCTCCTATGTTCTTGTGACATACCCTTATCATTTTTATAAAAGTATTTTCTTACTTTCTATCATAATATGATATTCCAGCCTCATCTCATACGTAATGCAAGAGCCCTAATCCAGTCCTGTAGTTAGCCATGTCTTGGAGGAGCTCTCCCTTTTTTTGGTGGTAAATTAGACCAAGAGCTAGATGCTGGGTGTCTTATCACCACTCAGGTGTCTTTATTTCTAGGTCCTCTCAGTAGAGTATATACATATATGCATGTATATACACATAAGCACACATATTTGTAATTGTACATATGTGTAATTGTGTATACATATGTAGATATGTAGATATGAATATGTAAATGAATATATGAATCATGGAGTTCATACCAATACCTTATATTTTAGTCCATCTGAGATATATTTTTAAATGGAGATTAAAAGCAAAGGGAGATTAGTATGCAAAGTATGTTTCCATTTGAATAAAATAGGAGGGACATATATATGATTGTATATGCATAGATAGCATCAGGAAGGATGTATAAGATTTACAAGAAATTGATTGAAGTAGTTACCTCCTGGATATAGCAATGGAGACCTGAGTGTAGGGTAAGAGGAAGACTGTTTTTCAACTTAGATTCTTTTTCTGTTTGGATTTATTACCACCTACACATATTATTTGTTGAAAACAACAAAAACCCCACTTTAAAGGAAATTCCTCTGAGAAAATATTTAACCCATCTCAGTGATAACTGACCATCTCAGACAAAGGATTTTTCTCTTTTTTTTCCCCCTCTGCTTTTTCATGTTTATTTTTCCTCCTTTGGGTTCCATTTTATATTGATAATCAGATTTATTGAAATACTTTCTTCCTATACTTTCGTCTCAAAATGAATTTCTGATTCTATTTTAAATACTTATTTTAAAATATTTGAGTGTTTAAGGGAAATGTGAGCCACGAGTTTCTTATTCTATTTTTCTAAATTGAGTAACAGTTAATATTGGGAAAGAAATTAGGACTTAGAAGAGGTTAATGAACTTGTCATAATAGTTAACAAGCTTTCTTCTCACCTTTGGAGATGTAGAGTGGTCAGTTGCTTCTGGCCACTCAGAAGGGTTTGGAGTTTGAACAGAGCATTTGGCCAAATGTCGCATGTGTTTGTTTCCCCAGTTGTATATAAAGCATACCTCTCCAAGTGATAACACGTATACAGAAACATATGTGATTTATGTCCTGCTTTTTTTTTTCTTATTTTTTTTATTTACTTTTTAAATACATTTGTCTCTGCCTCCCCCCCACCTCTTTATGTCCTGCTTTTCATGTGGTTCATCTACACTAAAGACAGAATGAACACCTACTTTATCCTGATACTATGTCTTTGCTGCTTCTGCTTGTGGTAATGTATTAATTCCCTACCCATCATACTTTTCATTTTAAATTAAAATTAACTTTTTAGAAAACTCTCAATCACCTAAACTATTGGCACACTTAGCAGGGTATTTGTTAATGGAAAAAGTTTATCCTGTAGGCTTCTGTTTCACCTTACAGAGAAGATTGTCTTCCCCTTATAGCTCAGATGTGCTATAGAATTCAGAGTCTAGGTTACCATGCTTGATATAATCAAACTTCACAATATATTTGATTTTTGAAATGTTCGAGCTGTTGACTGTCTTCTTCACTTTGTTTTAAAAACATGGATGTGATATTAGCACTTTACTTTGTGGCTCCCTGTCCTCTCTTATTATAACATCTCCCTGCTCATTTCTAGTGAGATAATAGTTACATTTCCACAGGCTGAGTGAGGGAAAAGGAGTTTATTTTGCATGACTCTTATGAGATTCAGGTGGACCAGGATGTATTGTAGTTAAGTCACTTAGCTTTGCTGTACCTTTACCCAAGGAGAGGGGTGCTTTGAAATAGCAAAGGGTTTCTGAGTGCCAATTGCTGGCACGGATCTATCCTAGAACAGTTATACCCACAGCAGCCTCATAAAATTGTTATGTGAAGTGACTAAGACAGTCTTGTAAAAATCCCTAAAGAGGCTATGGATGTGCAAATTGGTTTCTTAAAATGGAGTGCATGACAGAATATAGGAAATGCTTCTTTCATAATGAAAAGGTCCTATATCTCCTTGAAAGAACAGCTTCAAGCAAATATAGATGAGAACACAAATGTATACTGAAAAGGGAAAAATATGACATTGTTAATCTATAACAGCTGTTCTAAGAATGTACATGTTAAATATGGTACAGTAAAGCTGGTGCTGCCCCGGGAGGAAATGAGAATGAGGTGGAAGGGTGAAGTTTATTATACTCATAGTCCCCAGGGAGGGGTCTTGCAGGCCTTACAGGGGAAGCACTAGGTTTTGGCCAGAAGGCCAAATGAAGCAGGATGAAGAGAAAAGCTTAGCTTAGAGTCTTTAGTGGGGTTTCCACGGGAAAGATGAGGAAGCAGAGTCCTGGCAAGCGCGGGATGTGCACCTGCCTCCCCTGCGGAGGAGGTGGAGCAGAAGACGTGCCGCCTGGCCAGATGGTTTCTGAAACTGCGGGCTGTGGGGCATACTTACATCTGCCCAATGCGATGTTGCATAATGGTGTCTTTTTTTTTAATTCCAAGTGTTACCATAGCTACTAATGTTCTGAAAGGAAAAAAACCATTTTTCACTTGATAATTTCTTGTTATGTGTTCTGTAATTCTTCGTAATTTCTAATTCTAGAAAGGCTAAACATCTTTTTGAAACTCCCAAAAGTGACTTAAAAATTTTGGAAGAGAAAGATACAGATGGATTTCGGTTGTTTTTTTCTTTTTCTATATCATAAAAATACTTCTTAAAATTCCCAAACTCTTTTTCAGAAATGAAGGAGGAAGTCATGGGCCCTAATGCTGTTAGCAGAGTGACCTGTAGTAATCGAATCCCACTAACCCACGTTACTTGAAGGCAGGGCCTATCATGTTTACTATTTTATCTGTTGGAGCCTGGCTTTTATTAGATGTTCAATACATATTTATTGAATGAATATATCAATTTTATTTTTAACTTATAGACTTTGGGCCCTAAGTTTTCATTCCAAAGTGGACTTATCACTTGACTAATATATAAATAATAATAGAAAAAAGCCTATATTCTTATGTTCTCTGACCAGAAATCAATATTCAAAATAATCTACAAGAAGTGAGGAAATATAAGTTTATGAATAAAGGCTTCAGGGGTGCATTTCAGAGATAGGAATGGGGGGTGGCATTGTTATGGCGCTGGGACCCTGCCTGGGGGCAGTTTGGAATGTGTCATCTTCCTGCAGATGTGTGAGCATTCACTCATCAGCATGGGTGTGTTCATCAGCAGAATTGTTAATTATTAGAAACCCACTCCCTGTTACCTTCAAATTTCCTCCATGAAGATAAATCGTGGGTATATCAACATTCTTCATGGGAGTGCATCAATGTAGTGAATACTTAAAAAGTTATTTTTTTAACTTATTGATTTTTTGGGAGGGGGAGAAGAGAGAGAGAGAGAGAGAGACATTGATTTTCTGTTCTACTTATTTATGCATTCATTCGTTGATTCTTGTATGTGCCCTGACTGGGGATTGAACCCACAACCTTGGAGTATTGATTGGGAAGATGCTCTAACCAACTGCACCACTCGGCCAGGGCATGAATCTTCCCCATATTTACTCCTTAGTAAGTCCTTATATTCTAATTTTATTTTGATATTCATCAGCCTGCCCTTTATTGGCGTTTTCATCACAGAGTTTTAGGTCTCATTACAGCACTTGATTTTGGTGGTTGAAGAGTATACCTTAACCTGGGACTTTCGACAAAAATTCACCTCAGGCAAGTCCTGACTTCTAGGTAGCTTAGATCTGAGCTCTCTGATCCAAGCCACCGTCTTGTCACAGACTATTCAACATGTTGCTATTCTTCTCTTAAAAGGGGGAAATGGAAAGGGACTTTCTCTGCTGGGTATAATAACCATTTTGGATATATGTCCAAGAAGGCAAAACTGTACTGCTTAAATAACAGTAGATTCTAGATGAGCTACTATTTAATTACCTATGAGGAATATATTAATTTTTCTCCTTTTGTAGATCATTACGTTAAGTTCTGTCTCTGACCTTCAAGGCTACATTGACAAAAGCCAACTGACGGAAGACTTAGGCGGAACTTTGGAATATCGCCACAGTCAGTGGATAAACCATCGAACTGTGAGTGCCAGCTTGTGTGCCCTTTTCAATGTCTCCCCTTGTTTTCCAGAAGACAGAGAAGTTCAAGATCAACTACTGGGCGGTCATTGCCTATGACTGCCTTACACTGGGAAGGCTAAGCCACAGGCTGAGGGGAGTCTAGGGTGAAGGGAAAAGGCTGGAGTTTCTCCTGCTGGCTACGTTCATCTTAGCTCAATATCTGGCATGGGAGTTTTTCGGACTTGACTTAGACTGTGCCTGGGGAATTTTCAAAATACCAGTACCCTGCTCTACCTCAGAACAATTGATTTACATTAGTTGCGATGGGTCTCAGTCACTAGTGTTTCACACAACTCCCCAGATGGTTCTAATGTATAAACAGATTGAAATCTGTGAAAGCACCTGACATGTATATATAGTGCTTCACTTTTTCCCACATGCTCAAATTGGTGGTTATTATGCTAAACTAGAAGGGTCAGTAACATTGAGGAGAAAGTGAAGCTGAAACTCACCAAATAACGTATTTCTGTATAAAGATGTCATTCCCCTTTCCCTGCTCTTTTAGACCCCATATCCCCCCACCAAAAAAATTAGACTTTCTAAGCAAAATCAAAAGCTCCATTCACCACCCTTATGACAGCTGGTGGTGTCAGCACACGTCTCTGTATCTGGTCACTTTGGAAGCATGTTGCCTGTCACCTGAGTGACATTTAATTAGGTATGAGAATTCACCTCGTTTTAGAGTATAATGTTTTGTGATCTTTTTAAAAGGAAATTTAAGAATTGAAATACATTTCTCGCAACACAATTTCAAAGTGACAGATTCTTATCCCTCCCTCACTTCTTTGTGTGCCATGTAATTTCCAAAAAAGGCATGTCCCTTCCCCAAACCTAGAGGAGGGCCCACAAGCTGGACAAGAGCCCTTTAAACTTCTCATCAGTTTTCCTGTAACAATGGTGACTCCAAGAGATTGGTATACAAAACAAACAAAGGAATGTAAAGTTCTTCATAAACATGTAAGTTCTAAATAAGCCTAAATATGAGATATGGAAGGAAGCTAATGTAGAATATCATACATGAGCATAATAGAGATTGTCCCAGGTGCAGTTTCTTTAAATCATATAAAACATGGAACCTGGAAGGGTTCTGGGTTTTCTTTCTTTCTTTCCTTGCTAGATTTTTAATACATTACTTTAAAAATTAAAAGAATTTTACTATCCCACCAGCCTTTTTGGGCTAGCCAGCTCTCTGTTTTGCTCTGATTTCTCTACTTGTCCTTTTTTTTATTGCCATGTTTTTCTCTACATGTCCTTTTTTTTTTTATTGTTGTGTTTTTCAAGTTGCCTTAGGTTTTTTTGAAATAATACAAACTTGCAACAAATAAAGAAAAAAAAGACTAATGCACCTGACATCACAGACAAAAAAGAGTTTAGAGAGGTTAAAAAAAAAACAACTCAGGTCATGAAAATGGATTATTTAAAGATGTGACCTGAGAAGACACGTGCACACACACACCCCTCCCTCTGGGCCTAGTTTTTATCCATGGTTTGTGTTTGTTCATGTATTAAACATAGTGCAGTGAATTTTAAATAGTACAACTACTATTGAAACATCAGAGATGTTTTATCTACCTATTTTATATATACACATATATATAGTAATTAGAAATACATATTCACTATATATTATCATATCTTATGAATATGTAGATCCTTTTTTGGTAACAGTGTGCTTTCTGGACATCACATCTTTGAGACTCATGAAAAGTTAGGACTGAAAAAAGCCTTAAAGATCATTGATTTCAATCACCTTATTTTACAGGTAAGGAAAGTGACTTTCAGAGTAAAGAGGTGACTCATCCAAGATCCTCCAGTAGAGTAGTGGCAGAGCCAAGACTAAGGCCAAACTCTTTTATTCCCCTATCAGCATAAGGTCCTCTGTGCCACTTCCAAGGTGGTCACTCACAAATCAGACACATGGAATCACGTTCCTTTGCCAATAGGGCCCTTTCCATGGGAAACCTCTGGCTCTCCCCTTATTCCAGGATGACATTTGCAGGCCTCCCACCTGACTCCCTGCATTATTACTGGTGTTACTATTACATTTGTAAAGTACCCTACTGTGTCCAAAGGCCTTTCACATTTGTTATTCTTTTTGGTCCTCGAAAAAAGAAAAACAAAACCCTGCCGAAAGCATTATCCGTATTTTTCAAATGTGGATGCTGAGACTCAAAGGCATCATATTGCTCACCCAAGATCCCACAGTTAGAGAAGATCAGCCTCTGGAGCCTAATGCAGGTTTTCAACTCTCAAAGCCACTTCTTTTGTTGATCTAGTTTTAAATCTAGTTTTACTAAATCTCATCGTGACTGCCAAAAGGGAGCTTTGTGCCTAAGGGTGCCAGCCCTGAGCCAGGTTGCCCAGGTTCAATTCCAGTTCTGCCACTTATTTTTTGTATGACTTTGGGAAAATTATTTAACCTCAATATGCCTCAGTTTCCTCACTTATAGAGCAGGGTAGTGATAAGAATAAAATCTAATTGAAATGTGTTATAAAAGATAGGGCATGTAAAGCAAAATACTGAATAACTTCATATTTTCTTATAATTCCCTGATAAATTGAAATTTTTGTTATTCATCACCAGCTATTAGTGAATGCAGTTAAAAGAATATCTTATATGGATGTTAGACTATGTGAAAGTAATAACCTTTTGATGTACCGAAAAGATTTTTATAAAAGTTAGTGCTTGTCTGATTTTTCAGACCTCACGTACTGTGATGTTCAAGATTGTTGCTGATTCAAAACAAACTCATAGATATAGAGAAGAAATTAAGAGTTCCCAGATTAGGGATGGCGAAAAGGTAAAAGGAATTAAGAAGTACAAATTAGCAGTTACGGAAATAGTCCCAGGGAAGTAAAGTACAACATATGAAATATAGTCAATAATATTGTAATAGCTATGTATGGAGCCAGTTAGGTACTAGACTTATCAAGGGGATCACTTCATAAATTATATATATGTTTAATCGCTGTATTGTACACCTGAAACTAATATTGTATTGTGTCAACTGTAATTGAAAGTAAAAAAGTAAAGATTGTTGCCTCATCAGTGTTTGTGCTAATAGGGGAGATTCCACCCACAGCAATGCTTAATTACAAAAGTGGTTGATGTGGAAAGGACTTGGGTTTAGACAGGGGGCAGGGGCAGTTGTGGGGTGCTGTGCCCGGAAGCCTGGTCACATCAGCCCTAGCCCTGGCCTCTGGTGTAAAGAGGACACCTCGGATCTGGCACATTCTTTATGATGTGTGTTCGGGTTTTCAGAAGTGTTCTCCGATAATATAGGAACAGAAATAACTTTTCCCCAAATGAAAATTAGGGTGGCCTCTTTGCTCCCACCATTCATCCATTCAGCAGCTGTGCAGGCCACTGGTGTGACAGGCACAGCACCACGCCCTGGGGGAAGAGATGAATGCGACACTGTGTTCACCCTTCAAGGGCAAAATTCTCTCAGGAGCAGAGGGAAGTGGCTGAGGCAGTGCCGGTCTGGCCGAGTGGGAGGACTTTGAAAAGCCACTCACGTTCAACTACCTCTCTGGGTGGCCAGTGTCACTTCTTCTAGGTTAGGCAGCGTGTTCCCTGAAGCGCCCTGCTAGAGTGCTGATATCTTGCTGTGGATGTTAGCTGTGAAGTCACTAACTCATTAGCAGGTATTTGTTTGATGGCCGAGTCGAGTCCCTCTGTAAGTGGAAGGGACACAGGACAAGGTAAAGTTTTGCGAAGGAGAAGAGAGAGGAAAAGGCCCCTCAGGCTCTTCCCACATGTGCCAGAAATGACTCTGTTAAATGTCACCAGTGACCTAATCACTGCATTAATCTTTTCCCTCAATGTCGTATCCTCTCAGCAGCATCTGACAAGTTTCTCAGCGGAGCCTGGCTGTGCAGGTGCAGGGGATGGGAAGATGGAGGGCAGTGTAGGGGCTAGAAGAGAAGGAGGGTTTTAGTAGAGGGAGGGGTGAGTGGTTCTGCGCCCTTCAGCATTTGATCTAGTGTACACCCTGAGTCAGATTTAATGTTCTCAAGGTAACGAGCGGCCTTCTGAAATTGGAAGAGCTGACCCTGTTTGAATCCTGCCTGCCTTTTTTTTCTTAATTGCCCAACTAATAGATCTTGGGCAATTCATTTAACCTGTTGAAACTCCCTTTTCTATAACATGGAGATAATATACCTCTCACTCTGGATTATTGAGATGAAAGATAAATGTATAGCACCAAGTATAATACATAGCCCGTTGTAGATACTCAGGAAATAGTATCGGGTTCTACTGTCCTTCCATTGATAACACGTATTGGCCAATGTTAATCCCTCCTCGTCGTTATGGTTTTCTGACCTTCCAGGCCATCGAAAACTTTGCCCTGACATTGAAAACCACTGCTCAGATGCTTCAGACACTTGGGGCCCACCTGGCCGCAACAGAGCTTCCCAGAGGCGTGCCATCCGCTGAAGAGCTTCTGCTGTCCCACACAAGGCAGCGGGACAAGCTGCAGGTGAGTGGCCAGTGGCCTCTCATAGTCCAGCCTCTGTGCCAGCAGACAGTCAGCCTCCTAGGGAAAGCCGGGAGCAGAATTAAGTTCTCCTCTTGCCTTTTCTCCAGTGACTGGGAAGCCACTGAACATCTCCAATCTTCTGGATAGGGAGTATGTGAAGAGAAAAATCTCTTGTGACTGGGTGGTGCATGTAAAAGGGTTGCAGTTAAGACCTGTGAGAAGCATCCCAGGAAAGGGAAGCTCATTCCAGCCTTTGAATGAGTTTTGCCCTGCTTTGTGCTCCTTTGGGCTGGTGGGAGGAGGTGTGCGAGCGTCCCTTCAAGGCAGCACTCCTGTGACCTGCTCAGGACAGAGCGAGATACAATGGGCCGAAATGGCAGTGAGAGCAGGGAGTGGGCTCTTGAAGCATGCGCTTTTCTGCGGCTGTTGTGAAATCTAGGGACAGACTACTAGGCTGACATATTACTTCACTTTCTCAGGGATGTGAGAAAGAGAATTATGGAAGGTGCTCTGAACTGGTTTTAGGGAGAGGTGCCTATTAAGTGATTCACAAAAGCACATCAGAAGTGTGTTTATGAGTTACTGATGAGAAAGGTGGCAGGTTCTTTCACGCAGTGAAGGGAAGTCTTGAGGCTGACTGGATGGGTGTTGGCCACGCTCTGCCTCCAGAAGCTCACACACCCTGAATCCATTATTTCACAGAGACCAGGACTCAAGAGGACAGCAAACTGAGGATTAGAAGATTGAGACGTCTTAGCATTACATGTGCTCTTACTATATGGAGCTTGAGAAGAACCGAACTCTTATCTGTGACCCAAAATCGGCAAAAATGCTTTGCTAAGTGGTTGATTTGTTCATTTATTTAACATTTATTGACTGCTCATCAGTACATGTCAGGACAACAAAGAATGCAAATTCCAAGAACACATAGTTTAATTATAGGACTCTCAGTTTAGTAATTGAGGCAAATTATTTCTTCCATGTGTCAGGGAGCACCATTTAATTCTTTTTTAAGGAGCTTAATATTGAAAAAGAGTGAAAAATACATCCTCAAGAGGACTCTGAGTAACAAAAAGATCTGGATTGGAACTGCAAAAGCCTGAAGCATCCTGGAAATTTTCCCTAAAAATACCTCTTCAAAGTTTGACCTTTTTCTTTGCCAAACATATTGCTCAAGTTCACCTCCCATTATTCTTGGAAGAGATGGTATGAGGTGCAGAAGGCTAGGTCTAGGGCGCTTCTGTGAAGTCTGCCATAACGGGCTGGCTGTCCAGACCCACAGGTCAAAGACCACAGGAGGCCGCAGAGTGGTCAGTTAGTACACCAGTGTGATGTTGGGAATGTGGACCATGGCGCTGTGCATGGAGCTCCAGGCCTGGGCTCAGGAACAGGTGTGCTCTCTGCCTCATTCGAAGGATGGTTTGGAGAGGTCGCAGAGCAGAAGCACTGAGATGACAATGAGGTTAGTTAGGGAGGTCTCTGGGGTAAAGGTGAAACATTTTGGATTTTAGATGAAGACGCGTATGAGGGGTGAAACCAGGTAGTGAGGTCCTGCTATAATGTGCAGTGAGGGTGCCCAGGAAAGACAGGTGGATGGGTGCTTCATCATTTCTACACAGGCAAAGGGGGACACAGAGGGAGAGGGGAGCGAAAGAACCGCTCTCCAGGATGGAATAAGGTCATTTGCGTGGGCATGGCGATAAACTGTTGTTGGTACCGAAACACACAGCTCTGCACAAAGGCTAAAACTTTGCTCAGATTATGTGGTGGAGTAACTTTGTAGATCCACATAATTTGCAGTATTGTCTGACATTTGTAAGAAATGACTTTATATTCTATCTTATCTCTATTTGGTTAAACACCCATGTCTAACCAATAAGACAAGAGAAAGGAATGTTGGAGATTCCACTTAATTAGCCTTTTAGTGAGAAACTAATTGTAACATCTTGCATAAACTAAACTGTTATACTTACATTTGTATTCCATACTGCCCTAAAATCGTGGAGAAGACCTACAACTATTTTAAGATATAATTCTCAAAGAGTTTAATTTGTCCAACTGTTTACCTTGATAAAGAATATTAATTGAATTTGGATTAAAATATAATTATTCTGTATTTTGCTAAGTAATATTAATATTCTTTTAAAGGCAAACACAGAGGTTTCTAAAGCTTTTCTGTAATTACTTATTTTTGGCCTAATACAAATTTGATTTCTCTGTTGATTTCTCTATTGATTTATCTTCTAAATTAGAAGCAAAAACACCAAAATCATTAAACTAGAGTTACCTTTTTCCTTTCTTTCCATCTAAAAAATCCTTTAAAGAAAGGGATTATATTTTTTAAAAGGATGCATTTAAACTTTTAGTAAAAGTTTCATATATAGTTAAAAAGTAATATTTAAAGTAAGTTCATATTTAGTAAAAGTTTTTTATAGTTATTCATACATATTTTATTTTATTCTCAATTGAGTATATTACTTACCTTTTAACCAAAAGGTCTATAACTAATTAAATAATTTTTTTCCATTTGGAAAGCACCTTTTCCAAGTGAAAAACCAATATAAGATTCATTCCTCAGAACAGTGAATGCTTAAATCTATTTAAATATCTATACAAGTTATAGTGCATGATTTACAGCTTTCTCCAGCTTTCTCCCAACCTGGAAAATTTCTGTCTAAACAGCGCTGCATTAAGAAATTTGGCTTGATATCTTGGTTTCTTTTCTCCTGGAGACCTTTGAGACCCCTGATTTTAGATCCATTTAAACACCTAGTTGCCTCTACAATCAACCAATCAAAATAAGAGAGTCATTGAATCTAAGGAATTTTGCAGCCCAGCCTCATTTACTAATTCTTTGTGGAATTAGAATAATTCTAATTTATTTATTTTCACTTCTTCAAAATTATCTTCCAAAAGAATCTCTTCTCTTTTCGCCACACTGGTATATCTAAACAATATGTTTACAAAGAAAAAAAATTAGAACATTCACAGCAGAAGAATCATATCAAACTTTCAAGCAAATTTATGACTTTAGAGAAGGATCCTCTCTAAATGAGTATTGACAGTAAAAGAATTAAATACCCCAAATTATTGGGATGTTTCCCCTTCACGGGAACTGAAACTGCTTAAGATTCTTTGGCCATGGGACAACTGGGTATTCACATGAGAAAAAAAGGAAATGGGATGCTTACTCTACACCATATGTAAAAATTAACTCAAAATTGATCAAGGAACTAAATGTAAATTCTAAAACTATAAAACTCAGAAGGAAATATAGGTATAAATCTTTATAACCTTAGATTAGGCAATGATTTCTTACATATAACACCAAAAACACAAGCAACCAAAGAAAAAAAATAAAAGAAATTGAACATCATCAAAATTAAGAAATTTTGTGCTTCAAAGTAAAGAATGCAAAAAGACAACCCACAGAATGGGACAAAATATTTGCAACTCATATATCTGATGAGGTTCTAGTATCCCAAATATATAAAAAAAAAAACTCTTACAACACAATTATAAAGAGACAACTAACTCAATTACAAAATAGGTAAGTGACTTGGATAGACCTGTCTCCAAAGAAGATATATAAATGGCTATTACATACATAAAGACATGTGCAATATCATTAGACATTAAGGAAATACAAGTCAAAACTGCAATAAGAGGTCCAAAATGGAGGAGGAGTAAGTAGAAGCTACTCTTACCTCCTCCCAGGACCAATCTGGAATTACAAGTAAATTGTAGAGAAATCATCCAGAATAGATAACTGAACAAGAGTGGGAGAGAAGCATTCTAACCATGGGCAGACAGAAGAAACAGCTTCACCACAACATGATTGGTATGGAGTGCAGAGGAGATGCGAGAGTGCTGGCTGGGCTAATATGGACAGCAGCTGAAAAGCCAGAGGAATACTTCAGTGGCTGAAGGGTTCCCCCTGAGAAGTGTGGGGCCTAAACCCCAAGCTGGGTTCCCTAGCCTACAGCCCCCAGAACCCAAAAAGACCCAGATAACATCCAGCTGTGAAAATTGAAGAAATTGGAAGCATTTCTGTACACCAACAATGAAATATCAGAAACAGAAACTAGGAAAACAATCCCCTTTACTATAGCAACAAGAAAAATAAAGTACCTTGGAATAAACTTAACCAAGGATGTAAAAGACCTGTACTTGGAAAACTACAGAATGCTGAAGGAAGAAATTAAGGAAGATACAAACAAATGGAAGCATATATCGTGTTCATGGATTGGAAGAATCAACATCATGAAAACATCCATACTACCCAAAGCAATCTATAGATTCAACGCAGTCCCTATTAAAATACCAATGCCATATTTCACAGATTTAGGACAAATATTTCACAGATTTAGGACAAATATTTCAAAAACTTATATGGAACATAAAACAACCCTGAATAGCCTCAGCAATCTTGAGAAATAAGAACAAAGCAGGAGGGATCACAATACCTGATATCAAACAATACTACAAGACCATTGTAATCAAAACAGTCTGGTGCTGGCATAAGAACAGACAAATACATCAATGGAACAGAATAGAGAGTGCAGAAATAAACCCACGTCTCTATGGTCAATTAATATTTGACAAAGTGAGCAAAACATAAAATGGAATAACAATAACCTCTTCAACAAATGGTGCTGGGAGATCTGAACAGCTGCAATGCAAAAAAATGAAACTAGACCACCAACTTACACCATACACTAGAATAAACTCAGAATGGATAAAAGACTTAGATATAAGCCACGATACCATAAAAGTCCTAGAGGAAAACATAGGTAGTAAAATTTCATATATATATCCCACACAGCAATATTTTCACCAATACATCCTCCAGGGCAAGGGAAATAAAGGAAAAAAAATAAACAAATGGGACTATATCAAATTAAAAAGCTTCCTCCGCACAGCTAAAGAAACCATCATCAAAATGAAAAGGGAACCAACTGTATGGGAAGACGTATTTGCCAATGATACCTTGGACAAGGGTTTGATCTCCAAAGTATATATAAAACTCATATGACTCAATGCGAGGAAGACAAACAATCCAATTAAAAAATGGGCAAAGGATCTGAACAGACACTTCTCCAAGGAGAACATACAGAGGGCTGAGAGACATATGAAAGGATGCTCAACATCACTAGCCATCAGAGAGATGCAAATTAAAACCACAGTGAAATACTACCTCACACCAGTCAGAATGGCCATCGTAAACAGATCTACAAACAACAGGTGCTGGCGAGGATGTGGGGAAAAGGGAACCCTAGTGCACTGTTCATGGGAATGCCGACTGGAGCAGCCACTGTGGAAAACAGTATGGAATTTCCTCAAAAAACTAAAAATGGAACTGCCTTTTGACTCAGCAATTCCACAGCTGGGATTATATCCTAAGAACCCTCAAACACCAATTCAAAAGAACCTCTGCACCCCAATTTTCATAGCAGCTCACTTTACAATAGACAAGTACTGGAAACAGCCTAAGTGTCCATCAGTAAATGAGTAGATCATAAAACTGTGATTCATCTACACAATGGAATATTATGCAGCAGAAAGAAAGAACTCCTACCTTTTGTGACAGCATGGATGGACCTGGAGAGGATTATGCTAAGTGAAATAAGCCAGGCATTGAAAGACCAATACCATATGATCTCATTTATAACAGGAACCTAATGAACAAAACAAACAAGCAAGCAAAATAGAACCAGAAGCATGAAACAAGGAGCAAAGTGACAGGGACCAGAGGGAAGGGTCAGAGGGGGATAAGGGAGGAAAGGAAAGGTCTGTGTAAAGAACAAGTATAAATGACCTGTGGACATAGACAACAGGGCGGGGATTGACTGCGGGAGTGGGGGATGGGTGGGGTGGGCGAGAGCAACGGGGGGGGGGGAATTGGGACACCTGTAACAGAACAACAATAAAAACAACCCTGCAGTGATATATCCACTAGGGTGGCTGTTGTCAAAAAGATGGGTAATAACGAGTGTTAAAGGCCAGATAATGATGTGAAGAAATTGGAACCCTCATATATTGCTGGTAAGTCCTCAAAAAGTTAAATATAGAGGTCCATATGACCCAGCAATTCTACTCCTGGATATATACACAAAAGAATAGCAAGCCTGAACTGCACACAAAAACGTACATGGATGTTCATAGCAGCATTATTCGTAACACCCATAAAGTGGAAACAACCCGTGTGCCCATGAACTTATGAATGGATAAACACAATGTGGTATATCCATATAATGGAATCTTATTCAGCCATAGCAAGGAATGAAATACTGATCTGTGCTACATATATGAACATTGAAATAATTGTGTAAAGTGAAAAAAGACACAAAAGCCACATATTGTATGACTCAACTTATATGAAATGCTGAGAATACACGAATCCATAGAGAAAGCAGGTAGATTGGTGGTTGCCAGGGGCTGGGAAGAAGGAGAAATGAAGAGGACTGGTAATAGGTATGAGGTTTCTTTCGGAGGGTGATGAAAATGTTTCGGGGAAAAAACCATGAAATTATATACTTTAAAGGGTGGACTTGCAGGTATATGAATCCTATCTCAATTTAAAAAAAGAAAAGATGCTTGGGCCCTAAGACAGTAATAGATAACTACAAACCCAATACAGATATGTACTTTTCTTAACCTGTTTATAACCTTGCAGACTTTCTTAGTAAAACAGCTCTTCCTATAGTCTTATTCTAAGCTGGTTTTAGAAGCATCTCACAGAGACAGGCAGTCTCCATTCTAAGCCCCAAAGGTGGTTCTCATCGCTTTACTGGTCTTAATTAGGCCAGGAACACAGGGCGTTGGTCTTACGCTCTTAGGTGCTTTAGTCAACTAAGACACTGTACCATGGGTTCATTTAAAAGAGGATAAGACTCTCATTTGTTGTTGTTGTTGTTGTTGTTGTTGCTGCTGAATTAAGATGTGTAACGGAGCCATAGGCCTACTCTCATCATGCAAGTGGAGAGAGTGGTCCTTCACTAATGTGATGGAGCGATGTTTACAAATATGAATACTGCTTAATATTCAGTATTCATTCAATTCTGTATTCAGAGATTCATTCAATTCTGTATTCAGACATAACAATTCCATTAATATTACCAAGGTACCAAATAATCAAGAAGATCATCAGAATTGCATAGGCCCTAGAGATAACTGTATAGTCTTCGGAGTTTTTAAGACCCCTTTGTTCAGGCGCTCCCGCGAACATGGTGCTCAGAGTGTTGCGGAGCACGTGGCCAGGCCTGCAGCCTGTGCGCTACCTGGTCACCCACACACCCTGCCCACCGTGATCCTGGGGCCTGAGCGTGGGAGCCACGCACTGGCCTCAGTCTGCTCTTGGTGCATAAATTCACAGAACAACATGAGTGGTTAACAGCAGAAAATGGTATTGGAATAGTGGGAATCAGCAATTTTGCACAGGGAGATTTGGGAGATGTTGTTTACGATAGTCAGCTTGAAATTGGGACAAAACTGAACAAACAAAATGAGTTTGGTGCTTTGGAATATGGGAAAGCTACTAGTGAGCTCTCTTCTCCTCTATCAAGAGAAGGAACTGGTATTAATATTCTTGCAGAAAACCCAGGCCTTGTGAACAAATCTTTTTATGAAGACAGCTGGCTAATGAAGATGACACTGAGTAGCCCTTGAGGGAAAAAGCACATGAGAACCAATGAGGGAAGATATTCCATGAGAAATAACAGAATCCACTGAGGAGTAAAAATGGAACCCCCTAAATAAAGTAGTGTGAAACACTTTTTTTTTTTTTAAAGACCCGTTTGTTTGAACTCTGCTTGCAGAGAACATGTTAGAAATGCATAGGCACAGAGGTCTCTGTTTTGCACAGGAAATTGGTGTTCTTATGAATATTTTCAGAGTTAATACCTTTACAAGTCAGTGTTTTGAACTAGTTTTGTGCCACAGAAAGATCTCTCCTGGTAGCTACTGAGGAAAGAGGACATCTCATGTCTTTCAGGGACTTAGATTTTTTGTAAATGATAAAGAATTGCATTTTAAAGGCCAGATTCTGAAATTCATCAGCAGTATAAACATAACATAACAGTAAAGGTAACTTTTAGTGGCAGAAATGGGATAAGTACTAAAAATGAAAAAAGGATTATAAAGCATTAATCACTCATATGTTCTCTAGGCTCTGATTCATTCTTTTACTTCCCACCCCACCTCCACTCCCAGCCCATGACACAGCTGAGCACAGTGCCTGGCATGTAATAATAGATCTTTATAAATATATTTTAAATGCATGTCTCAGTTCATGCTTACCGTTGTCATAGGAAAGAATTCCCCAAGAAAATTTACATTCTTTTGAACCTGGAGAAGTCCCCCGTACTCTGTTAAGTGGGTCTTATTCTGAACCAACTGCTTGTTCCTATGGTGATGGAATCATACTGGTGAGTACACACTAGGACAACCGTATCCACTGTTAAAAAAGTTAACTATTTACATCCCTTGTGTGCCCCACTCCACCTCCCTGGCCCATTTCCTAGGACCCGCCACAAGACCATCTCATGCTTTTGGCAACTGAAGTGTTAACACCTGGACCACAGTTGGTCTCAGGACCATTTCAGCATTGTGTCTGACATCTGTGCTGATTGGTCAGTGCCTGCTCTATGCAGGTATTAAATATTTTGAATTGCCACTACTGTGGACAAGGGTACATTCCATTTTGGGCCTGAGCAACTTATCTTTATGCTTTTCAAGTACCATAGTTCCTCCAACTTGCCCTCTGTGTTCATGGCAGATTTTGGCAACCCTCCGGAAGCTGCGGCCTAGTCCCAAAGCAGTAACCAGGTTATGAGTTTACCTTGTTTTTTAACCATGTGAAGGGGATCCATAGCGCATGACATCACTTACTACGATTCTCTCTCTCTCTCTCTCTCTCTCTCTCTCTCTCTCACACGCTGCTTCACACTCTGAAGCCCTCTGGCTGTATCTCTCTTTCAAGCTTCCCTAGCAATGTGCCTCTTCTTCTTTGGCCCCTCCACCTTTCCTCCCAACTCTGTACCATGCACACACACACTATATATGTATTTTTTCTAATAATAGCTAATGTCAGAATACTGCTGGAATGCTGGAAGCTCAGGGGCAGTTAAGAAACTGAGTGAGAAAAGCCGGGACTTTTTAGTGGGTAAGCAGAGGAGGAAAAGCAAAGAGTACTTACTAATGTGACCCCCCACCCTCCTGCCAGGCATATCTTATTTGTTAATTCACCTGTAACCTGGTTTCTTTTAGACTATTATTAATTCATCCAACCTACAAATATTTAATGAACGTTGATAAGAAGAAATGAGGGCTGATACCGAGAGTGGAAAAGAAGGGATATGTCTAGTTCTCAGGCCGGAATACCAGCCAAGTGGCCGACTTGGGGCACTACTTGAAGTGGACAGAACCACAAGGGATATCCAAAAATCTTGAGGAGCTAGACTAGGGAGGTCAGATCTGTCATGAGGCTGGGTATGGACGACGGAAGCCTCCAAGTGGGTGAATACTGGAACGGGGTAGGAGACAAGGAGCAAAGGCAGGGGGCTGAGAGTGCTGGGCTTCTTTGTGGCCAGAGTGGAGAGTATAAGACTCCTCCCACAGGGAATGAGCTGGAAGCTGTGTGCAGGCTGGTGGTGGCTAGGCCTGGAGGAAGAGACCCAGTGTTCATGTGCATATGTGTGATTGTTTTGTAACTATGGGACTTTTCAGACTCTTAGGGCATGCCAAACCAGCATCCTGTGTAACCCAGGAACCAAACCCAGCACTCCCAGGAGGAAAATTCTAGCCCAGGCTTCACCCCTTTTGCCTTGCTCAGGGTATTGAGAGACCTCTGCACTATGTGAGTGGAGGACAAGAGCTGTTGTATTTGGAGGGAGATAGCCTGACATCATTCCCAATTGCAGAGCCCTAAGTCTCCATGTAAAGATAGCAGAATAGAGTTGCCTTAGAAATATGAACCTTTCCGTGTCAAACTAAAATTGCTGCCCACCTCTGCCAAATGATTTGGAAGCAGATGGAGGGAGAGGCATGTGTTTCTTGGTGAGACCAGATTTTTTTTTTTCTGGTCAACTAGCACTTATTGCATTATTATTGCATGGCAGTTCTCAGCATTTAACATTCAACCTCTGTCATTTTCTTGTTTCTGGCCACTATCTTGGATTAGAACCAGTTTTTATTAACTAATTTTGCTTTCAATTTACAACAGCTTGAGATAACACAAAATTCAACAGTTGCTTTTGGAGAGAGAAAGTGAATGCGCTGGGGGCAAAAGACTTGCTTTTTCCAATATATATCCTTTTTTATGTTTTAAATTTTGTAGCATGTGCATGTATTACCCATTAGGAATAAGTTAATTAATTTTATAAATCTGCAGCTTGAATTTTTTAGCATTTAATTTACCAAGTGAAAGATATACTGATCTGCCATTCTCCCTACCCCAAATCTACCAAGAATTTCTTTCATTAATTTTCCATAAGAGACTGTATTTTTCTTTCTCTAGGGTGAACTGAAATTACTTGGAGAGCAAGGGGCCACATTGCTGTCATGTATTCAAGAACCAGCAACCAAAAATCCCACCAGCAAACTCAATCCCAATGAACTTGAGAATGTAGCTACTATGGAAAGGTGAGTGAAGGTAGAATGTACTTTTTTTAGGAGAGATTAGAACTAGGTGATCTGAAACAACCAAGGACAGATTAGAACAGCTACTACTGGGCCTTGGTAAGGTCAAGAAAGAGTAATATTTGAGACAACAAAGGAAAAAAGATGGTACCCATCTGGCATCCAGCTACAGAGATGTTTTTATGAGAATGCCATTCTCTTCTCTTATGAAAAGCTGTCATCCCAAGGATTTCAAGGGAGATCGTAGTATCAGTTGCATTTCATTTCCAAATAACAGTTTGTCTGGGTGCTGTGCTTTGTCAAAGAAAAGGCACGAATGCAAGTTTACCAGGGGCGTGTTTTAAAGTGCAGCAGCTGCAGCTGCAGTGACATGTCTGCCTAGCACTGAAAAAGTGTCCTGATCGAGCCCTGACCCATGTGGCTCAGCTGATTGGGCATCGTCCTGAGAAGCGAAATGTCACTGGTCTGATTCTAGGTCAGGACACATGCCCGAGTTGCGGGTTCTTCCTCAGTAAGGGCGTGTACAGCTGATCTCTCTCACACTGGTGTTTCTCTCCCTCTCTTTCTCCCTCCCTTCCCCTCTCTCTAAAAATAAATAAGTAAAATGTTTTTAAGTGTCCTGATTGAAAATGGGAAATAAGAGAACCAGCAGAAGTACGAGAAAGTCATTAATGACACAGACTTTCATAATAAGGACATAACTACAATTAAAACACTGGCTGTAAACATAGATGTTATTTACATGAGCCGATACAGACTCCTGTGACAATGACTGTTAACCACAATGTCGCTATTCATTCTTTCTTGACAGGTTACTAGTTCAATTGGATGAAACAGAAAGAGCCTTTATACAGTTTTGGTCCAAGCATCACCTGAAGCTTAATCAATGCCTACAATTACAGCACTTTGAGCACAATTTTTGTGAGGTGTTTATTTCTTATTTAATAGACATTCCCTTTATGGCTCAGTGACCTCCGGTCCTTTCTTCTGCCTTGCACTCTGAGTTTCAGGGTTTCTTTCCTCCCGCTAACCCAGCTCCCTCCTTAAAACTTTGCTTCCTCTCAGACAACCTGTTCTCACTTTTTCAGTGGGGTAGCAATGTTCCACAGTCCAGTTCTCCTGTTGGCATACATGGTATTTCAATGATGGTTTATCTTCCTTTTTGATTGATAATCTGTTGAATGTAGCTTTAATATTCATCTACATGTGTCTAAGCAACTCCTCCATCCCAACTTAATCAGAAAATTAATGAGCTGCAATACATATACACTGGTCCTGAGTCCTTTTTGGATTTTTGAGTTTTCTTAGAGAATAGCAAACCTATACCTCCAGATGGGTGCTCTTGGGCTTACTTCTGGATTGTTCTAATGTGTCTTGTAGGTTAAGCTTGCCCTGGACAACTTGTTGGCAGAGCAAGCAGAATTTACAGACCTCGGAGACAGTGTGATGCGTGTGGAGCAACTCCTTAAGGAACACAAAAAACTGGGAGAAAAAGGCCAGGTTTGTTTTTTTTCCATTTTTTGTGGACTTGGAAGTCAGTCACTGTGGGCAGTGGCAGATCATGCCCATTCACTGTCGGAAGGTTGCTGAAGGCCACGGGAATGCCTAGATCCTGCCCTATTCGTCACCCTACTCGCACCCCAGGTCCTCCAGGAACTGTGCCCATGAACAACTACGATAAGTAACGCTGCAGTGGAGGGTTCTGTTTAGGCTGCCAGAGCACCCCGTTGAGGCTGAAGGCTCAGCTAGGGTGAGAGGCTGGGCGGCCCTGGCCCTTCTAACAGAGCAACAGCAGGAAGGCAGGAGACAATGAGTGCATTACCCACAGGGCCCCGGATGTGGAGGCGTGGGCTGGGGTTTGGTGGTAAGGAGGGGGAACTTTAGAAGGGGAAACCAGGAAAAAAAAAACAAAACAAGTTTTATAACAAGCAAGGCAGTGAAAAGGGGGAAATGGGTCCCCATTAGTTTTGTTATTACCAGATTTGACAATGCTGTCTCCTTTCTCATGCCCCAAAAGTTGTAAATATCAGACTTGTAACAGAAGAGCTATTTCACAATTCTATTAAGAAAATTAAACAGTTTTCCAGATCTGCACACAGGTCAGCACTTAGGATTGAGTCTATTTTAAGTCCTCATAAATTCGGCTTATTATGATTTAGGAAAGCCAGTCATCTCTTTCCAGAGAAGTTCCTTTCCGCTTTTCTTTAATTAGCTTCCCTATGTTTTTGTCTCTTGGGGACCACATGTTATATGGTTAACACTTTCTTTCTGAGCTAATCCAGAGGCATGCTTCCCAGATGGTAAGTTTGTAGTACTAGATATTCGCTTTTCAAAGTGTGATCCTCTGGCCGGCAGCATAGATGTCATGTGAATGAAAACTTGTTAGAAATAAGGAATTTCTGGCCCCATCTCAGAATCAGAATCTGCATTTTATGAAGATCCCCAGGTGATTGACATGCACATTATAGTTAGAGACCTACTCCCCTAAAGAATGGTAGCAAAGGTAAACTGAGGCCACTCGGGTTCTAAGAGCTCTCAGTTGCAGATTCTGAGCAGGACGGCCGCACGTGTGTGTGACCACCTGGACCCACCTGCGCACCGACTTTCACTCAGGAATCCCATCCTTCCCTAGTGAGCAATCCTTCTGTTATCAGTCATCATTGACAGCTAGACACTTCAGTGCTGGAAGCACAAATCATCAGAAACATTTACCAAACAATGAAAAAATACAACTTCCTGTATCAGATATGTTTTAGGTCCTCCAAGATAGTCCCGATTTTATGTAATTTTAGTTTTTTTCAAAATAATTCCATTTTAAATGTAGATACTATGTACTCTCACTTATATACATTTATACATTAGAAAAATGCCCCATCACGCCCAGTGCTTTTACTTTTGGTTTGAAAAACACGGTCATAGCTACCATGAAGGCAGCTACTGACCTACCAAGAAGGCATTCATTTATTACCAGGTATTCCTTGCCTGTGGTTCTGTGATTATGATGGCAAACCAGACAGTCAAGACCCTGCTTTCACGGAGCTTGCATTCTACTGGGCAGAGATAAATATATACAAAGTAACCAAATAAATAATAATATTGCATAATGACAAGTGGTATGAAGAAGATAACAGGATATAATAGAAAGTAACTGGGGCTGCTACTTCAGCTAGGGTAGTCAGAAAAGTTTTCCCGAAGAAGGTGACCTTTGATGTGAGATCTGAATTGCTATGCAAAGTTTAGGGGACTAGCATTTACGGCTGAGAAGCTGCAAGTGCCAGGTCTTGAGGCAGGGATGAGGTTAGTGGGTCCAAGGCACGTGGCTGGAACATAGTGAGCTAGGTAGGAACAAGGTGGGAACAATGGTGTGAGGACTGGATTTTATTCTCAGTGGAACAAGAATAAAATCCAAGTGCAGGGTGCTCTGGATTGTGTTTTCAACAGCAGGGTTAAATCTGCATCACTGCACCCACATTCTCTCTTCTGCCCGCCTCCTTGGACTTTTGATCCTTGGTACATACTTTAAAGATCGCTAACTAGAGCTGGGGGCACAACCTGTGGTCATGGGACGGAGGAAAATTTCGTGAACCTAATGATCCATTTTTCATGGACAAAGTTTCTGAACCAGCTGGACTAACCCACTGCAGAAGAGCCCAGGCGGGTTGGTTCTACCCATATTGTGCATTGCTTACCCTGTTTTTTACTTATTTTCTAAAGGATGGAGTAGACTTATTCCTCTGCCTATCAGTGAAAGGAACAAAGCTGCCTTATCACAACTGGGACCCTTTCAACACATCTTCACTCAGAGGCATTGTTTCTTCACATGATAAGGACTTGACTAATCTTTCCATTTGTCCAAGTGTTTCAGGAATCTAGCTAGAATCTGCCGAAACTGCCTTAGGGTTTGTCCTTCATTCCTGTTCTCAGGAGTCAACTTCCCTTTTGGCAGAGCCACACGCTTATTTCAGGTTTGTTGCCAACTTATTCTGTGCAGTGATGTCATCCTCATGGGAAACCTCTGAGCCAAGTCTCCGCCACATTCCTGTTGCATGCTAATTGAGCCAGGGTGTGGGGGGGGTGGGTTTGGTTTTGTTTTAGTTTGAGGGTTTAGCAAATCTTTGGGTGCTCTTTTTTTTTTTAATTCTGAGAAACAATAGTTTCAGCCCACTCTCTGATTTATACAAACAGAATTGGCTTAGAGTTTTTGGCCGGGAAGCATGTTGGGGCCTTCAGTAATGAACTAGCAAGGAACAGAGGAACAGACCAGCACAAGGCAGGGAGAACCAGCCTGACTTCAGCCTTGGCCTCTCCCCCCAAGGCCGGGGCCAGCGGTTACATTACTGTGTCTAGGAAGACATGGAACCCAGATTATTAATTTCCCTGGGACATAATCCAGCGAGAGGGGACATGACTCTTTTGGTGTATGTATGTATATTTTCAAACACATGCAAAAGTACATTGACTAATATAATGAACGCCCATGTATCTATTGCTCAGTTTCAATAGGCATTAATTTACTGCCTTCTTGTTTTACTTGGCCCACTTCCCCGTATATGCATTCCACCTACGTCATTATCTGTGGGTCCGTTCTGGCCTCCTTGATACAGCAGTATCACTGTTTCTCACGATTTTCTTCCACAGCAAACACTATCATCTTTCATCCTTCATAGCAGTAGAGTCCTTGGAAGAAACATAAACTGTTGTTATAATAAATATTTCTGAATTACATATTGCAATTTGACTGCCCAGCCTCCTGGAATTTTCAGCGGCTGAAAGGCTTGTGATCAGAGCACCAGATTTCAGCATTTCTTCCTCACTATCACTTTTTCACTTAGGTTTTATTGCCTATTTATCATGAGCAGGAGCTGTATAGACTTAAATATAAGCTGTGATGTAGAGGTTTGACAGTAAAGTTCTTTGAAAGATTTGATAGTTGTGGTTGTGCAGCAATTATCACAGCACATGTGGGGAGATCAAGTGGGCTGGGAGGTGAGAACGTAGGCTTTGGAGTCCGACAGAACCAGATCCAAACAGCTCAGCTCTAACAACTGCCACTGTATGGCCCCAGGACCTTGATCAAGTTTCTTAGCCCTTCTGAACATATTTCCTCAGCTGAAAAATGGATAATAATAATTCCTACTTCACAGAGTCCTTCTGAAGACAAAATGAGTTGAGTGATCTTCCCGCCATCCAGCAATGGCTCCTAATTTACATGTATGATCTTTCCCCAAGATCCATTTGGACCTATTACTCCTGTCTTCCCTCCAAAAACCTCAAATGTTTTAAGAACAGTTGTGAAGGGTGAGATGTCACATGCCAAGCAAAGGGCAAGTTATGGCTGCCGCAGGGCTCTTGCGAAATAACCAGTGATGAAGCTCCCCATTCCCAGAACACTGGTGCCATCCTTAATAGGCAGCTGGATTAAAAATGAAACAAAACAAAACAAAAAAACTAACAGCTTTTCCTTGCCAAGTTTTCATGTTCCCTATTGACTAAGGTCAGATAGGTTTAACCAACCAAATGAGGTCTCTCAGTTTAGGCAGAAAAAGTGTAGCCATTTTTTCTGTGTGGGATGATCGGAGCCAGATTCTGAGATGAGGCTGCCTGCGTTAGAAGCCTGGCCCTTCTCTTTCCTCTCTGGGTCACCTTGAGCCATTGTGCCTTCACTCCTCTTTTATAAAACAGCACCTATGTTAAAGGATTTGTTGTGAAGAGTAGAAGAAACAATCAATGTAAGTATTCAGAACAGTGCTCAGCATGTAGTAGGTCTCATTGAATGTTAACTTGTCACTAGTATCACAGAGGTAGTGGGGTCAAATCTCTGTGCTGCAGAATGTCTTCTAGGTTCAACATGCAGTGACTGAGCAGTTCCGTAAGAGTGTCTCATTCATTCTTCATTCATTCTGCAAATATTTATTGATATCTTACCATGTCAAGCACTGTTCTAAGTTCTGAGGACACAGCAGTGAGCAACACAATTCAGAATCATGGCCTGAGGACTTAACATTCTAAACTCCTTTCAGGAATGGTGACCAGTGCATCAGGACCCTTGCTGTTCAGGACAAGTGCACTGGGTATTTATCCCTGAGTTCTTTTGAATGGCCACTGCTTGATTTGTAAATCATTTCTCCTTTTTGTTTTGTACAACAGTCGTTTGTTCTTAAGTGCCTAATTTGTGCTATGTACTGTTTTAAGCTGAATAAGAGCTGGTGTATGCCTGCAAGGATCTGTGGCATAGTGAGGTATTGCAATAGATAAGTGATCACAATACAGTGACGTGTATGCTCAGACCAAGAAAGGCATAGTGTTAGGGGAGCACAGAGGAGGGGTATCAGCATAAAATGGGGGAGTTAGCAAAAATTTCCTGGAGAAGATGAACTCTGAAGGGTGATTTAGATTTAGTTCCAGAGGAGTGTGGCTGCAGCGGGAGGTGGGGGGTGGAGCAGTCAGGAGCAGGGGTCATAAGGGAACGGGGTGGGGGGCTTTGTAGGCAGAGAGAGCAAGTAGAGAAAGCATGGAGGTCTGAAGCTGCCTGAATAGTCACGGAACTATCAATGGATCATTAGTCTGGTTACAGCAGAATGTAGGGGTGAGGGCATTGGAGGAAGAAAGACACAGGTGTGAGCCTGATAATAAAAGGCTTTCTGTGCATTGCTCAGGAGTTTGAACTTCCTCCTGAGGACTCTAGGGAGCAAGAAAAGACTTGAAGTTGAGGAGTGATGTAGACGTGATAAACGTTGGATTGGAATTACTGCTTCATCAGCGTATGGAGCATGATTTGAAGGACAGCCCGAAGGAGAGCAAAGAGACCTGCTGTTCCAGGCCGAGAGCGCGAAGGCCTGAACAAACAATGACAAGGAGGTAGGGAAGAAATTGCTCAGAATTGAAAAGGTGGGGAAAGGATGTGGGCTTTCGCAGGGTTTGGTGAGCGTCTGGTGGGGGAGAGTGGTTTGGAGATTGTTGAAATCACAAACAACCGTAAGTTGAGAGGGGGCCAGCCAGTTGTCATCACCTGGAGTCATCGTGTGTTACTGTGAATCCTGTGCTGCTGTAACAGAACCAAGGGGTTCTCGTGCCTGCTACGAAAAAAACAAAACAAAACAAAAAAAATGACTCCCAATGCCTGAGTCTTATGAAAAGAAAAGGAACTATTTATTCAAAAATTATACAGGTTCAGAATAATGGTGGAATTCTGTTTTTAAGTCCCAAAGTCCCTTAAAACCAAACACCCGTAAACACCCACAGTCCTGCCCCCCCTTGCCAAACCAGGCCAGTCAGAAATACTGTTTCTCAGGAAAAGAAGTCAAAGGCTGTAGCTTAGCTAGGCAGATTCCCGTTTTAACATTCCAGTTCCTCCCAGTCATCCATGCTCGGCTAGGCTCCCACTCTTAATCAAAACCGCATGGCTGCTACATCTTGCTTTTCTGCTCCTTTCTAAGCTGCGCGGCAGAGAGCCCTATATGGCTGAGAGAGCATGGGTGCCCCGTGCTTGAGCTTAAATCCTCATGCTGCTTCTCCTCCATAACCCCACTTCTGACCCCTTCCACAATCGGCTACCTGTGCCAGCCCTCACGGATCTGCCTTTCTCAACTGCCATTGTTAATCTGGGCAGGTGTGGCCCTGTGACATGCCGTGGACCATCTCCAAGCTCTTGTGCAAGTGCTGTAGCAAGGGGACCAACTCCTGGCTGCAGCACAGGTTAGAGTCACGCCCATCTCCCTGGCTCTGAGCCAGCAGGCGCAGCTATTAGCATTCTGGAAACACGGGCGGAGTTCTTTAGATATGCAAAGTAACCCTCAGGGACCCTGCTCCACTTCCCCTTCCCTAAGCCATGTTAGTAGGGGTTTTGGAGCCCTCTGTATAGTCCCTGTTACATTACTGTAAAAAGTTAAACGAGGGCAAATGTGGCATACTGGATGCTCACCATGGTCAGCAAGGATGCACATGATCTCTGTGCTCCTGGAGACTGGCAGTGGTCTGTGTTGACTCACAGGTCAATATTATTTCACACAATTCCAGCCAAGCAAATGACTGCATCATCCAGTGCATTCATGCATTCATTATGTTATTCATTCGTTCATTCTCTCATTCATTATACTGATCAAATATTTATGGGATCCCTACTAAGTGGTCTCATGGAGCTTACCTATTGATAAAAGTGGGTAAAGGATGGAGAAATTATACATTGAAGTAAACAAAGATATTTTTAGATAGAGGTAAGTGTTAGAAAATGAAAACAAAGTTGGGGAGAGGGCCTGGGTGGGTTGTGGGGGGTAGCTTTAGACACAGCAGTCAGGGAAGGGCCTGCCAGAGGTGGGCTGAGAGCTCAGGCCTGAGCGACTCTGGGAGGCGCATCCTGGAGAAGGCTCTGAGGCAGGAACTGGTTTGGTTGGCGGCCTTGCTTAAGCCGCATCTTTTACCTGGATGACGGCAGCAGCCTCCTAACTGGCCCCCCTGCTTTGCCTCTTCTCTGTCATTCCCGACACCACAGCTACAGCAGGCCTTCCATGAATGAGACCCTCTCCTCAAAACCTCCAGTGCTTCCCACATCACAATGAGTAAAAGCCGAGGTGCTCACAGTGGCAGCAAGGCTCTCGCCACTCCGGTCTCTCTCTCTCTGTTTGCATCTCCTATTTCTTTCCTGCTTCCTCGTCTGTTCCAGCCACAATGGCCTCTTCCCGCAGCCTGAACCTCTCAGCCAAGTACTGACGACCTGGCTTGTCCCTGACTTCAGGTCTTGGCTCCCTGTCAGGATTCCCAGGACCACACCTGGATCTGAAGATCTGCTCAGATGACTGTGTTAAGAAACATATTTCTTAAGTCTCATGACTCCCCCATAGAGTTGTCCAAACCAGGTCTTGGCCTTTTCTTAACTTCAGTTCATTCCCCACTCTTCTCAGGGCCACATGTCTTTCCCTTTTCCTTTTCCATGTAGTTGACAGGGGAATTCAAAGTCTCCTATTCTGTGCAGTATAACACTTCTGTCCTAGAAAGTGTCACCTTGTAATAATTTAATTATTTGTATAATTTACTTGATATGTGAGTTGTCCGTTAGGTTGAAAATTCTGGCTTATTAACACTGTATCTTCAGTGCCTACCCCAGAACTCAACAAATAGTCGAATGAATGACTTGCTCTTCTCCAGAGTGCAGGTGACCCTGGACGAGGACAGACTTCTTGGGAAAGGAAGAGTTTGCCCAGGTACTTCAGCCCCAGACTCTCAGCCTAAAACCTGAATCAGCATCTCCCTAGTCTCCCTCTAGGATTGGAGCTCAGAGTGTCAGGCAGATAACAGCTTTGCCATGACCTGGCTTGTGATGCTTGGCTGTGCATGTTCACTTTGCAGGAGCCCTTGGAAAAAGCCCAGCTGCTTGCCATCATTGGGGACCAGCATATCCAAAGCCACCACTATGCTGCAGACTCCATCAGACCCAAGTGCGTGGAGCTCAGGCATCTCTGTGATGACTTCATCAATGAAAACAAGAAAAAATATGACATTTTAGGAAAGTCTTTGGAGTTGCATAGACAGCTGGACAAGGTGAGCAAAACAAAGCTATGACCAGGATGTTGGCACAATTTTCTGTAAAGCAGTCTTAATCATACTTGACCTCCCTGCCCCACAAGATTGTTGAGAGGATAAAGAACTGCATGTGAAATAGTGCTCAAAAGGCATGAAAAGCTGCAGATTCTAGGTCACAGAGGTATCGAAAGTCAAAAGTGCCTCAGCTACCGCACCACATCCTATTGGAATGAGTTAAGTCCATTTCCCTCTGTATGGACTCAGACTTAAAGGGTATGTTTTGTCCTGGCCCTGTGGGGCATTTTTTGATTCTCCTTCAGGCATATAGAGCCCGAGTGCTATATTTGCAAGTGTTTCTCCTCATCTAAAGCCATCGGACTGTGAATCCTTTTGGAGAAGCTCAAGTTATAATGACCGTTATACACTCCTGCCATCTGTTGAGCACCTACTATGTTCCTACTGGGAATATAATTATATCATCTATTTAATTGTCAAGACAAGCCATGAGGAATGTTATCAATAACCTCATTTTACAGAGGCAGAGACTGATACTCAATGTGGTTAAGTCAATGCATCATAACATTTTAGTGCATGAGAATCGCCTGGTGAGCTTGCTGTATTGCAGATTCCCTGGTGCACCACTCTGGAGACTGAGATTCAGTAAGTCTAGGATGATGCCCAGGAATCAGTGTTTTCAGCAAGTGCTTGGGTGATTCTGGTGCAGGTAGTACAGGGACACACTGAGAAATGCTGGGGTAAGTGATTGCCCAAGACTGCACATGGAGCAAGTAGGGGGTTACAGATTTTAAGTAGGGACTGCCAAGTTCCAAACCCCAGGCTCCTTAGACTAGACAGCAATGCTGTGTGTGCCAAAAGCTCACAGGGAGGGAGTGCAGCCTCTGGTGCCCTTGGCAGTGATCTCTTGGACAAGTGCCTGGTCAGCAGGGGCAATGATTTCCCTGTTAGCTGTTCCCAGGCAGCACGTGGCTCATGGCCATGAGTCAATGTGCTTCATTCCCACATCGCTTTCTCTCTGTTGGCTGGGGGCATCCACCCAGACTGTACATTATCCCCTTGCCAAAGGGATTTTAATGTCAACAAAATACAGCTGTTCCAGAAGCAAGTGGCTCAAAAGAACCTGGTGTACAGCTGCTCTCTGTGCTAAGCTCTCGGCAGGATTAACTACTGTTGTCCTCACTCCGTAACTGCGCCGGAGATAATAGCTTAATGCTGAGGGGGGTGTGCCTGTGTGAGAGAGACTCTGTGTGTGTGTGTGTGTGTGTGTGTTCAGGAGAGCAAGCCGCTGCTGTGACTGTGCAGAAGATCCCAGCCTGGTGTTTTCTGCAGATCTAGGCATGATGTTTCAAGACAAAGTTTTCACAGTATATATTAAAGCATGATTTTCATATTTTTTTGAAAATCTAAAAATGTAGGAAAAAGGAGGAAAGAAGTTGCTCATGGACACCTACGCATCCCACTCCATTCTCATCCCCATGTGGTGGTAACCATTAATTTTTAGGTATCTTTATTGTTTTTTGTTATTCTGAAAGCAGTACACAGTCAATGTAGGTAATTTAGGGAAAAAAAATAAAAGATTTAAGTTGCCTGTAATTTGCCACTTAGCAATAACCACTTTGCAGTGGTTTTCCCCCTGCATAGTTGTTTTATGTAGCTCTTCAGGTCACCTGGAATGGAAATACAGGTGTATTTGCAATAGGAGCTTCTTTTCATATAAATATTCAGGCATCACAAGGGCTCTTGTCTTTCTGTTTACATCTTTTAAAAGTGGAATTATTAGAATTCATCATCCATCTGATTTCATTCAAGCATTCTGGAAAGTTTGAGTATTGCTATTCTGAGTTACAGAAATTTTCATCCTTGGATGCTTCCCTGGGAAAGACAAATGACAATAAGAACAACAAACATGGGCAGAGGAAAGTGGTGTTTTTGTTGAAAAGACAGTCGCTCCCCCAGTAAAGCATGTAGGGGCCAGGCCTGCTGCCTCATTAATCACCCTGTGCCCTTGTAACCAATAAAAAAGCAAGACATGGGGCCTAGAAGGTCAACCTGAAAAGTCTTTGGTTACATTTCTTTATAGTTAGACCAAACTTAAAAGTGCTTAACTTTCTCTTCTTGGAGGTATAGTAATTACAGTGAGTAGGACAAAAGATGAATATTTATGTGATTATTTTACTGATTGAGTGACTTCCCTCAGAAGTGGACATACGTAAAACTGGTTTAGGTTTGTCCACCTCACAGTCGTATTTGCAGTTGTTAGACCTCTCAACTTGATGCTGTCCCATGACAATTTCCTATTGTCTCAGAATCTATTGTGGCAGACCCCAGAGGAGCTCTGAGCTCCTGAGGACTGTGGTGGCTGAGTTGAGGATGGGCTAACTGCACAAGGCACTATGTTTCTTTTCAAAAGGTCAGCCAGTGGTGTGAAGCAGGAATCTACCTCTTGGCTTCCCAAGCTGTAGACAAGTGCCAGTCGCGAGAAGGTGTTGACGTTGCCTTGAACGACATTGAGGCATTCCTGGGCACAGCAAAAGAGTACCAGTTGGTCAGCTCCAAGGAGTTTTACAACCAGTTTGAGTTGATACTCACCTCTGACATAAAGGTAATGTTGATGGGTTATTTTCATCCTGTGGTTGGGAAGGCAGTGTTGGGGGCCTTTGCCTATTGCCTAAGAAAGTCCAGGTAGGATATACTGAGCAAGTTAACTAGTTCTTGAGCCCTCAGGCAGCCTCTTAGACTCCTGGAAACTCACTCTTCACAGTCGGATTCAAATATCACCTTCAGTTATTCATTTCTCTACAAACCCTTCTAAGAATCTCTGATGTAACGTCCACTGTGCTGAGGACACAGTGGTGAACAGAAATAAACATGGTTCCATCCTTCATGGAAGTTACAGTTTAGGGGGAAAAGTTGACATTAATAAATCTCATACACAAATCACAAAAGTGTGTTCCGAGTTGAGGTAAGTGCTCTGGACTTGGGATTCAGGGTCCTATGAATATGACAGAGGAACTTGACCTGGACTGAGGGTCATTTGAAGATGAGTAGAAAAGATGGGGGTCCTTTCTAGTCAGAGGAACGGCATATGCAGAAGCCGCAGGGCTGGAGGGAGCCTGGCACAAGTGCAGAACCCAAGGGTAGTGTGCCTGCAGTACAGAGAGCAAACAAAGATTAGAGAGGGACAGATGAGGTGGGGCTTTGTGGGCCATATTAAGGAGTTTGGTCTTCATTCTAAGAGTGGAGGGAAGCCACTACAGGATTTAAGCGGGGGAACAACATGGTCGGATTTGCATTTTGAGAGGAGTGTTCTTCTGTGAGGCCAGTGGAGTTATGGGTAGCCCCACCCTCTGATATCCACATGGCTTTGTATGTGCCTCTGCTCTAATGGCTTCTTCACCTCTTTTGAGTTATGGGCCCTTCTGAGAATCTGATTCACCTATTTTTAGGGAGTTTGATGTAGGCACTTTTACAAAGGCACGGGCAGGATTTAGGGAACCCAACAGGGATGGCAAAGCACCCCAGGGCTAGCAAGAAACAGGGAGCCATTGCCACCCCTAATTTTAAAGAAAGACAAAGGGAACCCAGGAAATGATACAGCTGTGACTGTAAGAGAGGTAGCTAGTAAGGGCTGTGGCCTTGGGCGGAGGAATATAGTCAGTGGCGGAGAAATACATACCCCTGCTTTTCTCTCTTCTTCTCTCAGATTTCTTGGTGGGGCTTCCCTTTGGCCAAAGCCAACTAAAAGCCCATAGGCAAATGAACCCATCTGACAGAGTCTGTACAGGTTAGCTTCCTGGGTCACAGAGCAGGGTAGAGAAGATGTAGTGGGGGACAAACAGGGAATATTCAGTGTCTATAACTTTTCATAATTAATTTTATGAGATACCCTGAAGTCTATGCATGGACTCAGGCTAAAAGCCTTTTTTCTAATATGACACTACACTGCATTCCAATTATTTATTTTTAATATCTGTCTTGCTTTATTACACTGGGAGCTCCTGAAGGGCAGGAGCCTCATCCTCATCTCTGTCCCTGTGTCCAGCCTGTGTCTGGTGTCCAATCCATGTTGCTGAGCAAGCAGGCAGGCAGGTATGAGAGTGGACTGGGTGCAGTGTGGGCTGCTTGGTGTGGAGGTGAACTTCAGCAATCCTTCCCTGGCCCCTTCCAGTGAGTTTGGGTGGGAAGAGGGGACCTTGAGATGGGACGGGGGGCGGGGAGGATGCGGTGGGCAGACCACCTTCCCTCAGTACAAGATCCCTTCAGCTTCCCTGCAGAAGGGACAAAGAGAAGGCCCATCTGGTGTAGGTGCTACATTGAACACCCAGTATCAATAGTCTCAGGCCAGAGTCCTAAGGCAGAACAGTCTCACCCAGCTCCAGCCCCATTAGCTGCTCAAAATAAGCACATCAGGTCAACCAGGGGGACTTGTGGCTGTGGCTGCAGCCCTGGCCAACTGCCGCCAGCTTCCTGACCACCACCAGGAAATGACTAAAGCTCAATAAGCCACTTCTGGGAAACAGGCAGAAACATGGAGGAAGGAGAAGATTAGAGGAGGAAAAAAGCTTTTTAAAAATCCTTTATGTAAAACAGATCAAAATATCTCTGAAGCCCATCTATTCTTCTTTTGATTTGTAATAAAATTCTAGGTTATAAGATTAAATATCCCACTGTATCAGAGAAAGTTTTATCCTCTGAGGGGTAATGACTGTTGTCAAAACTGGTACTTTATACATATAGAAATATTCCAAGATATATGTTTATACACAGGTTGGTATAGACAAATGCATCTCCTTACTTGGACTTAGGAGCAATGACTCCCTCAGTATCAATGAGCACACCTAGCAGCCCAATCTTCATTTCTATAATAACACCATTCTTCAATAAGAGACTCAGGCTCCTGGGAGAAATGACTGATTCTAGGACTGGGGGAAGAAATATACAAGATGATTCTAGAGCATATTACAATGCCAAAAAGTAAGGAACTGCTAGAAACAAAACAAACCACAATGATGGGACATAGGAAGCAATTGAAAGTGCCCCATGGCCAATGCTGGAACAATTTGAGCAATAAAATTAATAGGGTAGCATTGAATTACAACCCGATGTATAAAATAGATCTCTATGAATCCATGCTGATATAAATGAATGATGGAATAAATAAATCAATAGGGGAGAGGAAACTAATCTCACACGCAAAAGAATTCCAAATTATTTATGTAGATACTTAGCCCTTAAAGAGATGAAGCAAAACTTCCCCGTCCTTAGGTGTGGGCTGCGCATAGTGACTTCCTTCTGAAGGGCACAGTATGGGAAAGAAGAAGTAAAAGAAAGACTTTACAGTGGGGAGAAACTAACACATACTCACTTACATGATCAAGGTCAACATCAACAGTATTCAGTCATGCAGAGAGGATGTACCCTTGATAGAATGTGATGAAAACAGCACTTTACTTCCATGGTCAAATGTTCCATAGTAATGTAAGCTATTAGTGATAGTGGAAACTGGATATGGAGTATATGGGAACTCTCCGTACTATTTTGTAATGTTCCTGTAAATCCAAAACTATTCTAAAAATAAAGGTTGTTTCTACAAAACTGGTAGTTTATGTCTAAAAGATTGAATCTGTTACATTTAAGACATAATGGTTATCAAAACGACATCAGCCATTAAACCACTGTTCTGGTAGCAGCCATGCTGTCTGGGGCTCTACAAGGCATTGGGCCTAGTGCTGCTATTTTGATTTTTCTTCCTCATTTGCTTTCACCACCCAGTGTAGATAATGAAACAATCTTAGTAGCAAACTGTAAAATTCAATTCTTCAAATATTTACTGGGCACCCCGTTTGTGCTTCACCTGAGAACGCAACACTGCGCGGTCCCTGCGGTCCCAGTGCCGGCGGTGCGGTAGACGACGAACATCTCCCCGGCCAATGCTCCCAGGCCCGAGAACATGTAACAGGGAGCGACAGTGGGGCACACAGGAAGGCAGTGGTTGGCCCAGGTACGGAGAGCCTGGAGCTGTAGGATGAGGAGGGAGGTGCCACTGCAGGGCTTTTGAACAGGTACGTTCCATGATCATATTTACATTTGAGAAATCTAATTCTCATTACGATATGGACGATGAAAATGCAGTTGTTGATCTTGCACTACCTCCCCCCTGGTCTGAGCTTAGGAATTTAGGGTTTCTTCTAAATGCCTCAGTTTAACGCAGTGAACCATTTGCAGGGTTCACTCTGGGATCTTGGGATAGATACAAAAGGGCAAAGGTGATTGGAGTCCTGCCCGGTCCGAGAGGTGAGCCTCTGGGCTTTGCTTGGCATGTGGCACTGACCTCGTCCAGATTTTTTCTTCCTTTTATTTTTTAATTGAATTTAGTGGGGAGACCTTGGTCAATAAAACGATAAAGGTTTCAGGTGCACAGTTCTATAATACATCATCTATATAGTGTCTTGTGTGTTCACCACCCAAATTCATGTCTCTTTCCATCACCATTTTTACCCCCTTCACCCTCTCCCAACTCCCCCCGTTTCCTTCCGGTAATCACCATGCTGTTTTCTGTCTATGAGGTTTGTTTTTGTTTCTGTTTTGCTTAATCCTTTCACCTTTTTCAGTCAGCCTCCATAGTAGATTTCTTAATTTGTGCAGCAGTTAACCTCAAACTCATCACTGGGCCAGAAGGGCAGGGTAGCAGTGGCTGGTCCCCAATTCTTATCACCATCAAGCTCACATTGCCATCACCCTGATGTAAGGGCATTTGGTTTCTTTTGGGAGTTGGACCCATCGCTGTGTTATCAGAACCTCAAGTGCACTGTACAACTGTGCTTCCCGAGGCCAGAGGCGCGTTCTCTGAAGAGACTCCATAAATACAGACCCTGAGCTAAATCGAGACTAGGGGTTAGCAAAGTGTAGCCTGTGGGCCAAGGCCGCTTGCCATCTATTCTGTACTGAATTTTATCAGAACACAGCCACACTCATTTATTTCTGTATTATCTATTATCTATGGCCGCTTTAGTGTGGCAATGGCAGAGTGCAGTAGTTACCACGGAGAACAGGTGGTCTGCAAAGCCCGAAAGTTTTACTCTTTGGACCTTTACAGAAAAAGTTTGCCAACCCCTGGTCTAGACCAATGCTGTCTCATAGAAATAGGGCGCAAGTCACAGACGTGAGCTGACAAGGTTTTCTAGTGGCCACATTTTAAAAAGCGAAAAGAAACCAGTGAAGTCAATTTTAATAGTTTATTTAACCTACGTCCCAAATATCATTTCAGCATGCGGTGGGTCTCAAAAATTATAGAGGTATTTTATATTCTTTTCACATGCTAAGTCTCCAACATCCAGCGTGTATTTGACGCTGCCAGCACAGCTCAATTCAGGCCAGCGACATTTCAGGTGCTGGCGAGCCTCCTGTGGTTAGGGGTTACCCTACGGACAGTGCAGGTCTGCACTCAGACCCTCCACAGGGTGAGCCGGCCGGGATCTTGGGGCAGAGGTCAGTCAGCCTTGACAGGGCCCTCAGGCTGCAGGGGAAGTTTTTCTGTAACTAACACTCCAGTCCTGCCTCAGAGATATTGTCTCCTTCCCTTAGAAGGTTGCCCAGCATAAAAAAGAAAAATTTCCTTTTCTAGTTGCAGAATGTGACAAACCACCTTCCTCCCTCCCACCCCCCGCTCCCCCAGTGGGTGATGAGCTTGAACTTTCAGTATTAGGCATCCTCAGAGTACCCTGCATGGCTCATGATGGTTTAACTCTTTTAATTTCAGGTCCTCTAACTGGTGATTAAAATTGTCCAGTGTGGCTCAGCTCAGCTATTTCGAGTGTCATCCCTTAACCAAAAGGTTGCAGGTTCAGTTCCTGGTCAGGGCACGACCAGTCAATACTTATCTCTTTCTCTCATTGATGTTTATTTTTCTCCCTTCCTCTCTCTAAAAGCAGCGAAAATGTCCTCGGGTGAGGATTTAAAAAAATCTGGAAGACTGATGTCAGAGTCAGCATGATCAAGAAAAGGCTCCTCGCTTTCCTTGACCCATGAGAGCTTAGAGGGGTGTCATGCTGGAAGCGAGGCCTTGGTGAAACTCACAGACTTTCAGGCCTTGTTTCTTCCTCTCTGAACCTCTGCCTCGGAGCATATAGCCAGTTATGGGACTGTCTGGGAGTTTCACCTCCCATGGCATTTCTTCAGTTTACTTCCTCCCCATACACAGAGGAGTCACCCTGAATAGCATATACATAGCTATCTTTTTAAAATTACAGGTGCTTGTGGTTTCCTTGATTTTGTTTAAGAATTTAGTCAGCTCTTTCCCCCAGTACACTTAAACTCTTTTCTCCATCAGGCCCTTTATTCAGAGTACATTCCTTATTTTTAAATTGCCCTGGTTTGTTGGCCTAATGCCCTCTATCCGTGGCCTACGGCATCCTCTTTTACCATTAATGGACATGGCTTAGGGATTATTGATCCACTCACCCTGTATTCACCAAGCACGACTCTGTGCTAGGCAGCGTGCAGACACTGGGGATGGAGTAGTGAAAAAGACACAGTCATTGTCGATCAAGTGGGAGATGCAGACTCCTAGAGGCACAATTCTGGTGCAAGATGAGACATGGGATAACTTACATACGGACGCCCAGAGAAGAGTCGCCCTAGGGAGGTTGGTGGTGGGGGGAGAGGGGACGATGGGAGAAAGGGAATGTGTCCTGTTCTCAGGCTCAGCGCAGAGTGATCTCATGCTTTGCTTTTATTCCTGCAGGCCAAAGCCCAGAAAGTCCTGCAGAAGCTGAGTGATGTACAGGAAGTATTTCACAAGAGGCAAATGAGTCTGATGAAACTGGCAGCCAGGCAGACTCGTCCTGTGCAACCCGTGGCCCCTCACCCCGAGTCTTCCCCAAAATGGGTGTCACCGAAAACCAGCCAGCCCTCCATCTTGGGTAGGTTATTTGGGGAAGAAAGCTTTATGGCTTTTTTTTTTTTTTATCATTTCCCATGAGCATAGAGTTGTGGCTGTTTAAGATGACTAATTGTTGTTGTTTTGACAGATATTTAAAACAAACAGCAGATATAAAATAGTACAGGCATTGAGGACTTATAAAGTTTGATAAAATTTCGGATGCAAGGAGAAGCTCACAGTCTAGCAGAAGAATAATGTAAATGCACAAATAACTTCCAGATAAAATAGAATCCATTAAGGACCTTTAAAAGTCCCACCAGATTCTATTAGCAATGGAGTGGTCAAGTGGGTTCTTTGAAAAGATTTAAAAAAATAGGTAAGTCCTCATACCAGTCCTGCATGGTCTTGATTACTATAGTTTATGGCTAAGCCTTGAGATCATTTAGCATAAGTCCAACTTCATTCTTTTTCAAGATTATTTTGGCTATTTTGAGTCCTTTTTATTTCCATGTAATTTTTAGAATCACCTTTCAATTTCTGCTTGGATTATAGTTCAGATTTCACTGACCGTGTATATCACTTTGGGGAGAACTGTTGTACCAACATTGAGTCTTCTGGTTCATAACTATTATAACTCTCCACTTATTTAGGTCCTCTTTAATTTCTCTTGGCAATATAGCAGTTTTTAGTGTAAAGTTCTTAGGCATTTCATGTTTTTTTTTTTAACCCCTATAGTAAATAGAACTACCATATATAACTATCTATAGGAATGTATTTCTCAGTGGAAATACAATTATATCGTCTATGAATAGGGACAATTTTACCTCTTCTGTTTCAATCTCTAGGCCTTTTTTCTTCTGTCTTATTCTAACTGCTGGGACCTCCAGTACGATGTTAAATAGAAGTGGTAAAGGTAGACATCCCTCTCTTTTCCTAATATTAAGGGAAAGAGTTCATGTTTCACCTTGAAGTACGATGTTAGTCAGTGTTTTATAGATGCTTTTTATCAGACTGAGGGCGTTCCCATCTATGCCTCGTTTGATGACAGTTTTCATCATGAATGATTGTTGAATTCTTCAGATGCTTTTTTGGTGCTCTATATTGAAATGAACATATGGCTTCCTCCTTTTTTTTTAATATGGTGGAGTAGAGTGACTTATTTTCAACATTCTTGGGAGAAACCATTCTTGAACATGTTGTATATGTTATTTGTTGCTTCATGTATTTTGAAACTTTGTTATTAAGCAGATGCATATTCATACTTGTAATATCTTTGAGATATACTGGCCCTTTTATATTATAAAATGTCTCTCCTTCCCTCCTTCCCTTCAGTAAAACTTTTTGTCTTAAAGTCTATTTTGTCTTAATATTAATACAGCCTTCCCAGGTTTCTTATGCTTAGTGTTTGCATGAGATACTTTTTCCCATTCTTCTGTTTCTCTTTCTTTTCAAAGTATATTTCTTGTAGGTAGCATATAGTTAGGTCTTGCCTTTTTAATACATTCTGTTAACTTCTGCCTTCTACTTGGAGTGTTTAGTCCATTTATATACAATGTAATTAAGGACATCATTGGATTTAGAGCTACTATTTTGTTATTTGTTGTCTCCTTTCCTCATATGGTTTTTTTTTATTTCTCTGTTCCTCTTTTCCTGCCTTCCTTTGGATTAGCAAATTTCTTTTTGTCTTCCTTTTTAATTCCTCTATTGACTTTTTACTATACATACCTCTTTGCATTATTTTTCCCCAGATGTTTCTCTTAGGGATTACCATATGCATCTTTAATTTATCGAAATCTACTTTGAGTTAATATTGTAGCACTTTATGAAAAATATAGGAAATTTGCAAGGGTATAATTCCACACCTCCATGCCCATCCTCTGTGCTATTCTTTCCGTGAATCTTGCAACTACAAATGTTAAATCCCCCAATATTGTATTATAGTTTTTGCTTTAAACAATCATACATATTTTAAAGAAATTAAGAGAAAGGAGGAAAAGAGAAAATATATATATTCTTTTACATTTACCATCCTATTCACCATGTGCAGTGTTCTTTATCCCTTCATCAGAATTAGCACCTTATGTCACTTCACTTCAGGCTGAAAAACTTCCTTTAGCATTTCTTGTTGTACAGCTCTGTTTGCAACACATTCTTTCACTTGTTATTTATCTGAAAATCATGAGGTCTTTTGATAATTCTCTGTTTAGTACAACTTGTAGCCCCATCTCTTATCATATATTCCAATTTTTAGAAGCCTTGACAACAATTTAGTGCCTTTCTTTCCTGAATTTTTCCATGTGTACCCATGCTCACGCACACACACACACTCAGACCCACTTATGGGCACACCCCATGGATACATACAAACACTCATAGACACAGAGACATCCTCCTTGGATGGCAGGAAACAGGACTTCATTCTCCTGACCTCTCCTCTAGGGCTCTTTTCCAAAACTAAATTGTTTATTTCCATGACTTTGCCTCTCTCATTGTTTTAAGGGATATATATTTGTTACAGGTAAACATGTCAAGAATGATAGATTGTTTCTCAGCTTTTCAAGCCACGATTTCCTAACAGCTAATGACACTCCTAGGGTAAACAGATCTTTGTCGTGTCTGAACAGGCATCATTGACCTTGGTCAAGCAACTCGTTCATTTTGCAGAACAATCCTCTACTTTTGTTTTGGAGTGTAACCACCGAGTGTGGACTCAGGCAGGTCACTAACAGGATTTTCAGTTACATTTGTCTGATTCCTTAGTAACTGAGCCTGTGCCAAGATAAACTATTCTTACTTCACAGTGTAAGGAGTGAGGCAGAGAGCTTAGAGATAGGAGCTGGAATGTCAGCTCTAATTCTTGTTAGCTAGGCGTCTTAGGTAGAACATTTAACCTCCCTGAAGTTAAATAAGGAATGTGGAAAAAATTCCTTTCAATGCCATGTGGCTATACTAGTGGGTAAAATGTACTGAGTGTTACCATGATCTAAACACTTTGTCCATATTAACTCATTAAAGCCTCATAACAACCCAATCCTATAAGCTTTCTCATTATTAACCACTTCTCAGATGAAGAAGCTAAGGCGCAGGGACTTCTCTGTAATGTGCGTCTCGTACGTGAAAGAGCAAGACTTGGATGGTGGCGGTATGGCTCCCACATCCCTGCCTTTAGTTTTGTCATCGTACTTAATAGTGTTAGGGGCAGGCACTTCTCAGTCATGGGCATTGCCAAGTACATTGAATGCATTTTCAGCATCCAGTGATTATACCCGGAATCACTCAGCTGGCAGAGATCCTGCAGACAGTGAGGAGCCCAGAGGATTGCCCATTGCTGCAGAGTAGCTTCAGCGGTCATATAACCAGGGGTAGCAGACATGCACTTCACTACAGATTTCAGCAGAGCCTCCATGAAAAACCTGTAGAAAGCTCAAGCTGCTTCCCGTTGGCTCACAGAATCGAAGGGTTGCAAGGGGCTTCTGGAAGTTAGATGATGGTCAACCTCCATCAAGGTCACCTCACATAAGAATCAGGGTGATATATGGGTGGCATTAGATGGATGGCATTTTGGCCACGGGACCTAGAAATGCTTAAAATCCTATCTCAGGTTAATCATGTGTATCATGTGAGTTTCCCAAAGGAACTCTATATACAAGGATGTTGATGATGACAAATAAGAACTCAAAATACCACTTATGGATTAGCCTTGTAGCCATTACCCCCAATGCAGCCATCTCAGTAAGTCCCAATCTTACTGCCAATGGCCATGGAGCGTGAAAAAAGGTTGTCTCCCAGATGTCTGAGAAGCCTGTGGGAAGGGGAGCAGGGAAATAGAGTGGCAGAGGGAAGAGAGCAGGGAGAAGAAAGCCCAGTTTCTACCTGACTCAGCCAAATGATTCTTCGCACAGTCATATTATCCACTAATAAATGTGACTCCATCAGTTCTGGAATCCAACTGCTAAATCATCAGATTAGCAACAATTCCATCTGGCTAAGGCACTTATATAGTCACAGTATGATATGTGTGTGAGTGTGCGTATGTGTGTGTAAAGAGTGAGAGCATTTCAAAGAAGACTAAGGAAATATAGGAAATGGTTGTGTTTAAGTAGTAAGATTTTAGCATTATTCAAATTTTCTACAATAAGCACAACTTAATTACCTGTATAATGGAAAAATACATTCAATAGTAAGTATGATACCTAGACTTCAATGTGGTCTTCTAATCCAAAAATAACATCAAATATAGTACAAATGATAAATGCTCAAGCAGCAGTGCATAAAAGAATCGTGAAGTTTGAAAGTTAAGGAAGGCTTCATAAAGAAAGTGATCTTGTAGCTGGGCCTTAAAAATAGGAATGATGGAAGCTATCATTTTACCATGTTACATTTACAGATTTGTTGAGGCTGGATGTTTCATGTGGTGTTGGATGTGACTTTTGTCTCTTTGGATCAAATGTCAACTCCCTGGGGTGAAGGATTCTGTTTTACTTTTCCATCTCTCCTTCACCTCTAAGTTCGCCTACCACCTCAGAAATCACCATAACAACTCAATTTAGCTGTGTTAATCAACTACCTCAACGCAGTCCAGCCTCTTGTTCAAGTCAGGCTAAGAGCTGAGTAATTTTAAGCCATATCACGAAATTAATGGCAGATTTTCTTTGTCCTTTTAGCTCCTTTTCAGAAAGCATCTGAGCAACCTTATGCAGAGACAGATTTGAACTCCCTGGAAAAGGAAGATGACAAGACTAAATTTGAAGGCAAGGTAAGACTGCCTTTCTTTTATTGATACAGGTTACTGACATGAGAGACTATTGCTGATATAATTATCAATACATCAAGTTCCCCTGTTTCATAACTATCATCAGCTCCAGAAAAGATTCCCATGGAGCCATGCAGCATAGCCTAATGCTCCCAAGAGCTGAGGTTTATAGGGTTTCTTCTTTTTCTTTCTTCTTAATTGCAACTTGATATGAAAAACTGGTAATACGTAATTGTTAGTAGATATTGTTTTATTGAGGAAAGTCCTTTTATTCATTCCTATAACCTGACTTCATATTTAAAATTGGTAGAACACTGTATATAATCTATGTATAAAAAGCACATGAAAAAATTGCATAAGAGCAACACACACACAGCACATGTGTAACTGGTGAACTCTGAGTAAGCTCTGTGGATTGTGCCAATGTCATTTTCTTGGTTTTAATATTATACTCTATTTATGTAAGATGTTAACACTGGAGGAGGCTGGGGCAAGGGTACCCAGGACTTCTCTGTATGTGTCTTTGTAACCTCATGGGAATCTATAATTATTTCAAAATAAAAGTTAGAAAGAAAAAGAGCATAAGCTTTGGAATCAGGCAGACCCAAATGTAAGCAACATAACCTCTCTGAACCTCAGTTTCTCATTTGTGAAAATGGGGATAACAACAGCTACCTCCTGAAACTATTTCGAGCATCAAATGAAAATTCGAAAATTGCCAAGCACCATATAGTAATCCTGTATTTTAAAAACCCAAATAAAATGAATTATAAATATATGCTGCTGTATAGCCACCTCAGAGAGGTCCCCTTTTCCCTGCCCCTCTGAAAATGAAATATCTGGCTGGATGAATGTTTCTGAAACCGGAGGCCAGCGGGCCACGGGCTCCAACGCACTTCCGCAACAATTTGCGTCCATCACCCTAATGTGTTTGAATACAGGGGATTCCGCTGACCATCAAGGAGTCGGGCAGAAAGCTAATCTTAGACTTTTCTTCCGGGAGACAGAAACACTGTGAGAATTATCTCCACTAGCCTTTTCTTAGAGAGAGAAGGCTGCATTCTTCTGTTATTTGTTTCGTTATCCTGTTCTGGGCAAATTAGGACATTGTCACTGCTGTTTCAGAATCCCTCATGGTTGGAGGAATTGCACCACCATGTCATCCAGAATTAGGAAACAGCCTGCAATTTTATAAGCCTTGATTAACCATTTTAAAAAAACAGCAACTTTTGGAAATGGGTAAATGAAATTAGCTTCACCAGACTGGACATCCATGAAGTCTGTGAAATCATTTAAGGGACATTAAAAAAAAAGGTTGTATTGAAACTAAGCAGGTCAGAAGGGGATGGCATGAAATATTCAAAGTGATCAAAAGCAAGGACCTACAACCAAGATGAATTTACCCAGCAAGGATATCATTTAAAATTGAAGGAGAAATAAAGAGCTTCCTGGACAAGAAAAAAAAGAAAGCTAAAGGAGTTTGTTATTACCAAACAGGTATTACAAGAAATGTTGAAGGGCCTGCTTTAAGAAGAAGAAGAAGAAACCAATCAACCAAACAAACAAATAAAAATCCCAGAGGAACATAGTTAAAAGAATAAAATGGCAATAAATGCATACCTATCCATGAACACTTTAAATGTAAATGGCTTAGCCCTGACTAGGTGGTTCAGATGGTTGGAATGTTGTCCTATACACCAAAAGTTTGCAAGTTAGATTTTCCCGGTCAGGGCACGTATTTACGTTGTGGGTTCAAGCCAGTTGAGGTGTGTATGGAAGGCAACCAATCAATGTTTCTCTTTCATGTCAATGTTTCTCTCTCTCCCCCACTTCCTCTTCGTCTGTATCTGTAGACATATCCTCAGGTAAGGATTTAAAAAAACATGTAAATGGTTTAAGTGCTCTAATAAAGAGACAAAGGGTACCAAAATGGATGAGAAAACAAGAACCCATATATATGCTGTCTACAAGACCAACCTCAGAACAAAAGATACACATAAACTAAAAGTAAAAGGATGGGAAAGGGAATTTCATGCAAATGGAAAGGAAAAGAAAAGCTGGAGTAGCAATATTTATATCTGACAAAATAGACTTTAAAAGAAATTCTATAGTAAGAAATAAAGAAAGATGCTACATAGTGATATAAGGAGCAATCCAACAAGAGGATATAACCCTTGTTAACATTTTTGCACCCAACACGGCACCTAAATATGTAAAGTAAATCTTGATGGACATAAAGGAAGAGATTGACAGAAGTACAGTCATAGTCAGGGACTTTAACACCCCATTGACATCAATGTATAGATTTGCCAGACAGAATGTCAACAAGGAAATGGTGGTCTTAAATGACACATTGGATCAGATGGATTTAATTGATATCTTCAAAGCATTTCACCAAAAAGCAGCAACACATGGAACTTTTTCTGGATAGATCATGTCTGAACACAAAACAAGTCTTAATAAATTTAAGAAGAACAAAATCATATCAGGCACCTTCTCTGACCATAGTGGTATGAAACTAGAAATTAATCACAAGAAAAAAACTGAAAAACACACAAAGACATGAGACTACATAAGGTGTTAGTAAACAATGAATGGGTAACAATGAGGTGAAAAAGATACATGGAAACAAACGAAAATGAGAACACAACAACCCAAAATCTATGGAACACAAAAAAAGCAGTCCTAAGAGGGGAAATTCATAGCATTACCAGCCAACCTCAAGAAACAAGAGAAATCTCAAATAAACAACCTTACTTTATACTTACAGGAACTGGAAAAACATCAACAAAGAAAGCCCAAAGTGAGTCGAAGAAAGGAAATAATAAAAATCAGAGCAGAAATAAACTAAGTATAGTATTAAAAATCAATACAAAAGATTAATGAAACCAAGAGCTGGTTCTTTGAAAAGATAAACAAGATTGACAGACCTTTAACCAGACTCATCAGGAAAAAAACAGAGAGGACCCAAATAAGTAAAATCAGAAATGAAAGAAGAGAAACAACAACTGACTCCACAGAAATACAAAGGATTGTGAGAAAATATTACAAACAATATATGCCAACAAATTGGACAATCTGGATGAAATGGATAAATTCCCAGAGACATACAATTTTCCAAAATTAAATCAGGGAGATCAAAGAACCTGAATAGACAGATTACAACTGTGAAATTGAAGCAGTAGTAAAAAAAAAAACCTCCCAAAAACAAAAGATCTGGGCCAGATGATTTCACAGGTGAATTTTACCAAACATTCAAAGAAGAACTAACACATATTCTTTTCAAACTCTTCCAAAACATTCAGAGGAGGGAAGGCCCCTAAGCACATGTTATGAGGCCAGCATTATCTTCATTATAAAACCAGAAAAAGATGCTAAAAAGAAACAGCCAATATCCCTCATAAATATAGTTGCTAAAATCTTTAACAAAATATTAGCAAACTGAATCCAGCAATACAGTAAAAATATCATACATCATGATCATTAGGATTTATTCCTGGATTGCAAGGTTGGTACAATATCTGCCAATCAATAAATGTGATACACCACATAAACAAAATGAAAGCTAGAAATCACATGGTCATATCAATAGATGCAGAAAAAACATTTGATAAAATTCAACACCAATTGAATCTTAGCAAAGTGGGAATAGAGGGAACATACCTCAACATAATAAAGGCCATATATGACAAACCCACAGCTAACATAGTCAATGCTAAAAGCATTTCCCCTAAGGTCAGGAACAAGACATGGTTGTCTTCTTTCACCACTCTTATTCAACATAGTACAGGAAGTCCTTAGCCACAGCAATCAGACAAGAAGAAGAAATAAAAGGCATCCAACTTGGAATGGAAGAAATAAAATTGTCATTATTTGCAGATGACATGATACTGTATAAAGAGAACCCTAAAGATGCCACCAAAAAACTGCTGGTATTAATAAATGAATTCAATAAAGTAGCCAGAGACAAAATAAATACCCAGAAATTCGTTGTATTTCTATTCACCAATAATGAATGATCAGAAAGAAAAACTAAGAAAACAATCCTGTCAAAAAGAAATAAAATATCTGGAAATAAATTTAACCAAGGCACTAAAAACCCATACTTGGAAAATGATAAGACTCTGAGGAAAGTAATTAAAGAAGCTACAAGTAAGTGGAAGCATATACCATGTTCACTGATAGGAAGAATTAACATCATTAAAATGTTCATACTACTCAAAGCAATCTGTATTTTCAGTACAATTCCTCTCAGGTTACCAATGGCATATTATACAGAACCAGAACAAAAATCCAAAAATTTATGTAGAACTACAAAAGAACCCAAATATCAACATCAATGTTGAGAAAGAAAAACAAAGCTGGAAGAATCATGCTACCTTATATCAAACTATACTACAAGGTCATAGTAATCAAACAGCAAGGTACATCCATAATAAGAGACATATAGATCCATGGAACAGAGTAGAGAGACAAGAAATAAACCCATGCCATTATGGTCAATTAATATTTAACAAAGGAGGCAAGAATATACAATTGGGTAAACATAGTTTAGTCAACAAATGGTGTTGGGAAAATTGGACATGTACATATAAAAAAAATGAAACTAGACCACCTTTTCACACCATATACAAGAATAAACTCAAAATGGATTAAAGACTTAAATGTTAGGCTGGAAATCATAAAAATCCTAGAAGAAAACATAAGTAGTAAAATCTCAGACATTTCACATAGCAATATTTTTTCTGATGTAATTCTTCAGGCAAAGGAAACAAAAGAGAAAATAAACAAATGGGACTACATCAAACTAAAGAGTTTTGCACAGCAAAGAAAACCGTCAACAAAATGAAAAGACAACCCATTGAATGAGAGAACATATTCGCCAATGATATCTGTAATAAGGCGTTAATATACAAAATTTATAAAGAACTTATACAACTCGACACCCAAAAAACAAACAATCCAACTTTAAAAATAAGCAAAAGACCTGAATAGACACTTCTCCAAAGTGGACATAGAGATGGCCAAAAGGCATATGAAAAGATGCTCAATGCCACTAATCACGAGAGAGATGCATATTAAAACCACAACGAGACATCACTTCATACTTATCAGAATGGCTATCATCAAATAAATCACTAAACAACAAATGTTGGTGAGGATGTGGAGAAAAGGGAACACTTTTGCACTGTTGGTGAGAATGAAGGTTGGTGCAGCCACTGTGAAAAAGCAGTATGGAATTACCTCAAAAAATTAAAAATGGAACTGCCTTATGACCCAGAAATTCTACTTCTGGGAATATCAAAAAACCTGAAACCTAATTTGAAAGAATATGTGCACCCCTATGTTTGTTGCAGCATTATTTACATTAGCCAAAATTTGGAAGCAGCCCAAGTGCCTATCAGTAGATGAGTGTATAAAAAAGCTGTGGTATTTACAAAATAAAATACTACTCAACCATAAAAAAGGAAGGAAATCTTGCCCTTGCTGGTGTGGCTCACTTGGTTGGATCTTCATCCTATAGTCAAAAGTTTGTGGGTTCAGTTCCTGGTCAGAGCAGATGCCTAGGTTGTGGGCTTAATCCCCAGTCCAGGTGCCTATGATCCCCAGTCCAGGTGTGTACAGGAGGCAACCAATCAATGTTTCTCTCTCTCCCTTCCTCTCTCTCTCAAAGCAATGAAAAAAATGCCCTCAGGTGAAGATTTAAAAAAAGGAAAGAAAGAAAAGAAGGAAATCTTACCTTCTGTGACAATATAAATGGATGTGGAGAGTATTATGCTCAGTGAAATAAGCCAGAAAAAGACAATTACCATATGATTTCATTTATATGTGGAATTTAATGAACAAAATAAACTAACAAACAAAATAGAAACAGACCCATAGATATATAGAACAGACTGACAGCTGTCAGAATATAGGGCTTAGGGGGACCGGGTGGAAAAGGTGAATGGATTAAGCAAAATAAAAATATTTTCATAAGCTACATTTATTATTTACTCCTATTATACATGCAGATAAAAATAGACAAATGTAGGAGCGAAAGCTTAAATAGAATCCAAGAAGCTCTGACAACCAGACTTTTGGTTTGTTCCTTCTGCTGTTATTTAATTCAGACTCCAAACCCATCCTGCTAAGATGCTAGGTCCCTCTGTGTTTAGGCAGATCACCAACAGAATAGGTACTATTAAGCAGACAGAAGTCTTTATTACAATCATCTTTCTGGGCTTCTGGTTTTTTTTTCTTACTGTTGCTTTGTGTATTTAATGCAGGGCTTCACACAGAACACTTAAGTCAATAGTCAAGGTAGGGGGAGCTGGGTAGGAACAGAGGCTGCCAGACTTCCTCAGTTTGGCAAACAGAAGCTGCTCAGGCTTCCGCTTCTAAAGAACAAGGCTATGAGAAGCAGTGTAAGCAGAAGAGGATTTATACAGTCATAAACAACATGAGTAGGAAGAATGGGGATTTATGCATTAAAATCCCCAAATTCTGGATTAGAAAATCAACTTAGGATCAATAAATGCAAAAGTATTTCCCAAGGTGGATAGTATAACCAGAGAAATCATAATTCCAAAACATATAAGAAATCTAGTAAGAAAAAGGTAGGTTAGAAAAAAAAAGGTTTAGGTTCATGTCTGCATGGTCTATGTATTTCTAAATCTAAGGGGTTCGCAGCTTGGGGTGTTCATTGAAGAATAAGACATGGTTGTGGCAAAGAAGTTTTATTTACTTGCAGCAAGCAAAGGAGACAGGGGTTCATACTCAAACCTCTGTCTCCCCTGAAGGGTGGTTTAGCCATTGCGTATATACATATTTAGACCATTACATTTTGATTTCTTCCTTGCAGTTGGCTACATTTACCTGGTCTGGTTCTTGTCAGACTCATCCTGTTTACAGCCGGTCTGCAAAATATGATGCATTTTAACATTCAGCAAGAAGAGCACTTTGTAAAAATGGCCCAGACCTTGAAACCCTTGTCCTATCTAACAATCCCCCCTGCAATTTTTCACTCCTCAATGTTGAGGGAATGGGGATGAGGGTCACACTTCTGTGCCTGCCTCCCGGTGAACATGGACGGAGTACATCTTTGAGTTATAGCAGCGAAATTCTCTGACCGCCTGACTTATGAAAGTCTTGGGGTCCCCTAGGTTCTGGGATTCCTAAGGACAGGAGTGCATAAAGAGAGCCTTACTCTAGCAGGAGACATGTGCCATAAGAGGTGAGGCAGAAGCTGGGGGAAAATCAAGGAGACCAAGAACCTACCACTCATAAACTTACACTCTGGTGGGGATCTAATGAGAAGATGGACCAGAGTGACAGCCCTCCGAAGGTCAAAGAGCTCTGCGCCTCCAGAACTGATGCCAGTGCGGAAGAGAAGTGGGGAGGTGCTGTCATATTTGAATCTTCTTCCCATACGATCCAGGACACCAAGCCATGATTTTTATTCAGGAATCATTTATTGAGCTGCCAGGTCTATCCAGGACTTTGAAGGACAGGTAGGATCTGGGCGGGAAGTGACTATGCAGAAATAACAAGCTCAGTGGATGAATCACAGCAATTCCAGAGGGGGAAGGGATGCGAGATATGACAGGTCTACACAATATCCAGTCGGTGTCCATGGCTTCTCAAACACGGTGATGCTTGCTGTGTGGCCGAGTGAAGAGCTGCACCTCATAAGGCACCTTGACCTGGGGAGGGAGGGCAGCTCAAGAGGAAGTCCTGACACAGCCCTCTACACCTCCTCTTTTGGGACAGTGCACCAGAAAAGCCCCTGTGACGGCAGCAGTCACTCGTGGGGAATGTAAACTCTGTGTAAGTGTACACATAAACACACACAGAGGAAGAGAGTAAGGCCAAACACATGAGGACCACGCTGTTCAGGCTCACACAGCCCAAGGTCCTCTGTGTTGAGGACCTAGTAAGCCAACTACACAGCTGCAGTTCAAAGACTAAAGCCCTTCTGAAAACCAGCATACAGGAAGAGAATTGCTTATTTTCAGCCTCTTTATGCCCAAAGCCCACTGTCCAGTAGGTGCTGGGATGAGCCTTGAGATGAGCAAATCACCTGAGGTCTACGTAACCCACCATTTTCATCTTTCACAGATTGTGGCTCCTTTACCCCTTGTCCTCAGTCTGGAAACATTAGGAGCTCAAGACTGAAAATTAAAACAGGAAACAGCTGCAGGTACAGGCTGTAATGAAACAGCAGGGAGAAATAAGGTGGGTCAGAGATGTCATGAGAGGCTGCTCCCAGGAGGCACCACCCAGCCTCACTTCTCTCTGGCCGCAGAGGCCCGCGCCAGCAGCCACCATCTACTGCAGTTGCAGGTTTTGGCTCCACCCTCTTGCTTCTGGGCTCCTGCAGAAGATGGGCTGAGAAGGCCTCCCAAGCCTTTTCCACCCCATCCCTGGCAGGTGGGATTGTGGGAGACAGAGGATAGGCCCAGCATGCCTGGTTTAACAGCTTGGCTCACCTGCTACAATTCAGACCCAACCTGTAAAAAGGAAGGTTCTGGGTGGTATGGCCTCCCTGCACCTGTCTCCCTTCTAGCTCACACCTTAGCAGTGTACTGGTATGTTCCTAAACTTCCATGGCTGCCTCTGGTTCTGACAAAACACTAGGCTGCTACACCTTGCTGCCTCCCCAGCAGGGCCAATGCCCAGGTCAGCCCATTCCACTGCCAGTCAGCAGGCTCCCAAAGCCATACGGGCCTACGCCAGGCCGATGGGGGCGGCCACTTCCCAAGGAGGGACACCGCTTAGAAGCACCCCGTCTTGCCTATGGATACAAAGAGCAAGCTCCCTCACGTTGACCTGTTCCACCCCCCAGCCAACTCACAGCTCTGGAGGAGATGGGGCAGGGGAGCTAATGGGCGGCTGCTCAGAAAAGAAGCTGAGGCCTCAAGAGCCTCCTGGACTTGACTGGGCTCTGACACGAGGGAATGCATGCCTGTGCGCCTGCCCAGAGTCAGTGATCTCAAAACCATCCTTGCAGGTGAATGGACAGGGAATCAGTAAATCACTTACGACCACTCTGAACTCTTACCGAAAGCAAGTCGTATCCCCATATCATTTCCGCTTTCTTTCCATGTCATGTGCCTAGGAAGTCCACCCTTTTGGTTTCTGCTACTCCAGGTACATACATTTGGTTGATTCTACCTTTTTCATTTTGCAAGTCCAGTGAAGCTGACTCTCTACATTTTTAAATTATAGCAGACTTTGTGCTCCTTTTCTGGCACCAATCCAGTCAGATAATTTAAGTTTTATTTAGTTGTCAATATTCCTAGGATGTTGGCCTCTGTTACCACACCTTTAGTAAAATTTCTGAAATCATACCTGCTAATAGAACAATTCTTTATGTCAGTGAAACCCTTTGAAGAGGTTGGCACGTAATTTTTTCCCTTATCCTTCAGAGGAAGAGAAGCGGTAGGAGTCTTATTCAAACAGCTCAGAGATAAAACCAGTGATTCGTTCCCTATAACCCCAAGCATGTATCTTTACACCATTAGCCATAGACTAGCCCCTCAGTCTCATAGCAGTCCCTTTGCTGCTCAGTCTTGCCTGTCCCAGATCAACTCCACTGGAAGCCATGAGCTCACTTGCTTGTCCTCCTCAGTGAAGTGGTGCGGCCTATCTGAGGGGAACCTCCTTGTTGTTGAGGCAACTGTTGGGGCACTGTTCTGTTTCCCACCATGAGTTCCATTCTGGTTGCGGGTGCTCCAGAAAATGCACTCCTTGGATGGAAGCGGGGAAGGAGTTGTGGGGGAGAAGCTTGCGTGTGGTTAGTAAGTGCTGAAACCCAAGGAAGCAAAGAAGCTGCACTTAGAACACAATGCCTCTCAAACCCACAACAGACTCCCAGCCCGGAGCAAGACGACAGGCCAGGCAGTTTCCTACCATTGACAGATTTGTTATATTTCCTAATTTATATAAGCGTTTAATTTCTTTAAGTCAAATAAACAGAGTTCTTTTTATCCAGTTCTGAAGAATGCACTCCAAGGTACTACATTCAGGGATGAATCTGAGTTTCACATTTACCTATAAAGACAAACAAGGCAAACGCACAAAGAATACCAAAGTTAGACGACCAGACCAGAGGTCATCAACTGAAACTACCTTTCCAACATCCCTATACCCAGAATGGAAATAGAAACACTAGTAAAAGGGACCACAGGGGCTGACCTACGAACCCCCTTCCAAAGTGCTCAACGAAACAGGTTCAGGCAGCCACTTAGCTGTTGAGGCCAGGTAGCATTCCAGTGGTAGCACCGAACCGGAGTCTCCTGTAGAGCAAACCCTCTGTCCAGAGGAGACCCAAGTGAGTAAGCCCTGATGAGCAGCTGCTGCCGACTGCTTTGCCAAGTGTCCACGCCAGGCTGTGATGGAGTCACTTAGGAGGATTTCATCTGAGTCTTCAAGTTTGTTAATGAACTCAAGGGGCCCACCACCAATTGGGGTGTTCCATTCAAGAAGTGGTTGTTGCAAGGTAGTTTTATGTACCTGCAGCAAGTAAAGGAGGCTTGGGACTGATATGCAAAGCTCTCTCTCCCTTGAAGGGTCATTTAGCTATTGCTTATATATACTATTTAGTCAATTACATGTTGACTTCTTCTTTACAGTTGGCTGCACTTACCTGGTTGAGCTGTTGGCAGGTTCATTGTGTTTACAGCTGGTCTGCAAAACACTGTGTGACATGTTAGCATTTAGCAAGAATAGCATTTTGTAAGACTAGCCCAGACCTTGAGAGCCTTGTCCTATCTAACACATAGGTTATGAAGAGGGGGACAAGGAAGTTGACAAACGTGAAGTCATTGCTGCCTGTGTGATGTGGCCACTGCCCAAGAGAGAACATGTGTCAGACTCCAAGTGACAATTCTGACATCTTTTTGGCTTTTGGCCTAGAATTCAAAGATGAAACAAAACTACAGCCAGTCTAGAAGAGTGAATCCTAACATTGTGATAAATGCCCCTCCTTGTCCTCAAGTAAAATGCTCAGACTGAAAAAGAAAAGCCATAAACCAAAACCACTTATGATTGTTCCGAGAGTTATTGGTACTCACTACCTGCAATAAAAATCAAGATATGTTTTTTCATCATCAGAGAACTCATTTCCATAAAAGTTGTTCTGTCTTCCCCGCAGGGTGATCCATGTGTGGTTTGCAGGGACTTGGCAAACTAAACATGACAATGTTGCTGAGACTCTCGGGCTGTGCCCTGGGCTGACTGACCGGTCTGGGGAAGCCCAGCGGTGGAAAGGGAGATCTGCTCTGGTTTGTTGGCAGTAGTGACGTGGTACTTTCCTGTCCTTCCCGTTGCCAGCTGGAAGCTGAAACCATGACTCATAGGGGGAGGCTGGGGGGGGGGGGGGGGCGGGTGTGGTGCTGCTCACATCACAGACTCCGCGGAGCCGAAAGAAGCCAGAGGCTGATGAGAATTCCTTTTTCCTGAATGAACCCTCAGGAGGAAGGAAGAGCTACTGGTGGTGAATGGCAACACACAGCGTTCCTGGGCACCTTTCAAGTGATCTAAAGTAGCAGAGGCCTTTTCAGGCTTCTGAGCAAACAGGCTTTCTTCATAAAAAGTTTACAAAAAGAAACAAAAAAAACCCCACAAAGGTTGGAAAGGAACAGAAAGGTGAAGGAATGGCTGCTGACACTGACGGAGGGCCAGGCAGTGTACTGGGTGCTGCAGGGACCCGCTTTTATCTCAAGTCCTCAGCACCGTGTGAGGAAGATGACGTATGTCCTTTGTTTCATCCCTGATGCTGTTGAGGCTCTGAGGAGTTAAGTGAGTTTCCCCAAGGGTCATACAACTAGTAAATGATGGAACTGGGATTTGAAACTAGCCATTTATTTAACAGCAGTTTACTTATCTAATTTAACCTACCTACCTGATTACTTACTTAATCTTCTTAACTAGTAGTTTGGTTAATCTCTCATATTCAGAATTTCCTCTTCTGCAAAATCGGATTTTAAAAAAGTAAGCTCACAGGTGGTTTATTAAATGAGAAATGTACGGAAAGCACATAGCATGGTGCCTAACCTTAAACAGATTCTCAGTAATTTTAGTTTCCCATTTAGTCCAATGTTTATAGATAGAATGTTCTGTGAAAAGATGAAAAGGAACTGAAGGAAGGTCAGATTCAGCTCCGAAATTGAATAGCTTTTCCTAATCTCATTTTACCTCTTGGCCAAATGATAACAGATTAGGGCCAAATTCAGTTCCTTGCTTTCTCATTCCATTGAATCCCACATGCTTTCATTTACCTTCCTAATTCTCAGCAACAGAACTGCATGAACTCTAAGGACGTTGCTGTGTTCGCCTTCTATGAGGTTTGAAGTCTAGTCATTCTTGGAGCTAATAAGAAATTCAGAGAATCCACCAAATTCTTGAGGCAGCCCCCAACCAAACTCTCTGAAGAATTTCTAATGAAGATTCTCAAACTTTCCTAGGTCCTGCAGTCCTGAGAAACATATTGAGAACGCATACTCTCAGGCCCCGTCGTCAGAGATTCTGATTCAGAAGGTCTGGCGTAGGGTCCAGGAATCTGAACTTTTAACTTGCACATTTGGTGGCAAGAATGTAGGTGGTGTAAGGACCACAGTTTGGTCACATTGGCCTAGAAGCTGTTTTCATTGGTCATGAGGACTTGGGGTAAAGGTGAACTCATTAAGGTGGATATGAATCTCTTAGACTAAGATAGAATCCAAAAGTCAGTGGCACGATGTGTGATTATATTAAGCTATGAAAATGTATTTTTACTGTGGGAGCTAAAAAGAGAAAATAATGGTAAGACCAGTGTTGGCTTTGCTCTTTACCCAATAAAAAGTTGATGTGACTAAAATATTTGAAAGGTCCATTTTAGGTAGCTTATTCAGCTCAATTTAATATATAACAAAACAATCCTCTGGGTCACATGGAAATATTCTAACATGGGGCCTAAACTCAGAAAATTTACAAGTTTCATGGGGAAAATGACATATTTCCAATAATTATAATATAAAGCAAAATGACATAACTTCAGGAAAAAAGAATGTAGCATATTAAAGGGCAGTTCATAACAACTATATTTGTAATGTTTTTAGGAGGTGATATTTGAACTTAGCTTTAAAGAATAAATACAACTTTGAAAGGTGTATAAGACAAAGGGCATTCCAGGAAGAGGAAGAATATAAAGTCTCAGGTGTCTGAAGGAGCATAGGCTATTCTGGGAATGGTTGGAGAAACTTAGGGAGGTAGACCATAGACAGGCTGCTGCTGAAGGCTTTGATTGATGGTTGTTGCCAGGGAAGGCACCTATGTATTTGAAAGATAGCGCTGGTAAAACAATGAAGAGTAGATTAGATGAAGGCAGGCAGACTGACCAGCTGCCTCAATTGTAGCAGCCTAGGTGAGTGTCAAGAGCCTACTAACGGCAGCGTCAAAAAAGGAGATGGGCAGTGTTCATACCCATTAATTCAGATGTTCTCCCAAGTGCCTGGAATACACTAGACTGCCAGAGAAAGTTTGATGAGTGAAGGAGATCAAGGAAGAGAAGAAAAGGGGAAAGATTTAATAAGTAAGGAAAGAAAGATAATGAAGATATCTTTGAGGTTTTCATCTTGGATTCCTTGTTGGATGAATTTGTTGACCAATAACGACCACTCAGGAAGAACAGGAGAAAGGGAGGTCTTATGAAGGCTGAGTCCAGCATTTGTAGAGTTTTATAGACCTATGGCAGCAACAACACCCTCTCTTTCTGTTAGCTGGGCTAAGTCTGCCTCAGCGGCTGTACCCCTCCCCACAACAATGAGAGTCAACCCACTGGCTTTGAAGTTATGTGGAAATTATTTGTGAATTAGGTTAAGGGACCAAAGATTAATCTAGTAAAACACTTTTCAAATTTGTGATTTTGTTTAGGTGTTAAGATTTACAGACGTATAAAAATTAGGTTACAGTGATATTTATGTATTGAGGTTTATATCATATGAAATCAAACTGCCTGAGAAAATTCACGATGTATGGGAAACTTCTTGTAATGTCCTAATACAATTATTTCCTTCACATTTCTTAGTTTTTCATCATCAGGAATGAAATAAAGGTATCTTGTGATGTGTTCCTCACTTTTGATAATTCATTCAAAACTACAGACTTAAAATTCATTGTTAAAACAAAGCTGCAATGTTTGCAGTTCTTTAAAGAAGTTATTTCTCTCATAAACAAAAATTATAGTATTAAGAATATTCATCCAACCTATAAAAAAACAACTTAACTGGTGAGAACATTAATTACTAACAATGCTAGCTGGGAAATTTAAGATTACAGATCAAAGAGACCCTGGAAAATTTTTGAAATGGTCAAAGTTTGCACGTGGGACTCATTCTCCCATTTTCTCTAATCATTTCCCATTTCCACGAAGCCTCAGAAACACTCAGGCCTGTCTCCCTAAGCCTGCCCTTCTTCTCCAAAGAGCTTTGGTCAACCAAATGTCCTAAAATATTCCTCTCCCCTCCTCTCCCTTTTGAAATTGCCCACCCAGTGCAGCTGACCTGGACTAGAGATGGGAGGAAATCTGAATGAGCTGGTTCACAGCAGTACATGGAGAATAAATGACAGTCAGCCCCTTTACCCTCCAAGTGTGTACCTGCTGTTTTAAAAAGGGGCTGCCAAAAAACAAACGAACAGATAAATAAATAAATAATAAAAAGGGGCTGCCTTAGTTTCCAATGACATCAAGGCAATGGCTTCTTCAAGTGGTATCAATGAAGAGCAGGAAAAATGACACGCGCTGGAAAGGGCCCGTGAGACGGAGCAAAGGGCAGACCAGCCAGCTAGGAATCTGCTCCCAGCAGAGATTCTCAAAGTGGTTCTTGCTTTTCAAAAGTTCTTCTTATTCTTCACATCAGAACCCACTAGATCTCAAAAATAAAAAAATAAAAAAGGGAGGCCTTCCTCCTCTTCCCTGGCAGTTCCAGCCACGGAGATGGGGAGGCAGAGCCAGCCCTTTCCGAGGCTGGTGGTTTGCGCTCTGGGCTCTGTCTCTAAGACCGCCCAGGACTGAGGCCAGGGATGACCTATGGAGAGGCTGCCTTTCCTTTCTTTCCCGTTCTCCTCACCTGCACCCCACCATTCTATAATTTCTCAGTAATTCTTACTCATCATGCTGCTTTATTTATTTTCTCAGGTTTTCATAATTTACAAATGCCAGAAAATTCTTAACCTTAAACCTTCTCAGAATGATTGCTCTTTCATACTTTAAATGTTTCATCCTCTTACGTGCCTTAGCTCTTCTCCAAATGAGGTCCAACAGCTTTTCCTTTTAGGACATGTGATAATATAATGCATAATATTTACATCTTAAGTTATCAGATACCATCACTTTCAAAGAGTGGGAACAGAAATTGCTTTCCTAGAGTTGACAGTGAATCGGCACCATGTGTTAGACAAGAGGAGTCAGACCAGACCTTGGTTCAGCAACCTCAATTTTTTAAAAATAATTTTTATTTACTTTTAGAGGGGGGGGAGGGAAGGAGAAGACGATGGGGAGAAACATCGGTATGCAAGAGAAACATCAATCAGTTGCCCCCAAACGGGCACCTGACCCGCCACCCAGGCATGTGTCCTGACTGCCTGGCTGGGAATCGAACTGGCCACCTTTTGGTCTTCGGAGCAACGCCCTGCCCACCGAGCCATACCAGTCAGGACAGCTACCTCAGTTCTTGTTTTCTGGCTAAGAAAGAATTTAGAACCAAGACTCAAACTATAAGAGAAAGTTTATTTAGAAAGTCACAGAGGCGTAAGAAGTAGGCAGTGGAAGAAATGGGCTCAGGAAACACATTACAGAGGCAAAAGAAGGGCCCTTGGAGCTTAGGAGAAAGAGAGACAAGGAAAATGTGTCTGAAAGAAGTGGGTGGGGATAGGCCCTGTGTGCCCACAGAGAAAGCCGCACTGGGTCCTCCGGCTAGCGGGTAGTTATCTGGAGGTCTCAGAGGAGGATCCCAGTGGAATATTCATCAGCTTTCCAGGTGTGTACTTTCAGAGTAATAGTCTTTGCTGATTGGTCAGTACAAGGGCAGGAGATCATTAGTCAATGCAGCTGGTTCTGATGTCAGCCATGGTGTCGCTTGCCTGGTTTTACTGCTCTTCTGGGCCTGGAGCTGAAATTCGACAGAGGCCTCTCTACATATTTAATTTGGGTCAGAATGTCATCGTCCTGGGGGCTTAATGTGTATGGGCTCCTCTCCAGCCCCCTGTATGTTCCCCTTCTAAGGGGATCTAACCTGTATGATTACCAACAAACCAGGGGAGGAAAGGTCAGGAGAGGGTCCAAAATGCATGACCAGCAATACGAAAGGTCAGGAAGTCTAAACTGCATGACCAGCAATATGCTAGGGGAGGAAAGGTTACCCTGGGGGGCAAGGTCATTGTTTTCCCAGTTTTGCTTGCTGCTAGGCACCAGGAACTTCCCACTGCTACCGCCATGCCCCCCACCCCACCCCTCTTGACCTTCTGTACCTGGCCTATTGTCCTTACTCTGTTCCTGTCTGTCTAGCTGCCTACCACACAGGCATCCCTAAAATCATAACATGAAGTCATGTAACTTCAAGGAAAACTTAATTGGATTCAGTTCAAATGCTGCCATCGCTCCTTTTGGGGAAAAAATTGTAATAATCAATTGAAAATTAGCTATTAAAGAATGTAGTTACTTTTAAAAAGTAGATTAATACTTTTAGAACGATATAGTCTTCAGAGAAATTGAAATTTTTTTTACAAAATTCCTTCAAGCTAGACACTTAGCCTGTTTTCTCAATTTTGAAACATGTCTTTCTTCAAAATATAGGGGAAACAAAAAAATTAGATTACATGTTTGTTGAGAAGACATAGGAAGTCATAGGAAAGGGGATCCTAGAGAACCTGTGTGTGGGATGGTGTCTCTTTGGACCAGCGGAGAGGCTGGGGTAGAGATGCAGGTACCGGGAGTGACATCCGGGCCCACGGTACTTGCCACGGTACTGCCTGCCTTCCCTGCCACCCTTTTTCTTCAGAATAAAATTAACATAAAGGGGAAGGCGCTCTTCCACCTGATTGGCTTCCCAATAGGGTAGTTTATGGGTTGGTTCCCTTTTAATGCACCAGTTGGCTGAGAAAATCCCTGCTTTGGGATGCCCGAAGGACAACATCAAGTCAGGGTGACTAAAGGGAAACAGAATATGATTTCACAAGGAACTTGTTGCTCTGCTTTAAAGAACATCATTTTATAATTCTGTGAGGCTCATAAGGAATCCCTAACAAAGAGATACAGCAGCAATTGGTGGGTTGGTCTGTGGTCAATTTTCTTGGTCCATTATGCCAGTAAAAGGACTATTGCTTGAAAAAAGAAAGCGTTTATTTGAATATGCTGTTTTCCTCCTAGAGTTTTTAGAAGCCTAATTTAAATTTTTCCCAAAAATACTCTGACTACAATTTAGCTTCCATCTCAAAATTGGAAGCAATAACACCTATATTGGTGTTTTATAAGGAGAGGGACAGTTCATTGCCAAATCACACATCTCCCTCATTTAACACAGGAAGAAATGCATGTCCAGGAAGATTAGTGACTTGAGCAACATCTCCCAGCTAGTGAGAAATATGGGGTCTGTATTATACTTAAGCAGGTAGGAACTGCTGAAGATCACGGTGCTAGCTGCTTTACACTCATTATATCCATTTTAATCCCCACAAAGTAGATATTAAAGAGTCAAATGTAAATGTCATTTATTGAGCCTTTTTTTCATGCTAAGCATTTCAATACATATCTCTCGTCACAACAACCCACTGAAGTAGATCTAATTGGCCTTATTTTATAGATAGAAAACTAAGATGCAGAGAAGTCCTGCCAATGCCACTTTTACATAGAAAGGAAGCCAGGGATTCCCACCAGGCCTGTGCCTCACACCTAGTTTGTGTTCTTTCATGCTCCAGGGTTTTCAAATTACAGGTCACAGTGGTAATAGTGGGTTTGGTGGGTTCACCAGCATTTAAAAATAAGTGAATGACAAGACAACTGAAATCATATCAAGCATCTTCTTGGATCACAGTGGCATGAAAGTCAAAATAATCTACAATAAAAAAACTCAAAAACATTCAAACACATGGAGGCTAAATAGCATGTTTTAAACAATGAATGGGTTGTAAATGAGATCAGGGGAGAAATAAAAAATTACCAGGAAACAAATAAAAATGAATACACAACAACCCAAAATCTATGGGACACAGCAAAAGCAGTCCTGAGAGGGAAGTTCATAGCATTGTAGGCCTCCCTCAGGAAGCGAGAAAAATCTCAAATAAACAATCCAACACTACATCTAAAAGAACTAGAAAAATAACAAACAATAAAGCCCAGAGTAAGTAGATGAAAGGAATAATAAAGATCAGAGCAGAAATAAATGACATAGAGACTGAAAGAGCAATACAAAAGGTCAATAAAACTAAGTTGGTTCTTTAAAAAGATAAACAAGATTGAGGAACCTTTAAGCAGACAGACTCATCAAGATGAAAAGAGAGAGGGTCTACATAAATAAAATCAGAAATGAAAGAGAAGTAACAACTGACATCACAGAAATACAAAGGATTTTGTAAAAAAAAAAAAAGGCTATGAACAACTATATATATTAACAAATTGAACAGCCTGGGCAAAATGGATAAATTCCTAGAAACAAACAATCAGAAAACATTAATAAACCAATTACAACTAATTAAAGCAGTAATCAAAAAATTCCAAGCAAACAAAAGTCCTGAACATGACTTCACAGGCAAATTTCACCAAACATTCAAAGAAGAACTAGTACCTATCCTTATCAAATTATTCCAAAAAACTCAAAAGGAGGGAAGACTTACAAGTTCTTTTTATGAGGACACCATTATTGTAATTCCAAAGCCAGATAAAGACACTACAAAGAAAGAAAATTATAGACCACTATCCCTGATGAACATAGATGCTAAAATCCTCAACAAAAAATTAGCAAACCAAATCCAGCAATACAGTCAAAGGATCATACACCATGATCAGTGGGATTTATTCTTGGGTTGCAAGGTTGGTACAATATTTGCAAATCAATGAATATGATACATCAAATAAACAAAATGAGGGATAAAAATTACATGACTGTCAACAGATTTGTAAAAAAGCATTTGATAAAATCCAGCACCCATTTATGATAAAAACTTTCAGCAAAGTGGGAATAGAAGGAACATACCTAAACATAATACAAGGCTGTATATGAAAAACCTACAACCAATATACTCAATGGGAAAAAACTAAAAAATATTTCCCTTAGGATCAGGAACAAGACAGGGATGTCTGCTATCACCACCCTTATTCAATATAGTACAGGAAGTCCTTAGCCATAGTAATCAGATAAGAAGAAGAAATAAAGGGCATCCAAATTGGACAAGAAGAAGTAAAATTGTCATTATTCACAGATGACATGATACTGTACATAAAAAAACCTTAAAGACCACAAAAAAACTACTAGAGCTAATAAATGAATTTGGCAAAGTAGCAGGACACAGAATTTATATTCAGAAATCGATGACATTTTATACATGAATAATGAATTATAAGAAAGAGGAACTAAGAAGACAATCCATTTACTATTGCATCAACAACAAAATAAATACATTTATTAGAAACAAATTTAACCAAGGAGGTAAAAGACCTGTATTCAGAAAACTATAAGACATCAAAGAAAGAAATTGAGGAAGATACAAATAAGTGGAAGCATATACAATATTTACTATGTTCATGGATTGGAAGAATTAATATCATTAAAATATCTATACTACCCAAAGAAATGTGATTCCTATTAAAATGCTGATGGCATACTTTATAGATCTAGAACAAATATTCCAAAAATTTATATAGAACCAAAAAAGACCCAAATAACCTCAGCAGTCTTGAGAAAGAAGAATAAAGTAGGGGATATCACAATATCTGATGTCTAACTATACTACAAGGCTATTGTAATCAAAACAGCTTGGTACTGGCATAAGAACAGGCATACAGATCAATGGAACAAAATAGAGAACCCAGAAATCAACCCACACCTCTATGGTCAATTAACATTTGACAAAGGAGACAAGAGCATACAATGGAGTAAATACAGTCTCTTCAATAAATGGTGTTGGGAAAATTGGACAGGTCCATGAAAAAAAATGAAAGTAGGCCGCTTTTTTACACCATAAACAAGAATAAACTCAAAATGGATAAAAGACTTAAATGTAAGTTGCAAAACCATGAAATTTCTAGAAGAACCCTGGCCGCACAGTTCAGCTGCTTAGAGCATTGTCCAATATACAAAGGTTGTGGCTTATACCTCCTTACAGGGCACTTACAGGGATGAACCAATGGCCCTGACCAGTCCAGTGTGGCTCAGTTGGTTGGGTGTCATCCTGCAAAGCAAAAGGTCACTGGTTCAATTCCCAGTCAGGACACATGCCTGAGTTGCAGGTTTTGTCCCCCGATGGGGTGCATGCAAAAGGCAACACATCAATGTTTCTCTCTCTTCCCCTCTCTCTAAAAATAACTAAGTGAAATCTTTTTTAAAAAAAAAGTATCCACCAATGAATACAAAAATAAGTGGAACAACAAATCATATTTCTCTCTCTCCCTTCTCTCTCTCAAATCAATAAATAAAAATTTTAAAATAATTAAAAAATTAAATTCTAGAAGAAAACAGGCAGTAAAATCTCATAGCAATACTTTTGCTGATATATCTCCTATGGCAAGGGAAACAAGGAAAAAAAAACAAACAAATGGAACTACATCAAATTAAAAAGCTTCTGCACAACTAAAGAAATCATCAAAATGAAAAGGGAACCCACAGTATAGGAGAACATATTTGCCAATGATACATCTGATAAGGGGTTAATTTCCAAAAATTATAAAGAACTTACACATCTTAACACTAAGAGGACAAGCAATTCAATTTAAAAAATGGGCACAGGACCTGAATAAACATTTCTCCAAAGAGGACATACGGATGGCCAATAGACATAAAAAATGCTCAGTGTGACCAATCATCAGAGAAATGCAGATTAAAACCACACTGAGATATCACCTTACACCTGCCAGAATGGCTACCATTGACAAATCAACAAACAAGTGTTGGCGAGGTTGTGGAGAAAAGGGAGCCCATGTGCACTGTTGGTGGGAATGCAGACTGGAGCAGCCCCTCTGGAAAACAATATGGATTTACTTCAAAAAATTAAAAATGGAACTGCTTTATGACTCAGCTATCCCACTTCAGGGAATATATTCTAAGAATCTCAAACACCAATCTGAAAGAATGTATGCAACCTTATGTTCATAACAGCATTATTTACAATAGCCAAAATCTGGAAACAGCCCAAGTGCCATCAGTAGGTGGGTGAATAAAAAATCTGGTAGATTTAAACAATGGAATACTATGTAGCCTTAAAAAAGAAGAGAATTTTACCCTTTGAGACAGCATGGATGGACCTGCTAAGTGAAATAAGCCAGTCAAATAAAGACAAATACCATATGATCTCACATATGTGGAATCTAATGAACAAAATAGAATAGAGGCATGGATACACGGCACAGACTGACAGCTGTCAGAGGGGGTGGTGAGTGGGTTTCTGGATGAAATAAGGTGAAGGAATCAGCCAAAGGACATATACACATAGCCCATAGACACAGATAACAGGGTGGTAATGGCCTGAGGGAAGGGAGATGAGGGTGGGGGGGCGGGAGGTGGGCAAAGGAGGGGAGGAATACGGACATCTCTATAATAGTGTAAGCAATAAAAAATAAAGTAAAAAAATAGCAGACATACTAGTACTATCCTATTAGCCAGTGGGTTAAGGGTAGGGCCAGGTGTCTTATTTTATAAAGGGTTTTAATGGACTCCAGGTTAATCAACGTTGCTAAAAAAGTAAAATTTACTTACCTCTAATTTAGTCTTGATTTATAATAAGACAATTTATTTTAATACCACATTTGTCCAACTTCAAACTGAAGTTTATTTCCATATGCTAAAATATTTCATCCACTTCACAGGAAATATTTTTAAAAATCACATAGCTACATTTTTAGGTCATATTTAACTCAGTTTGAATTATTTGATGACTGCAGACCTTTATTGTGAGATCAATGCCAAATGTGCAGCTCTCCGTTTCTGCTAGGAATTTTAGCTTTTGCCTGTCCTCTACTGAGGATACTGCCCGTCAGGTACCAAGTTGGAAGATCAGATAATTAACCTAGGGTCAAGTAGTCCTTTTGCTGAGTTCCTTTTACTTTTATAAGTCTTTCCATACATCTAAATTCAGTCAATAAAAGTTTATGTGGGAAAGGAAGAAATTGAAAACATTGGTTTGGTGTTAGAAGAGCAGAATTTGGAACCTGACCTTACTTAATAAATTTCAGAATCTCTCTTCCCCTCTGGAAGGATCAGGGTTGATTCAGCTTGATGCAGGCTGAATGGTCACATTGTGCTTGAGTTATGAGTGGTGAGGGTTGAAATATAGAGTTGTCTGCTACCAGCAAGGGAGATGACAGGTTCTAGTGAATCAGGCTAAGCCAGAGTTTACTAAGTAATGCAAAGCACAAATAAAAATATCTCCTGGGGCCAAGTGTAATAAATTTTGGAGTTTTAGATACATACGTACATACATAAGATAGTATAATAAAAAAATAAAGTGCATCATGTCAGTTTTATGCGTGTGGAAGATGGCATGAGTGGACCCATATTAAACTAGGGCCAGAGTAGCCATTTCAGAGGAATTGTCCAGCATGTCTTGATTTCTTTATCTTCCAAACTGGACCAAACTGCCAACATTCCAAGAGGTCAGTAAGAGGAGAATATCCTATTTGTTTGTAAGGACTGATGGAATTGAACTTTGCGAATGACGGAGTTGCTAACCAATCATTGCTCAGTGCTCTTATTATGTGGTTGGTTTCCTTGGTTCCCAGACCCTATCCTTAGTAAGTCCTTTTTAAAAGTCATTAACATAAACTCAGGTGTGGCTGAAAGGGTTTCTTATAACTATGCAGACATGTGTTGTTCTTATCGCTTAGGAAATTCCAAGGGTTTCAGGAGCTCAGTGGCAGAAATGGAACAAAAACAAAGCACAATATATCTTTTTTATTATAAATCAGAAAATGTGTGTGTGTTATGATGTAAATGTTTTTCTTGTGGGTATGGTCAAAATTTGAAAGCCACTGCCCCGGAACACAACTAATCTGAGTAAACCTTAGCAAAATCTTATTATACAGGCATACTTCATTTTACTGTGCTTCACAGATGTTCTATTTTTTAAAAAAAAAATTGAAGGCAAGACTCTTCACCAGCAAAAAGATTTTGACTTGCTTTATTTTGGTACTCACTTTATTGCTGTAGTCTGGAACCAAACCTGCAGTATCTCCGAGGTATGCCTATAGTTAGCAACTCCACTGCAGGTTTTTATTAAAGCAGTCCTCAGATCTGCTACAGATGCTTCCCATCACATCTCAGTCATACCTGTGTCGCATTCCATCAAATGGTTGGCAGAGGACTCTCCCTCTACCCTGAAACCAACTGTCTGACATGTAGCCATGGGCATATGGGTTGACACAACGAAATCCATGTCCAGGCATTTCAGGAAGCCCACGAGGGCATCCCACGCATGCCAAAGTGTGAGTTAGAGGAGTGTCATCATTCCGTGTGAAAGATGACAAAGTCTACACCTCGCCCTTGAGTCATCGTTATTTTTCCATCACTAGGTTGTCCTGAAATAAGAGATTCTAAAATCCACCACGCTATCAATTGAAATAAGAGATTCTGCAATCCACCACGCTAACAATAGATCACTAGGACTGGAAAGAGCACAACTCATTTTGTGAACAGTAGCAAGTTTCACAAGGAAGAGGGAGTTTTGTTAATAACAGTGGTTAATCTGTATGACATTGTATTACATGTTCAGGATCCAAAGATGGATAAGACTGAGGCTCAAAGCCCAGGGGTGTTTAGGGCACAATAATGTCACAGGAAGAACTAGAAAAGGATACAATGTAACATTAACTGCTATGGTAATTAGTTGAACATTATCTAGAAAATGTGAGCAAAGAGCTGTCTTTGTAGTGTGGTGAAAATAACTAGATTGGTTGGACTCCAGGGATTGGCATTTACTTCGGTGTATTAACTAAAATAAAAAAGATATTCTATCCCTGGCCGTGTGGCTCAGTTGGTTGGAGTATCATACCATGCACTGAAAGGTTTTTGGTTTGATTCCTGGCCAGGGCACATGCCTGGGTTGAGGGTTTGATCTCTGGTTGGTTCACACAGAATGCACTGATATTTCCCTCACATCAATGTTTCTCCCTCTCTTTCTCTCTCACTCTGCCTTTCTCTCTCTAAAAATCAATGGAAACACATCCTCAGGTGAAAATTAAATTATATATATGAAATATATATAAATTATATATATAATTGTCTCTGGTCAAATATATGTAATAGAGAAAACTAAAAATTCAGATTCTGAAATGATATCCTATTTTAAAAGAAAAAATATGCAAACTTGAAATGTTGGAATGTAAGATTCCCCTTGTATTTTACAGCTAAATTAGCAAAGCTGGTGTCCCCAATACTCCTCTATTTGTTACCTTGCTTTCTGATTATGATACCAGGTTTGGGAAGACATCTATGAAAAGGATAGAAGAACCACGATTTTCTTTCAGCCACTGAACATTTTTTAATTGCTGTCCCTGTGGTGGGCATTATGGAGACTAAAGAAACTTTATGTTGCCTGCTTTTGGGAGAGGACTATCTTCTTACACTTTCAATAGACAGAGAAGCATCTCATTCTCACCTGTTTTGCGAGGCATTCCCTTCAGTTCCTCAGTCTGGGGAAAGCTCATTCTTCAACCTCCATCTCTAATTTACAAGGAATCTTTATGTTTATTCAAAAAATTTTCCTTAACAATACTTTTGCAAGAGGGCCCATTCTAAATCTATCCTCTCTTTTGTGAGAATGTAAAATAACTCATTTAAACAGAACCTGGCACTCTGGAAGAGCTCAAATCAGGGCTAATTATCTACTTGTTTGTTATTTTAATACTTTTATCATACTCTGCTATCAGTGTTATACAAATTCACTTTCTGGTTAAAATGATATTTTCTTGAGAGCAAACTGAGACAGTGTAAAAAGTAATCCTCTTTTTGAGAATTAAATGCCTAGTATTGTTCTGAAAAAGGGCCACAGCCTTACTATAGTAGATAGTGCCATGGGGTCCATGTTCAAGGGGAGGAAAGCAAGGCAGAGTGGTTCAGGGAGCTCGCCCAAGGTCTCAGAGCTGGCATGCCCCAGAGCAGGGCTTCAGACCACCAACCAGCTTCGAGCCTGAACCAGTGACCCCTTTGCACTTCCTAAAGAACCAGCTGCTTTGGGAGGTGGTGCGACAAAACAGACAGATGGTTCCAAGCCTGCGAAAGTGGACACCAGACTTATGTCTTCTCATTCGGGCAGGATGCAACCTCCCCAGACACTGATTTCGTACCCAGAAGAGGGGGGAAAAATGTAGATATTTTGCCAAATGATCTCTTTATCTTTTAGCTCAAACTCTGAATCTCTTCTGTGAATCACCCGGAAAGAGGGAGGAGAACAATGGTAATAGCCTATCATTAAGGAAAAACAATACTTGCTTTTCAGAATGAGTTTTTGCTGCTCCAAAAGGAAGCTGGAAGGGCCAGCAGGAATAGATCCACAGAATGGTTGGGGAAAACCCAGGGAAGAAAAAGATGAGAAACTTGATATGATGTTCAACTGGAGAATTAAAACAAACAAAAAATACCAAACAAAGAACTTGGGGGAAAGAGAAATACAGAGTTAGTGCTCCGCCTACAAATAAAATAGACTATCTTACCAAAATGTCTTTCACTTCAGAATGAAGGAATACTTGAATGCAGTCATGATGGGGAGAGCCCTGCGCTGGAGCTTGGTGGTCCTGAAGATGTTTCCCCAAGCAGGTGAGACCCCTTTGCAGAAGTCATTTTAACTCCTTAAGGGGGTGAGGGGACAGGATAGAGTATCCTAGAGTATCCTCTGTTTTAAATCTCATCACCTATCTTTCCCAGAGAAAATCACATACTTCTTCTCTATACTCGCCTTCATCTATATATCTGAGAACAAAAATCATGGATCTCATAAAAGCAACAAGCAAGAACTGAAAATGACATCTTATAAACCAAATTTCCAAAGATACTCAGTGTTTAAAAAAAGAATTATTAAGAAAAGGGTAAATGTAAACTATTGTTGATGTTAATTGAGTTATTGGTTTAAAAGCATTGAAAGGCAATAGGTTCCCAGGAGATATAGTTTGTACAAATGTAATGCTATTTTTGGCTTACAGGAAACGTGCTTACAATTCATGTGAATGCCCTGCAATTCAGTGGTAAAGACCAAAAGCAGAAGAGGCAAATTCATTAAAAACACACTTCCCTATATTTAGAACCCCCACACATTGTTCATGGTCACAGCATTGGACTTATTGACTTAGGAGTTGTTTTTATTTCCAGGGTTTAGAATGCTTGGCTCTTGGCAGGCCTCTGAAAAAATGCCTATACAATCAATGAATAAACATCTTCAGGAAACTGCTCCTTCATTAAAGCCAATATTAGTGTAATTACACTACTTTATAGTCTTTCACTTTAAGGTACAAAGAAACATGTAGACTCTCAATGATTGCAATTTATCTTTGAGTTATAGTAAGTGGCCAAATTCAGCATATCTGAAAGTGTGTTTAGTTGGATTGTTTCTGAAAAGCAGTACTTGGCAAGGTGTTCTGTTGTTTTTCTTCAGTGGTGGTATATCTTTTGGGACTTTTATGACTGTTACTACAAACCTACCTACTTTTATAATTGTAATTTTACTTTTAGAATTACAGGTCTTTTGTAAGTCTTATAATTATAAAAGTCTTAGTTAAATGTTCCTTTAAGTTAATTGGTGAATTGTATGAATTTACAGTAGACCATTAAATCATACTTCTAATGAGAAATACAAAGGAAAAGTTACAGCATTCAGTGAAACAAATATCTTTATGATTCTTGCAAAAGAACGTTGAGAAAAGGCAAAATAGCTAGTGGACTAAGCAAAGGATAGTGTTGCCAGCAGAAGTGGGGTCCTTGTGGTGTTGCAAAGAAAGCATTTTCAGAGACCCACAAGGGAGAATGAGGTCTGGTGGCTAAGATTTACTTCGGTGAAGATAGAGGGCTGCCCCCAGGTTCCCAAATTCTCATCTTCCTCTGTCAGCTCTGAAAGAAGTCGAATCCTGCCTTCACCAGGCCCGGAAGCAGGGCCCGTGCACAGACATTCTGCACCAGTGATTCGGCCCCTGTCTCTGTCCCAATCTGGCGAGCTTAGTCTGCTCCCAGCCGCCGCGGCTGCGCTCAGGCCCACGCAGCCTGCCTTCGAGGCGTCCCGGGTGGCTGCTAGGGCCACGTGGCTGCTGTAGCGAGAACGTGGGAACCAGCGAAGGGGTCGAACACGTGTTATAGGGGAGCAAGGAGGATGGGGGGAGGGAGAGGGGCTTTTGTCTTTGCCAGGCTCAGCTTATATAACCTTGGGCTTGGGAAGGGCCAGGCATTTCTTTAAACTAACCAATCAACTTCCCAAGCTTTCATGGGCTCACTGGTCCCACCCACTAACCAATCTACTTTCCCAGATCTTCTGGGTTCTGTTTCCTTTATCCAGTCCAATCCTTTTTTCAAGCTAGGCAGGCAGACCTCTATGGTCGCCATTTTAGTCTCCACTGTGCGTGCTTCACAGAGGCGCCTCCCCTTGCGCCATTTGACTAACACTGCGCATGTGCGTCCTTACTCCCTACAGCTGACAACCTGACAGTCTGGCGGGCTGCAGCCTACGTCGGGAAGAGAGAGGTGTTAATCCTCTTGGCTGGGCAATGCTGCTATCCCCTGGAGTATGTGAAGCTGTAGCTCTCTGGCTAAGCAGGCTATGCTCCTTAGTTGACTATGCTTAATAATGTCTTCTTTTGCTTCCTTTCTTAATATTTAGCTATCTATGCTAACAATAGACTTTATAGACTACTGTTTTTGTTCTACCACCAGCTTTGAATACCTTAAAATCACAAATCTTTGCTGCAACAGTTTATATTTCCTTATCACTTTTGATTTTAAGTATTTGAGTTTTAATGCATAACTAATAGAAATGTGTTGAGGTGAGTTGATAGATACAATATTCTTGGCGTATGTTAAGCATTCAGGTTTTAGCAAATAAATTATAAACTTTCAAGTAGCATAGGTAAAATGTTATAGATCGTGTCCATTGGGGTTCTTTTTTTTTAACTTTTTATTAAGTTTATTGGGGTGACACTGGTTAAGAAAATTATACAGATTTCAGTTGCACAATTCCACAACTCATTATCTGTACCCTGTATTGTGTGTTCACTACCCCAAGTCTCCAAAAATCAACATTTATCTCCCATAATCCCACCCCCACTACCCTGACCCCCTCCCCCATCAATCACCATTCTGTTGTTCATGTCCAAGAGTTCTTTTTCTTTTTTTGCCTCAATTCCTCCACCTCACTCATCTATTCCCCCACCCCAACAGCTGTCAGCCTTCTCTCTACCTATGAGTCAGTCTGTCTCTCTTTAGCTTGTTAGTTCATCTTGTTTATATGAGTAAAATTACACGGTACTAGTCTTTCTCTGACTGGCTCATTTAACCTAGCATAATGTGCTCCAGGTCCACCCATACTGTGGCAAAAGATAAAAGGCCCTTCTTTTTTATGGCCAAGTAGTATTCCACTGTATAAATGTATTCCATTGTATAAATGTACCACATTTTTATCCACGCATCTAGTGATGGATACTTGGATTGCTTCCAAATCTTGTCTATTGTAAATAATGCTTCAATGAACTTAGGGGTACATATATTCTTTTGAATTAGTGTTTCGGGATTCTTTGCATAAATTCCCATAAGTGGAATACCTGAGTCGTAGAGCAGTTCCATTTTTAATGTTTTGAGGTAAATCCATACTGCTTTCCACAATGGCTACACAAATCTGCATTCCCACCAGTAGTGCACAAAGGTTCCCCTTTCTCTACAGCCTCACCAATACTTGGTGTTTGTTGATTTATTGATGATAGCCATCCTGGAAGGTGTGAGGTGATACTTCATTGTGGTTTTAATTTGCATTTCTCTAATGATTAGGGACATGAACATCTTTTCATATGCCTATTGACCTTTATGTCCTCTTTGGAAAAGTGTCTATTCAGGTCCTTTGCCCATTTTTAAATTGGATTTTTTTTTGGGAGGGGGGGTGTTTAGTTTTGTAAGTCTTTTATAAATTTTGGATATTAACCCCTTATCGGAGGTATCATTGGCAAATATGTTCCCCCATTCAGTGGGTTGTCTTTTCATTTTGTTGATTTTCTTTGCTGATCAAAATCTTTTTAGGTTTATTTAGTCCCATTTATTTTTTTTTTATTTCCCTTGTCCAAGGAGATACATCAGAAAAAAATATTACTACAAGAAATGCCCAAGATTGTACTGCCTATTTTCTTCTAGGGTTTTTTATGGTTTTGAATCTAAAATTTAAGATATGCTTCCACTTACTTGTAGCTTCTTCAATTTTGTTCCTTAATACCTTATAATTTTTCAAGTAACGGTCTTTTACATCCTTGGTGAAATTTATTCTTGGGTACCTTTTTTTCTTTTTTTTGGAGTAATTGTGAATGGGGTTATTTTCTCAGTTTCCCTTTCTATTAGTTCATTATTGGCATATAAAAATGCATCTGATTTCTGAATATTAATTTTGTACCCTGCTACTTTGCTAAATTCATTTATTAGTACTAGTAGTTTTTTGGTGGAATCTTTAGGGTTCTCTATATACAGTATCATATTATCTGCAAATAATGACAGTTTTATTTCTTCCATTCCAATTTGGATACTTTTATTTCTTCTTCTTGTCTGATTGCTTTGGCTAGGACTTCTAGTATTATGTTGAATAAGAGAGGTGAAAGCAGACATCCCTGTTTTGTTCCTGACCTTAAGGGAAACACTTTTAGTTTCTGCCCCTTGGGTATGATGTTGACTGTGGATCTGACATATATGGCCTTTATTACCTTGAGCTATGTTCCCTCTATTTCCACTTTGCTTAGTGTTTTTATAATAAATAGGTGCTAGATTTTATTGAATAATTTTTCTGTACTTATTATGATCATGTGGTTTTACTCCTTCATTTTGATTGTGATGTATCACATTTATTGATTTGCAGATACTGTATCAAACTTGTATCCTGGCATAAATCTCACTTCATCATGGTATATGATCTTTTTACTGTATTGTTGGATTCATTTGGCTAATATTTTGTGAGGATTTCAGCATCTGTGTTCATCAGGGGTATTGGTCTATAGTTTTCTTTCTTTGTAGTGTCTTTGTATGATTTTGTAATGAGGAAAATGCTAACCTTGTGTAAAAAAAAAAGGCTTGGGAGTCTTCCCTCCTCCTGAAACTCTTGGAATTGTTTGAGGATAAGTGTTATTTCTTCTCTGAATGTTTGGTAAAATTCTCCTGTAAAGGCCTCCTGCCCAGGACTTTTTGATTACTGCTTAATTTTCACTAGTTGTAATCTGTCTATTCAGATTCTCTGATTCTTCCTGATTCAGTTTTGGAAGATTGTAGGACTCTAGGAATTTACCCATTTTGTCCAGATTCTTTTTTTTTTTTTTTTTTTTTTTTTGGCATATCGTTGTATGTAATATTTTCTTCTCTTCTCTGATTTTATTTATTTGGGCCCTCTCTCTTTTTTTCTTGATGAGTCTAGTTAAAGGTTTGTCAATCCTGTTTATCTTTTCAAAGAATCAGCTCTTGGTTTCATTGATCTTTTCTATTGTTTTTTGGATTCTATTTCATTTATTTCTGCTCTAGTCTTTATTATGTCCTCGTTTCTACTCACTTTGCACTTTGTTTCTGGTTCTTTTTCAAGTTCCTTTATATGTAAATTTAGACTGTTTATTTGATATTTTTCTTGTTTCTTGAGGTAAGCTGGTAATGCTATGAATTTCTCCTAGGACTGCTTTCCCCTTGTCCCATAGATTTTGGGTTATTCTGTTCTCATTTTCATTTGTTTCAATGTGTCTTTTGATGTCTTCCTTGATCTTGTTGTTAACCTATTCATTGTCTAGTAACATGTTAGGTAGCCTCCATGACTTTGTGTTTTTCACTTTTTTTCTTGTGGTTGATTTCTAGTTTCTTATCTTTATGGTCAGAGATAGCTTTATGCTTGATATAATTTCAATCTTCTTAAATTTATTGAGTGTTTTTTGTTTTTTTTTGTCCAGACATGATCTGTCCTAGAAATGTTCCAAGTGCACTTGGAAAGAATGTAAATTTTGCAGCTTTGGAGTGAAATGCTCTGCAGATATCAATTAAATCCATCTGATCCAGTGTGTCATTTAAGGCTGCCATGTCCTTGTTGATTTTCTGCCTAGACCTATCCATTGATTTCAATAAGGTGTTAAAACCCCTACTATGACTTTATTTTTGTCAATCTCTTCCTTTATGTCCATCAAGATTTGCTTTACATATTTAGGTGCTCCCATGTTGGATGCATGTTTACAACGGTTATATCCTCTTATTGGATTGCTCCCTTTTTATTACATACTATCTTTCTTTGTATCTTAACATAGCCTTTGTTTTCAAGTCTGTTTTGTTCAGAGGTAAGTATTGCTACCCCAGCTTTTTCTTCGTTTCCATTTATATGAAATATATTTTTTCATCCCTTTACTTTTAGTCTGTGTGTCTTTCATTCTGAGCTGTCTTGTGTAGACAGCATACATACGGGTCTTCTTTTCTTATCCATTCAGTTACAATTTGTCTTTTGGTTAGAGCATTTAAGCCATTTACATTTAAAGTGATTATTGATAGGTATGTATTTAATGTCATTTTATTCTTTTAACTATGTTCCTCTTTTTTACTTCTCCTTCTTGACTCTTTTAACATTTCTCATACTGGTTTGTTGGTAACAAACTTCAGCTTTTTCTTATCTAGGAAGCTCTTTAGTTCTCCTTCAATTTTAAATGATAGCCCTGCTGGGTAAAGGAGTATTGGTTGTAGGTCCTTGCTTTTCATCACTTTGAATATCTTATGCCAGTCCTTTCTGGCCCAAAATGTTTTTGTTGAGAAACCAGCTGACAGTCTTATGGGACCTCCCATGTAGAACACTGTCTTTCTTTTTGGTTTTTAGGATTGTCTCTTAATCTTTCCCATTTTAATTATAATGTCTTGGTGTGGGTCTCTCTGAATCCATTTGGTTTGGGATTTTCTGCACTTCCTGGACTTGTGTGTCTTTTTCCTGTAAAACTATAGGGACATTTTGGTCATTATTTCTTCAAATAGGTCCTTGATCTCTGTTTCTCTCTCCTCTTCTGGTACCCCTATGACACGGATGTTGTTATGCTTCATGTTTTCCCAGAGGTCCCCTAAACTATTCTCACTTTTTAAGAAATCCATTGTTCTGTTTTGCTACTCTGATTGGGTGTTATTTTTTTATCTTGTCTCTCAAATCACTGATTCAATCCTCTGCTTAATCCAACCTACTGTTTATTCTTTTGTATATTCTTTTTCAGATATTGTATTTTTCACTTCTGACTGGTCCTTTTTAATGGTTTCTATGTCCTTTTTCATGTTGCTGAGCATCCTTATAATCATTACTTTAAACTCTATATCTGGTAAATTGCTTTCCTCTATTTCATTTAGTTCTTTTTCTGGCATATTCTCCTGTTTTTTCATTTGGTGCCTATTTCTTTGCTTTCTATTTAGGCTGCCTCTTTGTGTTTGTTGCTATGTATTAGGTAGATCTGCTATGATTCCCAGTCTCAGTAGGGTGGCCTTATGTAGTAGGTTTCCTGTGGGGTTCAGTGGTGCAGTCTTCCTGATGATCTTAGCTGGTGCTCTGGTAATATCCTTTGTGTGTGTTACATGAGCCCTTCTGTTGTCATTAAGTCTTGATTGCTGTTGGCCTGTGCATGTGTGGGAACCTTAAGGCTGGCTGACTGTGAGGCTTAACTATAACTACAGTGTGCAAGTTGCTATGCAGGTGCTGAGCACACGAATTGGAATTTGCCTCAGCAGGATTTGGTGCCTGCTGAGATCTTTCTTTGGATATACCATTTTTGAAGCTTATTGGATCCTGCTCTGTTGCTGTCTGAGGCTGGCCACTGGGTACACTTATTCTTGGGCCTCTTTGGAGGGACTCTGGTGTAGACCAATGTCAGGCACTACCTGTGACTGGCCCTAGGCAGCCTGTTTGAAGCTATCAGCAATCCAGCTTGTGGTTGCCACTGCTAGGCCTGGATGTGTGCAGAAAGGCCTAAGCTGTGCACCAAGGCTGGCTTTATTAGCACCAATATAAGGCGATGGTCAGCAAATGTCCCAAAGCACCCTGAGATCCACCTCCACCTGCCTTTGCTTGCCAGCTGCCTGTTAGGCTCAGTCAAAGCAAGAGCCTCTAGCTGTACTCCTCAACAGACATAAGCTGCACATGATGGGACAAGAGGGAGTCCAGAGAGTGGGCTATTGCTTTCCCACAGGCTGATGCAGCACAAAGGGAGTGCTCCACCCAACAAAGATGGCACCTGTGATATGGGAGAATTATTCAGCACAGACATGGTGGCAGCTGACCCTTCAGCTCTCACCACAGAGCATGAATGCCAGACTTTCATGCAACTCGTTTGCTACATCCTCGGTCCACTGGAGCCCAGGGTGAGTGGCTGCAAACCATTAAGAGAGTGCCTATGTCTCTAGCAGACTCTTTTCTCTCCCTGGCAGACAGAAGCCCCACTGCTTTTCACAGCCAGATATTATGTGTGCCCCCTTTCCCATTTCTGGTGCTCTGGGCTGAGGAGCCTGGCTTGGGGTTTAGAGACCACCTTTCTCAGGGGGAACCCCCTACAGCTGTGATATCCCTCCGGAACCTCAGCTGCCACCCAGGGGAGCAGGCCAAACTTTTTTGTGTCTCTGCCCTTCTTACCAGTCTCCATGTGGTTTCTCATGTAAATCCTGTTATAAGGCTTCTCTTCAGCTAATCTTCAGTTGGTTATTTTGGATGATTGTTCTATAATTCAGTTCTAAGTCCAGTTTGGTCCTGGGAGGATGTGAATGTAGCTCCTGCCTACTCCCAGGGTTCTGAATAATTTATCTTCTTTTCATATTTGGATGGCTAGCCAGAATAATGTTACCTTATATTTGAAAAAGAATTTTTAAGCACTGTGCACAGTCCCTACCTTCAGGACTTACATTTTAGTTGGAAAAAAACACATGAAATAATTAGTAGGTAACAAATTAATATAAGTGACATGTATATAATAATGTGTATTTTGCCGGGAGGGCAGATGTTTAATAGAAATTAGGGTTGGGTTTCCAAGATGTCAACAGATATAGGAGAAATGGCGTTCCTGGCAAGGAAAATGAACTCACAGGTATGGTCACGAATGAGATTTGTAATGGATAATAGTGGCAATGGAAAAGTAAAGCTTCAGGGAATGAAGAAGGAAAGGAAGATTACGTAAGACCTTGAAAACCAGCTAGAAGAGATTAGATATGATGCTGTAGGCAGTAAGGAGCTTTAGAGGTCTGGAGCAAAGGATTATCATAAAGAAACCAGAGATAGAGGCTTGTTTCACTGTACCATGCAGTGATTGCAGGGAAATAGAATCAGGGAGACACCTACCATTTCTCTACAGCAGAATGTCTAACTCTGCATATCAGGAGTCCTCTGGTCTGATTTTCATTGCAGCTATGGCATTCTACTGAAGTCTGAAATAGAGGTCAAGTTAATTAATTTGTCCAAGTGATCATTTAGTCCCAACTACAAACACCCCATCCATGCCTTAGAAGTAAAAAGTTCTACTACAACCAAATAATTCAGATGCTTCCAAGTTTTAAAAAAATATATACAGATTGAATCACACCATATACTATTCTAAGAAGTGAGCATGAATCAGGTGCCAAGTGGATGAGAAAATACTATGTACAAATACACTAAAGCACCAACCACTCCAGTGGGAGCACCTGAGAATGTTCCTGACATTAAAAGACTAGGGCTAAATCTGAATCTATTTTCAGACAGTTAATGATATCAAATAAAAGGAAAATATGACCTTTTCAAATAGTGTCCTAAGGCACTGGGGCAACAGGTTACGTTATCCCTTTGTACAGTCTATTAGGAGAACTCTCTCACTTAAGCATTCCAACATAAGTCATTTAACAAGTCTGTTTTAGGTGGCTCCATAAGACAGAGGACATGTCTCTTATCCTGGGCAGAGCAGCAAGTCCAAATGGCGGTAGGATTAAGATTCTGTACTAGAGGCCTCTCTAACCTTAAACAGAACAAGCTTATAATATATAAACGAATGCTGTTCACACTGGAGTTATAAAAGCCCTTGTGAAAATACACATCTGCTGACAATTTTCAAGCTGTTTATTGTAAATCACAGGTTTATTTTTTAAAAAACAAATTATTTTGACATGAGCAAAATTCAAATAATATAATTATTTAACATTTTGGTATAAAATTAATAATATGAAAAAAAAAGATGCAAACCAACCAAGAGGTAAAAAGTTTTTAACAGTAACACTGTGTATAACTATCTTCTACTCAAGTGACCATCCAGGCTGATAGTTCATTTTCCTTTTGTTTGTGATTTTTAAGACAGCCTTGCATTGGAGCACCAAAGTTTTATCTTCCTTTTTAAAAGGCTGGAATCCTTTCACTGTATTTACAAATATTCTTCTCAGTACTTTAAGTCTGATGAAGGAAGCATCTAGCAATATCCTTCTTATTAAAAAAGGAAGTGCCTTCATATTTCCTTTAAATAAAAAGTATTCTATTCTAAGCAAAAATAAAAAAAATGAACACATTTGAGGAGCGCTCTCTCACAAATAAATAATTGTTTCACAAAAGTACTGCTGTAAACAAGATCATTTTGATGGCCAGAGATACTGATATTTTCATCTATTGAAAAATTTAAAGTTACAAGTATAGATACATAGCATATGTATGGCCAAAAGGCAAATGGTTATGAAAGAAATCAACTAATAAAAATTAATTATAAATCTGCTTTGTCAAAATGTGCTTTTATTCTCTACAGTTTTTAAAGTTTGTCAGAAAATTTAAACTGTAGTGATTAAAACAACCTGAACCTACTCTAAAGTAACTACAAACTAGAATGGTTGACAGTGTAGTTTTGACATTAGTTAAAAATTCTGAATTATCCGAGCAATCAATATAAACAAGCCTCAATTTTTGAAATAGAAAAATTTTTTTAATTCTGTAAACATTAAAGAGCTACCTGCAAAAAATTATATATGCCATAATCTAGTTGTGTTTACTGAGAATTCTTTTTTTAGTTGTTTTGTTTTCCATGTTTCAAACATCATCTAATTAAATGAGAGAAACATCTTAGTTTTCCCTAATAGGCACCTCTGCACACAAAGTTTCTATAATCAGTACTATGGCTTTTGCAGAAGTTGTTATTTTGGCCTTCGTATAATCCTCGTAGTGACAGATATTGCCTAGTTTTTTCTGTACGGTGAGAGAAGGTTATTTGCATAATGGTTACATTTCTACCCAGTCATGTAAAAATAAATGAAACTTACTCTATTAGATGTCAGCCACATCTCTTTGATTAAAAGGAACACACAGCTTTACAAATGCTTTAAACCTCATCCTGGCAACTTTTCCATCTTTCATTACAATTTCAAGTTTGAAATATTTAAAAGCTGAGAATACTTCTGATAGTTATTTTGATGAAAGAATAGATTTTCTTTTAAGATACTATAGCTTTGATGTGATGTTTAACACCCTCAATTTTAGAATCTGAACTTTGAATAAAGAACAGTGGTTTATGAGACCTTGTTGGGGAGGAATGAGCTAACTTTAGTAATCACTGCGATACTTTAGACACTAGGAATTTTATTTTATAAATTATGGAGAAAAGAGGCTTTTAATGTTCTACCTTTCTTTTTTGAAGTCTTCTCCATTATTATATTCCTCTATACAAACTACATTCAAATAACTACCTTAAAACAAACCTATATTGAATATTTAAAAACCAGTTGAAAAAGTCATTGAATTAAAATCAGCTTATTTGAATTAACAATGATTTCTCCCTACAGAAGGACCCTATGGGTAAAAAGCTGCCCATGTTTTGTGTCATTTTCTAATGATTAAAAAACAAAAGTATAAAGTACCAATTAGGGCAGAGCTAATGACTTCTCCAATTTTACATTAAACTTTGAAAAAAGAGACATAAATATGTTTTAAATGGCTCCCACACTATCTAGGTAAAATAGCTACATGGACGTAACAATAAATGACTTGGCTGTTTATAAAGAAACTGTACAGTAAGTTCTCACTTAACATTGTCAATAAGTTGTTGGAACTGCCACAAAACAATGTATAATGAAACAATTTTACAGTAGGCTAATTGATATAAACAAGAGTTAAGATCCAACAGTATCTTATCAACATTATAACAAAATGATGCTTAACAAAAACCAGGTTATTCAAGGACCTGCTGTGCATTTTCATAAATATTCTCCGAAGAACATGAGACTTTCTTTTACCAGATTCATGTACTTTCTCCTATGCCAATCTTCTCCTGCCCCCACCATCTCCACCAAGTGCTCTTCAATAAAAATTAACTTCTATGCCTAGTTTAACAATATATTCCTTTCTTTGAAATGTTATCCTGTACATTCAGTATTTTCCAAATGCAGTTCTTCTAACACCAAGGTTCCTTAACAACTTCTCTATACCTCACATATACATGTGGCATTGGGAATCTGAATTTTCCTTTAGTTTTGTTTTCATTAACCTTTTCTAAATATTGATTCCTTGAGCCCTGGCCGGGTGGCTCAGTTGGTTGGAGCATCAGCCCGTACACCAAAAGGATTGCGGGCTTGATTCCCAGTCAGGGCACATACCTAGGTTGTGGGTTCTATCCCGTCAGGACATGTACAGGAGGCAACCAATCGATGTTTCTCTCTCACATCGATGTTTCTTTCTCTCTCTCTAAAAATCAATTTTAAAAAAACACGTATTCTCAGGTGAGGATTTAAGAAAAAAAGATTTTAAATATAAATTCCTTGAAATGAATTTAGGCCGCCATGAAGTAGATTGTTATAATGAATAGCTTCTAGCATCAAAGAAACATTCTGAGAGACTGGGCTTTCAAAATATTTCTTTGTTTTTTTCATATACATATTTCACTTAGGATATAGGGAAACATTGAAAGGTTTTTCATTCAGGTTTGGCTCAGTGACAGTGAAAACATACAACATTCAAGTACTATTAGGCAAAAGCAGCCCTACAAGGATATGTGTCCACATAGGTTAATCTACAAAGGAGAGCTATTTTAATTATCCTGCAGTATATCTGGCCAAAAAAACCTTTTGAAATTGTTTTTACTTTAGGGTCTGTGGCATCCTCCCAAAGGTCCTGAAGATCTTGTACATGTCCATGAGATGTCATCATTTTATTGTAAATGCAGGGATGATAAGGAGTTTTACCTTCCCCAGAGAAAAACACATGGTATTGTGGTACTATCCCCATTTTATTGGCACAGAGGCCCATGAACACATCATCTATGTAAAGACTAGAATTAAGTGTCTGTGAGGCCTCATAGACTTTGGCAGCTACATCATTAGAGATCACGTAGGCAGCTCCAGCAGTATAGTCAGGGTAAGCTGGCCACTGGTACATTTCATAGGAGACATAGTATTTGCTGCGTTTGTCTCTAACAGGAGGTGCCCCACGATGAACACGACCAATCCAAAAGTCTTGAACACCAATTTGTTCTAAACTTTGGAGGTATTCAATAAGATTTGGCATGTGAATAAATATGTCATCATCAGCAGTCATAAGGAATTTGGCATGTGGACAAAAGGTATTTGCCCAACTGAACTGCATAAGTAATTTCAGAGTAAGATTATAGAAAGAATCGGCAAAGTCTTGCTGAATTATATCATTGTACACTTGGTCTTCCTGAAACAGTTTCTTTTGTAGGTCCTCTCTTGTCAGTGGATTAGAAGGTACTCCTAAGGCAAACAGAGTTTTGATGGTGGCATTAAGTTGAGACTGAACATACTTCTCATTGCCCCACGTTTTCCTAATTGCAGAACGTCGATTGTAGTTTTCAGGAGCAGTCTTTACAAACAATAAGAGGAGGACGCCTTGTGATTGACACTTCTCCTTGTGGTTAATCAAGTATTTGTAACGAGTAGCTCCTTCCTCGCTGTGCTTAAGAGACAGGCTCTCATTCACAAAGTTATAGCTATTTATGAGGTATCTGTATGAGTAGGATTTCATGTGGCTCACAATGTGATTATCAAATGGTCCCCAAAAAACCATGAGGCTCAGTATAAAACAAGTGGCACATAAGTGGACAAACTGCCATTTTTTCACTCTTCTGCCACTAACAAACATTCTGATGTCCATTTTTATTTAGAATCAGTGTTAAACAGGCATTTGCTTCTTTGAGACCATAGAACTTTACATTCTATAGAACAGATGTCCATCTTAAGACAGGTTCATCATTAAAAATATAAAAGGAGCTTCTTATTTCACAAAATACTTTCTTTTGATACCATTTTTGCTGAGATTGCAAAAGAACTGAACACACTGTAGAATGAGGACGCTGGCACATTCGAATGTCCCCACACTGGCATCCTTCATTGAGCCCGGTGACTGGCTGTGCAGGTATTACAAGTACTTCCTTATGTGAAAGTTAAGTGTAACCTGTGGGAGTTAGGATGAGAAAAGATGGTACATGAATGGGGTTAATGGGTCATGAACAAGAAATAAACTACTCTTAATGCCTTATAAACTAAATATAACTGGACTGACCTGGACAAAAGGTGATGAGGAAGCTAGCACTTAGAGAGGCATTCAGCTGTCTATACTTTAGAGGAGTGGAGAGAAAGGGAAAAAAGAACTCTCTACTGTTTTCCCATTCAGGATACAAAGACCTTTTTCTCTCCTCAGTCCTAAAAAAAAAAGAAAGAAAGAAAGAAAGAAAGAAAGAAAGCCCTCCAAATGGCTATCATCTTATACACTTATAGTTCAAATCTTTCAAATGGGTATATCCATGTCTATATTGATTTGAAATACAGTCAGGATGAAAATAGCTATACAGTTCAAGGCAAAACAGATTAATGATGAAAAGTTCATCCTAGTAAAAATCCAATAAAGCTTGCCTCAGGCAAGGAAGGAATCAGAGTAAGGTTTTCATTTTAAAATCAAGGTTCATAATCAAGGAGTTCAGAGGTGCTTCTCAAATGCATAGTCCACACTCTCTCTAACCCAAATGACTTTGTGAGCTCCAAATCTATTCAGTCATGTTCTTTCTTTACTTTTTTCATTTGGAAATTCAATAGGCACTTCAAACTTAACATATCCAAAACTTGGAAGCTGTAGAACCATAGCCAAAACTTGCCATCTTTGTAGTCTAGAAATTTGAATACCAGTGTGTGCTCAGCCACCTACTATTTGTTGCACTGTATCATGCATCTAACCAGAAACCTGAAAAATTGGAATAAAACTGCTTAACTCAGTCTTTATGTAAATTAAATGGGAATATACATAGATATATAGAGGTAGAGAGAGAATTTACCTGACAGGTACACCGCTGCCATTTCTAACCCATTCTACTGTCCTCTCCCCTAAAACCCGCCAAATCCATTTTCTCCTTATTGGTGTCTGCTTGGACTTCATGCATCTATGTCAGAAACCTGAAAGTCTTCCTTTTCCTCCATTCTATATCCAGTTATTTAATCCTGTGAATTGCTTCTTCTAAATCTCTCTTCACGCCTCATGTCATCCTCACTTCTCATCCCGACCAGGGCAGTAGGCTAAATGACTCCCGGCCAAGCCCTTCTCTACTCTCCAGTCAGAGCACCCTTTCTAAAACTCAAATCTAACCATGAGACTAACTGAGCTCTTCAAACCCCTTCAGATGCCCTCCACGAGTTGACGATACCAAATTACTGGCTGAAAGCTCAGCTACACTTGCTATTTCATACATGCTAGCATTTGTACCAGCAGTCCTGTGGCCTCCTCCCCTTCCTAATAAGAAGGCCACTAATCCTGAATAAGATCTATGTCTGTCTCTGCGAAGTCTGAATTGGGGCCATCCATTGTCAAAGATGTTTCTTACCTGTATTACCAGTACCTTCTTATACTTATATTCCTGTACTGAGACTTTTATTTAATTGCTGCCCCCCCCCTCCCCGCCATTATTCCATGAACTCCTTGATGCAAGACATGATGTTGTAGAGAGCCTACCATCAGCACCCAAGTTAGCCCCTGGCACACAGTAGGCATTCTCTGGATGTCAGTGGAAAAAACCATGCTTAGGGTGGAGCCACCTTTCAATCAAACAGTTAGTCACTTGGGAAGAACTACAAATCAGGATGCCCAGCCAATCACATCCTCCTCCTTCCACAACTAGTAGATAGCACCTTCTGCCCTGAAGGACTCTGTCCCCAGTGCTTACCACCACTAAGCCACATCCTTTAGCCTGCGGAAATAGGCTACCCCCTCAGGATTGACACATCAGACTCCTGGGCTTTCAACAGATTGACATAGAGAGGACAGAGCAAGCTCCACAGGGTCATGGCTGGCTGAGTAGCTGAGCCCACATCCCAGCCTCAGGACAGAGGCCCACCTTGTCCTCAAGTCACCTATCCTTTGCACCTGATAAGAAACCAAGTGCACACACTCACTGAGAGTGCTCTGCAGTATCCTCCTAACCTTGACAGTGGGGCTTCCTTCAGACTCTAAGCCTTTTGCCTCCAGCCGTATTTCCCATGCCCCAAGATCGCTGCATGTTAGAGTGACTGCTGCAAAGGCAAGGCATACAGAACTTTGAGGACCAGAGATGAAAGCCAAGCCCCAGGGAGGCTCCTTCCAGAGATAATCAGCACTGGAACATCTTATCCCCCGGGGCACAGATTTTAAAACCACTGGTTCCAGTTAGGAAGTCACAACCAACATTAAAAAAGAAAAATGAAGAAGAGAATAGAGCCTGGCAGAGTGTACTGAAAAAAGGTACCTTCCAGGTTTAATGTCAAATGTATTTTTATTGTGTTTCACCATCAAAAAGGTGGGAAATACTGCTGTAAGGGATAGATCAATTATCAGTCATTTCTGCCTTGGTCTGGCAGGTGATGGATGGAATGCTCTAAGTAGGGAGAGAAAGACAACAGGAAACATCAGTTTCTAAGGCTGGCATCTGCCTACACCTTGCAAAATCATTTTCATTGGTTGGGGGTGTGGGGAGACTTCCTCTCAGTCTTAACAGTGCTCACTTAAGTAAGGGCCCAACTGAAGGCAGAAATCCCCTTCTGCCTCCCCCACCAGACATATTGAAGGATCTGGACACTTAACACAAAGTAACAGAGAATTCTTAACAGCAGATTTTTAAGACAGCATGTCTTTAAGAATTCTGAGAAAATTCTCAGTTGAAACTAACCTGAAGTTTCTATTCCAACAGACCCTGGAAAGGAAACAAAGAGGACAGTAACCTTTGGAACCATAGACAAAAATAGCTTTCAATTTCTGAGCCGCTGTGCTTGGCACCCATTCACAGTTTTTTACAAGTCTGACCTTCTTGTGCGACAACCAGCCCACAAGCCTAACTCCTCAGCTCCCACACGTTCACTAGACTCACAGAGGCCCTAGTATCTTTCCAATGAACGGGGTTTATCACTCATCCAGTTGGGGTGTTGCAGCTGCTAACATTACTACAACCTAGCAGCCAGCCCATAACACCTATTTTATCCCCCTCATTGCCCCACCACATATGTATATATTTACATTATTTTTACATTATTTTCCTGTATTTCCTCAGCTGTTCCCAATTGACCTCAAGGAGTCAGAACAGTTTTCTGAAAAATGGCAAAGAACCTAACACGAAGCCAACAACCCATGCTAGGTATTTTGGTTTGGTACAGCATGTAAAGCTCTAAAAAAAAGATTTCTTCACCTACAGTAGCTTGAACTGCATACCCACCATTTACAGAACTAAATTCCAGGGATAGTACTGATCAGATGAATGAAGATTTGGAAAAGGTAAACTACTCTTTCACAGTACCCAGCTTCTCTTTTGTAACAAAAGAATGCCTGAACAACTCCAAATGGAACATACTTAACTAGGCGGCCTTTTCCAACCAAAGGCAAAAGCATCTCTGTAATGTAAATTCATTAATTAAAACTAAACAATGTTGCCCTCAACTCTGTCTTTGCTAATGGAGACCAAGCACATGCAACTGACGCCCACTTTTCTGATTTGCAGTCTTACAGCTTCTCAAAGCACATTTTCTAGCTTCCATATTCAAACTGCTGGGGAGGGGACTGGGCTGAAGTCCACAGAGCTGCCCGACCTGGAGAAAGGAAATGCTGGGCCTCACAGGAAACAAAGCCACCCCAACAAGCTCGCAAAGCTCAGCATGTCCACAACAGAATGCTGTGGACGCAGCTTCCTTTGTGGGCCTGCAGCTCCGATCCATGACCAATCAAGAGGCTGGAAACGCAGGGGCTACCCCCTTGGGGGCCGGATTTATTGTGCAACCCCAAGCACCCCTCACTGCACTCTGACTTGGTGACTTCACCTGCAACCGGAGTGAATTTCAGGGTCTTGTTAATGAGGGGATATAGAAATTACAGATGCCTCAGAGCCTGCTGAAGTAGGAAACGGGAAAGACTGTAGGAGAGGAAAGGACAAAGAACTGCTTAAAGGAAAATATGCAAATATTTGGACTATGACTTGGGTTTGTTTCTAGGGGGACTGAGAAGGAACAGACATCCTTAATATTCTCTTTCCTCGTAGACAGTGGTCAGAAGAAGGAAGAACAGAAGTAGGAACATCAGAAAAGATGGGCGCTGTGTGCCCCTCAGTTACTCAGTGACATTTCTTCCTAAGAGAGCTCTTTGCACTTCTCTGGAAAAATGAGTTAGCGCCCACGGAGGCCACAAGTTTCCCTAATGGCCCCTGACTCTCTGGTATTTCACCCATGCCGTCCACTCATGTCTTTGCCAAGTCCACATATGTGATCCTAAAACATCATGCAAACCTGCTCTAAATTGTGAAGTTTTAGTCCAGATGGTGCAGTGTAAGTTCAAGTTAAACCACCTCAGGGCCCCATGTTTCAATGACCCCTGCAAGTGTCTGAGTGTGCGCTGTGGCCATGGTTGCCCCGGGCGCGGTGGGGGCCGTCAAGTAGCATCTCAGAGTCTCCAGTGGGAAACATCCACCGTCTGGTTGAGAAGAGACTCATGGTGCCCCCGTGAAAACACCGTTCCCACGGATGACCCAGAAGGCGCAGACTGTGTCAGCGCTAATTTGGGCAGTAGCAGCTCCAGGCACAGTACCAGTGTCCCTGGGAGGAGGGAGCAGGGACAGCTGGACGAGGAGGGCCTGAGGAGGAGCAGGATCTGGGCGGCTGCAGGAAGGGCGGCAGTCTGTTCGAGGCCGGAAAGGGCAGAGTGGCAGCAGGGGTGACGCCAGAGGCACAGGCAGGTGTTTGAAAGCAGGGAGGCCGGGGCCTGCTCACGGAGACCCTGGCGATAAGGCTAAGGCAGAGGAGCCAGCGGGCACCGGGGCAGCAGGGAGTCACAGAGGTTCGTGTCTCTGTTTTTGATGATAACCCTCTTCTCAATGCGAACTAAGCTTTGTGCAGAAGGGAGTGCGTGCAGGGTGGGCGCAGATGGCTGGGGATCAGGACGCCGGTTCTATCAGGGCCTTGTGTGGGGCAGGTGAGGTGAGGGGGGCTTGGTGCAGAGTGGAAGTGGGGAGGGAAGGAAGGAACAGAGAGGACCCTCTGAAGAAAAACAAAAACCCAGCAGTACTTGCTCAGCGATCTGGAATGGGGGTTGAGGAGGAGGAATGGGATCCAATTTGAAGCACTGCTGACAGAGTGGGGAACACTGGTTTCCGGAGTTAAAGTGAGGGAGGAATATGTTTGGTTTTAGACTTGTGTTGGGTATAGGTGCTGGAGACACAAGGGTAGAGAAGTACAGCCGGTTATGAGATGGAGGCAGACGGGGCTGCAGATGCAGTGGGTGCTCTGAGCATAAGGAAGACACTCAGAAGTTTAAGGAAGCCATATTTCATGACATTATGTACCATTGTGTTCCCATTTCCTTTCCACTGTACACAAGACAACTTATCATCAAGAAAGTCCTTTGTCCAAGTGAAGAAAGGCTTCACTTAGAGCTCCATTTCCTCTGAATTCTAGTACACACTCTCCGGGACACTCCTTCTCCAACCACATCCTCTTTATATTCGTTTAGAACCTCTGCCCACCCCGGCCTGCCCCCTAACCCCCTCACCCCACCCCAGCAACCTGACCTTTCTTCGTACCCACTTCCTGTCTCAGATGAAGAATCATCGGCACCTTTGCCCTCCTCTCCTTGGTTCCTGTCCTTCCATCCAACAACCCCAGATCTCAGGTGACTCCCTACTTCTCTGCTCCTACAACACCTGCCAGGCTGTCGGAGAAGCGTGCGACCCACCGGGCAGGCACCCTCACCGCAAATGGCAGTATCTAGCCGTGGGCAGAGCACACGCTGTGCGACTGTCCTTCACTTGTCCTGGACCTTCTTCCTCTCCCAGCCTCTCCACCAGCCATGCTAGGTCTTCCCCCTCCCAAGGCCTGTCCTCCTCATTCTCAGCTGATGCGTTTACCTCCTGCCTCATAGGGAAAGGAGAAGACATCGCACATGGTCAGCTTCTCATCCCGACGAGTGTCACAGACACCCCAGGCCCACCCACCCCCTCCATTCCCCCTCGAAGGCGCCGAAGGTCAGGGCCAAGGCTGCGGAGAGGCACATGAGGCGCTCACTTGGGGCACTACATTGAAAAGTGATAAAAGTATGATCGTAAACTAATGATGCTCCTCTAAGTTACAATTAAAACAAAAAAAAGACTCAGTACTTCATACCTGTTACATTTAAAATTTTACGACAAAGTCCCAGGTGAAACACAATTTTTGTTTCATGTGTGGGCCTGACATTTTCTGTCCCATCTTTATCTTACATTTTGCTCTACATTCCAAAAATTTTTACCTGGCTTGTCTGATCTTCTATTTCTTGTTAAACATAGCTAGGGCCAACCCTCAGGAATCAAATTGCTGTGTTAAAAGGAATTAGGAATAAAAAGCCCTAAACTTACTGAAAAGGCTGTAATTTTCATAGATTTTCATAGATTTTCTTAGTAAATGAGTTGTGGTAATTGGTGCTGAGAAACACAACTCGTTTCTGTTTAGTACTATTTGTCTATTTTATTTGCTCAAGGAGGAAGGAAGCAATCTGAAATTTGAATCCACAAGTCACAAATCTTCTCAAATTTACTGTATTCTTTTTTTAAAAAGATTTTATTTATTTTATTTGTAGAAAGAGGGGAAGGGAAGGAGAAAGAGAGGGAAAGAAACACTGATGTGAGAGAAAAACATCTATTGGTTGTCCCTTGTACGTGCCCCAACGGGGGACCGAACCTGCAATCCAGACATGTGCCCTGACCAGGAAGCAACCAGCGGCCTTTCAGTTTGTGGGATGACACCCAATGGGCCACAACTGTCTGGGCAATTTTATTTTATTCTTTAATCAAATGGAGTGTTTTCAATATGAGGCATGTAAAGAAAGAAAAATCCTATACAACAGCTATCTTTTAGATGTTTTGTGGCTGTGACTAGCCATGAAATTTTAGCTTAAGCCATGGGCAAAGATCGAAAGTCATTTGGAGTTGTCATCCCCCCACAAAGAATACATTTAAAGAGTTAGTTCTTGATTCAGTGTTAGTCTAAATACTTTATATTCCAACAGAGCAAGCACAGATGGGGGATGAAAGAAAAGCTGGGTTATAAAAGCTAACAATGTAAATCCTGTAACAGGCACCTCACCCATATTGAATAAATTAAGATATATGTGTCTAACAAAGTTTAACAAAGGGATCAATTTTTGTTTGCTGGTTATGGAAAAAATAAAGACAGGGAAATACCAAATGAACAAACAAATAAAGACAGGCCCTAAGTAAGGACAGGTGCTAAGGAAACTGGAGACACAGGACTACAGAGTATGTGGTTATTATATTTCAGGAGTTAAATTAAAAGTCATTAAAAATTTCCAGTAACAAGGTTGAGTATATAGAATTTGAAACAAACAAAAAGGCTGAAGTATAAAGCAGGCCTCGTAAAGGTCAAACATTTGCGTGTTAAGCTTGGCCCTCCGTATTCGTTCTTAAGCACAGGTGTTTGGGTTGCCAGTGCTGCTTTCCTTTTAAATACAATTCTTGTCCGTTTTGTTCTTGCCCACTTAAGAAGCAAACTTCTTTTGTCCACTCTAGTAACAGTCGCTGACATGGTTGTGCTTACTGAACAGCACAGGCCTTACATATGCAGTCACTCTCTGTGTCTCACAGCAACCTCTGAGAAATGGTCGCTCCATTTTGCAGAAGCAGACACTTAGGTACAGAGACATGGGGTTCACCACATAACCCACATAACTTCCAGCTTAGGTGCAGGTCCCGTCCCTGAGCTCCTCAGCTGCCCGTCCTTTCCGGCGCTGGCACAGCGGCCCCCCTGGAGCTCCCATCAGGGTGGAGGGCAGGGTGCAGGTGGGGCAAGAGAGGCGGTCCAGGGAGGCAAAGAATTTGCTTCACTGTCTGAAGTTTGGAGTCACTTGTGTTTTGCTACCCGCCACCTGCATTTTGTCAGAGCTTGTTCTCATTTTCTTTGTAACATACCGTTTCCTAACCCTCCAGCTCAATTTTCCCTGCTTCCTTTTATTGATCCCAGTAGCACTGGACAATGGGCAAAAGTGGCCTTGTGAGTCTGTGTCCTTTGGGTGCATAAAGTCTTTCCTCCACAAAGAAGATAGAGGATTTAAGGGAGAAGAGCCAAAGTGGCAAAGGGGATTTAAAAAAAAAAAAAAGAGGTGAGAAGGAGGAACAAGAATAGAGAAAAAAGTATAGAGCTCACAGCACATATTTTAAGCAAGTATTTGATGAATAAGTAACGGATGAAATGAAAGGAGAAGAGTCATACAGAGAGGAGGTCAAATTGTGATATGTGAAATAGTGATTTAGAAATCAGTTGACAATCTAACCCTTTATAAACCTATTATATAAGCTATACATATAAGCCTGTCATCTAATGGCAGTTCATATGTCCTCTTCTGAACATTATATTTGGAAACAACATTTAATTGAGGGTTCACTAGTACAAACAGTAAATAATGATGAAAAACATTAGGTATATATATTTCTGTCTCACTTAATTAACATTTATTATAATAAGTTAACTACCATTTATTAAGCACCTACCCTGCTCCAAGCATTATGCTGGAAAGCCCTGAAAATACGTAATGCATACGTTTAATTAATTCAACAAATATTAATTTCTCACGTACTGTGCGGCAGGCCACAGTGGGATGCTGGGAAGGCTTCGGTGACGTTTCCAGTGCAGATCTCTTACCAGAGTAAACGATCCAGTACAACCTGGAACCAACCTGATGGAGGCAAGAGTAAAACAACCAAGATTTTTAGAACGTGAACAAGAGTAGATTTATATTCTGGTACTTCCATTTACTGGTCTCATGAATTTGACTTGTCTCTAAAACACATACCACAGTGTTTTCTAAGGATCATCTGAGATGATTTATTGACAAACTATGGTGCAGATCAAGCAATCTATGTACGCTAACTTCCTCTCTAGAAACTGTTCCTGCATCTTTCTACCATGATGGTTTAAATAGCAGATGGCCAGTAGTCTTCAGGGATTATTTTCCTCTCAAAATGATGACGTATACTCTTAATATTCTTCTCAAACTGTTCATTAGATACGAGTTTTTTAAAATACTGATCTGATTGCTAAGGGCCACTCACCACTTCCCAAACACATATTACTACTAAATGACTGAACATGGTCTTCTATTGGCCTTCACAGGAAAGAACAATATCATTCCCACAAGCACTTAAAAACACATTTCAGTAATGATGACAAAACCAAAGGTTACGAGACCCTGTAAATTATGGAGAAAACCTGAGTTCAGTCAACGTTTTAACCTAACTGTCAGAAAGATGTAGAAAGGCCTGGAAGAAAGGAATAAAAGACAAAATATGAAATCTTGGTGGATCTTAAGTTGTGTAATAGTATTTTAACTTGGAAGCTTACTATCTGCAGACATGGTAGAACATTCCAAACTACAGATCAAAGTCAGCCTCTGAATTTCCAGCATTCAAATGTAAAAAAAAGAAAAAAAATCACTTGTGTTTATTCAAAGTGTGATCATCTCAGTAAATCAACTTTCTTTATCTTTAAACATAACGATTCTTATACCTCCTATATATATATATGCATACTGTGATAGTTTAGATTTACACTGTTCCAGCTAAATCTTTGCTAGCAGACATTCTATGTCAAATGGCAGAGCTCCTGGAATAATATGCTGTGCCTCAATTTATGGAACATGGATGCAACATACGCATCTCCTCACAAGATTTTTCTAACAACAGAATACAAGAATGGCAATACAATAATGGCAATATTTCTATGGAAATATTACCACCCAAAAAAGTATAAAGTGACATCAAATGCAAAGCTTAGATCTACTGAACTGAGCATATACAAAATCCCAAAAAGACAGGATACATTTTTTTACTTTGAGAAGAGACAGTTTCCTTCTGAATTTCTTCTAGTTTCTTTCTACCACCACCACATCCTGTTTTGTTATGTACAGACTTGTGTAGCTTATCGTCAGAAAGAACTGTACTTTTACAAATTTGAAGGTCACCAAGTGCAATGATTCTAGCCAAAGTGACCCATTTTAAAAGATGACCCATTTCAAAACCCATGAGTTATGATTCAAGCTGTTCTATATTTGAGAATTAGAAAGTTATTTTCTTTTCCTACAATCACATCATTTGAATCAGTCTTTTATAGAAGGGTAATTTGATCTCCACTGTAGTGAAATATAAAGTGACATTTTTATTTGCTATAGCCTACACTTTATTTTGAAAATTCACCTTTTGAGGATTGGGGGAGGGGAGCAAAGTAGTTACATGCAATACCATTTATGCCTCCTACTCATCCCTCATTTCTCATTTCCCCAAGAACAGTTCCTCTGGGCTACAGCGTTAACCTTCCCTCTCAGAACACTCCTCCCCTATTAACTTGTCAGGGTGGAGGACTCAGATGGGTTAGACTGAGTCGGCCTCATCCCCAGAAGGTGCTTAATAAACACTCAGGGAGACTGCCCCTGGGCAGGGGAAAGGAAGGGAGAGAGAAGGAGCAGGAGAGAGAAGGGTTCATTTTAAGTATATAAAGGAAATATTTCAGGAATTGAATGTATCTGGCTTTAAAATAAAGAGTTGACCCAAAAAAGAAGCACCCCCTCCCCTGTAACAAGATATAAAATCTACCATAAGTTTCTTTTGAGAAAGTTAAAACCTTTGCTGCTAATCACCAATCCCCCTTTCAGAAAGTTCAGGATGGGATCTTTTCAACGCCACTACTTAATACAACTACCTTCAACCGTCCTTTTCTGGGTCAGTTTCAGCTCCTCACATCCCTTTCCCTTCACCCATAGAGACCAGGCACAGAGTTTCCCAAAATAAAGGCACAGAGGAACAAATCCAATCCCAGTAGCTGTACTTTCATCAGAGAATTACCCTAAATAGGAGTTACAAGCCACCACCCGCCACTGTAGTTTCAGCATAGGTGTCCCTTTAACATGACCCATAACCTATGAAAACCGACACTGGGAAAGAAAAAATATATAGAGTGTGTAGTTAGCGTCGGTGCTACTTTCAACTATATAGTATCTGAGTAAGCAACTGACTGACTGTGTCACTTGGGGATGCAAAATAAAATTCGGCGGAGTCAAAAAATAAAAAGAATGGCAGAAAACTTCCCGCTAGGACGAGGGATCCTTTCCCTGTTCCCCTCACTTCCTCGTCTGCATTCCCCACCCAGTACCTCGCCGAAAGCTTCCCCAGTCTGGCGGCTCTTAATTTCCACCACGACGCAGGCTTTACACTCCAATCCATCCCTGCAGCCCGGGACAGCCCCAGCCAGGTTGGGGGCCCGCCGGAAACCGAGGCCTCCGGTCTCCCGCGCTCGGGCGAGTCTCGCTCGGCATAGCGCCGTGGCGGCCGCCTTGCTGGAGCTTCTTCGGGAAGAGAACCCGCCAGACCCTGGGAAACTTTACCCGCAGCGGAGCTCCGGCCCCCCAGCCACCCCCCAGCCTACCTGATGCACCCGAGGGGGGTCTCGGCCCGGGGGTCTCGGTCGTCGGCGTCCGCCCCCAAGCTAGAGCTAACAAAGGCGCTCCGGGAGGAAGCGCGCCCTCCTACTCCGCCGCGCTTTTTGCGGCCCTTTTGCGGCCCGCAGCAGGGCCCCACGGCGGGTAGGGCCGCCCCCGCCTCCCGGCCCCGAGCCGCGCTTCCCGGCCCCGAGCCGCGCTTCCCGGCCCCAGCGCGCTTCCAACCTGAAGTCCCAGAGCCCCGCCTGGCGAACGAGCGTGCCCTCACCTCGCGGAGACTCTCTTCCCCGCTCGGCCCTAACAGACCTCGCCTGCTGCAGAGCGGGCAGAAGACTCCGAGCTGCCTTTCCATAGTCCCGAGCTGCTCCAGCGAAGGAGGCGCGGCGGGGCGGCCGGCCGGGCAGGGGCGGGGCGGAGGCTGGGCGGCCGCAATAACCGGTCTCCGGTCCCCCCGCAAGGAACAACCCATCAGGAAAGTTTAGACTTTACCACACCAGCGTACGAGAGCTTCGCCCATTTAGTGATCCGGAAGGGAAGACTGCATTTCCACCCCGCGGGGAAGCTCGGGGGCTCGGCCCGATTAAGGATGAGGTCGGCTGTAGAGGAATTTTTTTAATCGTACGATCGCTCACATTAATTACATATGAAACAGCTGGTCTCAATACACTTTTCATTAGGGGAGAGAATAATCCATTCGTTAAGAACAAGCGACAGCTCCTCATCTAAAGGAGAGAAGTTTTGCGTTACGGCTCCCTCATCATTTTATTTTCCCTTTTAGAGTAAGAGCTGTAAGAGCAAGCTAGTTTTGATAACAACAGCTCTTGTCACACCACTTAAACAGTAAGCTTCTGGGGGCGAAAAGACAAAGGACGGAAACTAATTTACAGCAAACAAAAACTTCACTGCAGCGGTTAGTTTTAAAAACGCAAGGGAGCGTGGGGGGTGGGGGGGCGGTGGGAAGGAATCACCCCGGCCCCCAATGAGTTGACCTTCAAGCCCAGTTTAATTTCAAAGAGAGCTTACAGCAAAACTCACCAGTCCAAGCACAGCTCCTTAAACTCCCAAATCGGGGGTCGGCTCTCCTGACATAGGAGCAAAAGTCGATGGTCTCAAGACAAATCCTTGGCCACTTTATGCCGGTCTTGGTCGAGGACTGGGCAGTCAGCGCTGGATGGGCTCGCTCGCTTCCCCCGCGGGACAGGGCTGGAGTGGCAGAGGAGAGCGACCCAATCGGGAGCTCGGGCGGAGGGTGGGGGCGCGGCAGCCCGGAGCCTCTCCCAGAGCGCTGCGGGGCGCGCGTTCTTGGCCACCCAGCCTGGCCTGCTCCTCTGCCACCAACCTGGCAGTGTTGGTGATAATGGGCCCTACCCAATTCAGCTCCTTTGGGTGCATGATAACCCAGAAGGTGCTCCCCCACGCCTCTTTAGTTAATTGAGATATACTCAGATGATCAACTGTGAACCAGAATCCACAGGGATGTCTTCTTTGAGCTGTTTTCCCTGCCCTACGTACTTAGCACACATCACTAGACAAAATCAAGAGAATGTAAATTCCTTCTGAAGGAAAGAGTAACTAAATCCTTTGTGGGTTTGGTGTCCTAGTCCCCAAATGTTGTTTTAGCCTTCTTATAGAACAAACATTATCATTTAACAGAGGTAATAATTTCAATGATTTTATAATTGTGTATATTTCAGAATGTAACAGAAAAAAGCTTTGGGGTTCTTATTGTAAAAGGAGACAGGCAGGTAATAGGTTAAAAGATTACTGAATCAGAATGTGAAATTACGATGATTACAATATTGTACTTGTTATTTCAAACTAGAGTCTCAGGATGTTTGTAACTGTATTCTTTAAGCCCTGATCCCTGGCGATGGACTCACACCCTATCAGGATGCCGTTCTAACCAACTGAGCTACCCGACCAGGGCTGAACCATGCAATTCTTTTCATATATTGAGAGAGAGAGAGAGAATGACTCAGTGCTGCTATTATCCATTCAGAGACTATAATGCCATATGCATGTCAGACCACTGACAGAAATATTCGTATGATGTAATTTGTAAGGGGGTCACTGACAGTGACCCATAAGAAAGCTAATTCATTGTTAGCGCGCTAGTCACCTCCCTTCTATACCAATGCAAAATAAAATCCTGATAGCAATCGCATGTGCATTCCCCCCAGCTATCATGGCTGTATGTTGTATTTATGTGGAAATATTTAATTACCATTATGTTCCATTTGGGTCATTTGGAACTAGGCCCACATAGGTCCATGTGTCAGTACAAGAGTATTCCACATGCAAAGACATAGAGGATTGTACCCATAAGAAATACTAAGTGACCAGAACATTGATATACATGCAAAAATCACATATTCACATCACCCTATATGGAAATATACTCCAGACAAATATAAATCACTTTGCAAGTAAGTCAGGAGATTGGTGAGAGGATGTGTGGCTTGTGTTGGGAGGAGGAGTGTGGATGAGAGAAGAGAATGAACAGACTGGCCCAGAACGCCTGCCCTGGTGCCCACATGCACACACCACACAGGGAAGGGGCAGCAGTCTGGGAGGCTCCTTTGCTCCTCTGGGAGCATTTCCCACAGCAAGCTGGCTCCCCATCCCACCCCAGAGAGAGAGAAAGAGAATGATAGAATTGATGGTATAGAACAAAGCACTCAGTTTCTTTTATTGGGAGGAAGTGCCTGAAAAATTTGAAATTAATTGGAAATAAGATTAGATGATAGTGGTGATGCCGATTTGACGATCTCAAAGAAGGAAAACGTTACCACTTTGCCCTGTTTGTCCACAGTAGATGCTTGTAAACAAAAACCACTATGATAAGATTTATAAATGACTTTCAATCTCACCATCAGGACTTTGCTCCACAGAGCACTAGAAACTATGGACAGTACTGGAAAAAGAAAACTGGGACGTCAAGAGGGTAAACTTAAAAAATGAGAAAAACTGCAATTTGCTTGTTAGAGTTAGGACAAGTCAGAGCAAAAGAAGCGGGAGAAGCAGATGTAGGAGACAGGACGAGAGACAAGGGCAGAGAGGCATGTATCACTAGCTGTGGGGAAAGAAGCCTTGAAACCTGAGTACAAGAGAACCTAAGAGATGGTGGGAGCAACGGAGACCTGAAAAAGAAAAAAGCATTAATGAAATAAAGAGAAGAGAAACAGGTTTAATACCTGACCGCTCTTGCCTAACACAACTGAAGCATATCGACGTAGCGCCAGGCTCGGCTGGCCCAGACAACGTGCCCTTCCTGAATTCTCTTAGGCAGGATGTGCCCTCACGGACCCTGTCCAGGCCCCGTCCTGTGAATCCAGACAGACCACACGCGGCAGGTTCTAAAACCCGAGCGTGTGCACGCAAGGCCGGGCGGCGCGAGAGAGAGGGCGTGGAACCTGCCCTGGCCTCCCGCTGGCCGCTGGGTCTGGGCAAGTGCCCGAACTCCCTGCACCCCACGGTCATTGCTGCCTGGAAGGGTGCAGCGAGGACTGAATGCAGAAACAGTGACGAGTGGGACCGGCCGAGCAGGGCGATCCTCGGGCCGGTGCACGGCCCCCGTCCTCGCGCCCACCTCGGGCTGCGGAGAGCTCCTGTCACTGAGGAGCTGGCCCAGGCGGTCTTCATGCCGCAGCCCGTCGTCTCTACCGCAGGGCCTGCTGCGTTTCCATCCCTGGAATCCAGCATCGGCCGCTAAAGGAACGCAGCACGTCCTCGGCCGCCGCCGCCGCCTGCTCTGCGGCCCTCCCGCCACTGCCGCCCACGCGGGCCGCTGCGTGTTCTTGCCTCCCCGCCCTCGCTGCCTGGGGAGCTCACCCATTGCCTTGACCCCTGACTAATATTTCTGTGGATTCTGAGCTCCGCACGTGACTGCCTTCACTTCAACGTGGCACATGAGTCTTCAGCTTAACGTGTCTAAAATGGAATATCAAACACGTGTTTGGGAGCCGCTGCCTGCATGGAACTTTCTGTCCCAAGGGCCAGAATCCTCTTCTCCTCACCGGTGACCCAGCCCAGGGCGTGGCATGTCAGGCACAGCGGGCATTTTGTCGCCGCATACATTGTCTGTGGGCCTGTGTTCCCTGCGCTTTGAGAGTCCGCAGGCCTCCCGAGGGCGCAGCGCACGGCCTCCTCGTCCCGGCCTCCGGGCCCCTTGAAGAAGCCCCCGACGCTCTGCACGGAGTGGATACACACGCAGCAACTGCCGCCTGCGTCGAACGCTTGCTGAACGCTTCCCGCAGCCATCCGACGCTCAGACCGTCCTTCCGAGAAGCCTGGCCCGCAGCACCAGGGCCCCGGCGAGCCTCTCCCTCAGGCCCGCAGGCCGCAGAGCTGGCCCCGGCGGCCCGCGGCCCCTCCGTCGGCTCTCGCTGCTGCTCCCGTGGTTTGGCGCCTGGGCACCGTCCCGCGATTCCGGGACTTGGCGGCTGGACGGGGCCCGGCCGCGCTGGGCACGCCTGGAACCGGGAGCCCAGGGAGCCGGGGGCGCACAGAGGCGCTCGCCGCAGGCCGCTCTCCAATCCCACTTTCCTCCCTTCTCGCCTCCCTGCACCTGCAGGGGCCTCCCGCGCCGATCGTCTCCCACATCAACGCTCAAGGCCTGCCTCTCTCTGCGCCCCTCGACCCCTCAGCAGGGTCCCCCCAGGGACAGGGGCAGGGACAGCCTGCGACAGGCAGGCCCTGGTCTCTGGGACCCTCCTTGGCCCAGCAGAGCTGGGCTCACTCGGGGGAGAGGGTGGGGGAAGAGAACCGCGGCGGGAGGGAGGCTGGCACAGGTTTCCTCCGCGGGGCAAATGCTCAGACGGCCCCAGGGACCGTGGCCGGGTCCCTCTCCCTGCCGAGGGTCTCGGCATGGCCTCCCCTCCCCACCTGCGGATCAGACACACGCTTTACTCCCAGAGCCATTCAGGGTTCTGTGCCGGTTCCCAGGGACTGCCTCCAACTCCATCTTCTTGTCCCCTACTCAGGAGTGAAGGAGTGACATTGTGTAGGGACAATCTTCAGTGCCGTTGGATTAACGGTCATACGTTAAGAGACAACTGGTACCAGCCTTGCCACAGCTACCTCAACGGAGCCAAACACTTTGGGTCCTGTGACGGAGAAAACAACAAAATTACAGCAGATGCCGGGGAAATAGTTATTGACTCCCATTGTGGGGGAGGGGGCCGCAGGCCTGGCCCAGGTGCAACCATCTGTGTCAGGAATTTAGCATGTAAGGTTGGTTGTGCTGATATTTTAAGGACAACTAGATAGAATAAATTCTCTATATTTCCATATTTTCTTTTTTAAAAAGATCTTATTTATCTATTTTTAGAGAGAGGGGACAAGAGGAAGAAAGGGAGAGAAACATCAATGTGTGGTTGCCTCTTGCACACTGCTGATGGGGGACCTGCCCTGACTGGAAATCGAACTGGCAACTCTTTGGTTTGCAGGCTGCTGCTCAATCCACTGAGCCACACCAGCCAGGACAATATATTTCTATATTTGCTTAACAGTTAATAATCGCTAAGTCCCCATTGCTTGCTTTATGAAGCATATATGGTTCAAATCCCACTCAAACCAATAATAAAAGGCAGTTATAGGCCTGCCTGTGATGTATATTGAGTATTATTTAAAGTAAGTGGCCCATTAGTTAAGAGTTAGAAATAGTTTTGCTATACTGAGATTTATTTTTCATGTAACATCCCTCCTAAAAAGCCAATTCTGAAATCCTTAATAAATAATTTTGTGTGCAAGAATACACATTTCATGAATCAGACTTGGTTGGTCTGATGATCTAAGGCCATAAAACTAATATTAAACACATATTTAATCCTGCGGATACACGGTTAAGGGATCCCAGAAAGAGAGAACAATATGTCTGGAAGAGGTGTTTCTATCATAATAAGTAAACAAACAAACCTCTTGGGAGGAAAGGAAGTAATAGAATACTAGGATATCTGCAGGAGAGATAAAGATACAGGTCTACAGGAAGCATTTGAAGACTGATGGGTAGGGAGGTATTTCGATGGTGAAGGGAAGAAGGGAACAGGTCAGCAAAGAAGGTGCACAGGGCAGAGAAGGCAGTGTGTCTGCTCTTAATGTCTTTTGACCTTTGATTACTTTATACTTTTCTTTTTAATCTTTGGGAATTTCCTCTTTGCAATAGACTTTTTTGTGTTTGCATGACGTGGAAGCTTATTAATTGTTTCATAATCTCTTTTCTTCATTGAAGATTATCGTGTTACTTGGATACTCCTGATGGGGTTAGCACCAGTCCTATGCTTTCCCATGAATTGAACTAATGGTTTTCCTATGAGCAGTATTCCATGAACTCCTTGGTGTACCAGAAATCTCTCACATAACATCTTTCTGTGTTTGGATTGAAGATGTGCTTGTGCACCATGGCTCTGAAATTTGAGCCCAATTTCTTGAATGCTAGGCATAAACGCAACGGCCTGAGCCAGTTTCCTTACTTGTGTCCTTACTGTGCAGGTCCTGTCACTTATGGAGCTATACTGCAGGGTCAGAATATTGAGTACTATTTCAGGGGACTGACATTCATTCACCCGTGGCACATCAGTTCCCTTGTCACTGGTTTTAGAGCTGAAGGCCCATCCTTGAAATCTTGTTGGCAGTGCCTAGCCAGCAGTTTGACCTCGATCAAATCACTTAATGCTGTGAGTCTAAATTTCCTCTTCTGTGAAATGAGACTAACAATATCTCTCACTCACAGAATTGGTGTCTTTCTGTTCCTTCAATTTATCATTCATCCATTTCATAAACATTTATTGGGATTTACCTACTTCGAAGACATGGGACAGGGACAAATAAGACAGGACATCTGCCCTGGAGAAGCTCTGTACAAAATGGTACAGCTGCTTTGGAAAAACAGTTGGGGGGTTTCTCAAGAAGTTAAAAATAGGACTACCATGTAATCCAGCAAGACTGTTTCTGCTTATACAAGGCCTGTCTGGAAAAAGTCTAGCCATTGTTAATATAATGAGAATGGTTTGCGTGATGTCAACGTAACCTGGCAGCCAAGGAGAGTGGACTTTAATGTGCATGTGTGAACAATGATGACTTCACTGTACTAATCAGGAAGAAGTGATGGACATCATTAAGTGAGCATGCATATTGTGTGGCCATCACATTCAAAACGACTGAGCAAGTAAAGCAATGATCTGTATCAAATTTTGCATTAAGCTCAAACATTCCTCAGTGGAAACTATTTGGGTAAGTCAGAAGGCCACAGCTATGGGCAACTGGTGATTGGCAGCTCCATCACAACAATATGCCCACTCATGCATAATGTCTCATGTAGTTTTTTGGCAAAACATCAAATCACCCAAGTGACCCAGCCCCTCTATAGCCCAGATTTGGTGCCCTGAGACTTCTGGCTTTTACCAAAACTAAAATCACCTTTGAAAGGGAAGAGGTTTCAGATCACTGATGAGATTTAGGAAAATAAAATTGGACAGCTGATGGTGATTCCAACAAAGGATTTTGCAGAGTGTTTTGAAAAGTTGAAGAGACACTGGGAGAACTGTGTGAGGTCCCAAGGTGCCTACTTTGAAGGGGACTGAGGCATCATTGTCCTATGTACAATGTTTTTTGTATCTTGTATCTTCTTTAATAAATGTCTCTATTTTTCGTATGACATGGATGGACACCTTCTGGACAGACCTCATATACCGCCCCCCACCCCACCAACTCCAAAAATTGAAAGCAGAGACTGAAGCAGAGACTTGCACATCAACGATTATAGCAGTATTGTTTCCAATAGCCAAAAGGTGGAAACAACCCAAGTATCCATCAGCAGATGAATGGATAAAAAAAATGTAGTGTATAAAAGCTATGAAAGATATTCAGCCTTGAACAGGAATGAAGTTTTGACACATGCTACAACATGAATGAACATTGAAAACATTATGCTAAGTCAAATAAGTCAGACACAAAAGAACAAATATTCTATGATTCCACTTATATGGAGTACCTACAATAGGCAAATTCAGAGATATAGAAAGTGGAATAGAGGTTACCAGGGGCAAGGAGGAATGTGGAGTTAGTGTTTAATGAGTACAGAGTTTCTCTATGGGATGATGGGAATATTCTGGTGATGGTTACACAGCATTGCCAATGTACTTAATACTACTGAATTGGACATTTAAAATTTGTTTAAGTGGTTAAGTTTTATGTCATGTATATTTCACCACAATTTTTTTAATCTTCACACAAGCATATATTCATTGATTTTTTTTATCCTCACCTGAGGACATTTTTTCATTGCTTCATTTTTTTTTCATTGTTTTTAGTCAGAGAGAAAGAGAGACTGAGAGAGAGAGAGAGAGACTGAGAGAGAGAGAGAAACATCGATGTTAGAGAGAAATGTTTATTAGTTACCTTCTCGTACACCCAACTGGGGATCGAACCCAAAACCTGGATGTGTGCCCTGACCAGGAATCGAATCCCTGACATTTTGATCTACAGGAGGACGCTCCAACCAAGTGAGCCACACCAACCAGAGATCACCAAAATTAAAAAAAAAAAAAGAAAACCTTTATAATGCCTAAAAATGCTACGCAAATGCAGGATTGTTAACTTGAATTAGGATTAATGGGATTGTGTTTATAATCAATCTCTTTTAAAAAATGAAGTATGCATGAAATTATTTTGTCATTATTTATTACATGATATTGAAGAGCGAGCATCCATCCAGATAAACTTTAATAATAATTTATGCCCCATCCTCTTCCAAAAAACAATTTGAGGTAATTTACCCTAAATACATCAAAGTACTGAGATCAAACCCATTTAACATAAAACAAAATATAGAGACTGAAATACAAAAGTGAAAAAGAGAGGACAGCAATTGTGCAAAACTGTTAGCCTTCCAGGAACCAAGAAACTGTTAATATTCATTAGACCTTTTATAAAGCTTTAAAATAGCATTGGTTTCAGCATCATCATTATATGAATCTATAGCAGCGGTTTTCAATGTTTTTAAATCTCATGGCACACATAAACTAATTATTAAAACTCTTCAGCATACCAAAAAGTGTTATTTTTTTTTGCCAATCTGACAAAAATTGGTATAATTCTGATTGATTTACAAAAAAAGTAATAATAATAATAATTACCTATCCTCTTTGCTCCAAAGTGACTTCTTAAAAAATCAGTGCCAATACTTGTACATAAGGATATCTGGTACCAAGAGTTAACCAATCAGACACAACCTTATTACGTGGCATGACCAATAAGACGTAACTCTGTTATATGATCTATATATGTATGGTTCAAGACAGGGCATTCACACTGAACAGCTATCGTTGTGTTGGCTGTTGTCATTTTTTTATTTGACAATCTAAGGGAACAGAGGTCAGTGCCCCTAACTAAATAGTCAGGTACTGCATGTCTTAAAAAGTCTTGCAGCACACTGGTTGAAAATTGCTGGTCTACACTGTTTTGTATTGTTACCATGAATGGTTCTGGGAATTTATTAATGTAATTACAGAAACAAAACACCTAATCGAAAGAGAAGAAGGATGTAAAACTAAGAACATGTTTCTCTGAGTTTAAACTCTCAGAACTTATTCTGTGCTTAATGAAACAGGCTCTTGGAGAGACATCTTACCCTGCTGGCCAAATCAATCTCCTACGCCTTCCCCCACCCTCCGGCATCAGGCCTGCACGGTAGCCTGACATGACAGCCATCACCTCCATCCAGGCTCCCCCTGCCTCTCATGTTTCTGATCCAGACCCCACCCCAGCAGCCTGGGTCCCACGAGGCCCCGGTGTAACCAGGACTCCTATGCCCTGTTCATGGTCGTTCTTCCTGGAACACCCTCCCGTCTTCCTGGCCAAGTCCTCACCTCTGACAGAGGACGGTTCACATTTCAGCTTCTCTAAGACCTTTCTGGGCACATTGATTAACTGTTTAGTTGAGGTTGTAAATAAATAGAAAGTCTGATGACTTTTGTTTTATTTCTCTTTTTTCAAATGATTTTATTTGAAAATCAATATTTTTAGAGAGAGGAGAAGGGAGGGAGAAAGAGAGGGAGAGAAGCATTGATATGTAAGAGAAGCATCGATTAGTTGCCTCTCACACACACCCCATAGGGGGACCTGGCCCACACCCCCAGGAATGTGCCCTGACTGGAAATAGAATCTGCAACCTGTTGCTTTGTGGGACGATGCCTAACAAACTGAGCTACGCCAGCCAGGGCTGTTTTATTTCTTGGGGAAATGAAAAACAAGGTGTGATTACACCAAAGACCCTATCATATGTTTCATTATAAATGATAATATATTTAAAGAATGATCTATGAGAGCCAGGAGGGATGCTCAGGAGTATATAATTCAACCTTTGGACACATAAAGAAACAAGAGACCCTAAGAAAGTAAGTGACTTGCTCAAGATTATTACCCTGTATATTCAGAGTAGAAATAGCTATTTTCCTGAAACCCCGTATTTCTCTACTGCCATTCTAGTTTCATTTAATTTGTGTTTTATTTAATAATCAGCAGACAGGAATTTAGATGCACCCCAAACACAGGCAAACGTGATGTAGTGGGAAGAACATTGGCTTAGACAAAGTCAGAGACTTTGGGCAAGTCATTTCATGGCTCTGGTCCTGTGTTTTCATCTGTAAAATAGGGATGAACTGGATGGATTTAAGCTTATGTCTGCTTCTAGCATTTAATGAACCTATTTTACTGTTGGCCTGGTCCCCTTAAGGAATTTACAAGTATCAGTAGAGCATACATTTCTGGCTTCTGCTCCCTCCTCCACACTGTTCTCCTTGGCAACAACCTCAGACACACCTCCACCTCCTTTCCTGCTGTCTTCTTTTCTTTTTTTTAAACAAATGTTACTTCATTCAACTCACAATTGGTCGTGTCCTCCATAATTGTTGGCCTAATTATGGCCTCTCCTCTGCACCTGCTCCCACTTACTGTCTGATACCTTATCATGCTGCACAGGAGTCATTGATTTTCTTGTCTGGGTCATTACACTATGAACTGATGAAGGCCTGGGGTTATGTACATTTCTCTAGCCCAAGTACCTATTATGGTAACTGCTTCACAATAAAGAGCCAGTAAGTGTTTGAGTCTAATTATTTTTGCCTGAGAAGTAAGGATAAGACTTCAGTACTAAAATCAGAAGCTGTTAGAGTTTTCATAGAAGGAGGAGGATTGAAACTGAGTTTTCAAGAATGATTAAAATTTGGAAGGGAATGTAAAATAATGATAACACTGGAATAACTAAAGGACACGGGCAGCTAAAAGGAGTGGGTCAGATCAGTATTACTTAGTTGAATAGCAGAACCTCTGTACTAGAATCATCTGGGATGCTTGTAAAAATGGCAGATTTCACCTGTCACTCCCCCCCACCACACCATTCTCCATTCTGAATCTGTCTGAAAAGTTTGAATAATAAAGAGAACCCAAAGGAAGAGAAAGGTTTAAAAAGGTGAATATCCATTATGTCAGAAGTTCCATAATTTGAGAAGGATAAGAGCAGATCTTTCAATTTGGCAAGGATGGTATTAGATGAAAACTGATTTTTTAAAAGTGAAAATCTGTAATACTTTCTGATGTGTGTGATGCAGTCTATCATACCAGGAGTAAATGAAAATTGATAACAAATTGTGTTGACAGTTAATGAGCAAAAATATACTTCTGACAAACTGGTTCCCAAAAGGATAATCTCTTCTATTGGAGAGCTAGGAAATTGAGGAGCAGGGATAAGGGGCTAAGGTTAAAAGGAAGAACAGATTAAGATGTATGGACAAAGAGAAACTTATCAGGAAATCCTAACATGTATATACCTTAATGAACTTGCTTACCAAATAAGATTACATTCATTATTTTAAAAGGTTCCATTCTTGTCCCCTTGGTTATGGTATCATTTGAGATAAACATGAGGTGTCATGTGGAATGGAACCATATACCCAATGCTCTGTGTTTATGCCGTTGGGTTGGCCGAAAAATCCATATGGTTTTTTCCATAAAATAAAAGACACATTTTTCATTTTCACCAATAACTTGATTGATTTGGATATTTTTAGTATGTTGGTTATCTCCTGCCTGGGATAACATTGATTGCTTTCAAAGTCTCAATTTGATCACTATCAACTCCAACTGGTCTGCCCAACCATGGAGCATCACTCAGTGAGAAATCTCCAGCACAAAACTTCCCAAACTACTTTTGACACATTCAATCAGTCACAGCATCTTCTCCATACCCTGCACTAATCTTTTTTTGTTTAGTTTGTTCAGTTGTGTTTTCATGTTTCTTGAAATAATAAAATGTAATATGCCGAAAATGTGTATTTTCTTTCATCTTCAATATTAAAATGACTACACAAGAATTCACCAATTTTGATAAGTTTTTTTTTAATGCTTGCTGATATGACAGCTCTTACAATACAATCTCACAAAATTGTTTCAAATGAAGTTAAAGACAACTAAGCGCTACCAAAGTGTCTTATGGGGAAAAAATGAACTTTTTGGCCAACTCACTGCCTTAAAATATGGCTTCAGAGAAAGAAACAGTCCATAAAAACACATCTGCCTTCATTTCTTCCTTAATGACCTGGGGTGGGAAGTGGGGAAAGGTCCCCTGTTAAACATAAAAAGCAAAGTGCCTATGCAGACTATGCAGGAGTGTAGTGTGCATTAGTGCAGGCTGCTCTGGCTGGTCAGTTCCATTTGGTATCCTAATTACAGTGCTTCACCTCTGGGTAGGTATCCATCAGGGCATAAACTGTTCTGCTGTTTAAAGGTTTTTAAGTTACGTGGGAACACCTAGTGTTTTTTGTTCTTCATCCATATTATATATACTTGGTGAATTGAGGTGTTCAGTCCTCGAGCGTCTTTTTCTATGAACAAAGATACATGCGTTGGATAATAAAGCAGACAATTCTCAGGTAGAATTATACAATTTCTTCCATTTAACAGTTATCTGAAAGGAAAACAAAGGAGAGGGAAGGAAAAAGAGTGGCTTAATAATGACACAAGGGTTATTAGTATTTTTTCTGAACTGAGATGCAGGCGACCAATGTCCAAGGGACTTCCCATTGTTGCAGTCTCATCCATTGCACTCAAACAAGTAAAATGAAACAGCTGGATGAGATCTATAGACCATTTTCCAAACTATAAATGGAGATATAACCTGACAAGGGTTTTTTGTTTTGTTTTGTTTTTCTTCTGAGTTGTGAATATTTTCTTGTGTCGGATTCTTTAATACTCCTAAGAGTCTCTAAGTTCTTACATAACTGTTGGGTAAAGAATGGATTTCTGCTTACCACCTAGTGATTTCTGCCTTTGGACTTCATGTAATCAGCAATTCATCCTTAAACAAACTTGCCAAGTCACTTAAGCCCCGTGCTTCACCAGGGCCTGAGAGGCTGCCTGCACTTTGGTTTTCTATGAATGCTTAACTATTGCTCTGGTCCTCCTTGATGTCATGGATCATAGAAATAGATTGGTATCAATGCCTCTATTTCCTTCTGACCATGATTTCAGGATGATTTATAAAAAACAAAGAAACCTCTTACTCAGTGACTCCGCTAAGTACGATCTTAAGGTAACTTTTCCATAGTCTTTTTCCTTCTTGAAAGTGTATCATCTGTCAGTGGCTAACCTTCATCAATGTTGTCCTAGACCAAGCTTTTATAAATAGATACAAATACTGCCATTTTTAAAAAGAGCTATAAAATTTATAAATTGTAGGATTTATTTATATCTTTCAAATGGGGCTTAGGTGTCATTAGCTCCAAAGCGTTCATTTTAAAGTGTCACGTAAGCTACTTCTTAAGTTAGAAAAGTGGCAAATATTTAAAGTTTTTTTAATCAAATACTGTAAAAAGGTATAGAGTAGAATGTAGAAATTCTCCTTCCCTGTTCTCTAGCTTTCAGTATCAGTCTCTGAAAGCAAACACCATTAAAAACATCTTAAGTTTCTTTGTATGAATTTTCCAAGCATATAGTTTTACATATATGTATGTGTACATGCTCATTTTTTATACAAATTATCATGCTATGCTTATTTTTCTGCATCTTGTTTTTTTTTTTAAAGTCACTTAAAGCGACTATGTAATATCATCCTGACTCAATGTCTTCATTCTTTTAAAAGCTGCATGGCATTTCATTATATGTGTGTACCATAATTTACTGATGAGAATTTAAGTAGTTTCCAATTTATATCTGGTTGTTGTTGCAGTACTATTGTTCTAATAATGAACAATACACAATCTTACAAGTGGAACTACTAAGTCAAGGAGCTTGCGTTTTAAATTCAATGAGCTATTTTTAAGTTATCTTGCACAAATTTACACTTCCGCCAATATCATCTGAGAGTGTTTCCACATCCTCATCTGTTGGTCTTCCTTTGAGACTTGAAATTTCTACCATTTTACTATTTGAAAATTGTTACTTCCTTTTTCTATGTCTTTGTTGGATTAGTGTGTTTTGAGGGGTTTTTTTTTTAATGTAAAACTAATAGCTATTTGTATTTTGGATGAATTTTCTATATTGTGTTCTTTGATTATTTGTCCCTTGCCATGTCCATTTTATGAAAGGAAAAGAAGCCCTTCTCTAGTATAGGTTACCATTTAATAGATAACCAGCAGTGGTTCACAGGAAACCATACATGTATATATCCTGCACATGAACACTTGTACTAACACTGACTCACGTGAAGGCCTAAAAGAAAGCCTGAAAAAGAAAGTATGGTCACACAGCCTGAGATGAAAAAGAAACAGTCTGTCCAAAGATGTGGGAATCTAGCCTCACTCTATTAGTTTTCTGTTGCTGCATAAGAAATGATTGGAAGCTGAGCAGCTCAGTTCTGGTTCCCTGGGACAGAGTCTGGAGACAGCACGACTGGCTTTTTGCCCAGGTCCTATCGACTAAAGTCACAGTGTTGGCTGGCTGCACTCTGTATCCTAAGTCCACGTGATTGTGGCAGAATTCAGTTCCTTGCAACTGTAGGACTAATGTCACTATTTCCTTGCTGGCTATCAATCAGCTGGAGGCCACTCTCAGCTCCTAAAAGCTGCCTGTGCTCTCAAAACCAGCAAAGGAGAGTCTCCCTTGTGTTAGATCTTTCTCAAGCTTCCAATCTCCCTGACTTCTAGATCCAGATCTAAAGAGTTGTTGTGATTGGTCAGACCCAACCTGGTAATCTACCTCTTATAGAGCTAAGTGGTTTGGAACAAATCAGAATGGCAAAATCTCTTCATAGCATCACTCAAATCAGTGTTTGATTGATTAACTGGGAGGAGATACATGCACAACAGGGGTCAGGCATATGGCAGGCCATCTTAGAATTGTGCCCTCCTCACTCCCCACCTGCTTTCCTCAAGGAAAGCAGACAGAGTTCAAGTCATTTGACTGGGGAAATCAATCGCACTGAAACATCAAATGCCAGAAGAAAGGAGCATGAATGGCATCCATCTAACTCTGTGCACAACACAGTACATCCATCAACATGAGTCAAAGATCCATGTGAGCAATTAAACAGTAGAAAGCTAGAAAGAAAATCTAGGAAACGACACATACAGCGTAGTGGTCAGGCAGACATTCCTGACCAATGATCCAAACCAGGTATTTCTGACTCCACTGGCTGCCCTTTTGACCCCCACACTGTGGCCAATGAGAGAACAGGTCATTCACCAGCTAAACACACGGATTTTGAGTCTTTGCCATTTCTTCTAAGATCAGTGTGATCAGAGTGTAGTTTTAGGAGCTGTTGGTGTTGGGTGTTCAATAAAACATAAAACGGAATGAATTGATCACAGCCTAAGTAAGCGAGCCACTCAGAGATACTGTTGATGAGAATTATCCTAAAAGAATTCTAAAAGATTGCTATACTCTCCCTCTGTCTCTCTCTCTTGCATCGTCTCACCTGCTGTGATTTCAGGCGCATTATACGTGACTTACTTGAGACTGAAGAGGTTTATATAAAAGAGATGAAGAGCATAATTGATGTAAGTAGATTGGTGGGGGGTGTTAAACCTGTATTCAAACTGAAGAAATTTTGTTACACAAAAAGAATCAAAATAGGTACCATATTTCTCTAGATTCCCCCATCCTCATCCCCAGGTTTTGGGTCTTACAATATCACAAGTGTCTGTCAGTACGAATAAGAATATTCATATGACTATTGACCCATGAGATTCAATACCTTCTAAAGGATTGCACCAGTTGGTACTGATTCTAGTAATGCTCACTAGGTTCACCACATGTTTGCCAAAAATGGATATGATCATTGAAATGTTTTTGATAATTTAATGAGGGAGAATTGTTTCTCATTGTTTTAAGTAGCACTCTTTGCTTAAGAGTGAAAATGTGTATTTTCCTTAGGGCATAATTTTGAGGAATAAATTATATGTACAAAATAATAATAGAATTTTTTGCCACAAAATATCAGAAAACCAAATATCCTATTTAAAAGGGAATGGTTAATAAAGTCTGATATACATGCTAAATGAAATATTATTCAACTGCTACAAAATAATTATTTTGAATAATTTTTAGATGTATTGAAAATGTTTATATGATTAAAAACATTATATGTAGAAATTTACAAGCAGACTCTAAAATGTACATGGCAAAACAGAATACAAATTATTTATGTACTGTGATTATAACCATATAAAATAAGCTCTCTGAAAGTCATGAAGGAAATATAATAGAACAATAGTAATTGCAATAGGCCATAAAATGATGGGTAAGTTTTTTCCTTTCACACTCGATTTACATAACATAATCATTTAAAAATTATGTTTGTTCTCCCTATAAAAATACCATTTTATTATCACTACCAATAAACCATCTTCTGAAGATGGACAGATGAGGAAAATAATTTGATGAAATGACTTTCAGGAAATATGTGTACTATATTCTCCAATTATTTTATTAAAGTTTTATTCCCTGGTGTCGCTAATTCAGATAATCTCTTATATGTTCCTATCTGTAAAGCCTGCCCTGTTTCCATCTCTGCAGGGATATATCACTCCAATGGATTTTATTTGGCTGAAGCATCTGATTCCAGACGTTCTTCAGAATAACAAGGACTTTCTCTTTGGGAATATTAGAGAGCTTTATGAATTTCACGACAGGTATATAATATGAAGAAAAATGGAAAGTAAGAGAAGGTTGGAAATTAGACTGACGGAATTTGGTGATGAAAGCACCCAGATATTTTTAGGCGTAAGCAGAGTCATTGGGTTGGGATGGGATGTGAAGGAGCAGGGAAGTGCCACAGAGGCCTGAGGAAGACAGGAAAAGACATTAATGGAACACATACAAGGTGTTGGGCATCAGTGTTGTATTTGTTTGTGTGTTCTTTTGTTTATTCATCTATTTATGCATCAGCATTTATTGAGCATCTGTTCAGTGTCAGGCACTGTGTTCAGCATGGGGAATACAAAGGTGACCAAGACACTCCTTCACATACCTACTATCATAGGGTAGTGCTGGAAATTACGGTGTAAAAAATGCTAACTAGTCAAACAAGTTGTCCTTTTAGCCCAGGGCAGCTTGGATGTTGAGTTCTAAATAGGTAGGGGAGGGAGGGACTTTAGAAATCATCTTCCAACCCTTTTGTTTTACAGATGAGGACACCTCAGCTTGTTTAGTCACTTTACTCCCTATAATGACCCCCAAATCCCACATCTAATTGACAGAAGAGAAAAGAACTTAGGTTGATTCCTAACCACATCTCATGTCTATTGTCTGTTGTTAAAACTGAAATAGAAATCTTATTTCTGCTACTTTCCCTGGAGAAATTTTGTAGCCTCTTCAAACCTCAGGTTGATGAAACCTTATCTTGCAAGGTTTGGTGGAGGATTAAATAATGTATTGTTTGTGAATCATTTAGCTTATGCCTGGTTTATAGTAAGCTCTCAGTGGTAGTAGAAGTAGTAGCAGCAATGGCAGTTCTTATTAACATTATTGTCAGGTAGCAGGAAGCATCAGTGTATCCAGTCTGTCAAAGGCTAGTGCCTAGGCTTATCAGAACAGTTGTAGATGGTTTCTGGGAATCCTATTGATGTCCCAGAATGTGCTTTTCTTTCAAATCAGTGTGTTCAAGATGAGTCAAGAGCAATAAAACCTGAAAAATGACATTTTTCTAGGCACCTCTTAAAACCTTATTTGATTTTACTTTATTTTTTAAGATTTTATTTATTTATTTATTTATTTAAAATAGCCATATTAAAGAGTGTGAGGTTGTATGTCATTATGGATTTTCTTTTAAAGATTTTATCTACTTATTTTTAGAGAGAAGGGGAGGGAGGGAGAAAGAGAGGGAGAGAGACATCCATGTGCAAAAGAAGCATCAATTGGTTGCCTCTTGTAAGCCCCCAGTTGGGGACCTGGCCAGCCATCCAGGCATGTGCCCTGACTGGGAATCAAAACCAATGACCTTGCAGTTCTCAGGCTGGCATTCAATAAATTGAGCCACACCAGCCAGGGCTTACGATTTTATTTATTTATTTTACAGAGAGGGGAAGGGAGGGAGAAAGAGAGAGAGAAACATCAACCAGTTGCCTCTTGTATGTGCCCTGACTGGGGGTTGAACCCACATCCCAGGCATGTGCCCTGACCAGGAATCGAACCATCAACCTTTCACTTTGCAGGATGATGCCCAACCAACTGAGCCACATCAGTCAGGGCTGATTTTATTTTTCAAAAAATTTAACACATGTAAAAATCATTAATAAGCATTATCATACCTTTCTTTCCCTAGGACTTTTCTAAAAGAATTGGAAAAGTGCACTGAAAATCCTGAACTTCTGGCACGTTGCTTCCTCAAGAGAGTAAGTCTGTGTTCCCAATAAATCAGAATAACCATGTGATTTGAGTCAGCCCTAAGTTTTCTGTGTAAGTGAAAAGGGCTAATGGAAACGCCAATGGTCTGAAAATATATCTGCCTTTTGAATGCAAATTAGGAGTCCTTTGCAGTACTTCAAGCAATGTGAGATGGATCCAGTTTGAGCTCCCATAGATAAGTGGGAGCCATTTACAAAACTGGAGTCCTACAAAGCCCAGAGAAATGAAAGACTGCCCTCCACATCCACCCCCGCCCCCACCCCAGGCAACCCAAAGCAGGTGATTCTGAATGAGTAACCTAACTCTTTTAGAACGAGAATCACACTTACATTCCTCACTAGTTGTATTAATACTCTTGAGGAGTACTGATGTTAAACTAAAACCCCCTAAAAATAACTTTACTTCCATTTTATTTTTTACAGCATAGAAGGTGATTGGAAACTGTTAAATCTACAGCCTCTCTGATGTTTAGCACCCAATTTGTGAATCTCTTATTCTACAACAAACACCATACCTCTGACTACCTTCCCTTCACCGTACAGCCCCCTTCCCTCTCACAGCTTCTCCACCCCTGCTTCGGGCAATAAACAGGCTGTTTGGGCGAGTGATATGCCAGCATATCACAATCAATAGTTTTTAAGTGAATGCATAATGAATGTATTATTGTTAAACTTTGAATTATTATTCTAGTTCCTTAACTAGTATGAACCACGTTTCTCAAGGACCGCCTCTCTTCCTAAGTGTGCGTGTGTGCGTGTGTGTGCGCACAATTTTTCCTGGAGAAAGTATCAAAAAGCAGAGTCGCTATAGTTCTCATTGTGACATGACCACTCGCAATCCATCAGGATAGGGGAAGAGATACAGAAATGGAACTCATTCACTCTAATCATGTGTTTAGAAGTAGAACAGAGTTGATGTTGTAAGGGGAAAATAACTCATGTTCACAGAAAGAACATCAAGAATTGGCTTTTAGTGGGAAGACGAGGGCACAGAAATCTGAAAGGACATGATACATGGGCTTCTCTGCCAGAGCAGCATGGGCTCTATGGCAAGCAGAGCACCCATGGACCCGGTTCCTCTGATGGAACACATAAAGCTGCTATTGACTTCATTGGCTTAGGGTATCCTTTCTATCTGGGATATTGGCAGATGCATATGCCTCCTCACGGTCTCAAAGTTGCATGAGCACTTGGAATTGCTGTGGATCTCTAGTTCTGAGATAGTCATGTACCTTTTTCTTCCCAGAATCTTATGCTGCAGGTTGAAAGGGATGTCTGAGGCAACGCTTGCCACTTTGGGGCCTGCCCACTTGATTTATATCTGTGTGGTTTTGTCCAAACCACCACATTTGCTTTCTGTGGTCTTTCTATCTGTTGTTTCTTAGGGTTTTTTCTGCTAGAATTGGCGTAAATGACGACACTAATAAGGAGAAGGTGTTAGTTTTATTACTCAGTAAACAGCTGTTTGGGGAGAAAATAAATATTTTAAGGAAGTATTGGTATCCTGAATAAAGAACAGAGGAGTAACAATACAGATCAAAATGGACTCCTGTTCATGAGTTTACTTATTTATTTACTAGAGTATTGTACTTGCTCCCAAAGCACTTTGTACAGACCTGTATTTAGTACTTATGGTTGTTTATAGCCACCTTCCTGCTGCCCCATCACACACTCACTCCAAAGTAAACTCATTTATTGTGCATCCCCAGTTTCATACCTATTGAAAAATTCAGGCTTGAGATCCAAGATGGCAGCAAATTAGGTGCAAGTTTCACTAACCTCCTCCTAGGACCAAACTAGAATTACAAGCAAATTATAGAAAAATAATCCAGAATAACCAACTGGAAACTAGCTGGAGAGAAGCCTTATAAGCAAGCACTTACAGAAGAAGCCACTTCAAGACTGATAGAAAGTAAAGTGGCACAAGAAGGCTGGCTGGGCTCCCACAGGCAGGAGCTAAAGTTCCAGAGGGATATCTTATTATGGGTGGTTCCCTGTGAGAAGTGTGGAGTCTAAACCCCAAGCTGGGCTCCCCAGCCTAGAGCACCAGAACCAAGAAAGGCAGCCATGTAACAGCACCTGTGAAAAGCAGTGGGGTTTCTGTCCACCAGAAAGAGACAGCTAGAGACACAGCCACCCTCTTAAAGGGCCAACATACAAAATTTCATTTGCAGCCACTCACCCTGGGCTCTGGTGGAGGGAGGGCAGAGCAAACTAGAAAAACATGAGGAGAGTCTGGAATTGGTAGCTGTGGGGAAAGAGCTGAAGGGTCAGCTGAAGGGTGTGTGCACAGTCATTCCCCATACTGAAGGAGCTATCTTTCTCAGGCAGAGCACTGCCTTCCGTGTGACATCAGCCTAGGAGGAAACAATAGCCCCATGCACTGGAATTTCTTTTGCCCCACCCTGTGGAGCTTATGCTATGCTGAAAAGGACACCCAGAGGCTCTTTCAGTGACTAAGCCTAGCAGGCACTGTAGATAGAGGTAGATCTCTAGGAGTTTAGAGGCTTCTGCTGACATGCCTTCTGGCTCAGTGCTGGTAAAAGCAGGTCTTGGTGCAAAACTTAGTCTTTTTGACAAGCACCCAGGCCCAACAGAGGGAGCCACAAGCTGTGGATCTCTGATAGCTCAAAACAGGTTGCCCAAGGCCAGTCACATGCAGCCTCCGACATAGGTCTGAACCAGAGTCCCTCTGAAGAGGCCCAGAGCCAATACATTCAGTGTACATCTTTAGAAAACAACACAGCAGAATCTAGTAAGGCTCACAAGCAGCACATCCACAGGGAGATCTTGACAAGCACAAAACCCTGCCAAGATGAATACCTCTTTGTGTGGTTAGCACCTGCAAAGCAGCTTGAACACTATGTTATGAGTTTAGCCTCGCAGTCAGCCAGTCTGAGGGTTGATTCCACAAATGAGTAGGCCAATAGAAATCAATACTCAATTACAACAGGCGGGCTCACATAACACACACAAGGGACATTCCTGGAGTACCCAGGTGATCCAGCACAGGTGATCAGGGAGACTGTGCCACTGGGTTTCACATGATACCTACTACATGAAGCCACCCTTCTAAGACTGGGAGTCATAGCAGATCTACCTAATACATAGGAACAAACACAAAAAGACATGCAAAATGGGGAGCAAAGAAGCAAACCCCAAGTGAAAGAACATTTTCCAGAAAAAGAGCTAAATGAAATGGAGGCAAGCAATTTATCAGATACAGAGTTCAAAGTAATGATTATAAAGAGACTCAACAGCATTAAAAAGGGCATGGAAACCATAAAAAAGACCCAATCAGAAATGAAGAATGCAATATCTGAAATAAAGAATACACTGAAAGGAATAAACATGACGTTGGGTGAAGCAGAAGATCGAATCAGTGATTTGGGAGACAAGGTTGAAAAAAACACCCAATCAGGGTAGCAATAAGAAAAATGGAATTTAAAAAAAGTGAGAATAGTTTAAGGCACCTTTGGGACAACATCAAACATAACAACATTGGCATCATACGGGTACCAGAAAGAGAAGAGAGAGAGCAAGGGATCAAGAATCTATTTGAAGAGATAATGACTGAAAAATTTCCTAACCTGGTGAAGGAGAAAAACATCCATGTCTGGGAAGTACAGAGAGTGCTGAACAAGATGGACCCAAAGAGGCCCACACCAACACATATCATAATAAAAAATGGCAAACATTAGAGACAAAGAGAAAATCTTAAAAGCCATAGGAGAAGGCACTTAGTTACCTAAAAGGGAGCTCCCACAAGACTGTCAGCTGATTTCTCAACAGGAACATTTCATGCCAGAGGAGATTGGCATGCAATGTTTAAAGTGATGAGAAGAAAGGACATACAACCAAGGCTACTTTACCAAGGAAGGTTAGCATTTAAAATTCAAAGAGAAGTAAAGAGCTTCTCAGACAAGAAAAAGCTAAAGGAGTTTCTTACCACCAAACCAGTACTGCAAGAAATGTTAAAGAGCTTGCTTGAAGAAGGAGGAGGAAGAAGACAGGAGGAAACAAGTACAGGAACATAGTTAAAAAAATAAAATGGCAATAAATACGTACCCATCAATAATCACTTTAAATATAAATGGCTGAAATGCTTCAATCAAAAGGCATAAGGTAACCGAATGGATAAGAAAACAAAATCCACATATGTGCTATCTTCAAGAGACCAACCTCAGAACAAAAGATACACACAGACTAAAAGTAAAAAGATGGGAAAAGATATTTCATGCAAATGGAAAGGAAAAAAAACCTGGGGTAGCAATACTTACAATTTACAAAATAGACTTTAAAACCAAAGGTATAGTAAGAGACAAAGAAAGACATTACATAATGATAAAGGGAGTAATTCAATAAGAGGATATAATCCTTGCAAACATTTCTGCACCCAACATAGGAACACCTAAATATGTAAAGCAAATCTTGATAGATATAAAGGGAGAGCTTGACAGTATTAGAGTCATAGTATAGGATTTTAACACCCCATTGACATCAATGGATAGATCGTCCAGACAGAAAATCAACAAGGAAATGGTGGCCTTAAATGGCCCACTAGATGGCATGAATTTAATTGATATCTTCAGAGCATTTCATCCCAAAGCAGCAGAATATACATTCTTTTCAAGGGCACATAGAACATGTTCTAGGATAGACCACATGTTAGGACACAAAACAAGACTCAATAAATTTAAGAAGATTGAAATCATATTAAGCATCTTCTCTGACCACAATGCAATGAAACTAGAAATTAATCCAAAAAAGTCAACTGTAAAACACACAAAGACAGGGAAGCTAAATAACATGCTACTAAACAAAAAATAGATTAACAATGAGATCAAGGAAGAAATTTTAAAAATATATTGAAACAAAGGAAAATGAGAAAGCAACAACCCCCCAAAAGCAAAAAATCCAATTAAGAAATGGGCAAAGGACCTGAAAAGACAGTCTTCCAAAGAGGACATACAGGTGGCCAATAGACATATGAAAAGATGCTTCACATTACTAACCATAAAAGAAATGAAAATTAAAGCCACAATGAGATATCACCTCATACCTGTTATAATGGCTATCATCAATAAACAGCCAACAAGTGTTGGTGAGGGGGTGGAGAAAGGGGATTCCTCATGTATTGTTGGTGGGAATGCAGATTAGTGCAGCCACTGTGGAAAGCAGTATGGCATTACCTCAAAAAATTAAAAATGAAATTGCCTTATGACCTAGTGATTCCGCTTCAGGGAACTTATCTGAAGAAGCGTGAAACACTAACTTGAAAGAATATACGCACCCCTATGTTCATTGCAGCATTATCTACAACAGAAAAGATTTAGAAGCAGTCCAAATGTCCATCAGTAAACGAGTGGATACAACAACTACGGCACATTTATACAAAGGAATACTACTCGGCTGTTAAAAAAAAGAAAATTTAACCCTTTGTGACAACATGGTTGGACCTAGAGAGCATGATGCTCCATGAAATAAACCAGTCAGAGAAAGACAAGGACCATATGATTTCATTCATATGTGGAATCTAATGAACAAACTGAACTAACAGGAAAAATAGAGACAGACTTTTAAATAGAGAGCAGGCTGACAGCTCCAGTGAAGAGGGGCTCTGGGGAGAGGAGGGGTTGAGTTAGGCAAAAAAAAATGTGAAGGAAGTCATGGACGTGGACAGCAGTGCGCTGGCTGCAGTTGCAGGGGCGGGAGGGTGCAGGTGGCAGAGGGTACAGGGGGATAAACGGTGGTGGAAAAAATAACATAAAATAAAAGTTAAAAAGACAGTAAAAGTAACTTCAGGCTTGTTGAATGAATGAATTCAACTATTATTTTATCTATTTACTGAAAAATACTTCCTGATTAATTTGTTCTAATATTTTTCCACTCAGAAAGAAGATCTTCAGATATATTTTAAATATCATAAGAATTTGCCCCGAGCTAGGGCAATCTGGCAAGAGTGTCAAGACTGCGCCTACTTTGGGGTAACGTTGAGATTACAAGGCCTCTTACAAATTACTTTCCCTGGACAATGATTATGTGCATCCAGCTTTTAAAGATATCAAGAGTATGAGCTAAGCAGAGGAATTCGGCATTGGGATTTATGTTTATTAAAAGTCTCCCCTGTTTTGAAATTGCACATTGGCAGTTAACAATGCTGCCCTGGGTCTCTGTGGGACAGGCCCGTGAAGGGCAGCTGTAGCCTGGGGAGAAAACCAGAGTCCTCTTCTGGGACAGGTTTGAAAAATGGAATTGAGTCCAAAAGGTTAGACATTGGTGCTCTCTGGAATGACATCAGTAAGCCGTCTTGTACCCTCCAGATTCAAAATGACCTAAATAGACCCCACCACACCCAAACACAGGCTGCCTCCTTTTCCAAAGGATCTGATGTGCCCCACTGTCTTCTAGTAGACTTACTTGCTAAAAGAAATAAATGGCCCTGCTTTCCTGGTTGCCTATAGAACACTAGCCAAGTGGTCCCCTTTCCCCTTTCTTTCATTCCACATGCTCTTCCTGACGGACGGAACAGCTCAGCAAATGCACAAAACAGGCCAACACAGCTGCCCCTCTTGTCCCTGAATGGCCTGTTTCATGTCTTGTATTTGAATGCCGCCCCTTTTGTTTTCTGTGTGTTGTTTGCTTTGTTTTGTTTTATGTTGTTTCTGCTTGTTTTTTTTTAAAGGTATGCCAGCGCCAATTGGATCACAACCTCCCTCTTTTTAAGTATCTGGGAGGACCAAGCCAGAGACTCATGAAGTACCAGATGCTATTGAAGGTAAAGTCAATAAGACAGTGCTTTTCTGTGCTGGGAAAACAGATGAATGCACGGTGGTGCTTTTTCCCTTAGAGCTGTGACCGTCTTCCAAAGGTGAAGATATCTATCCTTTGAGCTTTCTCTGTCCCCCAAGTTTAAAGTAGCCCTCCTCACTGAGGCATAAAAGCAAAGAATCATGGAGGTGAAAGGGACCTGGGAGCCCGGCTAGTCCAACAGGTGGCCAAGGCATGAATCTCTAAGGAGCGTGGCTTGAGGGAGGAGAGGTGCTTGGGAACCAAGTGATGAGAGGGCTGCTGCTACCCTGCCGGCAACTGAGGATGGGGAGGCAGCCAGGCCTCTCCTCTCTTATAAGAGATCTCCAGGTAAGATATCATCTGCCCCATTTTACATATGAGGCACGGAAAGAGACGTGATTTTCCCCTAAATTACTATTTGTCTTGCATTGAGACAATGGAAGGGAGAAGGCAACACTGGAGTTTTCCCTTCTTTTGCAACATCTGCCTCCACCCTTAGATTTAGCATCTTTCTCAAGAGCATTATAACAGAATGAATTGTGCTCCGCAGAGCCCCTAGATGGCTCTTTCTCTCTCTGACACCAGCACGCCTGCAGGAGAGCACCCCAGGTACCCCCAAATGGGATGGGAGGCACTGCGGAGGCTGCCTCCCAGGGAAGTTGAGGGGAAGGTGGGCCGCTTCTCCAAGTTGTGTTTTGTGGCTACTATCTCAAAACAAAAACAAAATCAAGCCACTGCTGTTTACTGGGTACCTTCTCACATGTATTTTTTACTTAATTTTCACAATCAGATATATCAGAAAGGCTCTGGAGTATGAAGAAACTGAGGCTCAAGGATGTTAGGCTCATGGCCCGACATTCTGCCCTCACAAAAATTTGCCCCTTTCAGCTTTACTTCAGCAGCCCCAGCTGGGCTGGACTGGCTCTGTGGCTACCAGCTGTGGGATTACAGGGCCTGTTAGGCCTAGGTTTTCTCATATGTAAAGTGAAGATCCCAGAACCTCTTGCTCACTGGCGGAAGCTGTGAGTCAATGCATGGAGAGAGCTGGGTCAGCACTGACCCGCAGGAAGCTCCTGGGCCGTGTGGCCGCTGTTTTATGCATGCAGGTGTCACTCCAGTGTGGGACTGAGGAGGATGGCTCACTGCTTCCCAAAATGAGTGACATCTGTGAGCATGTTTTATACGGCACTCACTTAGGGCCTCGTATGCCTCTGACTGGCCCATTCTTACTGTTACGAGGTCCTACCACTGAGCCCCGTGAGGAGGGGGTGGGACCTGAGTGGGACTCTTCTCTTCCTACCCAGGCTGCATCAGGGACCAACTGGAGGGCTCCGGTTTTCCCTTTGACGTGATGCTGACACAATAGCTAAGTTCCATTTGCAGAGGACTGTGGGCACAGTGATTAGAAACACAGAGGCAGGAATTGGAAATCTTGGTTGCAGATCCAGGCTCTGACAGCTCTGTGAACTAAGGCAGGTCACTAACCGCTCTCAGCCTCAGTTTCCTCACCTGTGAAATGAAGGTTAATAATACTTTTCTGGTATGCTCCCTCTGGAAATATGCATCAAAACTCTTAACATTAAATGAGGTAATACATGTTAGAATATTCTGTTAGCTTTATGGAGAAAACAAGAGACAGAATCACTGTAAAATATTCCTTGGGCTCTCCGCAAAACCATGGGAAGCTGCTCAGGGCAGACCAGTTTTTCCCATAGAGAAGGCTGCTGGGTGCCCAGAAACGTGAGTTTAAACCACTGTCAAGCGGTGAAGAGAGGAAGAACTTTGTGGTGTTCTCTTCCCCGAGGAATGAAGCTCATTCTGCACCTTCTTAGAGAGAGCATGGATGTTGGAGAAAGGATCCTGGAGTCCTGGTGGGGGAGGGTTTTTCAATGTATAAAATAAAGGGGAAGGAATGACAGATTATACTATTAAAAACAGACACATGGAAAATGGGGGAGGATGTATTAGCAAGATATGTGCCCAGTGGTGAGCATGCTTAATAATAAGCTCGTAGAAACTAGTAATAAAAAAAAGTACCTATGAAAGGCTTGCTGCCTTATCTGAGGTAGTATAAAAACTAGTAGTCATGACCAACAGTTTTTGGAGTACATAATATCTAATGAGGCAAGGCAAGGTAATTAAACACCATTAATATATTATTATCTGAATACATTGGAAAGAATCCATAACAAATGACGTTTAGGGACAACATGAACTCGCTTTCATTGAGCTCATTTCTATCAAACAAGCTAAGTGATAGATGGAAACTATCAAATTTAAGGTAGAGAATTTTCTTGCCTGGATTTTGTTTACTTAAGATATGGTTTGCAAAATGGTACATTAATTGTTTACTGTAAGTTTTGCTTATCACAAAGATATTCTAGTATAGGCGGTCATGCTGATTCCCTGTGATACGATACAATATGATATGAACGACTCATATCTTAAGAGAAACATTCATTTTTCTTCTTTTAAAAAAATTAAATAGGTCACCTTTTAAAGAAATAATTAATGGGGAGAGGCTGGTAAGTATTACAAGCTTTCAGCTATAAGATGACTAAGGTCTGAGGATGTAATGTAAAACATGGTGACCGTATCATATTATTGGAGCTGATAACACTGTATTGTATAATTGAAGTTTGCTAAGAGAGTAGACTTAAGTGTCCTCACCAAAAAAGAAGAGATAAATATGTGAGGTGATGGATGTGTTAATTAACTAGATGAGGTGAATCTTTTCACAATGTATATGTGTATCAAATCATCATGATGTACACTTTAAATATCTAACAATTTTATATGTCAGGCATATCTCAGTGAAGCTGATTTTTAAAAAGTAAATTAATAATAAAAAATTAACAAAGGACATAGGCAGTTTACCAAAAAAAAAAAAAAAGTTAGTAGCAAACATTTTTTGAAAGTTCTACCTCACTAGTTATCTGAGAAATTCAAACTAAAACACAGTGAGGTAGGATTGCTCTGTTCATTCAATTAGCTAAACTTTTTGATTAAATGGCAATTCTCCATGTAGGCTAAAAGCTGGTGAAACAAGGTTTCCTAAGTGGCTGGCAAGAACATAGTCCTTCTCTAAAGAACTTGGAAATATGCATCAAAACTCTTAACATTGATAACTCCACTCCTAGTTTATCTTCAGGAAAAATTGTGGAACCTAAATATTTAGCAATAGAGGAGATTAATTAATTATGACTTATGTATAGGATGCAACACTGCCACAATCAAAACCATGTTTTTAAAAAATATAATGTTATGAGAAAATAAACATTCATGATACATTATTGAGTGAGAAAAAGCAGGCTACAATTAATGTATCCAGTAATATTTTACTTGTGGAAAGAACACTGTGCCAAACATATCATTCATTCTTTCTCTCGTACTTATGGCAGACAAACAAATTTGCCTACATTCTCAGTTAGTGTAGCATTTGTCTGGAGATTGTTTGCACAGTAGGTTTAGCTGGCATTTTACTTTTTGATTTTCAATAAGGCTTTTGGGTTACTGCAGGGTCTGCTGGATTTTGAGTCTCCTGAGGATTTGGAGGTAGACCCAGGTGACCTAGGAGGAGATTCAGCTAAGGTACTGGATGTTAAATATCATTTTATATAACTGTTAATGGTATTCGTCCATGGGTGGGAGAATTTATGGTGATCTTGTTTTCCTTGCTTAGTATCTCTATTGTCTAAGGGTTTTAAAATGGTATGTATTTCATAATTTGTAGTCAGAAAAAAACAAAAAAATTAAAGGCAATTTCAAAGTGGGGATTTGTAGTATACATTTTATTCCTTTCATATAAAAATGTCTTAACAGGAATACAAGTAAGAATGTGTAAATAAATATGATAAAATCTCTACTGTGGTTTTTCTGCATGGCAGAATTATGAATGATTTATATTTATTTCTTTGCTTATCTAATTTGTATCTATTGTGTCCAGTTCCCCTCCGAGAGAGAGAGGGGGAGAGAGAGAGAGAGGGGGAGAGAGAGAGGGCACGCGCGTGCGCACGCGTGTGTGTGTGTGTGTGTGTGTGTGTGTGTGTGTGTGAATTCTAAGGTTCTCTTGGAAGAAATGGTGGCCAACCAGGTTAGGAAGAAAACTGGGGCTTCACAGTGGGTTTTCTTTTAAATTTTCTATTAAATATTCCAATTTTATCAAGAAAATCTGGGGCATGTGTCTCAAGATTAGCAGTCATTGGCATGCGGTCTCTGCTCAGAATGTAAGTTGGGGACCACCTTGAAACTAGAAGCTCAAGGCTCAGATAATAATTTTATAGTCTGAAGCAAGAGAAGCTAGCCTGAGTTAAGGGGGTTAGTAATGTTTGTAAGACTTTTCCTGAGCCCTACATTACCAATGTATGCAAAAGTAGGCAATAGAAAGAATAAGAGCAGTTGAATCTCCAAAGAGAAGCTGAGTTTAAGTGTTGGGGTAAAGAAGAAGGTGCCTAGTGCAAGAACTTTTAATCCTTTAACCGATGGTGTTACTATAAAGCCCAGTGAGAGTCTGCTGTCTTTCGCCAGGACCAGAGCACATTTATTTTGAGGCAGAAGGTAAGAGCCAATCCCAAATTGTTCAGTGGAGGCAGAGTGCTCTGCTCTGTTCATCAGCCCTGTCACTCCTACCTCTGATCCAAAAGTGCTCATCCCCAGTGCCTCTGCAGAGATTAAGGAAATACACCACCCTCTGCTGACATCTTGCAGTAGAGGACAAAAAGAGGTGGGGCTGTATGGAGCAGCCAGGAGTTCTTTGTTGTAGAAATTGATGTGCTTAAAAAAAAAAATGGGAGAAACCAAAATTTTTTTGTTTGCATACCATAACGATGCTATGTAAGTAGCAAGAAAAGAAAATCCTGAAAACCTAAGCAAAAGCCTGTGGAGCTGAAACAATCATCCTATTTTGTCCTAAGTGTCACAACTTAGCAACTTAATGGGAGGTGCAGACCTCGAAGGCATCCTTAAAGGTAGTGGCCTGTGGGGAGTGCTGCGGGGGGAGGGGGGAGGAAGGGCAGAGCTGTGGGGGATTCAGTGCGGCCAATGCATTATTAGTCAACCTCCACATGGCCTCCCATTCTCTGTCTCCATAGAAGTTTAAAAATATTCTCCTCTGGGATGGTTTTAAGTATAATTTTACCCTTCTGTGCATCTAGGTTAACATGCCTTGGACATAAGCCACAGCTGCCACTCTCAAGAGAGCACATAATCTTGTAAACTATCCTGTAATCTATCTAATCTCTGCCTTGCTTTCTCCCACCTCCATGTAATCTTCCTAAATTTCCCTTTTAATCTGAAATGTATAGAAGAAGCTGCAAAACTATTATTCTCTGGAGCATTTAAGATCTTACTCTCAGACATATGTTCTCATTTTGGCTAAAATAAACTCTTATAAAATTTTTTTATTAAAAAGGCCTCGCCAAATCCTGACTGGCGTGGCTCAGTTAGTTGGGCATCAGCCTGCCGAGTGAGGGATCACCAGTTCAGTTCCTAGTCAGGGCACATGCCTGGGTTGCTGGTTTGGTCCCAGGTCAGGGCACATGGGAGGGGAAACCAATTGAAGCTTCTCTTACACATCAACATTTTTCTCCCTCTTTTTCTCCTTCCCTTCCCCTCTCTCTAAAAATAAATAAATATAATCTTAAAAAAAAAAAAAAAAAAAGGCTTGGCCTGGTCAAGTGGCTTGGTGAGTTAGCGTGTCTTCCCAATACACCAATGTTGTGGGTTTGATCCCAAGTCAGGGCACATACAGGAAGCAACCAATGAATGGATGAATAAATGGAACAACCAATCAATGTTTCTCTCTCCCTTTCTCTCTGTTTCTCTCTCTCTCCAAGATTAATTTTAAAAAAGAGTGGGGAACTTTACTTTTTTAAAAAATATTGTAATTTTACCCATAGGAATAAGACTTTCACATTAAGTATAGGAATATAATGCACAGATTGTACTTTTCCATAGGCTCCAAGGGTAAGGGTATAAATGAGAGAACAGCCAACTTAAAGGGACTGGTTTTCTTTCATGCTTTAATATGTTCCTTATAGAGCAGAAATATATGTTCCTTATAGAGCAGAAATATAATGCCCATGATTTTGTACACTTCATTCTTCATTAGCACAACTCACAGAGGTGTGGTTGATAATAACCCAGCAAATATCTTTAGCCACTATTCTTTGGGAGCAGGGAAACAGATCAGTGTATCACCTCCACAGATACTCTGTGCTGGCTGGATCCATGGCTCCTTATCTCTGTCCTGTTTTCCGTCTTTACTTGGTAGATGGTTTACCTTTTGATTTCCAACAAAGCATTTGGTTTCCACAGAATGGGCCAAAGAGGACCAAGGATTCCACATCTGTAGCTGAACTACATCAGGCTTTGGCCATGATGGAGGATTTGATCAGGTCCTGTGAATTGGCCGTGGACCTGGCTGCAGTCACTGGATGCCCGGTATGTTAGTTCCGTAACAATTGTTGGAAGGTTTCACAGGAGAGTGGGGTACAATGTAACAAGGTAGGAGATGTTGTGGCAAAGTTGGAGAAGTGATTTATGGTAAAGAAATTTGACTCTGGGCATGGGAGAGAAATTGGGGGGAAGGAAGAAATGGGGGCAATTGTAATTAAACAACAATCAAAAAATTTAAAAAAAAACAACAACACTGTAGCTGACAGGCATTGTGACCCTTCCAAAAAAAGAAAAAGAAAAAGAGAAAAGGAAGGAAGGAAGGGAGGGAAGGAGGGAGGAAGGAAGAAAGGAATGAAGCAAGGAAGGAAGGGAGGGAGGAATTTGACTCTGGAGAAAGTAGCCTATATCAGTCAACAAACCTGTGCTCTGAGATTCCAAGCAGCCCCTCAGTGTTTTTAGGAGTCTTGGGATGTATTCCGCATGGTCCAGAATGCTAAGACTGACGTGTGCTCTGGAAAAACCAGGAACTTGGGAGCCTGAATATATATGGGCAGGGGAAATCGCTAAAAGAGTAGTTATTTTGATTCATGGCACTATTAAAATATTAAAAGATTTTCCTTCTTTACTCAGATTTTCTCCAAGAAAATTTACTTTGAAAATGGGTCCTAAGAGAAAATCTCGCCCTACTTCACATGAGAGAGTCCAGAAGAGGCCCAAAACGCATGTATTGTACATGCCTTAATCCAAATGGTTCAAGGAAAATACCAAGAGAGGCAATGCTGGAGAGCAGAGCCATTTCAACTCTAGCATTAGTGTTGATCCTGAGCAGGCCAGTCCCAGGCATTCCAGGCAGACTGTCCTCGATAACCGTGGGACTGCCTTGGGGCTGGAACATAAGCAATATGCAACTGGTTCTCACTGTAAAGTACTCTAGATTTCAACTCAAGTATGTTAGTTTTCTATCATTGTCCTAACAAATCACCACAAGGTTGGTCGCTTAGAACACCGCAAATTTATTATCTTACAGTTCCATGGAGGAGAAGCACAACACAATTTCACGAGGACCTAAAATCAAGGTGTCTGCCTTCCTTTTTGGAGACCCCAGGAGAATCCGTTCCTCATCTTTTCTATCTTAAAAAATCAAACAGGCAGACGTCGCTTGGCTCATAGCCACTGTCTCCACTTCTGAGCCAACAACAGTGTGTTCAGTCCTCGCACTGATTGTATCACTCTGACCTTTTCTCCTGCTTCTCTTCTGCTTTTTAAGAACTCCTGTGCTTCCACTGGGCCCACCCAGATAGTCCATGATAAGCTCCCCATCCCAAAGTGAGCTGATTAGCAACTTTGATTCCATCTGTAACCATTCAGCATGTGACCTGACATCCTTTCAGATTTTAGGGAGCACGGCCAGGCCCTCTTTGGGAGGCTGTTACTCTGCTTACCATATAGGGATTAAGCATTCTGAGAATTACATGTCAGATACTTTCCTGCTCTTGGTTTTCCTTTTCATTTTTTACCTGGTTTTAGCATTCTCTTTATTGAAGCCTGGGAAGGTGAAATGACCTTCCTTCTCTTTCTTCGTCATAAATCAAACCACACAAATTAATTAGGGGCAAAAATTGTGATCCTTTTCTTTCCCTCTCTCCTGGTATTTCTCTGGCCAGCATCTTGTAAACAGCCCCGGGGGAGTGCTGTGATCCACCCTGCGAAGCTAGGACCCCAGCGCTCTCTGTTGACTGCTGACACATGATTCAAGAGGGTGTTCGTGAACCACAGGGGGAGTGAGAGGAGGTTGCTTTCTTGGTCACAATTTTTTCTCCTTCAGCTAAGTATCAAGGAAGCAACTTCTTCAATCATTTTGGGACATCTTTCTGTTCTTTTCCTCTTTGAATATTTGTCAGCTCCCCTATTAGATATCCGGTTGCCTGAATCAAAAGAGTGTTACCCAGGGCAGGAAACTCCCAGCTATTATTCAGAGAGTACATAACACGGAAAGAGGAAGTTATGAGAAAAGAATGTTTTAAACGTGAGTAAATAGCAATCTATGCTAATTTCATTCCAAATGACTTGTATGTAAATCAGGTGAACCCAGTTCATAGAATTTCAGAGATTTTACACCAAGTACAAAAAAAAATCTTTTTTTCCCCATGTGTCCTCAGAACTGGTACCTTTGATATACACTCTATGGTTTCTTTTTGCTAAGACTGACTCCTTTTACATCTCTTACATTAGCTAATTTAGCCTGAAAGTTCTGCATAATTCTGTTGAATTATAAAGGAGCAGGCATGGGAGTTTTCAGCTTTTGGATTCAGCAGATTTATGGAGAGGAGACGGACCTCGCCCAAGGTCCTGTGGCCATCAGCTTGCACCACTTCTTGGATCTCTTCACTCCCTCGCCAGGGAGCCATCTTCTCAACACCTTCCTCATTTGAGTCTGTTTAGAATTTACTAAGAGCTCAATGACTACAAACTCAGATCTACTGATCCTGAGATTCTTTGCCTCAGCTTTGTAGAGCTTTATCACACGGTGTTTATAATCATATGCTGTGTGCGTGGGTAAATCCAGCTTAACCTCTTGGGTTCTCTACTTGACATCCAATATTAACCTGGTTTTGTAAAGGAAAGAAATTGAACCTAAGTGGATGAATTCATAATTAAAACTACTAGAAAAATTCCCTTCTGATATTTATATTTTCTCCTTATGTATTCTGAGTTATTGGTTTAATGGTTTAATTTAATCACAAAAACTTTTTAAAATAATATTTTTAAAAGAAAAGTTGGTTGTTGGGACACAGATTCAATTTACTTCCCTCCATTTGCTAAAAAAAAATCCTCTCTCTTTAATCCCATGTATAAAATACATATTTAGGGTCCTTTAAAATCCTGACTTGCCAGCAGCAAATTCCAAGTTGAATAGTAACAATTAGATGAAACATTTTAATATTCTGAAAAAATATTTATATAACTTATTAAAAGCATTTTTATTACAAGTTTATTGTGCACTAGGACCAGATGTTTTATTTCTAGTTCTTTACAGTTCCTTTACCATAGCGTGGGCTACGAAGATAAGGCTGATTAAACAATCTTAATGACTCAGTGGAATCGTCTTGTGCGACTTCTCACCCTATCGACACCTCTGTCTCTGTAGAGTAGTTGAGGATTAAATCATGTTGAAGGCAACTAGGACCTTGCCTGGCACCTGGCAGGTGCTGAATGCCGAGCCCCAGGGCTGACATTAGGAGCTTGATCAGGCTGGAAGGAAGGAAGCCCTTTGCTTCTGGCGATTGTAATCACCCGGTGGCTCCTCTGTCCCACAGCTTCTGCTTTTCATTTCTGGACCAGGCCTAGTGCCGATTCTTTTCTCCAGATGTTTCCTGCTTCTTTGTGAAAGAAGCATTTAGCTCTGTCCCAGTAGCTGTCACTGCCAGGAATGAAAACCTGGGCCCCCCAAACATTTCTCTTTCTGGGGGCCAGCATCCCTAGATGCTCTCTCTCAGCCAGGCTCTGCCTTTGGCCTATGAAGTCGCATTTAAAATTCTCATATGAAAGCTTTTACCTACAAAGAAAATGGCAGCACTTACTAGTTTATTTTTGTCATCATTTCCCACATGGAGGAGGGCTTCTCACTTGCTCATCCATTCGGGGTAGACCCTAGTCTATCTCTGAGCTCCTATCCATCAAATTTTTGAACACACCAAAGTGACGGCCTTGCCATTATGCCACTGGTAGAAAAACTGCTTGGGGCTGTATTCGTTTCCTGGAGCTGCTGTAGAAACACGCCACAAATTGTGTGGCTTAAAACCACAGCAATTTATCTTCCCACAGTTCTGGAGGGTAGAAATTCAAAATCAAGGTGCTGGCACAACCATGCTGCCTCTGGAGGCTCGCCGTCCTTGCTCCTCTCCTGGCTCCTAATAGTGTCTGGCAATGCATAGCATTCCTTGGCTTACAGTGCAACGCTCCGATTTCTGCTCCTGTCTTCACATGACTGTCTTCTCTATGCGTGTGTCTCTTTGTCTCCTTTTCTTCTTCTCATAAGGACACCAGCCTATAGGTCGGGACCCACCCTAATTCAGTATGACCTCATTTTAACTGATCACGTCTGAAATCCTATTTCTAATAAGGTCACATTCTGAGGTCCCAGGTGGACCTGAGTTTTGGGGGAGATGCTTCTTCAACCCATAAAGAGGCATCACTGAATTAACTCCCTCCTAGTGCTGAGCGCTTAGTTTCATGTCCCTCCAGGCATTCGCCAAATGCCAATAAATGAATAAATACTTTCTAAGGGAAAATATCTGCAAGGGATTGTGAGTGTGATCTCTGCCTATATGTGTAGATACGACTACACACCTACTGTCCTCCCCTCTCACCACCCACGGACTGGTTCTTCTCATGTCTCTTCCTCTATCTCATAGCTTCTGGTGACTCATCTTCTTGCTTCCTTATCATTCATTCCACCACCTGCCCTCTGCTAACGCATCTCACAGCAACAACGTCTGCTGCTTACTGTCTCCTTCTCAGCTGAGACAAGGATCAGGCTGGCCATCCCGCCATCTTTTCTTTACACCAGTCCTCTGTGGTCAGGGGCTGGCACCTCAATGGCATCACATCTTTGGTCAGTTGCCTCCCAAAATGTAAACAGCTGTGACTGCAGGTGGAATGAGGAAGAAAGTGCAGAGGTGATACAGGACCAACACATCGCTCATGGTTGCCTCTTTAACAGGGCTGTTTCTTCTACAGCCATGCCTTTGGCAGATATCTTAACTAACATTGCCCAGCCCTCTGCAGGTTGTTAGAGTGCACACCTAGACTCATTCTCCATGCCCCCATTGCTCTGGCCTCTTTCAGAACTGATTTTACACCTGTGACTTTGAAGTAACGCCTCCACATTGGCCAAATGTGTTCTTTGAAACAGCTCTACCTAAAATTCATTCATCTATCTATTCTAGGATGTGTTTGAGGGTGTGCTCAGTATTTGAATCAGTGACCCTTGAAGAGGACCCATGGGGGGAATTTCTCGCACATCTTTTATCAGAAATCTATATTTTTTCTGAACAACTAGTTTGGGTATGTCTTCAGACATAGTGATTCGCATAGCTCACTCTATCTCCCTCTGTGCTGCCAACTAGAAGGTCAAGCTGAGTCTGTAGCAAGTTTACATGGCTTTATTGTGTGGGTTTTATGTATAGCTTATCTATCTTTAAATCTTTTTTTTCTTTACCCTAATTTCCTGTTATTTTCTGTCCGCCCATAATGTTTATATTTTATAAGATGTATCGACTTTTTGAAATGAGGTGGAGTATAAGTACATTTTACAATAGAAACTGTTGATTACACTTGTTCATGTGGCAAATATTAAGCATTTACTTTGGCCAGTTGCTTTAACTAAGGCATATTTCCTATAATACTTATGTCTATACAGTACAAACTGAATGGGTTTAAAGGAGAAAGCAGTCACTGAGGGCTGGAGAGGTTACGTTCGCCTGGCTCCTTGAAGAATGTGGATAGAGTGAAAGCTTCTCAAGAGTCCTCATGGACCCCTCTACCTGTCTGTCTTAGACACTGTGCAGCTTAGAACAGGACCATTGTGCTTTTAGGGAAGAAGGCCGCATAGCTGGGCTCTTTGTTCCTCCATGAGGAGTTAACACATGCAAATTTTACAAAGCAAAAAGAAAAAATTAGCACAGAAAATATGCCAGACACTATAGAAATGACTCGAGTTTATTGCTCGTGAATTTTTATTTTAGAATCTCAGATTCTAAAAATGTAATTTTGTAAAAGAAGATACTCACAGTTTGTTCAGTATAAACAGTAAGTTGTAAAAATGCCTACTCAATTATACAAAGTGTACATATTTCTGGTATTAACAATCAGAAGTTGTAGGGATTTAGCTCAGCTAGATGTAGCTCAGGGAAATTTCTCTGCCCTAGTCCTGTTCGAATACTTGTTCCTTTTGGTGGTTTGATTCCAGGAAATCAATTCTTGATTACCTGCTCTCAGTGCTGTAAGTTTTGAAAAACACCGCTTCCCTGATTCATGTCACTCCCCTGCCCTTTGGAGGGAACTTGGCGAAAACAGGGACACCTCGTCTGGACTTCGAACTTTCAGGGAGGAAGGCGGACTGCTGGCCGAGAGAGTCACCGTAGTGTGTGTCCTAGAACTAAATAGACGTTGTAAAAAAATTTGTCATTTGAGAGTCTCTTTATGCTGTTCACTCACTCTGAAAAAAGCAGAGTTGATATAATTACCGTTTCCATTACAATGTTATGAAAATTAGGTCGTGCTAAGCTTTCTCCTTTCAGAACAAATCTCATGACCTTGGATTCTCAGGTACATGAAGCAGATGTTAGGATACAAATGGAATATGAGGGTTATCAAAGCTTCATGATGCAGCAAAGATTCTCTCTCCTGACCATAATTCAAATGTTAATTTCTTGCCCTTTTTAAGTGGCGTCCTGTATCAGAAACAAAGAAGAGGGAATGTAATCCTGCCAGCTGAAATTAATTACAAGACAGAAATATTAGAGCACCAGTATCTTTAGTTCCAGTATTTCTAACATGCTGTACGTTTATTGCCTTCCACCGCTGAGCTATTTCCTTATATACCTGACTGGTGTCATCATGCTCAGTGAAGCTCACAAACTTGTAGTTTTGATTTAGTGACACATTAGCCTGAGTGCCACTTTTAAGACTGTAAATTTCAAATAAGCATGATTTGTAACTTGAAAACACACCCCTAAGAGTTCTTTCTCTATCAGGCAATTTAACAGGTTTGTTTTGCATGTCTCTAATTCTAAAAGGACGATATCAGAAAACTGGGCAAGCTGTTGATGCACGGCTCCTTCAGCGTCTGGACAGTGCACAAGGATGGCTATAAGATGAAGGATTTTATTCGATTTAAGCCCAGCCAGCGGCAAATCTACCTATTTGAAAGGGGAATAGTGTTCTGTAAGATACGAATGGAGCCCAGTGACCAGGGCCTCTCTCCTCATTACAGCTTTAAGAAGTCTATGAAGGTAAAGGGGTCCTCTTGCACCGGGGAGTCAACACACTCTATGGACAGAAATCTGGTTATTTTATATATATGAAACTGTAGCTTAGAGACATGAGGTTAACTTGCCAAATGCCACACAACAGAGCTAGAATGCACACCCAGGTCTGACTCCAGAGTCAGGGCTTGTAATCTGCTATCAGACAGGACCAGCGCTGGAATAGGGGTGATTTTGTGTTAAGTAGGAAAAAGGGACAGTATCACAGCCTGTCTGGACAAACTAATTTAAAAAGTACCCTTTTTTCTCCAGGCAGAGGGCTAGAAGACTTGGTGGTTGGGGCATGGGCTGGATTTCATCTTCCATTTGCTCTTCTGCATACAAGTGTAGGCCGCATCCTGACCCTGGGGACTTGGAGCCCAAGTCCACACCAAGCATTGCCTGTGTAAGGAAATGTTTCATGAGATGCACCAATTCCCACACTCACATTTGTGTTCTTGTGATGAAAGTTGTTAATCTATTCACAGTAGCTTTTTGTGACTTACGTTTCTTAATGGATACTAATTCAGCGGCAATTAGGTAGAGATTTGTGAAATACTTAGGGGTTGAAGGAGAGATGATCTTTTTGCTTAAAGGTTGTGGGCTACACCTCTACCTACAGAAAGACATAGTCTGTGTTATCCCTTGAAACAGATGAGACAGGTGACACTGTACCAGATTGTGTTTTATGCTCCTTGGGGCCATTAAGAGAGGACAGCAAAACACTTGAAAGGAAGATGGAAGAAGAGAGGAATCAGGGTTAGAAAAGATTAGGGTAGCTGATAGTGACAATTTTAAAGTCAGAAAATGATGATATAGAAAACTTTCTTCTTTCTTTACAACAGTTGATGACACTTTCAATTCACCAACTTGAAAGGGGGAGCAACAGAAAGTTTGAAATTGCCAACCGAAATGGACTTGAGAAATACATCCTGCAGGTAAAGCTCATGTCTTCTCCATAGGTGTTCCCATGACTTGACAAGCGTTTTCTATCTCATTATTCTAAAATGAGATCAGCAAGAGAATGAGAAGCCCTGTGCAATTAATATTCTAGGTGATCTGATACTCATAGTACCTTCTTATCTGTAATTGCAGGCAGCTTCGAGGGAAATCAGAGATTGTTGGTTTTCGGAAATAAGTAAATTATTGATGGAAGAACAAAACAATAATAAAGGTAGAGTTACCCCTGCTGACTTTAGTCTGGAGAGTTATACTGTTTCCAACGTTGTGATGGGTGTGCAGATTGGGGATATTGTCAAAGAAAATGGTTCGCCGGGAAAATAACTGTGGCCACATTTCTATAGCACAGTACCCGGAAGCACCTGTGCTTGTTTTCGGTCATGCGGGTTTTTTTTTTGTGTGTGTGGTTGTGTGTGTGTTTGGCCCTTGTAGTTGTGTTCCTCCCACATACCTCATTGCCAAGATCAACTCTCTCAATCCAATATCCTAAAGTCACCCAAGAAAATGGAAATTTAAAGGGCCAATACTACTTTCAGAAGCTGTACTACTTTTTTTTAGAGTTGAAATAAAATTAATATAAAAATTATAAGAAATTAGTTTTAACTCATATATTTGGGTCTCTGATTCATTTTGAGTTAATTTTTGTATATGGTATGAATTAGGGATCTAGTTTCACTCTTTTGCATGGGGATATTCTATTGTCCCTTAGCCATTTGTTCCAAAGACTATTCTTTCCTCCCCTGAATGATCTTGGTGCTTGTTATGGACTCAACTGCCATTACAATATTTGTGTTCCCTCAAATTTACATGTTGAAACTCCACCCTCCCCAATGTCATGGTACTCGGAAATGAAACCTTTTGAAGGCAACTAGGAGTAGGTGAGGTCGTGTGGTTGGAGTGTCCATGAATGGGATTAGCGCTCTTACAAATGCTACGGGAGAGCTTGCTTCCTCTCTCTGTTCTCTGCTATGTGAGCATACAATGGGGAGTCAGCAGCCTGCAACACAAAAGAGAGTCTGCTCTCTTTTTTCTCTATTGACTGCTTTTTTCCTATGTAGGAGCCATACTTTCTCATTTCTTTGCATGTCTCATAATTTTCTGGTGAAAATTGGACATTTAAAATAACATAATGTGGGAACTCTGGAAATCAGATACTTCTCCAGCTCCAGTATTTTTTGTTACTGTTTGTTGTTTTTTTCTTATAGATCATTTGTTTGTTTAGCAACTTTTTGCAACTAATTTTGTAAAATCTGTATCCATTGTCATTCGTAGCACTGAAGTCTCTAATGGCTGGGGAGAGATTTCCTTAAACACCTGAAGCCAATAAATATTCTTGTCTTTGACAAGGGACCCTGCCTATATATTGAGGCACACCTTCAATAATTAACCAGGCAGGTGACAACTTCGCCCCAGCCTTCATTCCTGTTTGTGCAAGGCCTCATGATCAGCCACAGGTGAGAGCATAAAGCCTTCTCAGCTCTCTCCTGAGCATGCACATAGGCCTGGGCATGTGCACATGGCCGTCTAGATTCTCAGGAGTATTTTGCAGCCTTTAAAGCCACTGTGGACATCTCATTACCAACTCTTCCTATTAAACTTTTTTAAAAAATTGTTGTTCTATTATAGTCGTCCCAATTTCCCCCCATTACTCTCCCCTGCCCAGCCCACTCCAACTCCCACAGTCAATCCCCACACTGTTATCCATGTCCATGGGTCAGTATTACTTGTTCTTTAACTAGACCCTTCCCCTTCTTTCCTCTCTCCCCTCCGGTCCCTATCAGTTTATTCCTTGTGTCCATACCTCTGGTTCTATCTTGCTCACTTGTTTTGTTCATTAGATTCCTGTAAAGGTGAGATAACGTAGTATTTGTCTTTCACCTCCTGGCTTATTTCACTTAGCATAATGCTCTCCAGTTCCATCCATGCTGTCATCAAAGGTAGGAGCTCCTTTTTTCTTTCTGCTGTGTAGTATTCCATTGTGTAATTGTACCAGTTTTTTGATCCACTCTTTTACGCATGGGCACTTAGGCTGTTTCCAGCAGTTGGCTATTGTAAGTAACACTGCTAGGAACTTTTCGATTAGCCTGTCTTTGCCTTAGCTGTTAAACAACAGCTCAGACGGTCAAGAAGTTAAACAATTGCCTATACTCGCTTTCTACAAATGTCCCAGGGGGAAAAGGCTTTGCATACTAGCAAATTTTGAATGAGGCCTAATAAAGAGAGCTTTGCAAGTCCGTGAAATAATGATAATTCTCTGGGAATGAGACTTTGCAGGAGCTTCAGTCTTGTCCTGTCCCCTCCTAGGGCTGCTAGATTGCTCATTTTCACTATGATTATAGGCTGTTGGTTTCTAGCTGTCACCAAGAATGAGGGGCTGGATGGGAATAAGGCAAATAAAACACCACAAAGCTCGCTGTTCATACTGACAATCAGCCATTTTTCTCGAATAAATATTGTCATGAATGCTGTAAGTTTTGTTTAATTTCCAGTGTTCTGAAAATATTGTTATTGGCTATTTTTGCCAGGTTTTTTTTTTCATGATTTCATGGAGAATTTTTGAAGGGATATTTTTTCTTGCACCATTTTCACAGATGTCACTTGCTGTGCTCCTTTTAATGATTAAACATCATCTTTGAGTAGGTTTTGTCCTGTCACATTGTTTTTCAACAGATCCTCATAACAGCAGGCATATTTTGTAAGAAAGTCCATAAGCTTCATCAAATGAGTTCTAATATTTCCTTTAGGTAATGTCGTTAGGGTTAAGAAATGCTAGTCTTATGTGGAAAATCTATTTCCTGTCATTTATACTGGCAATGGTTTATGGGCTTGGTAAGGAAAATTATATAAATATGAAAAAGATAAGCTTTATCTTCAGAGACTTAGCAGGAATACAACCATTTAATATTCTTTCTGAGTCTTCTTTGATCTTCAGGTGTTCAGGAGGATACAAGTGTGACTGTTCATCAGATGGAAAAAGATAAACTAAAAAGTGTGATTGGGAAACCACCACCTTGGTTTTCCATTATGACAACAAGTAACACAGTTCTTGATTTAAACTGTAGGCCTGTGCCCGGAAAGAGTAACAAGATTATATGATTGATTTTAATTTATATAAAGATAAGATGGGAAAAAAACTGTGACTTACATTTGCTTTTGAACTAGTGATACTATACTAAATGTATGTTGTGGTGATTGAGTATGAGTCCTAGAGGTATAAAACAGAAAGTTAAAACACCCCTAGTACAAAAAGTTACTTGTTTTCCCCAGAAACAGCATTCTTTCTAGTCGCAAGATTAATCTAGAAATCTTTACTCCTGAGCCCAGTGCTTCACAAAGGGCAGTTTAAGTGCAACCAGCATTAGAATTACTTGAAGGGGGAGCTTCTGGTCAAGATGACAGCCTAGGCAGACATGGCTCGCCTCTTCGCACAACCACATCAAAATTACGACTAAAATATAGAACAACCATCACTTAGAACCAGCAGAAATTGAGTTGAATGGAAGTCTGACAATGATGGAATTAGAGAAGCCACATCCATTGACACTAGTAGGAGGGGCACAGATATGGAACTGGCTGGTCTCTCACCCATATGTGGTGCATGAAAATTCTGGAGGGGTATCTCAGGGGTGAGGAGTTGCAGCCCCACACCAGGCACCCAGCCAGGGTTCCAGTGCCAGGAAGACAAGTCCCCACAATTTATGGCTGTGAAAACCAGTGGGGGCAGAGTTGGTGGAAGGAACTTCTGGAGCCCCAAGCAGTTCCTCTTAAAGAACCCATACATGGATTCACCTACTCAGACTCACTCCCTCTAAGCTCCAGCACGGGGGTGGCAGCTTGAAAGGCGCCAGTGGTATACTGGGAAAGGCTCAAGTGTCTGGCATCAGGGTAAGCAGAGGCCATTGCTCCTTTTCTGAGCCCTTTCCTTACAGAGCCAGGGAACTGGCAGGCTGGTACCATATTTGAGACTCCATCAAGCTGTCTAACACTCTTTCACCTGCCTTGGAGATCCCCAGAGACTCCCACTCACCCAACTATGGGACCACCCAAGCTGTTTTCCCATATGAATGGCTGGTCTTGGCTCATGCTTCACAACCTCCTAAATCCTGTCAGGTAAGCAACACCTGGCCTCAGTGAGCTCCAGGCCAGGCAATAGCAGCAACCAGATTAGTTTCATAGCTTGGCCTCACCTGGGAATCTCCAAGACCAGCACAAATAGCAGCCACCTCAGATTGCTTTATAGCTCAGGAAAGGTGGCCCCAGACAAATCACAAGCAGAGCTAACCTTGGCCTGCACCACCTGGGAAACCCCAGGGCCAGGGCACCCAGGGGACAGCTACAGACCACACTGGAACACCACCACCCTGCCCACACACAGCTGATCCTCCATGGAGGGGCAGAGGTTGGTTGTAAGTGGTCACATTGGCCTGGGTAAATCCCTCCCATTGATCTTACAACAGCAACCAAGACTCAACTACAAGAGAAGGGTGTGCTCAGTCCACATGAAAGGTGGACCTCGATCACCCAGCTTGGATGATAGGGGAGTTTGTGCCACTAGACCCTACAGGATGCCTACTACATGGGGCCACTCTATCAAGACATGGAGTCAAAGCAGCTCTACCTAATATATAGAAACAAACACAGGGAGGCTGCCAAAATGAGGAGACAAAGAAACATGGCTCAAATGAAAGAACAGATCAAAACTCCAGAAAAAGAGCTAAATGAAATGGAGATAAACAATCTATCAGATGCAGAGTTCAAAACACTGGTTACAAGGATGCTCAAGGAACTTAGTAAGGACCTCAGCAACATAAAAACAACCCAGTCAGAAATAAAGGATTCACTAATTGAAATAAGGAACAATTTACAGAGAAACAACAGTAGAGTGAGTGAAGCTGAGAATCAAATCAATGATTTGGAACATAAGGAAGCAAAAAACAACCAATCAAAACAACGAGAAAGAAAAAGAATTAAAAAAACAAGGATAGTATAAGCAGTCTCAGGGACAATTTCAAGAAGTCCAATAGTCAGTCATATCATAGGGGTGCCAGAAGGAGAAGAGGAAGAGCAAGAAATTGGAAATCTATTTTTAAAAATCATGAAAGAAAACTTCCCTTATTTGGCAAAGGAAATAGACATACAAGTCCAGGAATCACAGACAGTCCCAGTCGGGTTGGGCCCAAACAGGACCACAACAACACACATCACAATTAAAATGCCAAGAGTTAAAGATAAAGAGAGAATCTTATAAGCAGCAAGAGAAAAGCAGAGAGTTACCTACCAAAGATTTCCCATAAGACTGTAGCTGATTTCTCAAAAGAAACTTTGCAGGCAAGAAGAGTCTGGAAAGAAGTATTCAAAGTGATGAAAAGCAAAGACCTACAACCAGGATTACTCTATCCAGCAAAACTATCATTTAGAATGGAAGAGCAGATAAAGTGCTTCCCAGAAAAGGTAAAATTAAAGGAATTCCTCATCATCAAGCCCTCATTATATGAAATGTTGAAGGAGCTCATTCAAGAAAAAGAAGAAGATCAAAGCTTTGAACATTAAAATGACAACAAACTCATAACTATCAACAACTGAATCTAAAAAAATAAAAAACAAAAAACAAACAAACTAAGCAAACTACCAGAACAGGAACAGAATCATAGGTATGGGGATCATTTGGAGGGTTATAAGCTGGAAGGGAGAAGGCAGAGAAAGCGGGTAATTGTGCAGGGATCAAGAAGCATAATTGGTAGGAACAAAACAGAAAGGGGAATGTTAAGAATAGAATAGGAAAAGGACTTCCAGCCAAGATGGAGGCATAAGTAGATACGCTTTGCCTCCTCACACAACTAAACAAAGGATACCAACAAATTTAAAAACAAAAAACAACCAGAACTGCTAGAAAATCATACAGTACGGAAGTCCAATGACCAAGGAGTTAAAGAAGAAACATTCATGCAGACTGGTAGGAGGAGTGGAGATGGGCAGCCAGGGCAGATGCCAAGCAAGTAAGGTGGCAGCTGGCTGGCTGGGTGGTCCCACATTTGCGTGCAGATAAACCGGGAGGATCAACTGAGGAGCGAGACAGACTACACAACCCAGGATTCCAGCGCAGGAAGAAAGCCTCCAAACTTCTAGCTGTAAAAACCTGTGGGGGTTGAGTCGGCAGGAGAAACTCTCAGCCTCACAGGAGTGTTCTTTGGAGAGGCCCACAGGGTTCCAGAATGTACACAAACCCACGCACCTGGGAATCACCACCAGAAGGGTCTAATTTGCTGGTGGGTAGTGGGAGAAGTGACTGAAAGCAGGGCAAGAGCTGAGCAAGCGGAATAGTTCCCTCTCTGACCCCTCCCCAACATACAACACCACAATGCAGCAATGTGAGTTGCTACGCCCTGGTGAATACCTAAAGCTCCTCCCCTTCCAGCATAACAGGAGCACCAAGACAAAGAACTATGGCCCAAATGAAAGAACAGATCAAAACTCTAGAAACATTATAACTAAGTAACAAAGAGATAGCCTACCTATCAGATGTAGCATTCAGAACACTGGTAATCAAGATGCTCACAGAAATGGTTGAGTATGGTCACAAAACAAAGGAAAAAGTGAAGGCTATGCAAAGTGAAATAAAGAAAAATATACAGGGAACCAACAGTGAAGGGAAATCAATGCTTTGGAGCAGAAGAAAGAAATAAACATTCAACCAGAATAGAATGAAGAAACAAGAACTCAAAAAAATGAGGAGAGGCTTAGGAACCTCCAGGACAACATTAAATGTTCCAACATCCAAATCATAGGGGTGCCAGAAGGAGAAGAGGAAGTGCAAGAAATTGAAAACTTATTTGAAAAAGTAATGAAGGAGAACTTTCCCAATCTGGCAAAGAAAATAGACTTCCAAGAAGTTCAGGAAGCTCAGAGAGTCCCAAAGAAGTTAGACCCAAGGAAGCACACACTGAGGCACGTCATGATTACTTTACCCAGAATTAAAAGTAAGGAGAGAATCTTAAAAGCCACAAGAGAAAAGGAGATAGTTAACTACAAAGGAATTCCCATAGACTATTAGCTGATTTCTCAAAAGAAACCTTGCAGGCAAGAAGAGGCTGTAAAGAAGTATTCAAAGTCATGAAAGGCAAGGACCTACATCCAAGATTACTCTATCCAACAAAGCTATTATTTAGAATGGAAGGGCAGATAAAGTGCTTCCCAGAAAAGGTCAAGTTACAGGAGTTCATCATCACCAAACCCTTATTATATGAAATGTTAAAGGGGCTTACCTAAGAAAAAGAAGATCAAAACTAAGAACAGTAAAATGACAGCAAACTCGCAACTATCAATAACTGAACCCCAAAACAAAAACAAAAACAAATAAGCAAACAGCTAGAACAGGAACAGAATCACAGAATTGAAGATCAGTTGGGACAGGTAGAGGGAGAGGGGAGAAAGAGGGAAAAGGTACAGGGAATATGAAGTGTAAATAGTAGGTACAAAATAGACAGGGAGAGGTTAAGAAGCATAGGAAATGGAGAAGCCAAAGACCTTATATATATAACCCATAGATATGAACTAAGGGGGCTGAATGCTGGTGGGAGGGGAGAGCAGCAGGGAGGGGAATAAAAGGGAGAAAAAATGGGACAACTGTAATAGCATAATCAATAAAACATACTTTAAAAAAAAGAATAGTATAAGAAAGGAAGAAGCCAGAAGACTTACACTCAAGACCCACGGACATGAAGTAAGGTGGGGGGATTGCTGGAGGGGAGGAGGGTATTGGGTGGAGAGTGGCAAAGGGAAAAAAATTGGGACAACTCTAACAGCATAATCAATAAAGTATACTTTAAAAAAATTACTTGAATGCTATTACAAATGCAGGTTTCTAGGTCCTATGCTAGAACTGCGGAATTAGAATAGTGAGGGTTAATGCCTAGAAATATGCATTTTAGCTTATTAAAGTTTCTGGACAGAGGCCTTAAACTGCTATTTTTAGAACAGCTTTATTTAGGTATCATTGCCATAATAAACTGCACATATTTGAAGTATACAGTTTGATAAGTTTGGACATATGTACAAAGCTGTGACAGCATCAACACAATTAAGGTAATAAGCACATCTATCACCCCAAAAAGTTTCCTCGTGCTTCTTTTTATTACCTTTCTCCTGTCTCTTCCTCACCTCCCACTGATTTCCAGGTGATCCCTGATCCTTCTTCACTGTAGATTAGTTTGAATTTTCTAGAATTCTGTAGAGAATCATACAGCATGTACTTTCTTTGGTCCTGTTTCTCGCACTCAGCATACTTATTCTGAGATTCATTCATGCTGCTTAGTGTAATAATAGTACATTACTTTTCATTACTGTTTCCCTTACATCCTTGTTTGGATATACCCCAATTTCTTTATCCAGTTGCCTGTTAATGAACATTTGGTTTGTTTCCACTTTGGGGGGCTATTTTGAATAGTGCTGGGATGAACATTCATTCAGATACAAATCTTCTTGGGAACATATGTTTTCATTTCTCTTGGGTTAATACTTAAAATTATAATGATTAGGCCACATGGTAGGTGCATGTTTAACTTTCTAAGAAATTGCTGAACTATTTTCTGACATTGTCACAGCGGTGTATGCGCGTTTCATTTGTTCCACATCATCACCAACATTTGGTATTGTCAGGCTTTTTAACTCTAAACTTTCTAATAGGTATGTAATGGTTTGTCATTGAGGTTTCAAGTTGCTTTTGCCTAGTGACTAATGGCTGAACATCTTTCCATATCCTTCTTTGCCATCTATCTATCTTTTTTGGTGAAGTACCCATTCAAATCTTTTTATTATTGAGTTTTGAGATTTTTTAAAATATACTAGATACAAGTCTACAAGTCCTTTGCAAATATTTTCTTTCATTCTGTGGCTTATCTTTTCATTTTCTTAAGAGTACCTTTTGAAGGGCAGATTTTAATTTTATTGAAACCCAAGTTTTAAAAATGTGTGGATGGTACTTTTGATCTGGTGCCTAAGAAATCATTGTCTAATAGTCACAAATATTTTCTCCTATGTTTTCTCCAAGAAGTTTTACAGTTTAAGATTTACAGTAAAGCCTCTGATCCATTTTGAGATTTTGTTTTGTTTTTCGTATATGGTGTGAAGCATGGATTAAAGCTCGGTTTTTGCTTGTTGATGTCCAGTTGTTCTACTACCATTTCTCCAATTGGCTTTATATAATAAGTGCACCTATTTCCGAATGCTCTGCTTGCTTCCATGGACCTATTTGTCTATATTGATAGCAGTACCTTAGTATCTTGATTACTGTTGCTTTAAAATAAGTTTTAAAATCAGATTATTTGAGTCTTTCTACTTTGTTTTCCCTTTTATAGTTGCTTTGGCTATTCTACATCCTTTACATTTCTGTCTGTATTTTAGAATTAGCTCATCGATTTCTACAAAAATAAAGTTCTTGTTGAGATTTTAATTGGGATTGTGTAAAATCTATGGATCAATTTGGTAAGAACGGACATCTTAACAACATTGAGCTTAATCTAGATTTTCACTGAATTGCCCTGCCCACGGGAAAAACAGACCAAAACAAACAAACAAAACATGTTTACTATGAGGACATAGCATTTATTCAGCTAACAATTCAGAAACACATTTCTCATATCCTTCTGAAGCCCTAGTCCTAGGTTGACAGGATGTAAAATCTAGATAAGAAGCAGCACCACAACGTCTTTTGTAGTTTAGATTGAAAAAAGATAAAGACCTAGTGAACTGAAAGACTCAGAGGTGTGGTCCTACCCTCTTCTTTTTACAGACAGGCAAACTCTATTTCCTCTTCCTGTGCAAGGAACTCAGCGGGTATTTGTTTAATAAACGCCTGTTGAATGAACTCGTAGACTGTGATCCAGTTCAGGTGCAGGGACCTGCTTAGTGTTTCTGGGCTCAGCTGGCCTGATCTTAATGGAGACACCCCTGACCTAAAGCTAAGAGAGGACAGAGGTGGGAAAGGCTGAGGGCTCCGGCAAACAGCTGGGTCACTCTCCCTGCCCCCTGCTTTTATGAAGCTTTTTAGTGCAGCATTTAACATGCTATATTGTAATCTTTTGAGGTGATTTTTTCCTCTCCACCAGCCCATAAGTTCTTCTAGGTCATGGAAGTTGTCTGTCCTACTAGTTTGAGCTTCCCTTGGGCCTCATGTTATACAAGAGCCTGCAATTCGTATAGGTCCTCAGTAAATGTTTAGTGAATAAATAAGTAAAAGAGCTCTTTGACTAAGCACATCACACTAGCAAACTACTCTGATGAAGTTCAGCCTAAGGCACATTTTGTTCATCTCTGACCTCCAGTGCCCATGCCCAGTAAGTGTTTATTTGTTGAGCTAATCTAACCAAAAAAGGTTACTATAATAGTTGGCATTTCAGGACAGGGGAGAGGGAAGGAAGAACTATTCTGAGTCTACGAAACAGCTTTTAAGAGTTCGATGAAAAGGGATTCCTCCTGCGCACCTCTTGCACTTCAAGTCTTGCAGCCAGTCAGATGCTGGCTGTGTAATCCAGCAGGTGGTGTCCCTTGAACATTTCCTTGTTGAATGTCAAGTACAGAGCCAGGGCACGTGTCGGACTCCAGTGAAGGAGGAGGGTGAAGGAGGTCCTTGAGACCAGGGGAACCTGGGGTGAGCCGGCACCACTACAACTAGTACAGGGAGGAATGCAGATGCCATTCTTTCCAGCGGTTTAATGTTCATGTACAGCTCTCTAAAGCAAGGCAAGAAAGTGGAACTTGCACCCTGAATTGAAATATGGGAAGAGTTACTAGTAGTAAGGAAGACCCAGGGGTTAAAGATAGGAGCCAATGGGATGGCAGGGCCTGGAAGCAACGGGCAATCCAATTAGCTTAGAAACGGAGGGAGGCATTGCCAGAGTCTCAGCCCTTCCTTGATTATGTGACTGAGAAGAAAGGTATAAATTGATTTCCTGCTATTCATTTGTACAGATCTAATTAGCCCAGAATTTAAATGAAGGGCAGATGGTTCACCTTGAAAAGTGGTCCCCTGTTCAGAAAAGCTGACCCCTTAAGGAAATGGGCAGGCATGAGAAGATCGCCAGAATAATGACACTGAAGGGTGGCGCTTTATTTCTTGCTCCCCCTGGGGTTTGTGGATTTCACCTACTCTCACAGCTTTCCATAGAAAGGTTAGCAGCACTTGATCCAGGTGCTTCCCCATGAGACTTCACATCTAATTTGTGTGTCCGTTTTCTGGGAGGCAGAAGCGGTTATGTGATCAAAATGAAAAACAAGCGTGGACATATTTTTATATTTTACATGTTTATGGGGTTTTGAATGCACTGTTTTTGTTGTCATCTTTTGTTTCATTGTCTATTTAAATGAAAGGTAATCTTTTCCAACAGACTTTCCACTTTATGCTTTACCACTGCCCACAATCAAACTCTTGGGAACTTAGTGTACGAGATTTTGGTTATGGAATATTATGTGATTAATTTGATAGAACATGAAGTATGTATTTGGGCATATGATTTATTTAGAAAATACCTCTGGAAGGAGTTTTCATTCAAAATACATCTATTGAGCACCTAACAAGTACAAAAAGTCATTGAAAAAACCTGCACAGACACTCCCACACACATGCTCCAGGGCAAGGCTCTCTCGCGTATGTTTATTCAAGGAGCATGAAATGGCAAATTAACAGGCTGTTTAGTCTCAGTCAACAAATACTGACAGCAATGCCATTTGATGAGCAATAATTCTCAGGGTGTGTATATGTGCTATAAAATTTTATATTTGGAAAATAAAAAATGACCTAGTTTCTTCTTAGTACAGGCCAGGAAAAGTGAAGCTTGAAAATAATCTTGGCTGGTGAGAGTTCATAGAATATGGTCCCAACATTTTCTTGAATGATAAAGCCTGTCCTTCTGGGGACTGTAACAGAATCTCTGGGAGGTGGTGTCACACAAAAGGGACCAGGCACGTAGTAGGTCTGTCTCGGCCAGCCTGCAGTATGTGGGTTCTTGACTTCATTCAGGAAGTATTTCACAACATGTGTCTAGATGATTTTGAAAGTATGTTTATTAAAGCTGCAGAAAGTGAAACAAGGAAACGCTTAGGGTAGAAGAAGCAACAGGAGGCTAGGCAGGGCTGCTGTCAGCTCATGGGAGGCTCAGAGAAAAGGGCCTTGCAGGCAGTCTCAGGCGGGGAGCCCAGGACAAGCTGCTGCTGCCCGCTGCTCCCCAGGATGCAAGTCCCATGGGGTCCCTTATTCAGGAGAAAGAGCAAAATTTTACATGCCCGAGAAAAGGCGAGGCACACGCATGCTCCAAGGGGGGCTACCATTGGCTTCCTTTATCTTGAGGGTTTTTAACTCTTTTCTAAAGGCTGGAATTTTAGGGGAAGACCTCAATAGAATATTCATCAGCTTTCCAGGCATGTCCTTCAATATGCTGATCCATCGAAATGAGTGTATAGAGAGGTCAGGATCATTTTCTGGTCAGACTCACCTCCAAAGAATGTCACCAAAGAGTAACTGGGACCGAGGTGTGTCTGCCCCAGCACGGTCTGGAACACATAAACCAGTTGCTCTTCAGTGTCCTTCATTAGGGAAGATAAGACTTTGAGATACTATCTGGCTATAAATTTCTTGCCCAGTTTGTTCAGCTATCTGTCTGTTTTTCCATTTCACTTGCCAAGGAATTTTCCTGGCCTCAGTGTGAAATTTTATGTTTTGTTTACCATGGAGACTTTGTATTTGCTTGGGAAAAACTTTTTAAAGAAAAGGTAAAATTGTATTTTCATTTCCTAAATAATTGGCTTTAACCCCAAATATGGTCTCTGACCAGGTCACATCCCAGCTTCCTTTTCTATTTTGTAAGCCTCAGAATGAAGAAAGACCCCTGGTATTAGACTTCTCTTTCAAGTGGGGCCCTACAGATGGATAAAGTGTGGTTCAGAATGCCATCGTCAACCTGGTAGGTTATTTATTTAACGGGAGACTCTTCAGATTATCAAGGACTATCAGAAAATTGAGCCTATCAACTTTATCTAGTCATAAAGTATGTTCTGTTCTTGAGGCATTTAACTATTTTCTTCATGTTCCTAGAATTCCTTAAAGAGACTTTAAAAGACCCTTTGCTTGAGGACAGATAGTCAACATTGGCACAATCTACAAATTTACAGATTGAGCCAATTGACAGACTTATAATTCCCCCTTCACCCAAAACATAAGGATGTGGATTGTCTGGGTGCCTTTCTTTTCTTCCTCTGTCTCTAGTCTACCAAATGAAGGTCACCAGTCCCAAAGGTGTGGGGTGAGCAGAAGAATGCATAACATTTAGCTGAATGTGTCCTAGTCTTTGCTTGGTTGTAGACTGAGTCCTTGTATGACTGTGTGTATGTGTTATTGACCTGCATGTGTGTACATGCCTTCAGTGCTAGGAAAGCAGGCTGATCAGAACCCTGTCGCCAGGAACTTCCAGAGGGGGTCATGGCCTCTCTTAGGGGCGCATTACAGCCAGCCAATGACTGACTGATTCAGGATACAAAATCCAGCCCTTCTGTCTCAAGATGGGACACTTGTGGTACCAGCCATGCTCCAGGGTTTCCCAGGGGATCAGGCAGATGCTAGACCTCGGGTGAACCCATGCCTACAGCTATCTTCTTCCCTGCCCTGTCTTTTGCCCTCATTGCCTTACAGGTTTCCTTTCTAAGCCCCTTCTCTGTAAATTGCTTGTACAATCTGCTTCTGGGAAACCTGGCCTAAGACAATTAGTACCAGGAAAGGGCCTAGAAAGGATGGGATTCTGCTTTGGGGTTCCTTGTTGGCCAAATGGCAATGAGGACCCCGTCACTGGTAGCAGGTGGTGTTGATATTCCTGGTCGCTGGCCTGCTGTAGCAGTTCAATGGCCAAGACATTCACCCGTGGTGACCTGGGATCAGATGCAGGTGGACAGGGATCCACCCATAGGCAGTGTCTCTAGTATGTGAGAGGTCTTGGGGGATGTATCAACGATCAGGACTGCGGAACTGGGAGGCTCTGGCTAAGCACCATTGGTGTGTTGAAGAGAGTGACGGGCTCAGGTTAATCACCTACTGAAAGCACAGTGTAGACTCAGAGGACCTCTTTGCCAGCGTTTAGTCCCTCATCTCCTACAGCAGAGAGCAGTGCTTGAGAGAGGATGGGCAAGTCTGCTGCCTGATCATGCTGGGCTCTTAATGCTAATAGATGAGCAGGTAACACGGGCCCTGATAGGAAAGAAATGGAGCCTAAAACTTGGGATAAGAAGCCTGAGTACATGGCCTTGCTCTCCTGGGCTGGCAGAAGTGGCCCACTCCCCCTTGTTGGAAGATAGACCTTTCTACCCCGCCCCCCACCCCCCGCAAGATTATGCAGAAGCCTCGGATAAGACATACAAGATAAAACCCTTCTCAGGATGTGTCCCCACCTCCCTCCCGTGACCCCTTCCAGAACAATAACTAGCATCAAATTACAATGTGATCTGACTGGGGAAGAGGCACACAGATCTATGGACATGAGCTCAAAATGCGAGGATCTCTGAATCACACGTTCATACCCAACAGAGAGGCACCAACAGAGAGGCACTCAACATTGCAGAAAAGGCACCAAACAACCAAGCTGGCTGGATGACTTGGCCAGCAGGTGCCAGCCGGCTTCGTTCTTAGCACCCCAGTGCCTGCACAATGGGCTCACAAATGGAGAAGCCTTGGTAGCAGAATGGGAGGCTATATGTCAGTCCAGCAGCGTGGGCTCCCTATCAAGACTGATCGCGCTACTGCCATTGCTGACTGTCCAACCTGCCATCATGGAGAGCGACGCTGGGCCCTCACTGGATACCATCTCTTGAGGAGAACAGTTGACCTCATGAGAGCCCCTCCAGCCTAGAAAGTACAGAGATTCATGGAAATCTGAGTGGCAGTGACGCGTGGGCTTTCCTATGCACACGGCTTCAGTCAGCATCCCCGTCTGGGGACTGCCATGGTGTCTGATCAACCAAAGAACACGGCTTTGACTGGGAGACTCAGTCGTGGGCATATGATCACAGAGCCGACCCACCAATCCTACCACACATCTCCTCATTCAGAAGTGGCCAGCCTGACAGGAATAGCCTTTGAAAGCAATGATGACCAGCAATGTTGGACATGACACCACAGGGTTGGGACGTTAACCTTCAGGGTGCAGTATATACCTTCCACCAATGGCCAGTTGTGTGGCATCAAGCGCCCAGGAGGCAGAATATTTGACTCTGGGAGCCAAGAGGTCAAATGAGTTGTGGCTTTATTCATTGTCATACTCCTTTCAAATTGCCACATGGGGAATTTGTCCTCTCCATCCCTGTAATTTTAGTCTCAGTGGACCTAGAGGTGTTGGTTCCCAAGAAGGACATTTCCATCAGGGGACACAGTAAGAGTCCTACTTAAATCTATGTCTGCCACCTGCTGCTGCAGTTGGTCCTTAGGTTCCGTCTTTCTGTCATCATCTCCCTCCCACTAATTCTACATCCCTGCCTCCTTGTCTGGCAATTCTGCTGGTGGCATGCAGAGTGGGTGTTTCAGATGCTTGTCTGGCTATTGTTCTTTTTCATTTGCTCCTTTACAAGTAGGCAAGGGAGTGTTGGGAAATGTCCCAGTGAGTCACCAGAATGCCGAACAACTTCCTCTCTAATTCTGTTGGGTAACAGCCCAACATCCTCATGGTGATCAGTACCAATTACTTTATCCAGTGTGACAACTTCTTTCTTTGCCTTCTGGTCTACTGGTGTGAGGACAAAGTGATAGGATTCCTCATGCCAGTAGCAACAAGGCCGTGGGGGAAAGCTTCATGACGGACAGTCACAGAGCAGAGGAGAATGCTATTTCTGGTGCTCTGTGGTTAACATAAAGGAATTTAGCTGATGTATTTTACTAGCTTGAATTGCGCTGAAAATTTTGAATTCTGAATTCAGCTTTTGTCCCCAATTTGCAAAGCCTTGTCCACTGAAGGATACATAAAATTCGAATACCATTCTGCCACAAAGACATTAGAGAAAGGGCCTATGTGCCAACCCTTGAGAGCCACAGGCCCCCAGCGCAGGCCTAACTCCAGGTCCCTTGTCTGGCCCCCCAGGGCCAGGGGTGAGGGGAGCTGCTTTAATACCTGTGAAGCATCTAGCGTAGCACGTCAGGGTTGTTTGCTGACTTTTGTGGGATTTCCTTTTAGGCCTAGATAATAGAGTTACTTTCATTATTTTTATTATTACTTTACTGTTATTCAAAATCATTTCATGTACTCTTATGTTGAGGAAAATAAGTTTTAGCAAACACTCATTTCTGGTGATATTGTGGGTTATTTTAGATATCTGATCCATTGGCTTTAACTATTTTAAGTTTTCTTTTTTACTTAAAAAAGTATGTAGATTATCAAAAATTTAGAATACATAGAAATAAAAATGTGAATCAGACATAATCAAGAGAGCCACTGTAAATATTTTACCCTAGACTTTTCATCTATAGAAGTCCATATTTTTAAAAATTTGGAGACATACACATTTTGCAGGGGAGGGCGGCTTTGTATATTCATCTTACTAAAAAATTCCTGTTAAATATCTTAGGGACTGGGCAGGGCTTTGACTAAACCCAACCAGACACATCAGCATGTCCTCCCCACCCACCACCCAGCTGTGGGCTTATTCCAACCGAGAACATTTGAGAGCATCTGGTTATTGAGCTAGAAGGTGTTTCTCCAGTTGTGAAATTTCTTTGGCCCCAGTTCCTAGCAGCTCTGAAAGTCTAAGACAGCCAGTCCAAACTTCTCTAAAATCTGGCAGGGACTTGAACAACAGAAAATGCAGGGTGGGAGCGAGGGAGGGAAGGAAGGGAGGAAAAACAAGAGAAAGAAAGAAAGAAAGAAAGAAAGAAAGAAAGAAAGAAAGAAAGAAAGAAAGAAAGAAAGAAAGAAAGAAAGAAAGAAAGAAAGAAAGAAAGAAAGAAAGAAAGAAAGAAAGAAAGAAAGAAAGAAAGAAAGAAAGAAAGAAAGAAAGAAAGAAAGAAAGAAAGAAAGAAAGAAAGAAAGAAAGAAAGAAAGAAAGAAAGAAAGAAAGAAAGAAAGAAAGAAAGAAAGAAAGAAAGAAAGAAAGAAAGAGGGAGGGAGGGGCAGAAAAAGAGGAGAGGAGAGGAAGGGAGGGGAGGGGCGGGGGAGGGGCGGGAGGAGAAAGATAGGGAGAGAGAGGGAGGGAGGATCATGAGAATATGTGGAATCTGAGAACAATTAATTGAATGCTGAGGAGTGATTCCCTTCCTCTGGGCAAAAAACAGGTTTGCAAAGGAAATAGACACTTCAGATATAGACCAGTCTAGGTGTCCAAGTTTATACTCTGGGCCACCAAGCAATAGATACTTATCCATCCTAGTACCCATGAAAACATCCTAGAGATAGCTCCTTTGTGAGGTCTGAAGAACTACTGGGATGGATTAGACAGAAAGTGACCCCTTGGTTAGTTAACTCCCAAGGCCAAAAAGGAGCTGGGTGAGTAGCCTAGCACAATAGTTAAGGGTTCAAGCGCTGAAGCCATACACACTACACCTCAAATCCAGCAACATATCTTTGGATAAATTACTTAACCTCTTTGTGCTTAAGTTCTTTTCATCATTTATTTTACAAAAATGGAGGTAATACTGTGTAGTCTTCCTGCGAGAATTAAATAAGATGATCTAGACACACTGTTAGCATATGACCTGTAGCAACTAGTTCCCCACATTTGCTCCTCCAGGGGCTTGGACATTGCTTTAAGGCAGCTCTCCGCCCCCTGGCCCCCAAGTGAATGTGATGTACTTTAGTTCATGTGACAGAGATGGTCCTTTAAAAATTTGTACATAATTGTAAGGAATAGAGAAAAACCTAGGTCAAAAGAAAATAATAACATTGGGTTGGCCAAAAAGTTCGTTTGTTTTTTTTTTTCCATAAAATGGCTCTAGTAGCACTTAGGTGTCTTTAATTTCATTTGAAAAAAATGTTAGATTGTATTGTGACAGCTCTCATATCAGCATGCATTAAAAAAAAAACTTATCAAAATTGGTGAATTTTTGTGTAGCCATTTTAATATTGAAGATGGAAGAAAATACGCAACATTTTTGCATATTATGCTTCATTTTTTCAAGAAAGGTGAAAACACTGTACTTACCTGGCAGGGGAAACACCATGATCAAGAAAGATGAAAAGACAACTGAAACGCGAAACAAAGAGACTTGTGCAGTGTATGGAGAAGGTGCTGTGACTGACTGAATGTGTCCAAAGTTTCAATTGCAAGGTTTCCTGCTGGAGATTTCGCGCTCGACTGGACTCCACGGTCGGGTAGACCAGTTGTAGTTGGTAGCAATCTATTTGAGACATTAATTGAGAACAATCAACATTATCCCAAACGGGAGATACTGACATACTCAAAATAGCCAAATCAATAAAGTTATTGATGGAAATGAAAAATGTGTCTTTTATTTTACAGAAAAAAAAAAACCATACAGATTTTTTGGCCACCCCAGTAGTTTGCCCATTTGAAATCCATGAGGAGCTGCCAATGAAATAGCTAGATCTACAGCGGTCCCTTTGCGCCATCTAGTGCACAGCAAGGGAAAAGCCATGTTTTTTATCTTCAAAGTCCGAAATTTGTCAAAAACATGTATTCTGATGAGGATAATTTAAACTAATGGGTTCCTTTGTTAATAAATGTCATTCAATAGTTTAAACAAAATAAATGATTATAACTCTAAATATTAAGTGCTAAAACTAAATTCCCCGAACTATTTAGAACTTAAGTGGTGTGTGCTACAAAGATCATCCATCGAGGGGGCAGCATCCACGGCCGTCCTTACCAGCATGTGTTTTCACGGCCCACCTTCCCCATTGCTCTTGTTCTTCCCCACCACTACTCTTTATGCGCATCCTGGTACGTCAGCTAGGAGTTCCCCTGAGAGACAGGACATATCTTCCCAACACACTGCCAGACCTGATACCATTCTGCTCATATTCGAAGAATGCAACCATCACCTAAAATATTGCTGTAATCAAATTGAATGTACGTCAAGAGCCTATGTATTTGATTTGATTTTTCTGGTGTGTGTGTGTGTGTGTGTTCACTCTGTTTCCTTTTAATGCTGTTTATTTATTACCTTTATAATGTGTTTCCTCCCCCAGGTGTTTATGAAGATGATTACAATGGCAGACAAACCTCTCCCAAATGTGAGTAATAATAGCACTCTTAGAGTGCCCAGAGCTGTTCTGAGACTTTCTCTTTAATATCAGTGTAATTATTATTAATAATAATCATAACAATGTTATTTATTAAATTCCTATGATGTACTGGACATTTATAAACATTTTGCAAAGTAGAAATTATTATCCCCGTTTTAGAGGCAAGGAAACAGATGCTCAGAGAAGTGAAGCGGCTCACCCCAGATCACACAGCTAGTGAGTGAGTGGCAAAGGCGGGGCTCCACGCAGGTCTGACTGACTCCGAAGCCTCTGCAGTGGGTTTCTCGTCTGTTCACCCACGTGCCTGTGACCTGCCAGAACCTGGGCCTGAGATTCTGGGGCCCCTCAGTGCGGCCACCTCCATAGGACCAAAGACTTACTACCTAAGACTCTTAGTGCCACAGAGCCCATAGCCAGTGAATCCAGGAGGAGGGTGTTAAATGGGAACGTGACAAAGGTACAGCCAAAGGCAGCTCATGAGCTGCACGTTCACCTTCTGCAGAACAGGGGCTTCGACTGAAGGACGTTCTCTAAGGTTTGCCTCCCAGAATTCCGGGTTCTTCCAGGAGCCAGGGGGGTTACCAGGTGAATAGGGCATTGTCTCTGCCACCAGGAGCCCAGGGCTCACGGGGAGGCACCCGAGGCCACACGCAGAGCAGCTGCAGTTTGTCTCAGAAGAGACTCTCCATGAAGAAGGGTCTTGTGAGGTGATTGTGGGTGCCCCACCCCCTCCCACAGCCCCTTTCCTCCTCTACCTCCTAGAGCAGGACAGAATGGAATGTAACACAACAGAACAGAATAAAATAAAGGAATAGAATAGAACTGAACAGAAAAAAATAGAATAGAATAGAATACAACAGAATAGAACAGAATAAAATAATGGAATAGGATGCAATAGGATAGAATAGACATCACACACTGTGATGGTAATATTGATTCCATAAACTTGTGTTTTAATTTTATACATATACTTATATGTGTACATTGTGTTGGGATGTAAAGTTAGCATCTCCCTTCAGCTGCACCGTGGAGTGGCTGGAACTTGGGTCTTTCAGTTCCCGTTTCCTCCAGCCCTGCCCCCCAGGCTGTGGCTGTGCTATGGCTGATGGAAGCGAGAACCTCCACCCCCATCCTCCCAGTGGTGGCTCCCTTGTCTCCAGAACCAGTACTGTCTGAGGCACTGAGGCCATGGACCCTGGGGACCCAGGGAAGTGGCGGTCAAAGGCCTGGCTGTTCCCACCCTCCCCTCCAGCTTCACGCAGGACCACCACTCCTCCTCCTCACTGTCTGCTCCTGGCATAGGGTCCTGGGTTGGATGATTGCCCTAAAGAGGCATCTCTAGGGGTCACAGCAGATACCCCGAGTCACATATGGAGAAGGGTGGTGGGAAGCACCTCCCTGAGTCAGTTACTCCTCTACCCTCAACTGCGTCCACCCACCCCTACCATGCCCTGGGACCAAAAATTAAACCAGGGTTTCTGGAGGCCTCTAGGAAGGGGCTGACCAGCCGTTCCCACGCTGCTCACACAGCTCCCCTGCCTGCTCTGAGGAGGGGCCAGGGCCCCAGAACACAGATTGGGGGGCACTGTGGACAGCAGGCTGGGGACCTCCCCCTGGATCACTGGCTGCTGCTCCCCAAGACAAATGAGTCCCCACGGCACCCCCAACCGCAGGCTCCTTCTGCGCCCCCCCACCCCCAACGCTGCTACTCTGCCCAGAATGCCCTCCCTCCCACGCCTGGGTCCCTCCCCCTGACTTCACACCAAACCGAAACTCTCGGACCCTCAGATTCCCGAGGGGTGGCTTACCTGGCTGACACTCCACTTAGGGTTACCACATGGGGTTGACACCAGAAAAGCTGGGTGTGTGCTGCCTGTCACTACCAGAATCAATAAGTAGAGACAAGGACTGAATCTTTATGAGCGCTTTATTCAGATGGCTGACTATCTGAGAAGATGGTGAGCCATGTACCCTAACGACCATCTTACATCTCATCTCAAACTGACCCTTTTTATAAGGGGAAGAGAAGTGTAGGAAAGGGGTTTGGAACTCAGGGGGGAAAAAAAAGTAGGGAAGGGTTTGGAATTCAGGGAAAAGGTTAATCAGATAAAAGCTTCAATCAGGCAGTTTCCCTCGCATCCTTTCATCTGCAGTCCCGTGATTCTTTATCTGTATCCTGGGTGGCTAGATATTCCCTCCCTGGAGCACAAAGGCTTAGATACCATCTATCGCTTGCAGCCCTCCTGGGGCCCCAAGGTGGGATTGCCTGTGGGTTTCCTGGAGTCAGGGTGGGTCCAGTCATAACCTCCAGTTCCTGGAACAAGAGCTTTCTACATGCATTAATTGCTAGGCTTATTAACTATAACTTAAACCCTACAATGTTTTTCAGCTCTTGAATTCCCCATCAGGACCTTTCTGCTGTCCCCCTAACCTGCCTGTAAGCAGGGTGGGGCCGAGACCACAGGTTAGGGTGTCGGGGGAAGAGCAGGGGTGCTGGAGCCCACCTGCAGTGCTTACAGGCCCAGGAAATTTGGCCCAGCGATTACTCCCTCTCACTTCAGCTTCTTCACCTGTAAAATGGGGCTGAGGCCCTTACACAGTTATGCTGACACCCCCCGCCCAGGCACCTCAGTATTCGTGGGGGTCGTTCCCCACAGTGTCTTACAGCCCTGAGCACATACTGGATGCAGAGTGGTGGCTGCTTGGATAACACACTGGAGAGAGGCTGGATGTCCTGGTTCCTCTGCTCTTCCCATGGGGAGCGTAGTGACGTTTGGCAGAGGCTGCCAAGGAAATGGGAGATGGGTGGTCATCAGGGCAGAGAAACGGGCGCGAGAAATGGGCGCAAGAAAAGGAGGAGGGCAGGAAGCGGGTCAAGCACGAAAAGTTTTTTCTGGGAAGACAGGAGGCAGGGCTATGAACAGCCTGTGGCCACGATTTCTCAGTCTCAGTTGCAGAATTTCAGAGCTGGTAAAAGGGAACCCAGAGATCACTGACCCACCCGCTCACCGCCCGGGTGAAGCAGCCCCGTCTCGGGAGAGGAGGAATTAGAGATGGAGAGAGTAGGTTCCTGGGGCCAGGCTCTGGCCCTCGCAGGCCGCAGGGCCCCTCCCACCCCGCTCCCCAACAGCAGGCCTGGATTCTTCCCTTCTTTTCCCCAGGCTGCGTCAGCACAGCGTGCATCTCCATGGAAACCGTGGACGCTTGTGAAGGGGCGGAAGACGCGGAGAAGGAGAGCAGCGCTCTGGGTGTAAGCCATTTCCGTCTTACCTCTTTCACATTCTCCCTCATTCCTGTTCAGGAGCTACCCCGGCCTCCTCTTCCTCTCCCACCCCCCTGGCCGTCTTTCCAGGGTTCTCGCCCGTAAGGACCTGGCCTAAGCAGGACGCCGAGGTCACTGCCGACACCCTCCCCGCCCAGCGCGCCCCACCGCACCGGCTTCTGTGCTGGGACCCTGAGTGGCTCCGCAGGAGGAATCGCGGCGTGGGTCTGGCCGGCCAGCCCGCCCGGCTCACTCTGAGCGTGTCCCCCGGCCCCCTCCCTTCCAGCTCTCGGGACTTTTCCGGTTGGACGACAGCTGTGATAACACCTGTTCCGCCAAGTCTGTTCCGGACACGGGAGAAAGCATCCAGGGAGAAAAGGAAGGTGATGATGAGCAGAACACGTGAGTGTGAAAGAGAAAAGAAAAGTAAGCCAATTTTTTTGACCAGTGCTTCTCTGACTTTCTTATTGGAATTTCAGGGCGGTAGACAAACCTGAGAAGAGCACTGCGGGGTCCACGGGCTTGCTCGTCCCTGCGGGGGAGACGGCCAGGGTCCGGGCGAGAGCCGCGCGGGCGAGGAAGGCTGCCCGAGTACCCGCCCCCGCCCGGAGACCTTAGACCCCTTCCGGGCAGCCACGCCTCTGGGCTCAGCAGACCCGCCCCAGGCCGTCCGTTTTCCGTACAGAGGGGGCCGTGGGTACGGAGGCAGCGACCACACCTAAGCGGAGGGCAGCCGAGGAGCCTCGGCGCCCGGGCCTGCCTCGCCAGCAGGGGGCTCCAGGGCCGCCTTCCCGGAGACCACCCTGACCTCCTACTCCGGCCCCCTTGTCCCAAGCCCTGCGTTGCTGCTCAGCTTGCAGGTGTCCTCTGGGAGAACACCGGGCTCGTGGAATCCGGCTCCCGCTGAGCTCCTGGTGGACTGAGGGGCAGGGCAGGAACAGTGGAATAATTCTCGTAAAGCCTCGCCAGCTGCACACTAGGTCCCCAGCAGACCCTGCGGTCCCCCGCCCCGCGGCCTGGACCCACTTCTCACTCAGGAAACAGCTGTGAATGTTTTAGACTTCCCAAAACAGGGCAGGGGGAGAGGGGGCTCTCCGGGAGTGAAATCTGTGTCATCTTTCCATTTGAGTCCATGGAAAAGCAGCCAACCCATCGGGTAAAATCCCTCGGCCTTCTTTCACGAGAGGTTCAAATCACGAGGATGCGCGGCTTCGTAATGTTGCCTGTGGCCCACTAGGGGGCCTCAGTTCAACATGTTGCCGAGGCGCGGGAAATGCGGCCTCCCCGACGAAAGTGTCTTGGCTGAAGGAGTTGCACGGAAAGCAGGACTGATCTGTAAAATCTGGCGGCAGTCAGAGCCCTGCGACACACCAGGCTTGCATTATGAACTAATTAGAAACATTAGAGGTCCTGTGAACCAGCATTTCCCAGAGTATATTTTGCAGGACAGGCAGAAGAGTCTAAATTCAAGGAGCTAACCCCACAACAACAAAATTATCTAATAATAAATACATTTTAAAAACACTACATATTCTGTTCCTCTCTTGGTTGATTCCAATTAGATGAAAGGATCTGAGGACTCGCGAAAAGGAAGTGAGTATATGTTTGTTAAACGCACAATTTCCTAAACTTATTTGAATGTTCTTTTGTATTGGTAAAGGGAAAGGTTAAGCTGTTGTAACAAAAAGATCCAACAATATAGTGACTTAAAGAATATTTCTGTCTCACAAAACAGCCCTGGTTGGGTATGCAGACTGGTTGGCTCCTGTCATTTGGGGTCCCAGGTGCCTTCCTTTCGGTTTTTCCACCATCCCCTAGGACATTGTCCTTGTCTATAAAGTCGAAAGCAAGCCTCAGAATGTCTGATTTGCAGCTCCCAGGAGGGGGAGAGGACTTGGCAGAATGCATGTGCAATGTTTGGGGGCCCCCCCTGCAAATGGCACACAACACCTTCTGTTCCTTTAGCGAAAGCTTTGTTGCATGGGCACAACAAGCTGCAAGAGGGGTTGGGAATGTAGCTAGGAGGCCACTGCCGAACCGCAATTCTATTACTATGTGTCAGTGTCACCCAGCCAGCCTGCCTCACCAGGTCTTCCAACTCCGAGGCCAGGGTTCTAAGTACCTCCCTAGCATTGTTTGCTCCTTCAGCATGGGGGATGTGCCTCTTGAGTTCCAAGCTTATTGTCAGATGAGGATAGAAAACTTTATAAAACATATTTTCACTGCTTCTCTATAACATATCAATTGCATTGATCTTGCCGTTGTGGCTCAGTTGGTTGGAGCATCCTCCTGTAACCAAAAGGGTGTGGTTTTGAGTCCCAGTCAGGGCACATAAGTAGGTTGCAGGTTCAATCCCCAGTCTAGGCATGTACCAGAGGCAACCAACTGATGCTAGTCTCTCTTATCTCTTATCAATGTTTCTCTCTCCCTTCTTCTCTTTCTTCCTCTCTGTTTAAAAAAAAAAAAAAAAAAAAAAGTCAGTAAGAAAAAAAGATGTTCTTTGGTGAGGATAAATAATTAATATATCAATTGCCTTTTTAATCCATTAGCACTTTTTATGGATAAACTTTTGAATATGGCTTTTAAAGTAGCAAAACCTAAAGGTTTATATCATAATATTTTAATTTGCCAGAAAATACATACAGCAGGTCTTCAAATAATGTTGCTACATTGAGGGTTGTTTTGCCTATGTTGATGAAAATTTTAAAAATCGATTCCTGGCTGGGGCCATTGTATAGAGTTTGTGTGTTCTCCCCGTGTCCGTGTGGGTTTTCACCAGGTACTCTGGTTTCCTCCCAAGTCACAAAGATATGCCCGTGAGATGGTGTGTCTGAATGGCCCCAGTCTGAGCGAACGCGGGCGAGCGTGCCCTGCGATCCTGGGACGTCCTGTCCAGGGCTGGCTCCTGCCTTGCGCCCTGAGCTGCCAGCACAGGCTCCAGCCCCCCAAACCTCCTGACCCTGACCTGAAGAAACAGGCTGGAAAATAATAACCTTCCTTTTTTTATTCGTCTGTCTTACATGTATGTATAGTGCACACTTATTTTAATGTTTAATATTGGAAGTGTTTTGGGCCTTTATTTAGAAGTTTGATGGAGTTTGTGTAACCAGAAATATGCTGTAGAAACTTAACTCTCGTCTATATCAGTCACTTTAGGGGAAAATTGGTTTTGCTACATGTTTCATTTAAAGTTGCAGTTTCCAAGAGCCTATCTCTAACATTAAGTGAGAACTTAAGTGTACTATGGGAATAAACAACTGTAAAAGGAACAGAGTATAAAAGTCTTGAATGGACCCAAATACAGCTCTCAGAATTTACTGTGTGAAAGAGGCATTTCAAATTAGTTCAGAACAACAAGAAAGATAAATTATGTATGAAAGCGGTGCTGGTATCCCTGGAAAGCAATGTGGAAAAATAAAAGTTATCTCAGCCCTTAAAATAATTCGTATTGTTCAAATATGTGACTTAAGAGAATCATGAGAGTCAAAACATTTAAAAAATAATTTTGAATAGGGTAAAGTCTTCCCAGACAAAAATTATAACAAGAAGCTACAAAAGAGAATCTTGGTTAATTAAGCAATATAAATGGCAAAAACTTATATGTAGAAAAAAGAACAAAAAGTCAAACCATAAGCAAATTTTCAAATTTTATGGCATAGCCCTGACTGGTGTGGCTCAGTGGGTTGGGCATCGTCTTGCAACTGAAAGTTTGTTCGTTCAGTTCCCACTCAGGGCACATCCCTGGGTTGTGGGCCAGGTGCCTGGTTAGAAACAGGACCTGTGAGAGGCAACCAACAGATATCTCTCTCGCACATCAATGTTTTTCTTCCTTTCTTTCTCCCTCCTTTCCCCTCTCTCTAAAAATAAATAAATAAAATCTTTAAAAAAATTTGTTTAAAATTTATGACACAGAGTATTTCCTAGGTATTTAAAGAGCTTTTACAAATCGATAGCATAACAATAGTAAAAGAAATTGGCCAAGGACATGAATATACACAGGAAAAGAAATTCGAAACCCATTAACAATATGAAAAAAAAGCAAAACAATGAGATCATTTTTCATTATCAGACAGTCCAACATTTAAAATTTTGATTATATCCAGTATTGGAGAGACCACAGGAGAACCGGTATTCTCATACACCATTGGTGAGAGTGGAAATTAGTACTAGATTTTTGGAAGACAATTTGCAATGGCTATCAAATTTAACATATGTATATGATTTGATCCAGCAATTCCACTTCTAGGAATTTATTTTAATTATATACAAGTAAATAAAGATATATAGATACATACAGGTGTTCATTATGTTACTTTTAATAGAAAAACAAGTCACAGAAAATGGAGAACAACCTAAATGCCTGTAGTATTGCTAAAATTTGTCCCCAAATTGATGCTGCTCCCTTTGAGTGTGGACTATAGTGATGGCACTAATAAGCAGAATGTGGTGGATAGCATGGTAATAGACTTTCAAGACTAGTTTATAAAAAGCATTTTGTTTTCTTCCTTATTCTGTCTCTTGGATTAATCACCATGAGAAACCAGCTACTGTGTTGAGAAGACGCTGAAGCAGCCCCATGACAAGACTCACACATAGGAGCTGAAGCCTCTTGCCAACAGCCATGTGAATGAGCCACCTTGGAAGTAGACTCTCCAGCCCCAGTCACGCCTTCAGATGGCTTCTGCTCCAGCCGATTTCTTGGTTGGAACCTCATGAGAGACCCAGAGCCGGAAGAACCCAGCTAAAGTGCTTATGGACTCATTACCAGAGGACCATAAGATAGTAGATGCTTGTTGTTTTAAGCTGATAAGTTTTGGGGCCATTTGTTAAGCAACAATAGATAACAAATATAATGTTAAATAATAAAAAGCTGGCCAACACCATATTGTACTGTCATCCAATGAAACTCTATGTAGCTGTTAAAAATAATGTCTTCTGCTTGAGATGTAGAACACTAGAAAGTACTAACCTCACACTTGCAAGATAAAAAACAATCTGGAAAATATGCAAATTCACAACTTTTCTTGAACTCATGAGAGAGCTGAGTTCACAAGGCAACATCTAATCTGAAATCTAAGGAGAAACAGGCAGGCACCTACAAAATGAGGAGAGACTCAAACACTTGCTCACCTAGGGCAAGCATGGCTATCCACTGGCAGGGAGAATTCAGCTCAAATTGTTAATGGTCCAGTGTGGGTAGACTTGCAAGAGAAAACAGAATCCCTGGGGACCACAGATATAAGGGAAATTTGCATCTACTTGTGCAGACTTTTCTCCAATGATCTCTGGCCGCTCACAAAGAAGATTAGGAAAGTGCCCAGAAAGCACCTTTCCTGGCACAGACCTGGAGGAGGGGAACATCAGTTGATACAGGTGAGGTCTGAAACAGCTCAGACCCCGATGCCTCATCTCTCCTACAGAACAAAAGCAGAACCAACTGTTGTAGGAAAGCAATAAACACTTACTTATATCCCTAGGGGTCTCAAATCCAACCCAGTTAGGGAAAGGTAACAGAATTAAATGCAAACCTCTGGTCCTGGGGGAGGGGCAGGAATATGTGCTGGGTCCAGAACTACTGCTGGGGGAGGTACAGAAACACTGAAGGTAACACCCGGACAACCCAGGACACAGTAGGTGCATAACTGAGAGATATTCAGGCTAATTAACAGTTCTGACTAATGAGTAACACTGGAGCACTGCTACCAGTGGGTGGAGAGACTTTCCAACACACTGCAGGGAAGACCTTCAAGCTAAGGGTGGAGCAGAGATTCAAGAAACAGATTTGAAATAACAAGCCCATACCCTAAACCCAGTTTATAAATTTGAGATGTGTGTTGCACTTTGGGTGACCATAGCAACAACAAACCCAAAGATCTACATAGAGGAATGAAGACTGACAGAAACAGTAATCACATGAGTATAAAAGTTTTTTCCCTTATTTATATCTCTTTAAAAGATAAAGGAAAAGATAAATGTTTTTTCTCTAACTCTTCTGTCTTGCTGAGATCCCGAAAGCCCATGGTTATAATTAATAATAAGCATATTTCAGTATTTCTGTTTGTTTCCTATAGCATTCCTTTTGAGTTGAAGTTGTAGGGAGAATAATTTGATATGCTTCGATTGTGTGTGTGTATGTATATGTATATACCTATCTGTATTAGAGGAAAAACTGCTCTTATTTCTGTAAGATATCACCAATTAAATATTTTAGTGGAAGTTGAAATTTAGGGATTTATTTAATTTTTGAGCTGTAGAACATATGGTGTGGTCTTTTTGTTTTTTGTTTGTTCATTTTGGTCTCTCAACAAAAGATATCAGAATTGTTTACAGAATCTCCTATTTTGTAGATATTTGTTATTTCTTCAAAACAATCATGGCAATTTGTCCAAATAATTGTTCAAAACAAGTACAGATCTAACCTCCTCATCAAAAAAGAATTGACTTTTTTTTAAACAGCAATATGTTGTGGAGTTTATAACATATGCAGAATTAAAATGTTAGGACAACAATAGAACAGAGGCCAGGAAGGAAGAAATTGAAGTACACTGTTGTAGGTCCTCATATGTGAACTGGTATAATATCATTTGAAAGAATACTGTGATACCTTAAAGATATATACTATAAACCTAAAGCAAACACAACAATAACATGACAGTGTTACAAGTAATAAGCCAACAAATGAGATAAAATAGAATTTTAAAAACACAAGTAATCTAAGAGTTGGCCAAGAAAGAGGAGAAATGAAATCAAGCACATAAAAAAAAAAGAAAACAATTTCCAAGACAGTAGATATAAACATAATCATATCAATAATTATATGGTCTAAACACCCCAATTAAAAGGGAGTGATTGTTAAATTGGATATTAAAATAAAAGATTACCCTGTGGCCTACAAGAAACCTGTTCTAAATATAAAGACAAATAGATTAAAAGGATGAAAAAAGATATACTATGCTAACACTAATCAAAAGAAAGCCAGAATGACTATATTAATATAAAACAAAGTGGGTCTCAGAACAAGAATATGACCAAAATTAAAGAAGGTTTTAAAGTGATAAAGTGGTTAATTCATCAAGAGGACATCCCAGTCCTAAACGTTCACACATCAATAACAGAACTTCAGAACACACAAAGCAAAAACAGAACTGAAAGAGAAACTCATAGGCCTGAGAGAGAGACCACCATTGTTTTGTCTGATTAATAAAAGAAGGATATAAGACATGAAAATTTGCCTTTCAAAGATATTGAATATTTTTTGCATTACAGGAACTTTTGATTTGTAAAACCACCTGGGAGTAGGCATTATTTTCTGCATTTGACAGCAGAAGAAACTGAGGCACAGAGAGGTTACCCAAGGTCATAGGGCTGGTGAGTTGGAAGGGCCAGATTCAAACCCAGGTCTTCCTGACTCCAAGTTCCCGCCCCTCTTGCTCCTCACAATGTGAGGTCCTCAGGTGGCCACGGGGCTCCAGCAGGGCTGCCTCCGACATTTTGCGAGTACACACAGAGACAGACGGTGCTCTAGCCGTCATTTTTTAAGATTCCTGCCCACCCTCGTGACTGAGGGACTGATTGTCCCCAGGCTGAAAAGAGTCTCTGGGTTTACAGAAACGTAGGCAGGATCTTAGAGGAAAATGGAGATCCAGCTTAGGAGAGAAGAGGCTGGCACTGCCCACAGATAGAGAAGTAATCTCAGATGCCCTCCACACTGCAGGGGCGAGGGCCCCCCCAACCCCCCATCCCCCACCCTCACAAACAGGAAAGGCAAAGATGAAAGTTCAAGCTTTCTACCAAGGGCCACTTGTGGTTTCCCTCCCCAGGCAGCGCACCTCTTGGGGAGGGCCTTCCAACTACTTCTCATTATGTAAATGACTTTGGGTTTTTTTTTGCCACAAGCGAAGAAGGGAACCTGCCCTGGAATTGGTCTCCAGCAGGTCAGCGAGCAGCGCCAGCCCTTGGCAAGTCCGTGGCTCCCTCTGGCTCCCCCAGTCATGTCCTGGCTACTCTCTCCAGTGATGGTGCTCTTCGTGCCCCTGGCCGGTGAGTGACACATGTTACTTGGCATAGTGACCTGCCATGTCTGGTTGTATTAAACTTAAATGCATTTTGGTGCCACTGATCAAGGTGAGACAGGACAAACAATAGATAGCTGTTGCCGCTTCAGATACTGTGGGTATTTGGCTTGGGAACCAGTTCCTCCTTATTACCCTGCACCTGGGGTAATTCCGCTTTTTTCAAGGTCTTTAACAGTGTGGACTTGCTTTCTGTGAGTTAGGCAGAGTAGGTGACGACCCTAGAAGACAGTGACTCTGTCCCTGGCTCGCAAATGGGTTCTGGGCACCTCCTCAGGGAGAGTTTGTAGAGATCACTTATATTTAAGAGAGGGAGAACTGAGCCAGGACTTAGATGTGGGGTTCCTGCTACATGGTCTGGTAAAAGCACCTCATCTATTGGTTTTCCTGTTTTTCTCAAGTGGAAATGCTATGTTATATTATATATACAGTGAACTGTGAAGATGAATGAGATGTGGTCTGAAAAAATTGTGCCATTTCACAAAGTTATAAGCCCAGATATCAAAGATTTTTAAATATTACCGCTATACTTCAGATCAGAGAAGCTGTCTGGGAAACTGAGATTTTTGTGTCTATTTTATGGCCCCCAACCCCGGCTTTCACCAAGAGCTTTTCTCTCTAAGACACAGAGTCCTCTAGTGTGCTGTTATCAGCTTTGTTGTTTAATTCACACTCCCTTCTAGAGCCACCTAATTGAACATGTACGGGAACTAGCTCTGTCCACACAGCCTGCTAACATGCTCAGCTGTGGGACACAGAGGCACTTGAGTGTAACATGAATTGTTACGAAAGTTGGGTGAAGGGTCAGGCCAGCTGCCCTATTCCAGGCTGTTTATTCTTGTGTCACATCTTCAGAATTAGAGCCTCACATTCCTTTGGAGGCAAAAGGGGAAGTCTTCATTTCAGTTAGGAGGGCAAGCTAATAAAGCAAAAGACCTCAGTCTGGCAGTAACCCCAGGGACAATTCAATGGCTGACAGATGACTGACACATTCAGGAAAGCAATGAGTGCTCAATAAATGCAACTGCAGGATGAGAGGAAATGCTGCAAATTCGCAGAGTTGAACTGAGTGAATGAAGCGTGGGAAGATGCCCCGTTTCCCACACGAGGGTACTGAGGCCGCTTAGGGAATTGGTCATGGTCACTCAGCTAGCAAGGGGCACCCTGAGACAGGCACCCTGGAAGTCAGGCTTCACGGCCCATGCTCTGCACTACTGCACCTGCACACGTAGGTTCGAGAAACACTTGCTGAATTGGAAATGAGACAGCCATTAGACACTTTGCTAGGAGAGACATAGCTTCTAGGTAAACTAGCTGTGTAATTGTTACCCTGTCACTTTGCTTCCCTGGTCCCAAACTCCTTTCCACTAAAATGAGGGGATTTCAGTTTGTGTCAGTTAAAGTTCCGGCGCACCTACACATGAGAGACAAGCTCCAAACAATATGAATTAAGCAAGATTTCTCTCTCCTGTGAAAACAAGTCCAGAGGAATTCAGACCATGTCTGGTATTGTAGCTCCTTTTCATGGACCCACCATCCTACGTGTGACTTCTTCCCCAAGGGTCTCCTCGTGGTTCTGGGTGTCTGCTGGAGCTCCAGCCATTGCATACAAGTTGCAAGCTGGGTAAAGGAGAAAAACAGACCGGCAATGGTGAAGCCACACAGGTGACTGAGCTCCCTTCAAGCAGCCTTCCTGGAACCCTACTCCTTCTATTGCTTGGGCTCAAATTTAGTCACTTGTTCCCACCCAGCTGGAAAGGGGACTGGGACTTAAGGTTCTTTATGCCAGGCAGCAGGTTCTATTAAACTTGCAGTTCTATTACTAAGGGAAAAGGGGAGACCGGGATTTGGGGTAGTCATCCAGCAGCCTCAGCCACAGGGCTAGAGCCCCTTCTGTGTGGGGCTTCTCTTTGAATCTCAAGTCCCACAGGAAACTAACAGAGGTAAGATTTATATCTTTTTGCTAAAAAGTCTATGGTTAAACGGTGACATCGGGAGCCTACTTGTGCTAAGGGCCCACTCCTGCCCCGCCACACACACCCAGAAACAGGCTTCCTGCTGCACCCAGCTGGGGCAGCTTCTGCTGCCTGGGGACACGCCAAAGAAAGTGCTCCGGGGCTAAATGCAGCTCCCTGTCTCCGGACGTGGCCACGGTGCTCCTTGTATCCCATCTGTGTGCCTTAGAGCTCCACAGGCGCAGTGTGGCCTCCAAGGCCTGCCCGGCCTGCTGCCGGCTCCCAGCTCCCCGCAGCCTCCGCCCCCTTCCCCCCACCCTCCTTCCATCCCCATCATGCTGACCCCCGTCTTATTCTCCAAACACACCAGGCTCTGGCACCTCCGTGCCTTTGCGCATACGCTTCCTCCTACCTGGGGTACCATTTACGTTCTTGTCTGTTGGAAGACGTTCACCTTGTGTTAGATTCCTCACACCACGCTCCAGCCCTCGGGGCCTACTTTGGTAACCCTCATCACACTGAGGAGTGTGGTCCATTTGTGTGTCTGCCTCATGAGGTTTTGAGCCCCTGAGAACAAAGACCTTCCCCCTGTGCCTGACATGCAGCTTGGCTCCCAGGAGACTTCTACATTTCTGTGCGATTGGGTGTGGCAGGGAAACTGAACAACGCCTATCTGGGAAGGACTGACTGTCCAGAAAGTACCTGAAGAAGAAGCCGTTGTGTGGTCTCTGAGTTTGCCAGGGCCTGGCCGAGGAGTCATCTCTCAGCAGCTCCTGCAGTTTGGAGGGACGCAAACCTTCTCGTGCCTCTTCTGGCAGCTCATCCTCTAGAGGAGTCCCAGCAATGGGACTTGTTTACTAAGTCTCCTCAATTCTGGAGAGGACATACTAGGGGCAGGGGACCTGGCAGATCAGTGTGCGGACTCCAGGTTGTGGTTTTTTGGGGTTACTTTTTTTCAGTAGAGGGAGGGTCAAGACAGCTTCTGAGCTATGCTCTGCCATGGCTTCTGCCCACTGCCCTCTCTGTGGGTCTCAGACCATTGAACTTGACCTCTGGGGGACCATATGTTTCATGGTTTCATTTAAAAACTATGACATAATTTTGACAAAGATTAATCATATGTGTGTGATTGTGTGTGTGTGTGTGTGTGTGTGTGTGTGTGTATAGGAAAACAGAGTATTTCTCAGAGTATTATTTCCATTGAGTACCTAACAAATAGATGAACTTTCTGGGCAATATTACAATGAACAGCGTACCTACCTCTGTCAGCTATCCATCTAATCACCTGCCAATCTTTATACCCTACTCTCCTCCAGAGAGATGGGGACCGGAGGGGAGGTGCCAGAAAGGGGAAGAAGAATATGAGAAAAACACTTCCCAGACTGGTTCAATCTGTTACACACTCTAACACTTCTGGTCACTTTGATTCAGCCACCTGCCAGCCTAGCCTTCTGCCCGCCACAAAGGCACACACTATACATCAAGACACCATGGCTGCCAGCACCTCCAGCCACCCCACACATGCTTTCTCCTCACCAAGCACACCTTGACATTCACCATGAGTCTTCTTCTCCGGTTTCAGATACTGTGCATCTGTGAATGACCACTGTGCTTCTCCCCCTTCATTGGCGTTCTTTCATCATTACTGAGAGAGGAGTTCTAATGGCATTGTGAGGAAGGCTCCCCCTTTTCAAGGGTGTGTTACTCAGTTGAGAAGATTTGCTCTAGCTCATAAGCCTAAGCTGTACACAATGGGATTTTATCAAAAATCTAAAGATCTCCCCAAGAGAACAAAAGGCAACTGGTTTTCAGTCTCCCAGAGTTGCTTTTTACTGCAAGATATGCCTGAAAACCACATCTGGGAGTAAATTATCCTTTTTCATAGTAATAGTATGAACTTAATGGGGTTCCTTTGGGTTTTTGACTGAGGAAACAGCAACTCGGGTTTAGTCCAACTGAATTGTGAAAATAAATCTTCAACAGCTGTCAGTCTTCCTAACAATTTTGAATGGGAAAATCTTTCCCCAAGCTCTACAATGTGGGCATAATGTTTCCACACATAGTAATTTGATGAGTAAATCTACAGCCCATAAAATCCACAACAATTGAGTATCACACATTTCAGTTATCCCAATGAATATTTAGATACAAAAAAAAAGAGACTCTTTTATAGCAGTCTCAAGTAACCTGATGTCATTAATAAATTCGTTTTTGGCCTTGACTGGTGTGGCTCAGTAGGTTGGGTGCAATCGCGGAAGCCGCAAGGTCATCAGTTCAATTCCCAGTCAAGGTACATGCCTGGGTTGTGGGCCAGGTCCCTGGAGAGAGGAGTGTGAGAGCCAACTGATCAATGTTATTCTCCCTCTCTCTCCCTCCTGTCCCCTTTCTAAAAATGAATAAAATTTTTTTTAAGAATTAAAAAAGTAATAATGTCTTTGAAAGATTATTGAAGACAATTTGAATTAATACTTTTGTCTTTCCCATATTGAAAGCAGTTGTGCACAAATTGTTTTTATTAAAAGATTGTGTTTATTTTTTAGAGAGAGGAGAAGGGAGGGAGAAAGAGGGGGAGATAAACATTGGTTGGTTTCCTCTCACACACAACCAGCCAATCAGATGGGGACTTGGCCCACAACCCAGGCATGTGCTCTCAGTGGGAATAGAACCAGAGAACCTTTCGGTTCGCAGGCTGGTGCTCCACCCACTAAGCCACGCTAGCTGTGCAGAAATGATTTATGTGTTACTACTGGGCTTAAAGTTAGAATTTTTCTGGAAAATAATCACTATTTCAGCACCGAAGCCTTTGAAAGCCTCACCAGGAATCACCAATACGAGGGCTTGGTGAATTGGGGTCCCCGGAGGGATACCCTACTATTCTGTTATCCTCTGCTTTTGTCTCTTCTCTCACTATTCTTTCCAGTGACACACACAACCTCCACCATCCCCAAATCCAAGGGCAGGCTTTGGTTCAGACAGGGGTTTGAGCCTCAGCTCCAAAATGTAGTAGTTGTATGATTATGATTAACTTGATAGAATACTCTAAACCTGAGTTTCATCTGAAATATTGGGATCAAGATAGTACCAATCAGAGGGTTTTGAGAGGAGTTGGTGAAAGTTGACCCTTAACCTATGGTAAGTGTCCAGTATCTTGGAATTTGGAGGTGTTATTATTATTATGGAATAAGAAAACATTTAAAGTTGTTGAATAAAAGAGGGAGATAGTAAAGGGATTAGGGATGATTTTGATTAGATAGGAACTTCAGACCCTATAAACACCAACATAGATGGATCTCCTTTGCCTTTTCCCAGTGTTTTCCCAAGTCACTGCCCAGCACCAGGCAGCTACAGCTTCAATGAGTATAAACACAATGAAATCACAACATTGAAGAGATGAAGTTTATGATCAGGTACAGTGAGACAATGTACCTGATCATAAACTCCCAGAGAACATAATCTGCACTTTGCCCATTTTTCTGGCTTGCCAGGTGCCTGGAAGGAGACAAGGATAGAACTGCGGGTTGAAAAAGAAACAGAGGCCTTCTGCCCTTCAGGGATGGCCCAAGAAAGAACCTGTGACAATAATACACACAGCTTATCGGTCCATGAAGGCTTTCATTTAAACCAACTCTTTTGAGCCTTACAATAATCCTAGAGACCTACAATCCATTATCCTCATTGGCCCATCCAGTTATGTATTCATCCAATCCACATCCACTAGACACTTTCTATGCACAGGCACTGGTGGTGAAAAAAAATACACACAGTTCCCACCTCGGGATTGCTTTTTGTCTAGTAGAAGAGATGCACAATCAGCAAATACATCGTTAAGTAAACATTTCATCAGAGCTGATACTCTGATACACTGTCTTGCCAGGCTTATTGCTAAATATTTTCATTCCCCTTAGGTAATTACAAGTTGTGATTAGCACAGTGAAGGCAACAAATGCACCACTGTGGCGGGGAGTCACAGGATGGAGAGCTGGTTTACACAGGGGGACAGGGAGTTCTCTGAGGGACTGACATGTGAGGTGGGCAAAAGAAGGTTTACCGTTGTGAGCGCACAAAACGGTTTATTCTTGTATTTTTATTTATTAATTCTTGTATTATTTCTTTGTATTATTTGTCTTTTTCTTATTATTATTGTTATTATTTCATATCTGTACCTATGACTTATATTTTAGGTAATGATGGCTGGTAATTTAACCCACTTTTGCCCACCCCTGAATAACCCAAAACATGAAGGATAGGCCTGCCAGGTGTAGAAGAGTGATTACGGCTTAACCTTTTTTCTTACATGAGCAAGGCTGGGCCACTCAAGAGGTTCAGGAAGGGAATGACAGGAACTGGTCTATATTTAGAAAAACTGGCGGTAGACAAAAAAATGAAAGGGTAGTGACTCTCCCGTCATTGGAGGTAATTAAGCATAGAATAGATGAGCACATGGCAAATACTAATAGGTCCAATTCACACATCAAATTAGGGTTTGAACTAGATGACCTTTAAGACTCCTTTTGAATCTGAGATTATATGATTGTATGCAACTACACAGCTGTCTCTCATGACCATTATTTATGCTGCCCCAGCTCTCTCAGGCCATCGCAGCTGCGCTCTTCCCAGGAACACCGTCTTCCTAGGAACTATCTGGATTCACATTGGAAGATGGGGAATGAAGTGGCATTGCCACTCTGATATCTCACTGAGCATGGTCAGCTGGTGTGTTAGGACCACACCCCATCTACACAAAGGGGCTGGATGCAGCATGATCACCACCCTGTAAAAAATATGGCTACAACTAAAACATTACAGCTGTGGCCTTCTGGTAGAATCTTGGGTGACCTTGACTTGATTGTTATATCCTTATAAATTTCCTCCCAATCTGAAAATACACGTTAATTTTTAATGAAGAATGGGGGAGGGGCTTTGTGAACTCTTAGTTGGCGTTAACACTTTTGTTTCTGAATTTGCAGTGATTCTGCACTATGGCAGTCAAGCAAGAGCAATAGGCGTTCCAGGAGTCACAGGCTCTTCTCAGCCCACGAGGGCAGCAACGGTGCAGGCCACAGCAGAACCTTCTTTTCTGCAGCCAACTAACCAAGAGCCTCACAAAACTACAGCAGCAAGATCAACCAGTGATCACATCACCTCTCAAACAGTTGCCACAACCTCCAACCCTGAGATCTCAACCACACACACAACATTACAAACTCTAACAGCAACCTCCTTGATAACTACAAACAGCACCCCATCCACCAGCCCAATAACCCACACCCCGTTCACAACCCAGGCCACACCCAACAACTCGCACACGGCGGCTCCAGTCACTGAGGCTACAGTCGGCCCCAGCGCAGCTCCCGCTTCACCGCCACCCACCATCACTCCACCAGCCCATACAATGGGAACCAGCCCATCGACTGTCAGCCACACAACTGGGAAGACCATCCCACCCAGTAACCAGACCACCCTTCCTGCAACTTTGCCCACCTCACCACATACCAGCACAACCAGTCAGAAGCCCAGTCAACCCAGCCATGCCCCAGAAACAACCACAGCCGCACACAATGCCACCCCAACTGCCTCACCTGCCACCATGGCTCCTGGGCCCACCCTTGCGCCTCAGCCATCATCAGCCAAGATTGGAATTTATCAAGTCCTAAACGGAAGCAGGCTCTGTATCAAAGCAGAGATGGGGATAGAGCTGACGGTTCAAGAAAAGCAGTCGGTAAGTTGGGGCCGCCGGCCTGCAACACCATCTTCAAAAAGTTTGACCGGAGTTTCCCTTGCCAAGAATGAGCATTCCCCTGCATCCTGTGTCTTTTAATGAAACACATACATGTGAGCACCTCTTTCTCCACGATGTTTCATTAAAAGGTGAATCTGTTTGAGAGTATGTATAAAAATAGAAACAACAGTGACTGCTTGGAGAGAGGAAGGCACACACCAGCAATTTAAATTTGCATACCCCTCACTTTCAGCCAACGCAGGCAGAGCATTGGCGTGTGTTCAGAGTTGACCCCAGCCTGGCCCGCCCCCACCCGGTGACTTCCAAGCCTCAGTAACTTTTCTGTGAAATGAGAGGTTTGGATTAGATAGTCTCCACGGCTCCAGCCAGCTACTAATATGTCTGGCTCCAGCCAGACACTAATATGGAAAATCCAGATTAACAAGGAGATTGGAGGGGCTGAGGGTGAGGCTGAGATTATTTGATTTACTCAAGGAATCGCTATAAAAATTGTACTTTCTTTTTTGGCACAGTTTTTATGATTTCAAATAAAACTTCCGCATTTGAAGCAGAAGTGTATTACCTAGCAAACCTTTCTTACATATCTTTTAACACGTATAATCTAACAAAAGTTAAATTCCACTCAGTTTATCAGGAATAGACCTGCCACGAGTTTTCTACCAAGGAGCTCCTTGCTGTGGGAGAACTCCTTTAAAAAATCTTTTGAACATAACAGTATAGAGATATGAGGTGTCATCCAGGGATTTTGAAATTCTCAAGGTAACAACCATTAGCCTAGAGTTTCAAGCTCACTTGCTAGTCTGTGCTTCCAGTTCCCTAGCTAGAGTTTTCTCCTGTATCTCAAAAAAGCTGATCTATTTTATTTGATTTAGGTTTTTTCACCTCAGCGATACTTCAGCATCGACCCCAATGCAACCCAAGCCTCTGGGAATTGTGGCTTCCTAAATTCCAACCTCCTCTTGAATTTCCAGGGCGGATTTGTGAACTTCACATTCACCAAGGTGAGGACTGAGCTCCTTCACAACGCTGTCCTTTCCCCTCGCCCTGGGCCGGGTGGTGCAATCCCGCATTCCACTTTGAGTTCCAGGGGAAATAGGCCTCAGGGCCTTTTGAGATGTTCTCTGATAAGAACGAGGGGCATGGAGATGGAGAGGAGGAAAGTGTCGACATCTTATGTTTGCCTTCTTCCCCCTTCAGCCTTCTCTCTGTGCAGCTCAGAAGGCCTTGGATGCCTCTTAGGGGAGACTTGGCCCTGAGGTACCTGGCCGCAGGCGCCCTTTGCAAACCACCCAAAGGAGGAAGTTTAGAGATGAACAGACCCAGAGGAATTCCCAGTGGACACCAGAGAAAGGAGATTAGTCTGAGAACAAAACCAAATGTCAGAATGGGTCTTTCCAACCACAGGCAAAATTCAGGGACTAACCAGGCCCTGGGTTTTCCAGACCATATCCTGGGAGGGCGTAAACCACTAGAACAGAAAGAACATGGACATGAGGTCAGAGCCTCAGTTGCAAATTTGATCCTGCCATTTGTTCTCTTTGTGACATCAGGCAGGCAATTTACACTGTCTGAGCTTTATTTTCTCACTTGAAAAATGGAGGAAGGGAATTAGGAATCCTCTCTGTAAAGAGTGTTGTCCAGTACAAGGAACGTAGATGTTCCACAAGCAGGAACTATGTGACTGGAATGACTGAAATGGACAAACGCCTTGGGGAGACAATGTTGGTCATCCCACTCGTGCCCCAAAGAGTCTTTAAATACAGGCCGAGTAAGAGCCAAGAGGGAGGTACCGAGAGGACCCTCGTGGCTGGAACTCTGTGTCATCCCCTTCTTACCTGTCTAATGTGACCCCTGAAGTTATAGGGGCCACAGTTAGCAGCTCTGGGATAGGAATGAGCACAGGCTTTGAGTCAGGCAAACCAGTATTGACTCTTAGCCATAGTACTTATCAGCTGCATGATCTCCGTCTACTGGGGCTGTTTCCTCATCTATAAAATGGAAATAATTCCATCTGCCTAATAGGACCCTTGGGAGGATTAGAAATGGCATATATAAACCGTCTAGCACAATGTTTAATACAAGGGGTCGTTAGTGATTTCCCTGTTATTAGCTTGGTCTCGAAGTCTTGATCCCCCTGGTGGACACTTCTGTCCTTAGGATAGAGATGCACTTGAGAAGTCAGCAGTTTCCTTTCAGCACCAGATGGAAAAGACATGATCTCTCTCACCAGAAGAACAGTCAGGGGCAGAATAAGTGCTCTGTCCCGGGACAACTGAAGTTAAAGTATAGAGGTGTGAAGGGATCTTAAAAAGTCACTTCAGTACAACGGCAGAGAATATAGGTGTAAGCACTGCTGCTGTAGCTCAGGGCTGGACTGTAACCAGGCCCCCGCTCACGGGGGTGCTTGGCTGAGGGAGGACGGACCAACCTCCCTCAGCGTTCGACTGCGGCTCACCACAGCCACTGCTGCCAGGCCGTAGGCAGAACCGCTCGCACGAGTTTTCTTAGGGCCCTCGACTTCTCTTTTTGCTGCCTTCCTGTCTCCTGATGCCTCCTGTCCCTGCCTTTCCAAGGCCTTCAGGCTGGTCTCTGTTTGATCGAACTCCACCCAAGGGCTGAATTCCTGCCTGTCTGGAAGTCCTCTGTACCTCCAGAGGCGTGGGCAGGAAACGAGTGCCCAGGCTGGGCTAGAAGGAGCAGCAGGGCCTCCCTCCCTCCCTCCCTGCACCCACCTTCAGGAGGGAGCCCCGTGAGCCACTCTCCATCCACAGCCCCATGTGTCAAGGGAGCGGCTTTGGGTCTCACCCACCAAATCCACCTCATTCCCCCTGCACCAGTCCCCCAAGCAGCTGACTTCACTTTGCATCAAGAGGAGAGCAAAGAGGCTAACAGGAGGTCAAAGTTCCCACTACCCTTAATCTGTCTAAAGAATGTCTGTATTTAAAAAGAGAGCTTGTTTAAACCCCCCCCCCCAAACAACCACAAATTCAAAGATTACAGGGGGCTAAGCAACGTTCCCTTTTTCCTTGAAACAGGTGATAACTTTTTATTTTCTTCTTTAATAACGAGATATTTTTAATTAATTCAATTAACAAAGATTGTAAAATAGAATAATACCTAATATTGGCAAGGACATACATAACCGAGTACTCTCAACATTTCTAGAAGGAGTTTGCCTTTGTACCGTATGGCCCTAGGTCTTCTATGTCTTCTTCCACATCTTGCAGTGTATATATTTTCCCACTGTTGATGAAGACCAATGCAAAGGAAGATTTCATTTTTCCATTAAATCTGCATAAGAAAACCATTAAGAGTAAGCATGGGATGTAAGTGGCAACTAATAAGGCCTCTGTAGCAAGGAGACAAAGGGGAGGCCAGGGAGTGCCCGTTCTGCCCAGAGGGGCAGCCACTCCACAGCTGCAGCTGGTGGTGCCAGTGGTGGGGCTGGCGTCTAGCCCAGGCACTTGTCATTGTCTTTGATGGCAGACACTGCCCTTCTGCGCCAGTTGTTAAACATTCTGCGCATCACTCCTCTCAGGTGATAACAAGACACCAGCGTTGCCTGATCTTCCGATTGTTTAAGAAAAGGCAAAAGTTCAGAATCTTTTTCTAAAAACACATGATTTTTAAGTGTTGGCAACACATTTGTTAAAAATTTGAACATTTTCCTGGCCAAACAAAACACAGCTGTGGGCCAGACTCGGCCTGGGGACCCAGCGCCGCGCCTTCTGCCCTAACAGGCGGGCTGTGTGAAACGCATGGGGGCAGGAAAGCTGTCTAGATTCTTCCACAAGAGAATAGTCTTAACCCATCAGTCAGCCACTTTTCAAATATTGCTACAGTCTACAACAGCGTCTCCCAACAGATGCAGGAGCAACATTTGGGGTCAGATGAGTCCTTGTGGTGGGGGCTATCCTGTGCCTTATGGGAGATTGAACAGCATCCCTGGCCTCTACCTACTAGATGCCAACCCCAAATGTCTCCAGACATCGCCAAATGTCCTCTGGAGGCAAAGTCACCCTGGTTGAGAACCAGTGTTCTAGAGAAAAAGAGGGCCTTGGAAAACAGGAGTATATGTTAGTTATAATGCAATCGATGGTACAAATGAGACACAAGTTGTAGACTGATAAATGGATGCTGATTAGCAAGCCTGATTTATCGACCAATTTAGCAGTAAGAATTCACTGAGCACTTAGATCATCCTCAACCCTGAGCTAGACGTTATGGGGAAAAAGAAAAGAAATATAGGCTGTAGTTCCAAGTTTCAAGTCGTGGACAATAATCTGTAATTTTTTCAATGGAAATGTAGTGACAGGAACAGAGAGAAAAACCTGCCTCCTAAGCTGTCACTTGATGTTATTGTTCAGTCAAGACTTAAATTAGCCATATGATTTCCATGTGACCATGGACAAGTTGCTAGTTCTCTCCCTGAGTCTGTTTCCTCTCTTGCATAATGGGGCCAAGCAATACCTGTTTTGTCGGCTGCCGTGAGGGTGAACTGGCCTAGCATATGCTAAGCACGGTTTCTGGTCCGCAGTGGAGTTAAGAGAGGTGGGTTTCCTTTCTCATTTCTCTCAGTTTCATTTTTTTTAAAGAACTGAAAACCTTCCCATGGCAGGGTCTCATGTGACTAAAGTGACATGCTGAAAGTTGTTCAGGCCCTCCAGGTGAAAGGTAAACACACCTCATTTCCCTTGCCAGCTTCCTTCCTGCCCAGAGAGTTCGGTGGTTTTAAGAACACCTTTCAGTAACTGTGTGGAGCGCAGGCTCAGCACTATCCCTCTCTTATGCTCCTGGTTGGCAGGGCAGCTCCAGGACACGGGAGACATCAGTCACCAGCAGGGAGGGAGGTGCAACAGGGCTACGCAATATACTGGGCAGCTGAGGTCCAGCAATCTGCTGCTGCTGCTGCTTCTGCTGCCCCTGCTGCCCCACCTCGTGTTTCTTAGAGCCTTCCAGGGGCCTGTGGAGTCCTCCTAGCTTATAGACTCCTGAGAACTGTGACCACTGTTTGATGTTAGCACCCACAGGGGGCACTATTTAGAAGTTCCCAAGCATATGGCACCACTTTCTGCCCTGTTTTCCCTTTCCCTCTGCCTGGATGGCCTTTCCCCCCGCACCAGCCTCCTTTTGCATTCATCCTTTAAGATGGCTCCACTACCTTCAACCCATGAAGTCTCCCCCACTCTGACCTCTCCATCCCAGGTAACACTGAGAGGCTTTCTTCTCTTAGTTCTCTGAGCCTCCAGTTGTTGCCCGCCCACCTCTGTTAGTGTCCTCATCGCACCTCCTGCTCTCTCTGACTTAGTCACATTTCTCTCTCTAGCGCACAGCCCTGATTCCGTACATAGTACATAGCAAATGTTTGATGAAGAAATAAATCAATAAAGGACTGAATTTAAAATTCACAGAGAATCGGGCCAAGGCACCAAGAAGTAGATCAGCAGCTTTAAAGAAACAGCCTCTTTGGCTTCCTTGTACTATATCCAGAGCAAAGGTTTCTTGCTGTAGTCACAACAATGCTGGGCAAAAAAGACCTGAGAGGTGTCGAAGACAAAATTCACATCTTGAACATCTGTGACTGTGAAACTCCTACAATACGGTTTGCGGAAGAAAAGGAGAGGACCCTGGGCCTGCAGCCATTGGCACGCTGCCTTCCTGAGCAGGCGATATTGGCTGGCTTGCTCTGGACCCCATCCTTTGCCAGGGAGGGTGTTTAGGTCCTTTGAGGAATTAGGATCTCTTTCATGAGATATTTCAGAGCTCTCTTTCCATACCGGCAGTGACGGGCCGCTGTGTCAGCAACCCAGCTGTTGAATAATGAGGTGAGACTTTTGCAAGTGGTCTATTCGAATGGACCTGGCTGCAAGGAGTCCTCGGCCCCCTTTCGTCAATGTTGATAGGTACACAAAGGAGTTTCATTTTTGTCTTCAAGAGCCTGGCATGGTAGATGTTTTTCATTCTCCAAACCAAACCCCAAATAAGAAAAACGTCTGTCAGAGAAGAATGACCGTGTGGGTGTGGGCAATAAAGATAAAAAAGACACCATAAACTGAATAACAGGAGACATGTAATTTCCCTTGGGCTATGGGTTAAATCTAACACCTGCTTGAAGCTCCCCCACCCCCTCTCCTCTATCACCACCTGGCTGCTATCCCCAGAGAGCTCAGGGTTCAGCTTCTTTAATCAATAGAGCTACCTAAGTTTAGTCACTTACCCATTCTCTCTTTTTCTATTTGTAGTAGATCTGAGCTCTAGGAAATAGATTAAAAACATATCATTTAGCCTCAATGAGAGAGGTTTACCAGAAAGGGGCAATCTAATTAATTATTACCATTGTTAATAATGCCAAGTAAAATTTGAATATATACTCTGTGTTAAGTTTTTTGCATGGATCCCTTCATTTAATCTTCCCATCAAATTAAGAGATAAGTCCTGTTTTTATTATTCCCATTCTTCTACTGAATAAGTAAAAAAACTAAATCTTGAGAATGTTCATAAAGATTTGACAACTTAAACCAGGGTGCAAAGGAACAAATAAATATTTCAAAGTCATATTTAAAAATTCTTAGCAACACTTCATTCTCCCAAATAGGAGGTAAGCTATTCCTTTATAACATTTCATAACCAGCTGATTTGTTTAGCAACCCTGTTTTTCATTGATGGTGTGGATCATGAGTTAACACATGATGGCCCCCAGACCAAATCCAGCCTGCCACCAAAAAATATAAAATCTGCAGGATTGAATTTTGAATGACTTTTACATTTTTAATGATTAGAGGAAAAGGAGTATATGATGTGACACACAAAAATCACATGAAATTCAAATTTCAGTGTCCATAAATGGAGTTTTTTGGAACATGGCCATACTTTGTGTATGTGTCATTTATGGTGGCTTTAGTGCAACAGCAGCAGTTGAGAACCACAGGACCTAAATATTTACCATCTGGCTCTTTAAAAAAACAAACAAAACAAAACCTTGCCAACTCCTCAAAATAGAAGACACCTATTACTATTCAAATTATGCCAAATATTTAATTTACAAGTATAAAAAAATGCTTGTCTCTAATTTAAACAAGACAATTTTATATCCATTAAGAACCTCCGATAATAGCACAACTCCACAGAAAAAGTGAGCACAGCTGTCTAGATAAGACTCATTTGATATGATCAGCATAAACTATGTGTATAAAACGTGAACTCTCAAGAAAACTAACATCTCCTTCCCCTTCTGTTCACATGAGTTCACCTAGCAAATGTTTTTCCTTTGCCATGAAAATAGACATCAGCCCAGTTCCAGGCAATGTTTGGTGAATTTTGACTCAGTGCAAATAGAAGGGAACCTGGATACTGGCTCTGGCTTCTGTCCTGTTACTTCACTCAGATGGGCTTACGGTGAAGACGGGTATCGTGCCATGTGCCACCTGCTTTGGAAGGCCTCACCTCTGGCATTAGCCCTGTCGAGCACTGATTGTTGTGGAGCAGGAACGGCCCTTCTGATCAGGTCCAGCTCCATGGACACAGGAGCTGTGCAGTCAGAAGGACTTGTGTTTGGTTTGATGCTTTGCTGTCACCCCTTGAAATTCTTAAATGACTTTTGAACAAGAGATCTTATATTTTTCTCTTGTACTAGGCCCCACAAATTATGTAGCTGATCCTGCTTCCAACAGATGGATAATATAAGCAGCTGCATTTCAGAGAATGTGAAAGAAAGTTCTTGCATAAAGAATTTTTGTCTACTCCCACATTCCAATGGAGGCAAATGTAGGCAGGATCCTGTAGACAAGACCTTACTTTGACCTATAAACAATGGGAACCAGAGGTAAATGCTTAACTTCACTGAACCTCTTTGTTTTCAGCTATAAAATGGACGCCCTAATAATCTCAGGAGGGTTTGCAAGAATCAAAGGACACAACGCAGGTGAAAACATATGCTTAGTAAACTGTTAAACCTTTATAGAAATACAAAGCATCCCTTCTTTGTGTAAGGATAGCTCAAGGAGGTGCCACAGAAAAAGGGAGATTCCAGGCCGTTTCCCATGAGACTCAGAGCTGCTCTCATCACTCCCTGCTGCTCCTTAAGTCAATCTCACACTGCAGCCCAAGTAAGTTCCAAAAACAAAGTCATCCTTCTGTCACTGTGCTGCTTAAAACCTTTCAGTGGATACTCTCTGCCTTTAGGATGGAGCAGGGTTCTTGTAAGAGTGGCTTTGGGTACAGAAGTACATACAGGTATCTCTTATGCTAAAAGGAAACCAGATAAAAATCTGAATAAAAAGTACATGCAAGCAATCCAAGAAGGGACGGGATCATAGATGTTTCTCTCTAAAATGAATGGATGGTCTGCTCTGGCAAGGTGGCTCAGTTGGTTGAAGTATTGTGGGTTTGGTGTGTCCAGTCAGGGCACATACCTAGGTTGCATGTCCAATCCCCAATTGAGACATGTATGGAAAGCAAGCAGTCGATGTTTCTCTCTCTCTCTCTCTCCTTTCTCTTCCTCTCTAAAAATTAGTAAACGTATCTTTGGGTGAGGATATAAATAAATAAAATGAACAGATGCTCAAAGCACATTGTTAAACTAGCCTTTGAGAACTGAGACTAAGCACTTCAAAAGAAAGGGCCGGGTCTTACTCTTCTCCCTAGACATAGAGCAATGCCTGGTCTAGAGTCAATGTAAGAGGGGTTAGAGGCTATATTTGGAAACAGGCAGATTGGGGTCATAGCTTTCTGCCACCTATTAGGGTTATGACCTTGGGCAAATCATTGAACCTGCATTTTCTCTCACAGTTGTGAGGATTAAATAAAGCACAGCATAGTACATGCCTGCTACAGTACCTGGCACAAGGTAAGAAGTCAGTGTATAGTAGATGAATTTAATGAATTTTCAGATCTAGAGTTCAGTGTATGAATAGCAGTTACCTTCCTAAAACAATTTGTATTTCTGAAACTCTTATATTGTGTAAGGAATTATTTCATCCACAAATAATATACAAATGGGTTTTAATGTGGACAAGACTATTATTGTTAAAGTTCTTTAATGCCTAGATTTGAAACTTCTAAAGAAAAATCCATTTGAAATTCTGGATAAAATGTGGAACTCTTATATTTCTGGGCACAACCACCTGGGGTCCTCTTGTACAGACACCTAGTGCTCTTGGGGTAAACGATTTCTTTCCAGAATCACTCACTGTGGCCCCATGTAACTATTTTGGAAACATGAACCTATCTGTTCAAAGGACTTGATACTCTACCCAGGAAAATGCAGGCAAAATTTTGCATGCGCCGCTTTTCCCCAGAGGGTTTATAGACCTCCCTTGAGGCCACCCGTGGTAGCCTGAAGGAAGCGTGGTCTCGGTTTAAACCCTAAGATATTAATTACAAAAGCTTAATGTATGTTCCACCAACCCCTCCACCTTCCAGATGTTATTTACATTTTATAGGGGGAAAAGTGGCCCAACTGAACGGACTCAAATCGCACTGGTAGAATTTTAACTTCAGACTGTAGCGGCAAGGAGGCAGCAGAGAAATTTTGGGCCAGGGGCAAGGCATTACTTATTATTTATTTATCATGTAGTCGATTTACTTTTTTTTGGAAAATTTAAAACACAATTATGGCTCCATACTAACATATCCCAAACCCTCATATCAAGGATTTAATAGCTGGAATCTTGCCTGAACAAAGTTTATATGCCAGAATCATAAACATGGAAACAGATTACCCAAAGATTAACACATTGATGTTTTACAGGGTGAAAACTCCTATTATATCAGTGAAGTGGAAGCCTATTTGACCACCTCAAATCCAGGTAAGAAGCAAGAGAAGGCTGTTGTATCAGTAATGATACTGTTTCTGGTTAGTTCGCTTTTAATCCGATTGAGTTCTTCAATCTTCGATGCTGCTTTTGAGAAACAGGCTGAGAAAGTGACCCACAGTACATATAATTTGGGGGAACTTACTACATCTTTGTGTATTTCAGTTCATTCATCATCTTATGAAGGAGGTTGGACTACATTATGTCAGAAATCATTATCAGCAACAGTAAAGAGTATAGTGACTTCAGACAGATTTGTTATTGATGGTGCAGTTTATTCTATATTCTTAGAATCATGCATTTATTCCAAAAAAAATATGTAGTTAGTGCCTGGTAGGTGCCACGCCCTGGAATACACTCGGAATCCATTATTATCTAAACAGATAGTATCTGCTCTCAGGGAGCTTACATTCTAGAAGGGAGGAGAGGACCATAAACAGACACATTGAATGATGATACACAGTTAAGTGATGAGAAGTGCTATGAGCAAAATACAAGTAGGGTGGGGTGGACAGGACTGGAAAGTTGTTCTAGGGAGGCCCTTTGGGAAGCCCTCGGGGGAGGAAGGCCTCTCTGAAGAGGTGCAGTGTGAGCGGAGAGATCTGGGGACTTCCGGGCCTGGGGAGCTCTTTCCAGGCGGCAGGAACGACGGGTGCACAGGCCCTCAGGAGGGACCTTGCTGGTGTGTTCAGAGACCAGCAGGGGCCAGTGAGCAAAGCAGCAGACGAGGTCTGAGGGGCAGCGAGGCCAGAGCTTGCAGAGCCTGGGGGCAAGGCAAGGTGAGGGCGTTGGATTTTATCCTAAAGTGTGAAAGGATGCCATTGGAGGGGTTGGTGTAGAAAAATGATATAGCAGATTTACATTCTGAAGGTTCAGTTGGGTTGTTATATGGAAGAATTCCCAGAGTGAGGCAAGTGGAGTGAACTTCTACCATGTTTGCTTCTAGAAAAGTAATGCTCCCAGAAAAATGGGGGAGTTTCTCAGAAGCCTCACATGTTTTTCTGGAAAGCCCAGATTTAGCTAACAAATCATTACTGAGCACCACTGTACTGAGAATATTCATGTCTGTCTTCTTCTTTTCACAATTCTATCTTTGACTGGCTTAAACTTATTATCTTTTTAAGGAACTTATACTAATGAAATGCACCAAGAAATGAAAATGTGGAGAAATATCTAATTTAAATATTAGCTGTATTATAGTGATATTGTTCGAGAGGACGTTGTCAATGATTATTGGTAAAATGTAAGTAGGATGTCATAGTCAACAACTCGCTTTCATATACATTAACTCTCTTAGGTGAGTGTACTCACATAGGCTGGGAATAAGTATTGTGAATGCTAACATGTGTTAGCTAATGTTATCATTATGCATGGAGCAAATTTTAGCCAGTAATAGGGTTGTAATGTCTCAAGAAGCAGGAGGAGGGAAAGCAAGGCCAGAAACTAATTTAGGGGCAGAGGGAGGAGATAAAACAACTCCTGGTCTCAATAAGCAGGGCTCAGCAGTAGCAGCAGCAGCTGAACACATTACTGTGTATGATATCACAGTAATGACAATTCCATGTAGGTGGTGGTGGTGTTATTAGTAAGAGCAATAAGTTATAATTACAATGGTAATGATCATCATAATGTTAGTAGGGGTGATAGCAGTAGATGACCCTGTGACATAACACATGGTACAGCAGTGTACACAGATAATGCAGTACATTGTGTAGCATATTTGCATGTACAAATGCAAGAGTCTACAGCAAGTCCAAACAGAGCACCATAAAAAGCCCCCAAAGAGTATGAGTGTAATTTTTTATGAGGAGAAGGCAGAACTCCACCGCCAGGAAGCCACATCTAAGAGGCGGCCTTTTAACTGCACATGGGCCACCCAGCGAAGCTGGGACTCAGTAGATTCATGCCAAGAGTCTTATGTGTCTGTATTTCACCTTTGTGTTTTCAGAGAAACGTTACCATGGAATGAAAAGTGGTGTGATGCTGTTTGAGACTGTGACCGGGCATTCCTTCAAGTGTGTGAGTGAACAGAGCATTCAGCTGTCAGCTTGCCTGCAACTGAAAACAATGAATGTGCAACTTCAAGCCTTTGATTTCGAAGATGACCACTTTGGAAATGGTAAGTTAAGGCTTCATCATGTCACAGACATAAACTTCAGAGACCCATGAGTAGTTTCAAATGTGTGTGTGGCTTGCTGTGTGTGTGTGTGTGTGTGTGTGTGTGTGTGTGTGTGTGTGTGGTCTGAAGCTGTCACAGGGACAAGGATCACATGAATTTCCTAGAACAGTATGACTCCACAAAGCTCTTAGGGCCGAGTTTCCCTGGCTGACTCTCCCTCTTACCATTTCCCTGTGAGTCAATACCAATCTCAAAACCAGACACCTTCACCCACACATGTCTACTGCCCTCCCACAGGGGAATATATTCTCCTTGTCTGACCAAAACTCATATTCTGAATCATTTACACATATACACACAAAATCAATCAGTGAGAACTAGTAAACTCAGGTATATTCGGAGAACACTTTAAATGTCTTGAGCATTAGTGATGTCTAAAATGCAAGACTTTGGAAGAGATTCTTTCCTATCTACAAAGGGAAAAGGAAAAAAATGCCATAATTCAAGATAGAAATGCACTGTTGGTCCCCTTCGTCCCAGTGTCCTTACAGTTAGTCTTAGTTTCCATGCAACTTCTGCTTTGGGTTTTAACCGCCACAGGGGGAAGCAGGTCCTAGAAAGAAGGCTGAGGGGCGGACCAGGGTAACTTTCCCCAAAAGCCCCTCTTTTCCCTGCTGGGAAAACAGTGTTACAAGGAGTTCTACACATGTCCAGGACTTGAACTTCAGTTTCAAAAACATCCCTCTCATAATAACTCAAGTATAAATGTTCAGCTTGTTCAAAGAGAATGATCACCCCAAACAGTAGGCTCCGGACTCCCACATTCTCAACCCCTCCTCATGAAAATCCTGGAGCTGGCAAAAGGCCTCTGGGTGTCAGGAGCCCCGGGGCTGTCTAGGAGCCCCTTTAAGAGTTCGAAGAGAAAATGTTGGCCACGTGATCTGGTGCAGGTCCCTGTTCCCAGAGTTGGGAACCATGTCTCTAGGGCTTACCCTACTTCGGGAGTCAAGACACAATTCTGCGTCTGACCCTCTAGACCAATCCAGTGCTTCTCAAAGTTGGAGCTGCCTCCCAGCTGCAGTAGAATGACCTGGCCCCACCTCCAACCCCCTGAATCATCATTTCCTGGGCGTGGGGCCCGGGTATCTACAATTTCCTACACTCCTTAAGTGATCACAAGCACCACATGTTCCAGGTCACGTGCTGACCCTTTCTCTCCTCGTCACCCATCGGTATGTCTGAGGCAGCAGGCGGGAGGCCCAGCAGCTCCCGCACTCCCTTGCCTTCCCTCTCTGGGAAGCTGAGGCAGGCAGGGGCGGGAGCCATTCCCAGCACGTGGCCAGCCTGTAACACCTTTACTCTGACTTCAATTACAGAAGATGAATGCTTCAGTGACAGAAACAGGAGAGAAATGCCTGTGGCCGTGGGCCTGAGTGTCGCAGGACTGCTTGTCATTTTGCTAACAGCATGCCTGGTGGCCAGAAAGAGGCCCAGTAGAGGATATGAACGCATGTAAAGCCCCAGCTTCTTCAGCATGTGCAAGGTTAAAAACTTGGGGATTCTGGCTTCATATTCATCCTAAAGTGAAGGGGTCAACGTTTCTAGTTGCCTGTCCCACCCTCCCAATCTGTTAGGAAACCCAGCAATTCCAAAGGCTGGTTAAAACGTAGTCCCTTCTACTTTCTCCTGTTAGTGTGAGGAGGCCGAGTCATGTGGGCTTGAATTCCATCCTGCACATCTGATAATAGTGGGCTGGCTGTGGATAAGAGGAGCAAGAGGCAGGGCCGTGAGTTGGGTGCTTGTGAGGACAAAGCAAATGCCCAAAGGGAGAATTGTGGGAAAGACATTTTCAATTGCACTGATCTTTCTTATACATTTTTAAGGGTTTCAATATCCAGTCTTTAAAAAAAAAAATTCAAGATACATTCTAAAGTGATTTTAAACTCCTAAATTATGCCCAAATTTTGATTGACTTAAATTACAGGTGGTTTTACTAGATTGTTTTTTTCAAAAAGACATATTTTGCACTACTATAATGTACTATTAGTCAAGAACTAGAAAACTTTCCAACATTGCATTTTTTTCATGTAAAGCATGTACCAAAGATCTTGGCAAACAAAAGAAACTCAATAAATGTTAGTTCTCTAATTCCTTCACTTTCATTTTTTGTCCGCCTTCTTAACATGGTTTTTTCTACTTTGTCTTTATTTTTCTTTGATGCTAGTCTATCTTTGTAAATTTGTTAATTTGGGCCACTGTGGAGAGTAGGCAAACTAACAGAACAATCAGAACTGGCCAGAAGAAGAGGTGGATCTACTCAGATTATGCCCCTACTTGCCACTTTCAGCAAACATTTACCAAAATAATTACAAACCAGGAAATTCCTGGTCGGGAGGGATGATCTAGGGGGAAAGTTCTGGTAAAATAAGGCTCAGAATATTATTGATGGTTTTCTATTACACTGACTGTTTAAACAGGAGAATTGGAATTTTTATTTAGAAAAAGAGGACAGTCATGGACTTCTGGATGTTAACTGCTTCTACTAACAGGAAGTTTCTTGTTTTTCTACAGTTGCCAAAGGTGCTATTCATTATTTTTAACAGAAAGTTTATGAAAGTTGGCAACAATTCTATAGTTACTGTTTATCTAAGACAGGTACCGGCTTTCCCTTGAGGTATTTGAGCTCTTTCCACTTTCCAGAATTAAGGCGGTGGGGTGGGCACACAGCAGCTTCAAGGAGGTTTCGAGAGCCCCGGACAACATCTAGAGTGTCAGGAAATTCCTGTTTCCTCTTTAGAACAGGAGCTGTTGATGAAAAATCTGGGATGTAAGGACCTGGTATTCCCCAAAGTGACGCAGGTTTAACAGCAAGGGCTTGACTTTGGAGAGATGCCATGTCTCTCCACGTCCGGTTCAATTCTCAGTCAGGGCACATGCCTGGGTTGCGGGTTTGGTCCCTGGCCAGGGTGCATAAAAGAGGCAACTGGTCAATGTTTCTCTCCCTCTCTCTTTCTCCCTTTTCCTCTCTCTAAAAAGAAATATATAAAATGACCACGGAATATGAATGCTTTGGAAGAGAGTATAGACCAAAGGTTTATGATCAAAGTACTTACGAATGGCTATTTTTTACAGAGAGGGGCAGGGAGGGAGAAAGAGGGAGAAAAGCATGGATAAGCTGTCTCTTGCACAACCCTAACAGGGCACCTGGTATGCAATCCAGGCATGTGCCCTGACAGGGAGTCAAACCAGAGACCTTTCACTTTGTGGGACAGCACCCAACCCACTGAGCCACACCAGTCAGGGCAATAAAATAAAATCTTTTAAAAAAAGAAAAAGAAAACAAATAGGCAGCTCAGCAGAAAGTGATCTCAAACACAATAAGAAAGGTCCTAATTTGCTTTAATGATATCTTGGGCAATTCAGTGTTGGATGAGATGCTTAAGCATAAGCAAGATGAAAACAAATGATGTGACAACTATACAAATTAACTGCAGAAAAATAACAATAAGAATAATAAAAGCTTAAATTAAATTATGGATACCAAGTATGAGTTTTACAATATGAAAAATGTTCTGGAGGTGGATGGTGGTGATGGTTCCACGAAAATAAAAGTTACCTAATATCACTAAAATGAACACTTAAAAACAGTTAAAATGGTAAATTTTATATTATGTCTATTTTACCACAATTTTAAAAATTAAATTAAAGAAGGGGAGGGTTAGAAAGGAATATATCTGATAAAATACAAAGAAAACATAGCTGAAGGAACAGGGAGAAATCCCTGACAATTGGTTTATGCTGACAATTAATTAATAAGAATGTGAATTCCGTATAACCAGAGCTCATAGAAGAGATGTTATAATGAAAGAGCGAGGTAAATAGGTGATTGTACTCCTAAGAAAACAAATTGAGTATCAAAGCAACATACTTACATAACAAATAGAAATAGTAGGAGGTAGAATAGATAGGGCTGAAAACTAAATTGTCTTCATAGAGAAAATGACTTGAGATAATCAGCTGATGCAGACAAAATTAAAATTCTAACATTATAGAGAAGCTGCCAGGAATAAGAGCTGTTCGGACCATTCAACATGAGGATAATTGGTGTCTTTGAAGTAAAGCACTCAAAATTAGAAGGAAGACATATTTGACAGTTTAAGAGCTTTTCCTTAAAATTAGTAATTGAAGTTGCAGATTGATAGAGCAGAGTGTACCCTCCAAAAAACATTGATATCTGTCATATTTTTTTAAATGGCTATGTTATATGCTACTGTATAATTGTACCATTTAAAAATTTTGATGAGTATTTAGTTTGTTTTGCTTTCATAAAATACAGATTATTGTAACATATCTCTATGTACTTCTGTGAATATATTTTTAGTATAAATTCCTAATAGTGGGATTAATGGGTCAATAGGTATGTGCTTTACCTTTTGTCCTAACTTTCCTGTATTTTTTCCAAATCATTTTAACTTCTTAACTGATCAGTTTTTTTTATTTTTTAATCTAAGAAGTATATATCTAATAAAGGTATATATAAATAACAAAATTATCATGTACTACAAAAGGGTTTATCATGAAAAACAACATTTCCCTGTCCTTCCTCTAAAAGATAAAGCACTTTTAACTAATTTTAACAATTTCTTATGATAACTATTTCATAATTCTTTAAAAAAAATTTTAAAAGTTTCTTTTACAATTTACTTATCAGCTTTAAACTTCTTGCTAATGCAGATAAAGATTTAATCCTCTTAGGCCCTGGCTGGGTAGCTCAGTTGATTAAATTATCATCCTGAAACACCAAGGTTTGCAGGTTCAAGTCTTGGTCAGGGCACATACAAGAATCAACCAATGGATGCATAAATAAGTGGAATAACAAATCAATATTTCTCTCTCTCAAAATCAATTGTTAAAATTTTATTTAAAAAGCAGACTTTGTTTTTTAAAAAAAGATTTAATCTTATACCACCCCTTTATGGCTATGTCTTTATTTATTATTAAATCAATAAGATATATATTATTATAGTTATGTAAACATTGTCCATTACCAAATCAAATATTGTGTACCAAGCACTGTTTCTGTCTTGTACAGATCTGGGGGTTTTTTTTTCTGGAGTCTCTAATTATCATTACCTTTCTCTGGACCCTACTGATTTTTTTTTTTTCCCCTTGGACTTAAGGTGAGAATTGGATTAATGGTGATCCTAAGTTCATTTGAATAGCGGTTCATGCAAGGACCTCATGGATATATCCTCTTATCTACCCTTGACTAAGATATTGATTTAGTTCTTCATTTACTTGTATTCAGTCAGGATCCGCTGTACCCCCAGGGCCCTCCATCTTTCTCCAGTAGAGACTGATTACATTTTAAATGAACTGAATAAGTACTCTCTAATGGAATAAAGAAAAAAGTTTTAGCCGTGGCCGGTTAGCTCAGTTGGTTAAAGAAAAAAGTTTTGACTAATTTACAAAATTTTACTTTTAAGCTCTAATAAATTATTAGATCTATATTCTAATATTTTTAGCTCACTAAAAACAATAAAAAGGAACTTTAAGTGTGACAAGAAATGTTTTACAAAGTGGATAAACATTACGTGTTTTCAAGAGATCATGTGTAGTCAGTCTAGTGATACAATATCTTGTATGTAAACACATCACTTTGTGGAGAGCATACCTAGAAGAAATTGGAGCTAATCTTATTAAATATCTATTGCTGAAAAGATAAGGCTATCTTATTTAATTTACTAACAATCTTACATATTATTTGCTTATTTTATAAAAAGGGGAAAATTGCAAGGTTAAATAACCTACCCAAATTCACAGTTAGTTAGTGGTGGAATTTGAAGTCAAGCCCGGGTTTGACCCCAAAGCTTACATCCTTCCTACTCTAGCCTGCTTTCCGGTCTGTTCTCATCAAACCTTACCTCCTATGTTGTATTTGTTTTTTCTCTTAGTGGACGAGTGTTCGTCTGACTACACAATTGTGCTTCCCGTGATTGGGGCCATCGTGCTGGGTCTCTGCGCTGTGGGTTTGATTGTCTATGGAATCCGCCTAAGGCGTGAATCATCTGGATACGAGAGAATCTAAGTGGTGCCCAGGGGAACAGAAAATAATGGAGCTTAGAGAATTCTTTCATTGTTTCCAAGATACTGGGGAACTTCCCTTAGATTGTAGGTCCTTCCAACAATGTAAACCATCTTTCACAAAAACCACATCATATCTGAATTAAGTTCAAGCAGAACATGAATTTCTGAATTTTTTTTGTTTATTTTAGAAAAGATCTAGTGAGCTGTTTAAGAGTATTTTCTAGTTTCCTACAAAATATCTTAACCATTCAAAGTCAACATTTGAGATATATTAAGTTAACATAATTTATATAAAGTGAGATATGTCTCCAATGTATAAACCAAAACATCAAATGTAATTAACACTACCTGTGTTCACATTGGGGACTTGATTTTTATCCTCAATCTTTTCCATTTTAAAAAGTGCCTGTGCTTTGTCTATAAAAGTGGTGTTACAATCCTTTACTATCCATGTTTTATATGACAAACATGCCTGGCAATCTACTAACTCCTTTTACTTTAAATTTTTTTTAATTATCAAAAAGAACAATATTTCACAGGTACAGCCTAGGTTTTTGGTCTAACGCCAACAAGAGGAACAAAGTAGCTTTTGTCTTTCACCTAGATGACTCCTGCTCCAGAACTGCTAAAGACTAAGAATTAGGTGGCTATGGACAACAGAATTAAATAATAAGCAAGAAACAACAATAATGACCCTTAATTATTGAACATACATGTGCCAGACCCTAGGCTAAGCAGTTTACATAATTTAATTTATATAATTTCATCATTTAATTCTCACAACTCATAGATGAATAAACTCAGACTTAACAAAGTTAATCACTTAAATACCATTCAGCTAACAAGCGGCAGAGCCAGAATTTGACTTCCCATTGGTCTGGCACCAAGGTCCCTGGTCTCTTCACTGTACCAAATTGCCTACAAGAACAAATGATATTAAGTACTGCCCAAAGCCTCACTCTGGCATATGCTCCGTTTTCACTCAGATTTATTCAGAATCATGACGGATGAGAGAGATGAAAGGACTTGACAGGAAATAAAGTAGCCTACCTTTAAGCTCTCTACTCTTTAAAGAAGACGGAGGGGCTCTGTAAGACATTAGTCAGTTTTTCATTTTAATGGGATTGTTTAGCTGTGGCTCTAAAGATGAAGAAAGTAAACTCAAGGTGTTTTATTTCCTTAAAAACAATTTTCTGCGGACTTTTCTTTCTTGAAGTAGATCCCCCTCTAGTGGTAGCTTGCATCTTCTGCACTTTTATAGCCACATTTTTTATTCTAGTTCATTATATTTCACATAGTAGCCAAAAAATAATTTCCATGCTTGTTGTTACTGCTAAAGAAAGGAACTAAGTCAGGACATTAACAGAAAAGGCCACATGCTTCTAGCATTCTTTAGTAAAAGAATAATTCAAGTCACCCCAGAGTACAAATTAAATTTCCTGACTTGTTCTCTTATGAGTCAATAGGATTGGCAAGATCCTGACTTTAGTCTTAAGAGGATATTGAATTGCATTAAAAGTTTTTGTAATAGAAACCTACTTTGGAGATTCATTTATTTATTATCATTCAGTTTTTTGGTTTTGTCGTATACCATTTTTTGTTTACAGTCTCAGTGGTTGGCCTTTAATATGGAGGTTATCACTTGAATCAATGAAGTGACAATGAAGTGAATCAATCACTTAAACTATTGTTCTATAAATAATTTATTTTGTTCTATTCTTCATTGCCACATTATTACCAGGTAGGAAGAACTTTTTGAGAGAAACTTAAATGCTAAGAAGATAAACCACATTAAAGTTACAAATTAAATCTTTCAACTCACTCCAGACTAACTGATTGGATTACTGGTTCACTTAAGTGCTGTCATAATTCATTCATTCAAACAACATTAACTAAGGACTTGCTAAATGCCAAACACTCTGGTAGGGTCTGAGATAAACAAGATGTCTTGTATTAGTTATCTATAGCTATGTAACAACCCCAACACTTAGCAATTTAAAATAAGCAAACACTTATTATCTCTCAAAGTTCCTGATGGTCAGAAATCGGGAAGCCCCTTAACTGAGTGGTTCAGGTTTAGGGTTCCTCACTGGGTGGCAGTTAAACTGTTGGCCAGAGCTACAGTCATCTGAAGGTTCAACTGGGGCTAAAGGACCTGCTTCCATGTTTACAGCACGTGGCGCATCCATAGGGAGGCTCACAACATGACCTCTGGCTTTTCCCAGAGTGAGTGACCCAAGAGAGAAAGACTGACAGTCCAACCACTCTTCACGCGGCCTTGACTGTCCACAAAGGCTGGTGTTGTCGCAGGGCCCCGGCAACGCTCACTTACATCTTTGCCTCAGGGGATTATTAACCATTTCCACCGCGGATGGCGGTGAAAGAGGGGGAGGGCGGGAGAGGTGGCTAAAATGAGACAGCAGCAGCCATAACGGGGGCGACCACACCAGAGAGCCAGCTCCCTCCCGGGCCCAGGCTGGAGCTCCCAGGGTTTGCAGCCCGGGGTACGTGGAACCCATCCTCCCCTCTCTCCCCCTCTCCTACTCAGATCTCCTCCTTGGGGGCTCAACCCCGGCCTCCTGCAGGGGAGTGAGGCACATGGAGAGGGGAAGTGGAAAGAGGAGGAGGCAGGAGAGGCAGAGAGGTGCCTCCCGTAAAAACGGAGGTGAGGTGTGAGCTAGGCCCCAGCTTCGAGGTTCCTAGACCCTCCCCCCTACATCCACCTGGGGGGAGGGATGAGGAAGCCACACCTTCACGCAGCGTTTGGGGAGAGGAGGTGGAGATTAAGGCTTTCCGCCCAGAGGTGGGCTCCGAGGTGGGCCTGGGTGTGGGCCTCAGTTGAAGCCCTGCCAGTTGGGTCCTGTTCTAATTCAGCACCCACACACTTGACACCATCCACCAGCATGTGTGCGCCACGGTGCTGGCCCATGACTCATGCCTGCACCACCACTCAAACACAGGTGCCCACGCCACCTTCACAGGCCAGCAGCATCTTCTCCCTGAGGACACCTTTCTTGTGTGCCGTGTACTCATACTTGACTCTGTTACCTTCTGGGACAGGCATGATGGTGGGGGACTGAGGTGCAGGCTGGGGACAGGTGCCTCTGGAACGGTCTTGCTCAGCCTGTGCACAAGAGGGCAGAGTGAAGGAAACCTCATCATACCTGCGCAGGATCTTACGGAAGTTAGCCTTGATCAGAAAGCTGCTGTCACTTTTCTGGGTGACCATGACCACTGAGTCATGCAGCTTCTCATCAAAGTGGACCTTTCGGTATATTGGCCTCAGATACTCCAGACTCTAGGCTGGCTGCCCTTGGCTGCAGCCACGGACGCCCTCTCTGCCAGCGGGTACGTGAGTGACGCAGCTCCTATGGGACCCCGCCTCTCAAGCTCAACATCCTCCTAAGCTCCAGGACACTAGCACCAGCAGGAGTGAACAGAGGATGACTGGGGGTTGGGGGGCGTGGAGATGGGCTTTCACGGGGTTGGGGGTTAGAGGCGGCGGGGGGTGGGGGCGGCGAGACACTCAACACTCGGGGCCAGCGAGGAGGAGGAAGCCCGCGCAGCCGCCTGCCTCACAGGCACGCCCTTGCCTCTTGTTTTTTCTTTATACTTTTAGTCCCTCCCCCAGCTTTATTGAAGTATAAACATAAAATTGTCTATATGGAAAGTGTGCAATGTGATGATTTGGGGAGGTGTGTATACACACACACACACACACACACAGAGTGATGTTCAGAGTCAGGTGAACATCATCACCTCACAGGGTTACCTTTTGCGTCTGTGGTGAGAACACCTAAGACCTACTCTCTTAGCAAAGTTCAGGTATACAATACAATATTATAAACTATAGTCATCATGCTGTACATTGCATTTTTCCGTTGATATTCATTTCATTAGTAAAATTGGACTACAGGTGTGTGTGCGGCCACACGTGCATGCGGCCTTTGTTATATTTTAGTATCAAAGTTAGGTTTACTTCGTAAAAAGATTTAGAAATACGACATTTTCCCTGCTCTCTGGGACAGAATAGCACTGGCGTCAACTATTCTTTATCATGTGGGTGGAATTTCCTGTTCAGACAAGATGGGCCACCTGCTTTAAGAAAAATGGTTCTTTGGTAATAATATGCTCTAGTTCTTCTATGGTAATTGTTTAGCTTTTCTGTCTCTTCCAGGGTCCGTTTTGGTAAATTGCATTTTCTCGTAACATCATCCATTTCACTCAGGTTTTCAAGTTTATTTCCTTAAAGTTGAGCAAAGTTAGTTTCTTACAAATCTGTATTTTTTTCTAGATCTGAGATCCTTTTCCAACTTAATTGTGGCAACTGTTCACCCACCTACGCCCCCACATCCCGCTTTGTTCTAATTAGATTAGTCAACCATCTATTTTATCAGTTTTTTCCCCCCAAATCCCTGGACTTATTCCTTTGATATTAGTTTCCTTAATTCATTTATTTCTTCTTTTATCTTTACTAATTTTTCTATTTTGCTTTCCTTATGTTTATTTTTGTAGTTTTTCTAACCCTTGAATTGGATGTTTCATTTACTTTGACTATGAGTTTTCTTGAGCCCCGCTTTAGCTAAATCAAATAAGCATCTACATATAGCGTTTTCAGCATCTTTATTATCTACATGTTCTGCGATTTCGATTTCGACTTCTTCTTTTTCCCGATAGTCAATTAAAACACGTTTTCAAAAGCTCAGGCGGTTTTACATTTTTTTAGTTTAGCTATTTATTTTATTTTTTTTCTTAATTTTGAGAATACGAATTTTGTATCCTGCTTCCCATTCCATTTGACTTTCGCTCCATGATTCCTTCGCTGCTTCCTCGCAGCTCTAAAGGAAACAATCACCAGGGAAGTTCTACCGGAAGCTGAAAGAGGACGCCCGCGCGAGGTGGGAAGAATCGGCGTTCCCAAACCTTGGGCCCCACAGAGGCGGAGGGCCAGGCAACCCCTCCGCGAGTTGGCGCGGAACTCCCGAGGCGGACAAGGCCGGATCCGCACTTCCTCGGGCACGCGGCCTGATTGGCCAGTCGCCTACCGAAGCTCTGCTCTGTTGCTTGATTGGTTTGGGAGGAGACACCCACCACTTTGGGATCGGCCCCATTGCCGGGTTTTGACCTAGACGGTGGCCAGCGGAGGACAAGAGGCTTGCGGAGCGGAGCCGAGACATTGCAGTGCGTGGGACGCTGCTGGTCTGCGCGACGCAGCTGGAGTGCTCCTAGGAGTCAGGGAGCCGCGGGGCTCCAGGGACATGGCGGCGGCCTCCGCGGTGTCGATGCTGCTGCTGGCGGCGGAAAGGAACCAATGGCAGCGGTTCCCGAGCCTGCTCCCGCCGCCGAGGTAACAGCCTCCGTAGATTTGTGCCTTCAGTTTGGGTATCGAGAGGGAGACGTCCCCACATCAAGTCCTTTCCTCTCTTCCCCCTTCCCTTCATCCACCCTTCATCGCTCTGTTTGCCCCTATTTTTCTTTTATGAGGAGTGGTGGAGGGGTGGAGCTGGGCTTGCCATCTGTTCCCCTTGCTGTAAGGGCTAGAATAACGCTGGTACAGCTCGTAACCGTTTACCGTATGCTTTCACTGCATCCCGTGTGTGTTTGTATGGAGGGGGGTCTTTATAATCCATGTTCTAGTGACCCCAAAGGAGTCAACGACTTGCCCAAGGTGACACAATAAGTGATGAAGCCAGGATGTCCTCAATGTCCCTTTTGGTTCAGCTATTCCTCAGCAGGTGTCTAGTTCAGACAAAGACTGCGGAGTTCTTTCTCTCTTTGGGAAGGAATCACGTTAACAAAAACTAGTTTACCTTCCAGAGGGCTGAGAAGTTGTTTTAGCAAAAGCTCTGTATGCAAGTTTAAACAAATGACTCACTCTAGCTACCTAACCAGACTCCACACCTTTTTCAGATTTTGAGCTTTAGCTTCGGTGACAATAACTTATGCAGTGAAGATACCCTCATGCTTCCAGGTAGTAGGCTTCTTCTTCTTCTTCTTTTATTTATAATTCTTTTCTTTTTAATTTCGTGATTTTAGAGAGAGAAACCTCGATTTGTTGTTCAAATTATTCATGCATTGATTGGTTGAGTCGTGTATGTGCCCTGACCAGGGATTGAACCCACAGCCTTGTCATATGGGGACAGTGCTCTAACCAACTGAGCTATGTATACTTCTTTATCTTCCTTTGCTTCATCATCATCAATCATTGTCATCATCATTCTCCATTATTTGGGAAGACAGTATGGGCACAGACTCAGAAGTCAGGGACTTTAGCTTTCCTACTCACTAGTGTGTGAGCAACCCTGGGCAAGTTACTTAGCATCTCTGTGCTTCAATTTTCTGACCTTGGAGGAGGTGATAATACTAGTACCTTGGATTGTGCAAATTAAGTAAATATATTCTTAAACAGAATCTGGTGCAGATGAATCATCAGTAGATATAGACTTAACCAGTTCGATTAGGTTTCTTGTTTGCTTTAGTTTTCCACAAACTACTGTAATACTTTGGGTTTTCAGTCATTTAATTGTAGGACCCAGAGCAAAATAAGACAGTAAAAGCAGTGTTTAGTGTTCTGTTCTTTCTCCTGAGTTTTATTTTCTTAAGTTTCCAGGGCTTTTCATGATACTGTGTAGACACATTTTCTCTCTTCCCTCTCTCTCTTAAACCTTAGCTGTTTTCTATAGAATTGTTTTCAAGTAGCTGTCACCTGGAAAATATTAGAGTTGTAATGGCATATAGAATTAAAGACCTTATCAGCATAGAGAGTATTTACATTTCTTTTTATATCATGATTCTCTAGTAACTCAGAAAAGAAATGTAGTGGCAGAATTTTAGAAATTAGAATAGAATTTATCTTGATAGGGTGGAATTATCTCATGGAAGCACTTCTTAATCTTGGTTTTTAAGCCATTAAATTGTAGCTTAGGTAATGGTGAAAAATAGATCAATCAAAACATTTTGGGGATAGAAGATTATAGTTAAGTGGTATGTGTGTTTTCAATTGTCAGTCAGTGTTCACTAGAAAATGGGAGAACAAAACTTTAGGTCAGCAATGGCTTTGAAATTTAACAATCTTAAGCTGGATTTAACAAAATGTAGCCATTTTATAGACACATCTATCCAGGATGGGTCTTGAATCTTACCAGAAACCTAACTGAGGAATGTGACAGGAAGATGCTATGAACTAGAAAATACCTTGCAAAGATCAGGAAAGTTGATTCCCCTTCCCTGAAGGTCAAGAAAGTGAGATCAGCTGAATTGGAAAAATAGGGGCAAACCATAGCCTCTTGTGGAGATTGTCTGTGGAAATCTAGTGGTAAAGCTCTGGGTCTTTCCATCAGTTCTTCACAGAAGGCAACATCTGATTGAGTGTGCATCACATGACAGTAAGTGTATAGATTGTAATGAGGAGGAAAAATTTCCCTCTACCCTGAAAGGTTCTGTTACAAAACACGGACCTATTGTAGGGGATCCCAGATGCTATTACAGGAACAGTGCTTCTCCTTTCTCCAGGGTTCCTCTGTTCTAGGTACATTTGCCTGCCACCCTAAAAAGTTATGGCTCTCAATGGCAGAGCTTGGTGAAAAGTAAGGGAACGATTTATTCAAAATTTGTACAGGTTTTGAATAATGGCTAAATGTTGCCATTGAATCTCAAAATCCCTTTAAAAGACCCACCAACACACATAGTCCTGCCTTCCCCCACCCTTTGCCCAGTGGGGCCAGTCATGGGTACTGTCCAGAAGAAAAAGAACACAAGTCCAGAGCTCAGCTGGGCAGGCCTCTCGCTGTTCCCAGCACCATCTGCTGCGTTGCCGCTCGCGGTCTCCAGCTCTTAATTCAGAGCCACGTGGCACCTTCTCATGGCCCACTAGCAAGAGTCCTTTCTCCCCATTCCTTCCCACGAGGTCTTTGCATTGTTCCCTTGTGGCGTGGAGCAGACCATCTCCGAGCTCTCATGCACATCCGAAGTTCTGGACCCCGTTACCAATCCCTTTGAGGGGGCCTAGCTGCACCCTGTTAGAGTTCTTCTGGCTCAAGTAATAAATTGACAGGAAACCCATTAGCAGGAGAAAAACAAATTACAGTTTAAAAAGATGTATACCTCCTGTGTATGTTGAAGAGACCTGGGAAAACTAAGTAACTTGTGAAAATGGGGGAAGCCATCTCTTTAAATACCACCTTCACTCGAGACTAAAGATGGTGGGGATGAGAATCAGATATGGAATTAAACACAGTAAACAAGGGTAAGATTGTTATACAGATGGTGTGCACAGCTCTGCAGACAATGGAAGGAAGTATCATCTTCCTGATGCAGTGAGGGAAACAATCTTACAAATGATTTCCCTGACAAATGTCAATGTCCTCTTATAAAGAGTAAGTAATTTCTACTAGGTTTTCTGGTTCTTAAAATTAGCCAGCCCAAAGTGATTGATATCGCAAAAGAGACATATTTTGGGGTGGCAACCTCTGCTCCAAGTAGGGCACCTATCACAAAGAGATTTATTTCCTGCATTTAGAGAGACAGAAGAGAGTCAGAGAGCTCCTCCCACTCCTGCTGCTTCTCAAGTGATTTTCAATTCAAAATAGTCAATGGTCACTGTGTGGTATCTTGAGCCCGCCTGCCCTGAACCCCAGCAGCTGTTTTTTGAAAAAATTTGATTCTTGAGAGAATGAAAAAAATCTTAGGTATGAAAAAACAAAACTCTATCTAGCAACTAGAGGGGTGTTTCTAGGGGTTGTATAAAACAGAAGTTCTTTGTTTTTTAATAGGAAGAAGGGTGGGACAAGGGAGCTATTAATGAAAAAAAGGGATTGTTTTTAGACCAGGACATCTTATTTTGGGGGTGGGGAGGGTGAGGAAACAGCAAGGGTTTTTATGGTGTAGATTGCCTCTTCTTTCTATGGGAGGAAGGCATGGAACTAATGCTGACCAGAAAATTCCAGACTGGTTGATTAAGACTGTATTTCTGGAAGAGATTGAAACAGCAATTAGAGTAGGTATTAAATCTATGTTTGGTATTATAGGCTTTAGCTCAAGTGAAGCCATTTTGGGCCTGTGGTTTTCTTTTTAACTGATAGTACCATAATTTGTGGCGCTTCAAAGCTCAACCCCTCTTACTATAAGATTCTTATTCCTTAGTACTTAAATTTTCTAGGGGGTGATAATGAAAACAAAAGATTGAGAAATACTGATGTAAGTGACTTGCCCAGGATCACCAGCAGCCAGTCCGTGGGTGACTCTGCTGGCAAATCCCACCAGCCTTCTTTCCCTTATTCAGCTCCTTCCTTTTACTTCTCTGGGCCTAATTAGCAAACCTGTCTTATCAGAGGGTTGACTTGGGTTAGTATTCTTCACACTGTAGTTTGACCAGTATATTTTATTTAATAAAAGGGAATAGAATAGAAACAAAACGCAGGGAAAGTCTCCTTTTATGCTTTGTACATATCTGTACCTGTTTGTGAAATCAAATACAATTTTTACTTTGGATTCTAGCCAATAAAAACAGTTTGAAAAAAGCTGAACTACATGATCTTGAAGTATCTTGGCTTTCCAGTCAATCGTCTTTGACTCTGTGGTCATATGCCAGTCTCAGGAGCACATGACCTTGAATGGTTCATTCAAGGACACGTACTGCCATGGAGAACAGCCAGAACTGTAGCTCCTGGTTTATAGATTAGTTTTCTTTCCACAAAGAATGTCTTAGTAAATCACTTTGTAGGCTTAAGGTTTAACTAAGGTCATATCTGGACTTGATTTCGAGTTTTTAAAAATTTAGATTATTTTGACAGAGTATTGACTGATCTTTCATATCCTGTTTAATTATAACTCTGTTTGGACTCATTTTATAGGAGATGGGCTTGGAAGCAAAGAGCCATGAAGTATGCAACAACTACAGGTATTAACAGTTTTTGTTGTACTATTATGCTTTGCTTCAGATTGTGAACTAAGAAACAGCAATGTTTAATTCCTTAATTTGCACATAATAGAAGTAGTTCTCATATACTTTTGCAGTTTTGGATTTTCATTATAATTTTCTTAGTAAGTATTGAGTTATGGTTTTTCTTTTATGTCAAATATCTTGCTGTTGGGTCTAAAATATATAGAGAAATATGGAGGACATTTTATATTTATTTTATTTCTGTCTGGCTCTCACTGTATTCAGTTAGAAAAACATAACTGTGATGATCTAAATCAGTGCTTTATAATGTGCATTTTAAGTAGCAGAACTTTTGTCTTGAAATAAAACTTTACATGGAATTCCCAATTAAAAAACATATTTAAATGTATCTTCTGATTGGTCGGTGAAGAACACTCCCCTCTCCCCACTAAATACACCTAATACTTCTCTTGGGCTCTATAGTTCCTTGTTGAAAAACATTGTTTTAAACTATATTAAACCTTATTTTTTGAAGATAACTATTATGAACTGTCAAAGTACATTTATTTCATGTGTAATGATGGAAGTGAATTTCATATATTAATAAAATGTCGTTATAGCACTGATGACAATGAACTGCTGCAATATCCATTTATATTGCAAGAGAACCAGGTATCCCTATGCCCAGAGTCATAGAGGTAGATGAGCAAGAGTATCTAAAAGCTCAAAGTCTGGAGTGAAGCTAACCTGGATTCAAATCTTAGATCCACCATTTCTTCAGCTATATAATTTTGGGAAAGTAATATCTCTTTCAATCTTAATTTCTTCATCTTCAAAATTGAGATAAAAATAATAGTATCTACTTCATATGATGATTGTGAGTGTTTAAGTCAAGAAAGAGTCTTTTTAGCACAGGACCTAGAGCATGGAAAGTACTTATTTTTATATGTTTATATATAAACATATATTTATTTTAGAGAGAGAGGAAGGTGGGGGGAGAGAGAGAGAAAGAGACATTGATATAAGAGAAACATTGGTTGCCTCCCGTATTTACCCTGACTAGGGATCTAACCTGTTAGCTAGGTATGTGTCCTGACCAGGAGTCAAACCTGCAACTTTTGGTACATGGAATGATGTTCCAACCAGCCAAGCCGCCTAGTCAGGGTAGTTGATATTTTTAGAGCATTTCATCCCCAGACAGCAGAACACATTCTTTTCAAGTGCAGTTGGAACATTTTCCAGGAAAGACCACATGTTAGGCCACAAAACAAGTCTCAGTATATTTAAGAAGATTAAAATCATATCATGAATTGTCTCTGACCACAGTGGTATGAAACTAAAAATCAATGACAAGAAAAAAATGCTGAAAAACACATAAACACATGGAGGCTAAATAACATGTTACTAAACAATAGTGAGTTAACAATGAGATGAAGGAAGAAATCAAAATATAATTTGAAATAAATGAAAATAAAAGCACAACAACACAAAATCTATGGGACACAGTGAAAGCAATCCTAAGAGCAAATTCATAGCAATAGTGGCCTATTCCAACAAACAAGAAAAATCTCAAGTAAACAATCCAACCATACATGTAAAGAAAATAGAAAAATAACAACAAATAGAGCCCAAAGTGAGTATAAGGTTGGAAATAATAAAGATCAGAGTGGAAATAAACCAAATAGAGTCTTAAAAAAATACAAAAGATTAATGAAACCAAAAGCTGTCTCTTTGAAAAGAGAAACAGGATTAACAAACCTTTAATCAGACTCATCAAGAAAAAGAGAAGACCCAAATAAATAAAATGAAAGATGAGTGACAACTGACACACAGAAGTACAAAGGATTATAAGAAAATACTATGAATAATTATATGCCAACAAACTGGATAATGTGGAAGAAATGGATAAATTCCTAAAAACACACAATTTTCCAAGACTAAATCAAGAAGAAAATCTGAACAGGCTATTTCTACCAGTGAAATCAAATCATTTTAAAAAGAAAAAAAGAAAAACCTCTCAACAAACAAAAGTCCTGGACTGGGTGGCTTCACAGTTGAGTTTTACCAAACATTTAGAAAAGACTTAACACCTATCCTCAAACTAATCCCAAAAATTCAAAAGGAGGGAAAATTCCTAAGCTTACTTTACAAGGCCAGCATTATCCTGATTCCAGAACAACACAAAGACATTACAAAAAAGACGACTATAGGCCAGTATCTCTGATGAACATAGATGCAAAAATCCTCAACAAAATATTAGCAAACCAAATTCAGTAATACATAAAAAGAAATGATCATACACAATGATCAAGTGGAATTATTCCCAGGATGCAAAGTTGGTTCAATTTCCTCAAGTCAATTCATGTAATACATCACGTAAGCAAAATGAAGGATAACAATCATATGATCACATCAATGGATGCAGAAAAACATTCTATAAACTCCAGCACCCATTTATGATAATCTTCATAAGTGGGAATAGAGGGAACATACCTCAATATAAAGGCCACGTATGACAAACCAACAGCTAACATCATACTCATGGTGTTAATGGGGGAAAACTAAAAGCATTTCCCTTAAGATCTGAAAGAAGATGGGGGTGCCTGCTTTCACCACTCTTATTGAACATGGTACTGGAAGGCCTAGCCACAGCAATCAGACAAGAAGAAATAAACAGCATCCAAATTGGAAAGGAAGAGGTAAAACTGATATTATTTGCAGATGACATGAGACTATATAGAGAGAACCCCAAATATTCCACCAAATAAACTATTGAAACTGATTAATGAATTCAGTAAATTAGCAGGCTACAAAAAAAAAAATTCAGAAATCAGTTGCATTTTTATACATCAATAATGAACTATCACAAAGAAAAGGAAACAATTCCATTTACAATTGCATTTTAAAAACACCTAGAAATAAATTTAACCAAGGAGGTAAAATGCCTTTACTTGGAAAATCATAAGACATTGAAGAAGATAGAAATAAATGGAAGCATATACCTACTCATGGATTGGTAGAATTAACATTGTTAAAATGTCCATACTTCCTAAAGCAATCTATAGATCCAATGCAATCCCTATCAAAATACCAATGGTATATTTCACAAACTAGAATAAATAATCCAAAAATTTATATGGAGTTCCAAAAGATACCAATTAGCCACAGCAATCTTGAGAAAGAAGAGCAAAATTGGAGGAATCATGCTTCCTGGTATCAAACTATACTGCAAGGCTCTCATAATCCAAGCAGCATGGTACTGGCATAAAAGCAGACACATAAATCAATGGAACAGAGCAGAGAGTCCAGAAATAAACCCATGCCTATGTGGTCAATTAATCTATGACAAAGGAGTCAAGAACATACAATGGGGTAAAGATAGTCTATTCAATAAATAGTGTTGGGAAAATTGGACAAACCATGCAAAAAAATTAAACTAGATCACATTATATACAAGAATAAATTTGACAGGGATTAAAGATTAAATACAAGATTTGAAACCACAAAATTAGGAGAAAACATAGGCAGTAAACTCTGACATTTAGCAATATTCTTTCTGATACATCTGCTTGGGCAAGGGAGACAAAAGAAAAAAATAAACAAATGGACTACATCAAATCCAAAATTTTTTGCACAGCAAAGGAAACCATCAACAAAACAAAAAAGGAGAAGATATTCTATTAAGTGGGAGAAGGTATTTGCAAGTGATATATTCAATAAGTGGTTAATACCCAAAATCATAAAGAACTCATACAACCTAACACCAGAAAAATAAACAATCCAATTAAATGGGCAGAAGACCTGAGCAAAAACTTCCCTAGAGAGGAGATACAGATGGCTATTAGACATGGAAAGATGCTCAATGTCATGAATCATCAGAGAAATGTAAATGAAGAACACAATGAGACATTACCTCACACCTGTCAGAGTGCCTATGATCAATAAAACCACAAACAACAAATTTGAGTGAGGATGTAGAGAAATGGGAACCTGCTCATGCAATGTTGGTGGGAATGCAAATTGCTGTAGCCACTATGGAAAACAGTATGGAGGTTCCTCAAAAAATTAAAAATAGAACTAAGTTATGACACATCAATTCCACTCTGAAGAAATACAAAATTTTTAAAAAAGATACATGCACCTCTATGGTCATTGCAGCATTATTTACAATAGCCAAGATATGGAAGCACTCCAAGTATCCATCAGCCAAGTGGAAAAGGAAGAAGTGGTAATATATGCAATGGCCATAAAAAAGAATGAAATCTTACCATTTGCAACAACATGGATGGACCATAGAGGGTATTATGCTAAGTGAAATAAGTCTGACAGAGAAAGATAAATTCACTTGAATGAAGAATCTAAAGAACAAAATAAATAAACAACAGAAACAAACTCATAGGTGCAGAGAACAAATTTATGGTTGCTAGATGCGAAGGGGTTGGAGGGCTTAGAAAGAAGGTAAAGGGATTGAGAGGTACAAATTGGTAGTTATGAAACAGTCACGAGAATGTGAAGTACCGCATAGGGAATACAGTCAATAATATTGTAGTAACTAACTATGGTGCCAGGTGGGGACTTGAATTATCAGCAGGTCGCTTTGAAAATTATCTAATTATCTAACCACTATGCTGTACATACACATGAAACTAATATAAAATAATTAATGTCAACTCTAATTGAAAAATAAAATTTAAAAAAGATTACCATTAACTATGATGGGGGGCTTTTGGCTATTTTGGTCTTTAGTATAACAAAGAATCTTTTAATTTCAAGTTGAAAAACCAGTGATTTAAGAGTTCCTATTAATAAAGATATATTGAATTTCAGTAAAAAAATGCACATTCTAATATTAGTTAAAGTGGTTATTTTAAGTTCTGTTATGCTGATTTTATCAATATAAGTGCTTATCACTTTGTTAATATCATAGAATATTTATTTTGCATTCTTATTCCTTGCTCCCCAGTAACATTCCTTCGATGATTTTTATGGTATTTTAGGACAAAACATTACCAAGGTCCTCATTGCCAATAGAGGAGAAATTGCCTGCCGGGTGATGCGAACAGCTAAGAGAATGGGTGTGCAATCCGTGGCTGTTTATAGCGAGGCTGACAGGAGTTCCATGCATGTAGACATGGTATGTTGACAACTGGAAGTCATTTTGTAAGTGATCATATTTAGTGTGTCAGTACTTTTGGTTCTTTATGTTGACAGTTTATATTTGCTAGTGGTAACAGAGTTTTACTAGGTTAAATTCAACTGCTCAGTAATTCTTCTTGGGAACATTTTTCAAATATAACACAAGTTGAACAGTGCACTTTATGATACAGTCAATTTACAGGCAAGGTCCTTTCAATAAGGATTAGTTAAAGCAGTTCACAGAACGTGACTGATGCACAGACCACACTTCATGTGGCACATATCCATATCCCTGATGCACAAGGAGAAGGAATCAAGTTTCTATCTTAGCAACTACTGATTATTGGCCCGCGATCCTAGACAAGTCCCCCAATGTTTCAGAGACTTGGCTTAACTGGAAAATTATATCTAAAAGGACCCTACTCCCCTGAGATTTGTGTTATCAATTATAACTAGCTATTATTCACCAGACAGAATCCAGACATGGATGAATTCAACTATTGTCCTTCTTTATGTCCATAGCAAATCTCCAAGCACTGACAAGTCCACAGTGATCAGCTTCACCTGAACTTTCAGCATTGTACAGCAGGCCCATGAAGCTTCCTAGCCACTTTTCATACTGTGACTAACTGTTGCTTTCTATCCTATTCCACTTTAATTTTACTCTGGTGTATGACATATACATAAAAATCAAGTTTTGACATCCTCTTCATGCAAAAGATTTCAAAGTAGCTTACTTTTACAGAATAGATGTGAGCTGGTACTTCTGTATTTTTGGGGGGAAGCTAACTTTTATTTATAACAATATGTCCTTGAAGCAGTGCTGTATAGAGTAGTAGGTCTGGATTTTTTTTTTAACACATTATGTTTCTTAAACAGGCAGATGAAGCATATTTTATTGGTCCTGCTCCTTCTCAGCAAAGCTACCTTTCTATGGAGAAAATCATTCAAGTGGCCAAGATCTCTGCTGCACAGGTAAGAATGATGAAGATGTTTATAGTACAAAAAGAACAAGTATTGCACAATTTTTACAAAATTATTTATAGAACTCATTTTTATTTTTAGCCATTCCCAGTTTTCTGTCTTTCCTGTTAAAAGCATATTAGTACTATGGAATGAACAATCTAAGTAGGCTTGCAATTTTGTGACCCACTAGTGAGAACTGGTAGCTAAATACATGCCTAAAGGATAGGGAAATTGCCCAATGGTAGTAAGAGTAGTACTGGTTTTTCTTTTTTGATCCTGTGGTTTGGATATAT